>NC_057801.1:426209375-426818714 GCF_018294505.1 Triticum aestivum | reverse complement strand
CCCTCCTATCTCGTGGGCCCATTGGACACCTCCCGACCTCAACTCCAACTCCATATATACCGTCTCGCAGAGAAAAAAATCAAGGAGAAAGTTTCATCGTGTTTTACGACACGGAGCCGCCGCCAAGCCCTAATCTCTCTTGGGAGGGCTGATCTGGAGTCCGTTCGGGGCTCCGGAGAGGGGGATTCGTCGCCGTCGTCATCATCAACCATCCTCCATCACCAATTTCATGATGCTCACCGCCATGCATGAGTAACTCCATCGTAGGCTTGCTGGACGGTGATGGGTTGGATGAGATTTACCATGTAATTAAGTTAGTTTTGTTAGGGTTTGATCCCTAGTATCCACTATGTTCTGAGATTGATGTTTCTATGACTTTGCTATGCTTAATGCTTGTCACTAGGGCCCGAGTGCCATGATTTCAGATCTGAACCTATTATGTTTTCATGAATATATGTGTGTTCTTGATCCTATCTTGCAAGTCTACAGTCACCTATTATGTGTTATGATCCGACAACCCCGAAGTGACAATAATCGGGATACTTCTCGGTGATGACCGTAGTTTGAGGAGTTCATGTATTCACTATGTGCTAATGCTTTGTTCCGGTTCTCTATTAAAAGGAGACCTTAATATCCCTTAGTTTCCGTAAGGACCCCGCTGAACACGGGAGGGTAGGACAAAAGATGTCATGCAAGTTCTTTTCCATAAGCACATATGACTATTTACAGAATACATGCCTACATTACATTGATGAACTGGAGCTAGTTCTATATCACCCTATGTTATAACTATTGCATGAAGAATCGCATCCGGCATAATTATCCATCACTGATCCATTGCCTATGAGCTTTTCATATATTGTTCTTCGCTTATTTACTTTTCCGTTGCTACTGTTACAACTACTACAAAAACCCAAAAACATTTACCTTTACTTTTGCTACTGTTACCTTTGTTATCATACCACTTTTGCTACTAAACACTTTGTTGCAGATACTAAGTTATCCAGGTGTGGTTGAATTGACAACTCAACTGCTAATACTCAAGAATATTCTTTGGCTCCCCTTGTGTCGAATCAATAAATTTGGGTTGAATACTCTACCCTCGAAAGTTGTTGCGATCCCCTATACTTGTGGGTTATCAAGACTAATTTGCGGCGCCGTTGCTGGGGAGCATAGCTCTATTCTCTGAGTAATTGGGATTTATATCTGTTGATCACTATGAAGAACTTGAAAGACGATCAAACTACTATTTTTCCCTCAACTACGAGGGGAGGTAAGGAACTGCCATCTAGCTCTGCACTAGATTCTCCTTCCGTTATTAGTAGGCTTGCAACACCTAAACCTGCTACTGCTATGAATTCTGATATATCGCATGTTATTGATGATGCCACTTCTATTATGAATGATGAAACTACTTCTGTGCGTGATACTACTGTGCCACTAGGTGAATTTCTAGATGAACAACTTGCTAGATTTAGGGGGAATGAAAATATTGAAGAACCTATTATTGATGATAGTGATGATGAAGGTCCCCCCAATGATGATGTTTTACATGTTGTTCCTAAGGTTTATGTTATGCATGAAATAGCTGCTATGGAAATTCTTGCTTGCAATGATAGAAATGATCTTAAGAAATTATTAGCTAAATGGAAGCAGTAGTCTCTTAATGCTAGAATGAATCCCGATCCTACTTTTGCTACTTCACCTATCTGTGTTACTGATAAGGATTATGAATTCTCTGTTGATCCTGATATTATTACTTTAGTTGAATCTGATCCTTTTTATGGCCTTGAATCTGAAACTATTGTGGCACATCTTACCAAGTTGAATGATATAGCCACCCTATTTACTAATGATGAGAAGTATCGCTATTTATATATCCTTAGGATATTTCCGTTCTCATTAAAGGGTGATGCTAAGACTTGGTATAATTCTCTTGCTCCTGGTTGTGTGCGTAGTCCCCAGGATATGATTTATTACTTCTCTGCTAAATATTTTCCTGCTCATAAGAAACAAGCTGCCTTGCGGGAAATATATATTTTTGTGCAAATCAAAGAAGAGAGTCTCCCACAAGCTTGGGGGAGGCTTCTCCGGTTACTTAATGCTTACCTGATCATCCATTAAAGAAAAATGAAATACTTGATATCTTTTATAATGGACTAACCGATGCTTCCAAGGACTACTTGGATAGTTGGGCTGGTTGTGTTTTCAGGGAAAGAACAGTCGACGAAGCTGAAATATTATTGAATAATATGTTGACTAATGAAAATAATTGGACTCTTCCCGAGCCAGTTCCTGAAGTAATTCCTGAACCAATTGAGCCAACTCCTGAGTTCCTAAACCCACTCCGAAGAAGAGAGGTGTTTTATTTCTCAGTCCTGAAGATATCCAAGAGGCAAATAAATCAATGAAAGAAAAAGGTATTAAAGCTGAAGATGTTAAGAATTTACCTCCTATGGAAGAAATACATGGTCTTAATTTACCGCCTGAAGAACCACATTGTCTTGATAACCCGACACAGGTAGTAAAGGTAAATTCTCTCTATAGATATGATAAAGTTGAAGTACCCTCTACTAAATTTCATAGCCCATGCTTAGATGAAGTTGATGACATTATGGCTAGACAAGAAAGTTTTAATGCTTATGTTGGTAGAGAGTTAAAGAATAATGCTTTCGAGATAGGACGCGTAGGTGATAATCTGGCAGAGTTAAAGATGAACTTCACCGCGTTAGCAAATATGCTTCTATGGTTGCTACCCAAGCTGAGCAAGTACTTAAAGCTCAAAATGATTTGCTTGAGGAATTAAATAATAAAAATGACTTTGTTGTTAGAGTGGCTACTAGAACTGGTAGAATGACTCAGGAACCTTTGTATCCTGAAGGCCACCCTAAGAGAATCAAGCAAGATTATCAGAGAAATAATTTAGAGGCACCTAGTTCTTCTAAAAAGAAGAAAAAGAAAAATGATAGAACTTTGCATGATTCTAGTGAACCTACTGTAGACACACTTGAGAATCCCAACGATATTTCTATTTCAGATGCTGAAACACAATCAGGTGATGAACATGAACCTAGTGATAATGTTAATGATAATGTTCATGTTGATGCTCAACCTAGCAAAGACAATGATGTAGAGATTGAACCTGCTGTTGATCTTGATAACCCACAATCAAAGAATCAACGTTATGATAAGAGAGATTTTGTTGCTAGGAAGCACGGTAAAGAAAGAGAACCATGGGTTCAGAAACCCATGCCCTTTCCTCCCAAACCATCCAAGTCAAAGGATGATGAGGATTTTGAGCGCTTTGCTGAAATGATTAGACCTATTTTCTTACGTATGCGCTTAACTGATATGCTTAAAGTAAATCCTTATGCTAAGTATATGAAGGATATCATCACAAATAAAAGAAAGATACCGGAAGCTGAAATTTCCACCATGCTTGCTAATTAAACTTTTAAGGGTGGAATACCAAAGAAACTTGGAGATCCGGGTGTTCCAACTATACCATGCTCTATTAAAAGAAATTATGTTAGAACTGCTTTATGTGATCTTGGAGCCGGTGTTAGTGTTATGCCTCTCTTTATATCGTAGACTTGAATTGAATAAGTTGACACCTACTGAAATATCTTTGCAAATGGCCGATAAATCAACTGCTATACCTGTCGGTATTTGTGAGGATGTGCCTGTTGTCGTTGCAAATGTCACCATCTTAACGGACTTTGTTATTCTTGATATTCCTGAGGATGATAGTATGTCTATTATCCTTGGTAGACCTTTTCTTAATACTGCAGAGGCTGTTATTGATTGCAACAAAGGCAATGTCACTTTTCATGTTAATGGTAATGAGCATACGATACACTTTCCGAGGAAACAATCTCAAGTTCATAGCATCAATTCTATTGAAAAAGTTCCAACTATCATTTTTGGAGGTTTTGAATTTCCTCTCCCTACTGTCAAGAAAAAGTATGATATTCTTATTGTTGGGGATTTTCATATCCCCGTTGAGGTAACTTAGTGTTATTCAAAATTTCTCCGGTTCCGTGTTATTCGGAATGAGTTTGTTAACAAGACTTGATCAACCTTGTTAGTGGATTCATTTTGATGATCATGAGATGGATGAAACTAGAAGGCACAACCTTCTGTACCCTCTTTTTACTTTCTGATATTTAGAATAAATAAAGCAAAAATAGTATTATCCGTCTGTTTTCTGAATTATCCGTGCATTAAAAAAATAGTCCAAAAATAAAAGTGCTCCAAATGCCCTGCAAATTTAGTATGATTTTTTCTGGAATATTTGAGGATTTTAGGCACTGAAAACACTGCAAGAGGGGCAAGCACCAGGCCACGAGAGAGGAGGGCGCGCCCCCCTGTAGGGCGCGCCCCCTGTCTCGTGGGCCCCTGGTGGGTCCCCTCCACTTATGCCAGCACCCACACACTTCATCTTCTACCCAAAAAAAAATCCCCATCTAGCTCAAGCCCGAGTTGTAGCTCATTTTGCTGCGATTTTTGATCTCTTAGCTCAAAGCTCCATTCGCAAAACTGCTTTGGGAGATAGTGTCTTGGTATGTGACTCCTCCATTGGTCCAAATAGTTTTTGTTCTAGTGCTTTATTCATTGCAAATTTTTGTTGCATAGCTGACCATGTTCTTGAGCTTGCATGTTAAATTTTTGAGGTCCCAAGCAATTTCAATGCATGATATAGGCTCTAGGCACTTGTAGGAGTAGTTGCTATCTATCTTGTTTAGTTTTATTCACTTTTATTTTGAAGTTACTAAAATTTCAGAAATTTTAAGAAAATGTTAAGGAGGTTCTTTAAAGGCTCTTCTACCCAAAGCTCTAAGGAAAAACAAGACAAAGAGAAGGAAAAACCCAAGTATAATCTTCCTCGTTTAGCGGAAGTACGATCATGTGAATGGTCGTGTGAGGATTTCTTGAAAGAAGCCGGAATTCATGAAGACTTTTATGCTTTAATCGGGACTACAGGCCTCACCGGTTTCATGAACGACCGAATCGATCATTATCTCTTACTTACCAATACTTTCGTGCAAAATTTTTATTATTATCCTAAGAAGTCACCGCCTGCAGTATCATTTCATTTATATGATGAATTCAGAGAAATGTCTTTACGTGATTTTTGCGTGGTGTGTAGGATACCTTATGAGGGAGAATTAGAGGAACCCATCGTGAAGATGTGGATGGTTTCGTTAAAACTATTGTTGTAGAAGAGCCAAAGAAGGGCTCTGAGGCAAAAGTCTCTAGCATACACTTTCCTGTTTTACGCTACTTTGCCATATTTGCTAGTAGATGCTTGATTGGTCGTGGGAATAGTGGAAACTTCAGCGTTCCAGATATTATTATTCTTCAACATGCTTTGCTGGGAGACAATACTTTTAGTATGGGTGTCGTCGTTGCTAAACGGCTAGCCCTGAATCGTACAAAAGGCCCCATATTTGGAGGTATCTATGCTGCACGTCTTGCTGAACATTTTCAGATACCCATTAGGCACCTTGAGGAGGAGGAGACAAAATTACCTCCTCACATTTTAGATTACAAGAGCATGGTAGCACACAAGTTTATTGTTGACAACGAAGAGAAGATGCTCTTGTACAGACTTAGATTCAATAAGAAACACTTTGAGTTTATTATTTTGCCTGCACCTCTGTTATTTGACTTGCTTGCAGAAAATCGCCTTGTTACGCCGGAAGCGGCGAACAACCATCTAGCCCAAGCTTTTACTCCGGAACCTGAACCTGAGCCGGAACCTGAATTGGACCCTTATCGTGCATCATCTGTTCAGTGGGATCCGGAGATGACCAGCCAGTGGTATCCTGATTACACCTCCCACTACACCGGGAGAGTAGCGGCGGTCCTTGGTATTAGACCAACTTAGGCCAAAAGCCTAAGCTTGGGGGAGTACGTATTTCTCACCGACTTTACATTCATGTTGACACACTAGTCGTCAGTGCTCATACTCTTTCATTGTATTATCCATGTTAGTTTAAATTTCTTTTTCTAGTTTTCTTCTTGTGTGTTTGATAAACCTTAAGAAAAACCAAAAAAATTTAGTTAGTTTAATTTTCATTGCTTGTAGAAGAAATTAAAATGAAAACCCAAAAAGATTTCTCGTTCTTCTTTTCCTTGTTGGGAGCTTTCCCGTGTAAATAGTTTTATTTTCTTTTCTTTCTTTTGGGGGTCGAGAAGACTATATTGAAAATGCTTCGTGGCTCTTATATGCATGATTGTTTATTTAATTTAGAGCCCATATTACTTGTCTTCTCTCTTGAGTTGAATGCTTGCAGATTCCAGCTTAGTCCAATGCACATGCACTCTTATTATTATACACATCTTTCGGTCGTGCGAGTGAAAGGCAATAATGATGATATATGATGGACTTATTGGGATGAGAAAAGATGGTATGAACTCGACCTCTCTTGTTTTTGTAAATATGATGATTCATCGTTCCCCAGTCAGCTATTATGAAGTAAACATATTTGCAATGACATTTAGAGATTATAGTTGCTTGTGCCATGCTTGATTAGCTATGAGTTATAATGGTTTACCTTGCGTGCCAACATGCTATTAGAAGTGATTATGATGTGGTATGATGGGATGGTATCCTCCTTTAAATGAATTGAGTGACTAGACTTGGCACATGTTCATGCATGTAGTTGAATCAAATCAACATAGCCTTCATGATATTTATGTTCATGGTAGATTATATCCTACTCATGCTTGTACTCGGTGTAAATTAATTTTAATGCATGTTTACGACTGTTGTCGCTCTCTCAGTTGGTCTCTTCCCAGTCTTTTGCTAGCCTTCACCTATACTAAGCGGGAATACTGCTTCTGCATCCAAACTCCTTAAACCCCAAAGTTGTTCCATATGGGTCCACTATACCTTCCTATATGCGGTATTTACTTGCCATTCCAAGTAAATTTGTATGTGCCAAACTCTAAACCTTCAAATGAAATTCTGTTTTGTATGCTCGAGCAGCTCATGTTTCAACTAGGACTGCCTATATCTTCCATGCTAGGTGGGTTATTCTCACGAGGAGTGGACTCCGCTCCTCATTCACGAGAAAGGGCCGGTAACCGGGATGCCCAATCCCATGATCCAAAATGATCAAAGCAAATCAAAATAATTAAACAAAACTCCCCCAGAGTTGTTGTATGTTGGAGGCACTCGTTGTTTCGAGCAAGCCATGGATTGATGCTTGTTGGTGGTTGGGGGAGTATAAACCTTTATCATTTTGTTTGGGAACTGCCTATAATGCATGTAGTATGGAAGATACAGCCATCTCATAGTTGTTGCGTTGACAGCAAAAGTATGCCGCTCAAAATGTTATTCAATCTCTATTTTAAAATCGAGCTCTGGCACCTCTACAAATCCCTGCTTCCCTCTGCGAAGGGCCTATCTATTTACTTTTATGTTGAGTCATCACCCTTCTTATTAAAAAGTACCCGCTGGAGAGCACACTGTCATTTGCATTCATTATTATTGGTTTATATTGGGTATGACGTGACTGGATCTCTTTTACCATGAATTACAATGTTTAGTCAGTCCTTGATCTTTAAAGGTGCTCTGCATTTATGTTTTGCGGTCTCAGAAAGGGCTAGCGAGATAACATTTTGTTATATCATGTTATGATTATTTTGAGAAAGTGTTGTCATCCGAGTTTTATTATTATGGCTCGCTAGCTGATTATGTTATTGATATGAGTAATTGTGAGACCTATGTGTTATTGTTAGCATGGTTAGTTCATAATATTTCCTGAAACTTGAATGCTGGCTTTTCATGTTACAACAACAAGAGCAAACAGAGTTTGTAAAAGTTTTTCTTTATCACTTTCAGTTTATCAACTGAATTGCTTGAGGACAAGCAAAGGTTTAAGCTTGGGGGAGTTGATATGTCTCCAACGTATCTACTTTTCCAAACACGTTTGCCCTTGTTTTGGACTCTAACTTGCATGATTTGAATGAAACTAACCCGGACTGACGCTGTTTTCAGCAGAACTACCATGATGTTGTTTCATGTGTAGAAAAGAAAAGTTCTCGGAATGTCCTGGAAATCCACGGAGGCACTTTTCAGAATTAATAAGAATTTTTGCGGAAAGAATGAAGGCCAGGGGCCCACGGGCTGTCCACGAGACAGGCCCCCCCCCCCTAGGGCGCGCCCTGCTATCTCATGGGCCCCCTGGACACCTCCCGACTCAACTCCAACTCCATATATACCATCGTGGGGAGCAAAAAATCAAGGAGAAAGTTTCATCGCGTTTTACGACATGGAGCCGCCGCCAAGCCCTAATCTCTCTCGGGAGGGCTGATCTGGAGTCCGTTCGGGGCTCCGGAGAGGGGGATTCATCGCCGTCGTCATCATCAACCATCCTCCATCACCAATTTCATGATGCTCACCATCGTGCGTGAGTAATTCCATCGTAGGCTTGCTGGACGGTGATGGGTTGGATGAGATTTACCATGTAATTAAGTTAGTTTTGTTTGGGTTTGATCCCTAGTATCCACTATGTTCTGAGATTGATGTTGCTATGACTTTGCTATGCTTAATGCTTGTCACTAGGGCCCGAGTGCCATGATTTCAGATCTAAACCTATTATGTTTTCATGAATATAAGTGTGTTCTTGATCCTATCTTGCAAGTCTATAGGCACCTATTATGTGTTATGATCCGACAACCCCGAAGTGACAATAATCGGGATACTTGTCGGTGATGACCGTAGTTTGAGGAGTTCATGTATTCACTATGTGCTAATGCTTTGTTCCGGTTCTCTATTAAAAGGAGGCCTTAATATCCCTTAGTTTCCGTAAGGACCCTGCTGAACACGGGAGGGTAGGACAAAAGATGTCATGCAAGTTCTTTTCCATAAGCACGTATGACTATTTACAGAATACATGCCTACATTACATTGATGAACTGGAGCTAGTTCTATATCACCCTATGTTATAACTATTGCATGAGGAATCACATCCGGCATAATTATCCATCACTGATCCATTGCCTACGAGCTTTTCATATATTGTTCTTCGCTTATTTACTTTTCCGTTGCTACTGTTACAACTACTACAAAAACCCAAAAACATTTACCTTTACTTTTGCTACCGTTACCTTTATTATCATACCACTTTTGCTACTAAACACTTTGCTGCAGATACTAAGTTATCCAGGTGTGGTTGAATTGACAACTCAACTGCTAATACTCAAGAATATTCTTTGGCTCTCGTTGTGTCGAATCAATAAATTTGGGTTGAATACTCTACCCTCGAAAGCTGTTGCGATCCCCTATACTTGTGGGTTATCAATGAACCACGATGTCAAGGATTCAAGCAATCCCGTATAAAATTCCCTTTGTCAATCGGTATGTTACTTGCCCGAGATTCGATCATCGGTATCCCAATACCTCGTTCAATCTCGTTACCGGCAAGTCTCTTTACTCGTTCCGTAATGCATGATCCCGTGACTAACTACTTAGTCACATTGAGCTCATTATGATGATGCATTACCGAGTGGGCCCGGAGATACCTCTCCATCATACAGAGTGAAAAATCCCAGTCTCAATTTGTGCCAACCCAACAGACACTTTCGGAGATACCTGTAGTGCACCTTTATAGACACCCAGTTACGTTGTGATGTTTGGTACACCCAAAGCACTCCTACGGTATCCTGGAGTTACACAATCTCATGGTCTAAAGAAATGATACTTGACATTAGAAAATCTCTTAGCAAACGAACTACACGATCTTGTGCTATGCTTAGGATTAGGTCTTGTCCATCACATCATTCTCCTAATGATGTGATCCCGTTATCAATGACATCCAATGTCCATGGTCAGGAAACCATAACCATCTATTGATCAACGAGCTAGTCAACTAGAGGCTCACCAGGGACATGTTGTGGTCTATGTATTCACACATGTATTACGGTTTCCAGCTAATACAATTATAGCATGAACAATAGATAATTATCATGAACAAGGAAATACAATAATAACCATTTTATTATTGCCTCTAGGGCATATTTCCAACAGTCTCCCACTTGCACTAGAGTCAATAATCTAGTTCACATCACTATGTGATTGTAATGAATCCAACACCCAATGGGTTTGTTCATATCTCGCTTGTGAGAGAGGTTATTAGTCAATGGGTCTGAATCTTTCAGATCCGTGTGTGCTTTACAAATCTCTATGTCATCTCCTAGATGCAGGTACCACACGCTATTTGGAACTATTCCAAATAACTGCTCTACTATACGAATCTAGTTTACTACTCAGAGTCATCCGGATTAGTGTCAAAGTATGCATCGGTGTAACCCTTTACGACGAACTCTTTTACCACCTCCATTATCGTGAAAATTCCTTAGTCCACTAGTTACTAAGAATAACCTTGACCACTGTGCTATGATCCATTCCTGGATCACACTTGTACCCCTTGACTGACTCATGGGAAGGCACACTTCAGGTGCGGTACACAACATAGCTTATTGTGGAGCCTACGTCTAAAGCATAGGGGACGACCTTCGTCCTTTCTCTCTTCTGCCATGGTCAGGTCTTGAGTCTTACTCAATACTCACACCTTACAGCCAAGAACTCCTTCTTTGCCGATCTATTTTGAACTCCTTCAAAATCTTCTCACGGTATGTGTTCATTTGAAAGTACTATTAAGCATTTTGATCTATCTTATAGATCTTGATGCTCATTGTTCAAGTAGCCTAATCCAGGTTTTCCATTGAAAAACACTTTTCAAATAACCCTCTGTGCTTTCTAGAAATTCTATAGCATTTCTGATCAACAATATGTTAACAACATATACTCATCAAAAATGATATAGTGCTCCCACTCACTTCTTTGGAAATACAAGTTTCTCATAAACTTTGTATAAACCCAAAATCTTTGATCATCTCATCAAAGCATATATTCCAACTCCGAGATGCTTACTCCAGTCCTTAGAAGGATTACTTGAGCTTTGCATACTTTTTAGCATTTTTCAGGATTGACAAAACCTTCTGGTTGTATCACATACAACCTTTCCTCAAGAAAATCGTCGAGGAAACAATGTTTTGACATCTTATCTGCAAGATTTCATAAATAATGCAGTAACTGCTAATATAATTTGAACAGACTCTTAGCATCGCTACGAGTGAGAAAGTCTCATCATAGTCAACTCCTTGAACTTGTCGGAAAACATCCTAGCGACAAGTCGAGCTTTCTTAATGGTGACACTTACCATCATTGTTTGTCTTCCTTTTAAAATCCATCTGTACTCAACAGCCTTACGACCATCGAGTAGTTCTTCCAAAGTCTATACTTTGTTTTTATACATGGATCCTCTCTCGGATTTTATGGCCTCGAGCCATTCGTCAGAATCCGGGCCCACCATTGCTTCTCCATAGCTCGTAGGTTCATTGTTGTCTAGCAACATGACCTCTAAGACATGATTACATACCACTCTAAAGTAGTACGCATCCTTGTCGACCTATGAGGTTTGGTAGTGACTTGATCTGAAGTTTCACGATCACTATCATCAGCTTCCACTTCAATTGGTGTAGGGGCCATAGGAATAACTTCCTGTGCCCTGCTACACACTAGTTGAACTGATGGTTCAATAACCTCATCAAGTCTCCACCATCCTCCCACTCAATTCTTTCAAGAGAAACTTTTCCTTGAGAAAGGACCTGATTCTAGAAACAATCCCTGTTGCTTCCGGAACTGAGATAGGAGGTATACCCAACTGTTTTGGGTGTCCTATGAAGATGCATTTATCCGCTTTGGGTTTGAGTTTATCAGCCTGAAACTTTTTCACATAAGCGTCGCAGCCCCAAACTTTTAAGAAACGACAACTTAGGTTTCTCCAAACCATAGTTCATACGGTGTCGTCTCAACGGAATTGCGTGGTACCCTATTTAAAGTGAATGCGATTGTCTCTAATGCCTAACCTATAAACAGTAGTGGTAATTCGATAAGAGACATCATGGTATGCACCATATGCAATAGGGTGCAGTTATGATGTTCGAACACACCATCACACTATGGTGTTCTAGGCGGTATTAATTGTGAAACAATTTCCACAATGTCTTAATTGTGTGCCAAACTTGTAACTCAGATATTCATCTCTATGATCATATCATAGACATTTTATCCTCTTGTTACGACGATCTTCAACTTCACTCCGAAATTACTTAAACCTTTCAATAATTCAGATTTGTGTTTCATCAAGTCAATATACTCAGAATCTACTCAAATCATCTGTGAGGTAAGAACATAACGATATCCACTGCGTGCCTCAGCACTCATTAGGCTGCACACATAAAAATGTATTACTTCCAACAAGTTGCTTTCTTGTTCCATCGTACTGAAACCGAGGCTTTTCAGTCATCTTCCCATGTGGTATGATTTGCATGTCTCAAGTGATTCAAAATCAAGTGAGTCCAAATGATCCATCTGCATGGAGTTTCTTCATGCGTATACACCAATAGACATGGTTCGCATGTCTCAATCTTTTCAAAACGAGTGAGTCCAAAGATCCATCAACATGGAGCTTCTTCAGGCATTTTATACCAATATGACTCAAATGGTAGTGCCACAAGTATGTGGTACTATCACTATCTTATATCTTTTGGCATGAACATGTGTATCACTACGATCGAGATTCAATAAACCATTCATTTTAGGTGCAAGACCATTAAAGGTATTATTCAAATAAACAGAGTAACTATTATTCTCCTTAAATGAATGACCGTATTGCGATAGACATAATCCAATCATGTCTATGCTCAACGCAAACACCAAATAACAATTATTTAGGTTTAACACCAATCTCGATGGTAGAGGGAGTATGCGATGCTTGATCACATCAAGCTTGGAAACACTTCCAACACATATCGTCATATCACCTTTAGCTAGTCTCCGTTTATTCCGCAGCTTTTATTTCGAGTTACCAACACTTAGCAACCGAACTGGTATCTAATACCTTGGTGCTACTAGGAGTACTAGTAAAGTACACATTAATATAATGTATATCCAATATACTTCTATCGACCTTGCCAGCCTTCTGATCTACCAAGTATCTAGGGTAGTCCTGCTTCAGTGACCGTTCCCCTCATTACAGAAGCACTTAGTCTCGGGTTTGGTTTCAACCTTGGGTTTCTTCACTAGAGCAGCAACTGATTTGCCATTTCATGAAGTATCCCTTCTTGCCTTTGCCCTTCTTGAAACTAGTGGTTTCACTAACCATCAACAATTGATGCTCCTTCTTGATTTCTACTTTCGCGGCGTCAAACATCGCGAATATTTCAAGGATCATCATATCTATCCCTGTTATGTTATAGGTCATCACGAAGCTCTAGCAGCTTGGTGGCAATGACTTTGGATAAACATCACTATCTCATCTGGAAGATTAACTCCTACTCGATTCAAGTGATTGTTATACTCAGAAAATCTGAGCACAGGCTCAACGATTGAGCTTTTCTCCCTTAGTTTGCAGGCTAAGAAACTCGTCAGAGGTCTTATACCTCTTGACGTGGGCACGAGCCTGAAATCCTAATTTCTGCCCTCGAAACATCTCATATGTTCCGCAATGTTTCGAAATCATCTTCGGTGCCTCAATTCTAAACCGTTTAACATTACTGAACTATCACGTAGTTATCAAAACGTGTATGTCAGATGTTTGCAACATCCACAGACGATGTTCGAGGTTCAGCACACCGAGTGGTGCATTAAGGACATAAGCCTTCTACGCAACAATGAGGACAATCCTCAGTTTACGGACCCAGTCCGCATAATTGCTACTATCAACTTTCAACTAAATTTTCTCTAGGAACATATCTAAAATAGTAGAACTAAAGCGCGAGCTACGATATAACTTGCAAAAACCTTTTGACTATGTTCAGGATAATTAAGTTCATCTTATGAACTCCCACTCAAATAGACATCCCTCTAGTCATCTAAGTGATACATGATCCGAGTCAACTAGGCCGTGTCCGATCATCACGTGAGACGGACTAGTCATCACCGGTGAACATCTTCATGTTGATCGTATCCACTATATGACTCATGTTAGACCATTCAGTCTCTTGTGTTCCGAGGCCATGTCTGTACATGCTAGGCTCGTCAAGTCAACCTAAGTGTTTCGCGTGTGTAAATCTGGCTTACACCCGTTGTATGTGAACGTTAGAATCTATCACACCCGATCATCACGTGGTGCTTCCAAACAACGAACTTTCGCAACGGTGCACAGTTAGGGGGAACACTTTCTTGAAATTATTATGAGGGATCATCTTATTTACTACCGTCGTTCTAAGCAAATAAGATGCATAAACATGATAAACATCACATGCAATCAAATAGTGACATGATATGGCCAATATCATTTTGCTCCTTTTGATCTCCATCTTCGGGGCTCCATGATCATCCTCGTCACCGGCATGACACCATGATCTCCATCATCATGATCTCCATCATCGTGTCTCCATGAAGTTGTCTCGCCAACTATTACTTCTACTACTATGGCTAACGGTTTAGCGATGAAGTAAAGTTACATGGCGTTATTCAGTGACACGCAGGTCATACAATAAATAAAGACAACTCCTATGGCTCCTGCCGGTTGTCATACTCATCGACATGTAAGTCGTGGTTCCTATTACAAGAATAATGATCAATCTCATACATAACATATATTTCATTCATCACATCCTTCTTGGCCATATCACATCACACGGCATATGCTGCAAAAACAAGTCAGACATCCTCTAATTGTTGTTGCAAGTTTTTACGTGGCTGCTACGGGTTTCTAGCAAGAACGTTTCTTACCTACACCAAAACCACAACATGATATGCCAATTGCTATTTACCCTTCATAAGGACCCTTTTCATCGAATCCGATCCGACTAAAGTGGGAGAGACTAGCACCCGCTAGCCACCTTATGCAACAAGTGCATGTCAGTCGGTGGAACCTGTCTCATGTAAGTGTACGTGTAAGGTCGGTCCGGGCCACTTCATCCCACAATACCGTCGAAACAAGATAGGACTAGTAACGGTAAGCATATTGAACAAAATCAACGCCCACAACAACTTGTGTTCTACTTGGGCAAAGAATCTACGCAATACACCTAGCTCCGATACCACTGTTGGGGAATGTAGAAGAAATTCAAAATTTTCTATGCATCACCAAGATCAATCTATGGAGATACTAGCAATGAGAGAGAGGGGAGTGCATCTTCATACCCTTGAAGATCGCGATGCGAAAGTGTTACAGGAACGCGGTCGGTGGAGTCGTTCATAAAGCAATTTAGATCGCGGCCGAATCCGATCTAAGCACCGAAGAACGGTGCCTCCGCATTCAACACACGTGCAGCCCGGTGATGTCTCCTGTGCCTTGATCCAGTAAGGAGAGAGGGAGAGGTTGGGGAAGACTCCGTCCAGCAGCAGCACAACGGCGTGGTGGTGATGGAGGAGCGTGGCACTCCAGCAGGGCTTCGCCAAGCACTGCGAGAAACGAGGAGGGAGAGGGGCAGGGCTGCACCAGGAGAGAGGGAAACTCATGATCTTGGCAGCCCCCCAAACCCCCACTATATATAGGGGAAGGGGAGAGGGGGCCGGGCCCCTCCAGATCCCATCTAGAGGGGAGGGGCGGCGGCCAGGAGGGGAGGCTTGCCCCCCAAGCAAGGTGGAGGCGCCCCCTCCCCTAGGGTTTTCAACCCTAGGTGCCTTGGGCCCTTGGGGAGTGGCGCACCAGCCCACTAGGGGCTGGTTCCCTCCCATATTCAGCCCATCAAGCCCCCGGGGCAGGTCGCCCCACCCGGTGGACCTCCGGACACCTTTCGGTGGTCCCGGTACAATACCGATAACCCCCGAACTATTCCGGTGACTGAAACTGGACTTCCCATATATAAATCTTTACCTACGAACCATTCCGGAACTCCTCGTGACGTCCGGGATCTCATCCGGGACTTCGAGCAACATTCGGTAACACATACAAACTTCCTTTATAACCCTAGCGTCATCGAACCTTAAGTGTGTAGACCCTACGGGTTCGGGAATCATGCAGACATGACCAAGACAGCTCTCTGGCCAATAACCAACAGCGGGGTCTGGATACCCATGTTGGCTCCCACATGTTCCACGATGATCTCATCGGATGAACCATGATGTCAAGGATTCAAGCAATCCCATATACAATTCCCTTTGTCAATCGGTATGTTACTTGCCCGAGATTCGATCGTCGGTATCCCAATACCTCGTTCAATCTCGCTACCGGCAAGTCACTTTACTCGTTCCGTAATGCATGATCCCGTGACTAACTACTTAGTCACATTGATCTAATTATGATGATGCATTACCGAGTGGGCCCAGAGATACCTCTCCGTCATACGGAGTGACAAATCCCAGTCTCGATTCGTGCCAACCCAATAGACACTTTCGGAGATACCTATAGTGCACCTTTATAGCCATCCAGTTACATTGTGATGTTTGGTACACCCAAAGCACTCCTACGGTATCCGGGAGTTACACAATCTCATGGTCTAAGGAAATGATACTTGACATTAGAAAAGCTCTTAGCAAACGAACTACACGATCTTGTGCTATGCTTAGGATTGGGTCTTGTCCATCACATCATTCTCCTAACGATGTGATCCCATTATCAATGACATCCAATGTCCATGGTCAGGAAACCATAACCATCTATTGATGAGGCTCACCAGGGACATGTTGTGGTCTATGTATTCACACATGTATTATGGTTTCCAGCTAATACAATTATAGCATGAACAATAGACAATTATCATGAACAAGGAAATACAATAATAACCATTTTATTATTGCCTCTAGGGCATATTTCCAACAATTACCTCCATCGAGAGGGCCCGAACCTGGGTAAAACATCGTGTCCCCTGCCTCCTGTTACCATTAGCCTTAGACACACAGTTTGGGACCCCCTACCCGAGATCCGTCGGTTTTGACACCGACACCTGACCTACCTCCTTCGCCTATATTTACCTCCATACACTGAAAACATCCAGGAGCACCACCAAAAACTATTTCCACCGCCGCAACCTTCTGTATCCGCGAGATCCCATCTTGGAGCTTTCGCTGGCGCTCCGCCGGAGGGGGATTCAAGCACAGAGGGCCTCTACATCATCTCCAAGGCCTCTCCGATGAGTTGTGAGTAGTTTACTACAGACCTTCGGGTCCATAGTTATTAGCTAGATGGCTTCTTCTCTCTCTTTGAACCTCAATACAAAGTTCTCCTCTATCTTCTTGTATTTCTATTTGATGTAACTCTTTTTGCGGTCTGTTTGTCGAGATACGATGAATTGTGGGTTTATGATCAAGTTTATCTATGAGAAATATTTGAATCTCCGCTGAATTCTTTTATGTATGATTGGTTTTTTTTTGCAACTCTCTTCGAATTATCAGTTTGGTTTGGCCTACTAGATTGATCTTTCTTGCCATGGGAGAAGTTCTTAGCTTTGGGTTCAATCTTGCGGTGTCCTTTCCCAGTGATAGCAGGGGCAGCAAGGCACATATTGTACTGTTGCCATCGAGGATAAAAGATGGGGTTTATATCATATTGCTTGAGTTTATCCCTCTACATCATGTCATCTTTCTTAATGTGTTACTCTGTTCTTCATGAACTTAATACTCTAGATGCAGGCAAGAGTCGGTCGATGTGTGGAGTAATAGTAGTAGATGCAGAATCGTTTGGGTCTACTTGTCACGGATGTGATGCCTATATACATGATCATGCGTAGATATTCTCATAACTATGCACTTTTCTATCAATTGCTCGACAGTAATTTGTTCACCCATCGCAATACTTATGCTATCTTGAGAGAAGCCACTAGTGAAACCTATGGCCCCCAGTTCTATCTTTTATCATATAAGTTTCCGATCTACTTTTATTTGCATCTTTACTTTCCAATCTATATCATAAAAATACCAAAAATATTTATCTTATCTTATTATCTCTATCAGATCTCACTTTCGCAAGTTACCGTGAAGGGATTGACAACCCGTTTATCATGTTGGTTGCGAGGTTCTTGTTTGTTTGTGTAGGTACGAGGGACTTTTGAGGAGCCTCCTACTGGATTGATACCTTGGTTCTAAAAAACTGAGGGAAATACTTACGCTATTTGCTGCATCACCCTTTCCTCTTCAAGGGAAAATCAGCGCAGTGCTCAAGAGGTAGCAAGAAGGATTTCTGGCGCCATTGTCGGGGAGTTCTTTGCTCAAGTCAATACATACCAAGTACCCATCACAAACTCATCTCCCTCGCATTACATTATTTGCAATTTGCCTCTCATTTTCCTCTCCCCACTTCACCCTTGCCGTTTTATTTGCCCTCTCTTTTCCGTTCGCCTCTTTTTCACTTGCCTCTTGTGTGCCCGTTTGCCCTTATGGCTTTGCCTAAGAATGCTGATCTTCATCTTAGAAGGTTGGAAGAAATTGAATTTAACATTAGAAGCTTTATGACTTTACAATTTGAGCATAATAATTTCTTTAGAAATGAGCTTAAAGAACAAAAAAGCTTTATGGAGTACATGAATAAAGAGCTTGATGATATATCTAAAGAATTTTATGGTTTGAATTCTCAGATTGCTCGTCTTGAAAAATCTTTAGCCCAAATTTCTGATAAGCAAGCCACCTTAGTTAATAAGATGGCTCCCAAACCTGAAGGGTTAGGGGAAAATAATGATGAAGATCTAAAAGTTATTGATGTGTCTCCTATTAAGTCTTTGTTTTGCAATATGAATCTTGATAATGATGGGACTGGAGATGAGTGAACTTTAGTTAAAAGGCGTCCCAATGATTCAAAGTTTTTAGATCTTGATGCTAAATTTGGTAAAAGTGGGATTGGAGAGGTCAAAACTTTACATAGCAATGAACCCATTATTTTGTATTTCAAGGAATTTAATTATGATAATTGTTCTTTAATAGATTGTATTTCCTTGTTGCAATCGTGTTGAATTGTAAGTCAAAATAAAACTTTACATAGTCAAAATAAAGCTTATACCAAACATATAGTTGATGCTTTGATGCAATCCTCTGATGAAAAACTTGAATTGGAAGTTTCTATCCCTAGAAAACCTTATGATGAGTGGGAACCTACTATTAAAATTAAAATTAAAGAACATGAATGCTATGCTTTGGGTGCTAGTGTTTCCACGATTCCAAAAACTTTATGTGATGCACTAGGTTTCTTTGATTTTGATGATTGCTCTTTAAACTTGCACATTGTGGATTCCACTATTAAGAAACCTATGGGAAGGATTAATGATGTTCTTATTGTTGAAAATAGGAATTATGTGCTCATAGATTTTATCGTTCTTGATATAGATTGCAATCTTTCATGTCCTATTATTCTTGGTAGACCTTTCCTTAGAACGATTGGTGCAATTATTGATATGAAGGAAGGAAATATTAGATTCCAATTTCCATTAAGGAAAGGCATGGAACAATTTCCTAGAAATAAAATCAAATTACCTTATGAATCTATTATGCAAGCCACTTATGAGTTGAATACCAAATATGGCAATACTTAGATCTATTCTCGCTTTTATGCCTAGCTAGGGGCGTTAAACGATAGCGCTTGTTGGGAGGCAACCCAATTTTGTTTTTGTTTCTTTCTTTTTGCTTCTGTTTAGTAATAAATAATTGATCTAGCTTCTTTTTAGATGTGGTTTTATGTTTTAATTAGTGTTTGTGCCAAGTAGAACCTATAGGATCATCTTGGGTGATAGTTAATTTGATTATGCAGAAAAACAGAAACTTTGCACGCACGATAATAATTTTAGTAAATCATAGAAAAGTGATTTTCAGTTGATTCTTATTGAAGTAGGTCTATATACAAATTGCCTAGGACTTCCTATTTTGGTAGGAATTTTAGAGTTCCATAAGTATTCTAAAGTTACAGATTGCTATAGACTATTCTGTTTTTGACAGATTCTGTTTTCCGTGTGTTGTTTGCTTATTTTGATGCATCTATGGCTAGTATCGGGGGGTATAAACCATAGAGAAGTTGGAATACAGTAGGTTTAACACCAAAATAAATAAAGAATGAGTTCATTACAGTACCTTATGTGATGGTTTTTCTTTCTTGCACTAACGGAGCTCATGAGATTTACTATTGAGTTTTGTGTTGTGAAGTTTTCAAGTTTTGGGTAAAGATTTGATGGACTATGGAATAAGGAGTGGCAAGAGCCTAAGCTTGGGTATGCCCATGGCACCCCAAGATAATCCAAGGACAACCAAAAGACTAATCTTGGGGATGCCCCGGAAGGCATCCCCTTTTTCGTCTTCGTCTATTGGTAACTTTACTTGGAGCTATATTTTTATTCACCACATGATATGTGTTTTGCTTGGAGCATCTTGTATGATATGAGTCTTTTCTTTTTAGTTTAGCACAATCATCCATGCTTTACACACCTTTTGGGATAAACACACATGATTTGAAATTTATTAGAATAGTCTATGTGCTTCACTTATATCTTTTGAGCTAGATAGTTTTGCTCTATGTGCTTCACTTATACTTTTTAGAGAACGGCAGTGGCTTGATTTTGTAGAAATTATTGATATATCATGCTTCACTTATATTATTTTGAGAGTCTTTTAGAACAACATGGTATTTTCTATGGTTATAAGATTGGTCCTAGAATGATGGCCATCCAAGTTGGGTATAATAAAAACTATCATAGGAAGTGAATTGGATGCTATGATCAATTTGATGCTTGATAATTGTTTTGAGATATAAAGGTGGTAATATTAGAGTCATGCTAGTTGGGTAATTATGAAATTGAGGAATACTTGTATTGAAGTTGGCAAGCCCCGTAGCATGCATGTATGGTAAAAGTTGTGTAACAAATTTGTTGCATGGGGTGCTCTTTTGATTGCCTTCCTTATGTGTGGAGGTCGGGGGCGCGCGATGGTTAACTCCTACCAACCTCCCCCCTAGGAGCATGCGTAGTAGTACTTTTCTTGAGGGCTAATAAAACATTTGCAATAAGTATATGAGTTCTTTATAATGTTAGTCCATGGATTATACGCACTCTTGGCTTTCCATCATTGCTAGCCTCTTCGGTACCGTGCATTGCCCTTTCTCACCTTGAGAGTTGGTGCAAACTTCACCGGTGCATCCAAACCCCGTGATACGATATGCTCTATCACACATAAACCTCCTTATATCTTCCTCAAAACAGCCACCATAGCTACCTATTATGGCATTTCCATAGCAATTCCAAGATATATTGCCATGCAACATTCCACCATTTCGTTTATGATGACACGCATCATCATTGTCATATTGCCTTGCATGATCATGTAGTTGACATCGAATTTGTGGCAAATCCACCATGCATAATTTTCCATACATGTCACTCTTGATTCATGGCCCATCCCGGTACACCGCTGGAGGCATTCATATAGAGTCATATCTTGTTCTAGTTTCGAGTTGTGATTCATGAGTTGTAAATAAATAGAAGTGTGATGATCATCAATATTAGAGCATTGTCCCTTATAAAAAAAGTCCAAAAAGAAAAAAAGAAAGGCCAAAGAAAAAAAGAAAAAAAAAGAAAGGCCAAAAAAAAGAAAGGCCCAAAAAAGGGGGACAATGTTACTATCCTTTTCCACACTTGTGCTTCAAAGTAGCACCATGTTCTTCATGTTAGGGAGTCTCTTATCTTGTCACTTTCATATACTAGTGGGAATTTTTCATTATAGAACTTGGCTTGTATATTCCAATGATGGGCTTCCTAAAAATGCCCTAGGTCTTCGTGAGCAAGCAAGTTGGATGCACACCCACTTAGTTTCTTTTGTTGAGCTTTCATACATTTGTAGCTCTAGTGCATCCGTTGCATGGCAATCCCTACTCCTCATGTTGACATCAATTGATGGGCATCTCCATAGCCCGTTAATTAACCTCGTCAATGTGAGACTTTCTCCTTTTTTGTCTTCTCCACACAACCTCCATCATCATCTTCCACCCATAGTGCTATATCCATGGATCACGCTCATGTATTGTGTGAGAGTTGAAAAAAGCTGAAGCGCGTTAAAAAGTATGAACCAATTGCTTGGCTAAAACCGGGGTTGTGCATGATGGGAGTATTTTGTGTGATGAAAATGAAGCATAGCCTAACTATATGATTTTGTAGGGATGAACTTCCTTTAGCCATGTTAGTTTGAGAAGATATGATTGCTTTGTTAGTATGCTTGAAGTATTACTATTTCTTATGTCAATATAAACTTTTATTTTGAATGATTTGGATCTGAATATTCATGCCACAATAAAGAAAATTACATTGAGAAATATGCTAGGTAGCATTTCACATCAAAAATTCTATTTTTATCATTTACCTACTCAAGGACGAGCAGGAATTAAGCTTGGGGATGCTTGATACGTCTCCAACGTATCTATAATTTTTGATTGTTCCGTGCTATTGTATTACCCGTTTTGGATGTTTACGGGCTTTACTTTACACTTCTATATCATTTTCGGGACTAACCTACTAACTGGAGGCCCAGCCCGAATTGTAGTTTTTTGCCTATTTTGGTGTCTTGAAGAAAAGGAATATCAAACGGAGTCCAAACGGAATGAAACCTTTGGGAACGATCTTTTTGGAACAAACGCAATCCAGGAGACTTGGGGTGGACGTCAAGAAGCAGTCGAGGTGGCCACAAGGCAGGAGGGCGCGCCCCCCACCCTCGTGGTCCCCTCGTGGCTCTCCTGACCTACCTCCTTCGCCTATATATAGCCCCATACCCTGAAAACATCCAGGAGCACCACGAAAAACTATTTCCACCACTGCAACCTTATGTATCCGCGAGATCCCATCTTGGAACCTTTGTCGGCGCTCCACCGGAGGTGGAATCGACCATGGAGGGCCTCTACATCATCTCCAAGGCCTCTCCGATGAGTTGTGAGTAGTTTACTACAGACCTTCGGGTCCATAACTATTAGCTAGATGGCTTCTTGTCTCTCTTTGAATCTCAATACAAAGTTCTCCTCGGTCTTCTTGGAGATCTATTTGATGTAACTCTTTTTGCGGTGTGTTTTTTCAAGATCCGATGAATTGTGGGTTTATGATCAAGTTTATCTATGAGAAATATCTGAATCTCCTCTATATTCTTTTATGTATGATTGGTTATGTTTGCAAGTCTCTTCGAATTATCAGTTTGGTTTGGCCTATTAGATTGATCTTTCTTGCAATGGGAGAAGTGCTTAGCTTTGGGTTCAATCTTGTGGTGCCCTTTCCCAGTGACAGCAGGGGCAACAAGGCACATGTTGTATTGTTGCCATCGAGGATAAAAGATGGGGTTTATATCATATTGCTTGAGTTTATCCCTCTATATCATGTCATCTTTCTTAATGTGTTACTCTGTTCTTCATGAACTTAATACTCTAGATGCAGGCAGGAGTCGATCGATGTGTGGAGTAATAGTAGTAGATGCAGAATTGTTTCGGTCTACTTGTCACGGACGTGATGCCTATATACATGATCATGCGTAGATATTCTCATAACTATGCACTTTTCTATCAATTGCTCGACAGTAATTTGTTCACCCACCGTAATACTTATGCTATCTTGAGAGAAGCCACTAGTGATACCTATGGCCCCTGGGTCTATCTTTTATCATATAAGTTTCCGATCTACTTGTATTTGCATCTTTACTTTCCAATCTATATCACAAAAATACCAAAAATATTTATCTTATCTTATTATCTCTATCAGATCTCACTTTTGCAAGTTACCGTGAAGGGATTGACAACCCCTTTATCGCGTTGGTTGCGAGGTTCTTGTTTGTTTGTGTAGGTACGAGGGACTTTTGAGGAGCCTCCTACTGTATTGATACCTTGGTTCTCAAAAACCGAGGGAAATACTTACGCTACTTGTGATCCTGCCCTTGGCCGCCCCCTGCCACATTTGTCGGAGGGGGAAGGAAAGGGGGAAGAGGAAGGAAGGGGGAGGCTGAATCCTCCCCCTCTTCCTTTTCCCACTTGGGCGACTCCCATGGGGGGTGTGCCAGCCCCTTGTGAGCTGGTGTGCTCCCCTCTAATGGCCCAATAGGCCCACTAACCTCCAGGGGACGTCCGGTACCCCCTCCGATACTCCGATGATCACCCGGTACACTCTGAAACACTTCTAGTGTGCGAATATCATCGTCCTATATATCAATCTTTACCTCTCGGGCATTTTGAGACTCCTCCTCATGTCTGTGATCTCATCTAGGACTCCGAACAACATTCAGTCACAAAAACATATAACTCATATAACACTATATTGTCAAGAACGTTAAGCGTGCGGACCCTATGGGTTGGAGAACTATGTAGACATGACCGAGACAACTCTCCGGTCAATAACCAATAGCAGAACCTATATTCCCATATTGACTCCCACATATTCTATTAAGATCTTTATCGGTCGAACCATTATGACAACATACGTAATTCCCTTTGTCCATCTGTATGTTACTTGCCTGAGATTCGATCGTCGGTATCTTCATACCTAGTTCAATCTCGTTACCGGCAAGTCTCTTTACTCGTTTCGTAATACATCATCCTGCAACTAACTCATTAGTCACTTTGCTTGCAAGGCTTCTTATGATGTGTATTATCGAGAGGTCCCAGAGATATATCTCCGATACTCAGAGTGACAAATCCTATTCTTGATCCATGCCAACTCAACAAACACCTTCGGAGATACCTATAGAGCATCTTTATGATCACCCAGGTACGTTGTGACGTTTGATAGCACACAATGTATTCCTCCGGTACCCAGGAGATGCATAATCTCATAGTCGGAGGAATATGTATTTGACATGAAGAAAGCAATAACAATAAACTGAACAATCAATATGCTAAGCTAACGGATGGGTCTTGTGCATCACATCATTCTCCTAATGATGTGATCCCATTATCAAATGACAACACATGTCTATGGTTAGGAAACCTTAACCATCTTTGATCAACGAGCTAGTCTAGTAGAGGCTTACTAGGGACATTAATAGGGATCAACATGGTGATCCCATGGTTTTTGCCCGATCTTTCACCGCAAGACAACTAGATAGAAAACCTTCTAATCACAAGAGCATCCTCGCAACCTGAAGGTGAGGAAACGAATCCAGCAAGCAACATGGAGATGAACAACACGTCTCTTACCTTGACACGACAATCCTTGATCACACAAGAACCTTCACGCAGTCATCACTTTATTTGGTAAACAATAGTGCCGTCCCCGGAGGGATGATTCACCACGTGAACACAATATTAGAAAGCTCAGTCTAAAAGATCCCCCCTCTAAACCTAGCAACTAGCCTCCTTATATAGGCATATAAAAACAAGTAGTCGGTTGTGCAGGCCCACACCAAAACACACAAAATAAAAATCCTAAGTGGCCCATAACATGACCTGAAAATAAAAATAGATAAGACTGCAATCGACTAAGTACATGGTTTGGTCACCCCCCTTGGCACACCTCTAACTTGGAGGAGTCCTGAAGTTGGGCTTCACATCCTCCTTCATGGGAATAATTTTAGGTACGGGGATGCCCTCATCATCCTCCCCCCCTTGAAAAGGTGTTGTCCTCAACGCTGGAGGGTTTTCTCTGATGTGTGGCATCAAATCAGCAACATCACCATGCTTCACCACCATCTGCAAGTATCGCTGACCTGCCACACCACCTCCTCCCTCCTGGCTAGCTGGACTTGTCACAGTGGGTGACACCACCTTCCGTCGCCACATACACTACAAAAAAAGACATATCCGTGACTTTTTGGGCCGAACGAAATTTTTTTCTGTCATACTTATGACACTTCTATGATGATAATTGTGACAAAACCCGGTATCATCAGAGATGTGGTGGGCTCCTACTTCTATGACAAAAAATCATGACAGAAAAAGGGCTTTTCGTCCTGGGCGGGCCGAAGACGCAGCTGCATGACATTCTTTGGGCCGTCCATGACGGAAAAAACCATGGTAGAAGCGAGGGCGAGGAAAATTTCGGGGAGTTCCCAGTTACGGTGGGTGGTCGGGGGCCGAGCGATGCACGTTTCTCTCATACACGTACGCGTGTGTGTGCGAGGCTTTGGGATCTAACTGAACCCGAGCGAGGCATTGGGCTTTAACTGAACCCGAGCGATTGCACTAGCTATGTTACTAAAACTGAGTGATTCCTTCGCTACTACTGCTAACTGAAGCCGATCAAGCCATATTGCCTCCTTCCCTTGATGAACAGTGAGCATTGCTGGGGGCTTTGGATGAACAGTTCCCGGTGGGGGTGGATGAACAGGACCCCGTGGTGTTGCCTCTAGATGAACAGGACCCCGATCGATTGAGCCAGTTGGGCTAGATGAATAGGACCCCATGGAGGGCTGGATGAATAGGACGACCCCGTGGAGGGCTGGATGAACAGGAGATAGTGAAGGGCTGGATGAACAGTAGCCCATGGAGGGGTGGTTTAACAGGAGCCCGTGGAGAGGGGTGGTTGAACAGTAGCTGGTGGAGTAGCGTGCGGTGGAGGCTGGATGAACATTAGCCCGTGGATGAACAGTCGCAGGTGGAGGCTGGAGGAGTTCGACGGTGGATGAACAGTAGCCCGTGGAGGCTAGAGGAGGTTGACGGTGGAGATGAACAGTATCCCGTGGAGTCTCATTTTGTAGTGACACCCCTCCCGGTGAACAGGACCCCCGTTTCGACTGTAGCGCTCCAACACAAGTTCGTTTCCTCCATTTTGCGGTACGCCACACCCCTCCCGATCAACAGGACCCTGTTTTGACCATAGGAGGTCCAACAGAAGTCCGTTTCCTCCATTTTGCGGTACGCCAGACCCCTCCCGATGAACAGGATACCATTTCGAACCTGGTCGGTCGAACACAAGGCCGTTCCCTCCATTGTGCGGTACGCCAGGCCTCGTTTCCATCGGTTGTTCCATCCAAGCTGGTTGTCTCCCACACATTCCATTGCCTCCCAATGAACACGACGCATTCTGTTGCCTCCCCATGAACACGACGACTATGCAGTTTCTCCGTTCAGACCCAGCCATGTACACGAGCCTGGCCGTACGTATGCGCGAGTAGGCATTCGAGACCCCACTCGTATTTACGTATGTGGCTGTATTTTCTTTCTTGCACACTGGCCACTGTACGTATGTGTACATGCTACGTGCGCGCCTCTACTACGACACATGCGCGCCTCTACATCGACCAGTATGTATGTACACGTTCTCAACCAGAATGACAACGCTACGTACGCTTCAACCAGGTGGGTCCCGACTGTCAGGCACTTCCTTGCATGCGAAGATGTAGCTGGTGGGTCCCAGCAGTCAGGGGGTGAATCAGTTTTTTTGCTCGGACGCACTTCCTTGCATGTGAAGATGTACCAGGTGGGTCCCAGTAGTCGGGGGGAAACGTTTTTTTCACGAAATATGGTGGCAGGTGGGTCCCCGCTGTCAGGTGGAGGTATAATTATTTTACGCATAATAAGGAGGCGCTTCCTTGCGGCTGTCGTGGACCCAACTGCCAGCCACTCCACGTACAGTACTCTTTCGATGGAAGTCGGTCGTTGACCACATTGAACACGCCGCGCCGAGAGCACCACGACGGTGGACGATGGCGAGGCCTAGAAAGGGGATGACACAGAACCGGGGAAGATGCGGCAGTGGATGCCCATGCGGAGAGGAGTACGAGGGTTCACTGGTTCGGATGTGATGTGAGGCTGCCATCACCTCAGAATAACAGACGGTGTGGGTGAGTGGAGGGATGGCCTGGCCAGCGGTGGGAGTAGTAGGGGGCGGTGAGGCCTTCGCGACAGCACAGTCGGCCACGGGAGGTAGGAG
Source organism: Triticum aestivum (assembly GCF_018294505.1). Classification (NCBI taxonomy): domain Eukaryota; kingdom Viridiplantae; phylum Streptophyta; class Magnoliopsida; order Poales; family Poaceae; genus Triticum; species Triticum aestivum. The sequence continues at coordinate 426,790,883 of NC_057801.1, read as the reverse complement.
CTGGCGGCACGACCGGCACTGCTTTGGGTGGCGGGAGCAAGAAGACCAGAGGTTGAAGAAGCACGACGACCGTTGGATGGACATTGTACGATCAATGCAGCTAGAATCGTTTATATTGACAAAGTTGACAAAGCCCTTGGTACGCGTCAACTTAGTAGGCCCACAGGTCAGCTTCTGAAATGGTGTGCCCCAGATGTCAGGGGGAGGAATCATTTTTTGGGCGGGTGAAGCTAGAACATCCGAGATTGAAGAAGAAGCACGACATCCATCCAGCGGCCACTGCTGCTAAGAAAGCCTTGCATACGCGTCAACTCTTTTTTTTAGGGGACGCGTCATAGTAAGGACACAAGTGTGTGGCAGAGAACTTATAGCCCATTTGAGATTTGTAAGAATGTGTAGCCCATTTTTGAATTCTAATGGAATTTACTACAACCCATTTAAAGTTTGTTAAAAGTATTGCCCATTGCAACCAACCATTCAAAACAGAATTCAATAAAATTTCCCACATTTTGATGGGATCTGAAATATTTTATGCCGAAATTTCTAGCCAGATTAAATAAAATTTCAATATAAATTTATATTACGTAAAAATCCAACCAAATATTGCACTCGCCACAATTAATGAAATTAAAATTTTCAATATCCAAAAATAATGTTTTATAAAGTAATTACATGTTTGGTGCATTTTTTATAGTTACCGTCCAGTTTTTATAATTACTTCTGTTTTATTATTTCTTTAAGCCCATTTTCTTGTTAAGCCTAATGCATCCCTCCTAGGAAAGATTTGCAGCCCGTCGGGGCGGAGAATAACAACTTGACCTTGCCTGGGTATTCCTAAAAAAAGTATAGCTGGGCTAGCCATTTTCATCTTGAAAAAATTAATATCTGGGTTGGATATCTAGCCTGGGCTAGACGGGCCACAGCCCGCCCAGTTAATACCTACAACGATATTTTCATTGTTGTTCAAAGGAGAAAAAATAATATCTGGGCTAAACATCGCTCAAGAAAAACTCTGCAGTGCTCACACCTCGAAAACACAAATACTGCTCGAGCTGCTTGGTCCCAGCTGTCGGCCGCTTCTTGTGCAATTCTCTCGTTTATTGACTACATAGGTTGACAATGGTGTGGGACCGTGATGTCAGGAAACTAGGAGGAAGCAAAAAAAATTATAGTTTTATATAATAAGGAGGCACTTGCATACGTGCGGCTATGGCCCTGGTGGGTCCCCATTGTCAACCTCTCCAAGTAAAGTCATCTCCTCATCCTCATGTCCATTGACCATGTTGACAACGCGAGACGGTGGCGCCACATCGAGCATGACAACTCGAAGGAGGACGGAGAGGGCCTCGCGGGCCCTACGGATGGTCTAATACAGCTCCCGCTACTCATTTGGGAAGCCAGGATCATAGGGCCACATGTCCACGACGGCATTGTCGTTCGCTTGTTCACCGGTGCTCATTGAGGAGACGGAGGTTGCAGCACAGGTCCTCCTGTGCTGGTACCTCTTCCGCCATTAGGGCGTCGAAATGCGGCCGCGCCTGCTCTATGGTGAACATGGCATGAACCGGCTTGGATAGTGGCGCCGGCTCCTGGTCAGAAGCTACATCCATCGTTTGATTGTCGTGGCTCAGCTCGGCGAGCTCGCTGGCAAGCCAGCATGTCTGACTGCTGGACCGACCCACTACCAAGCACGAGTCTGACTACCCTGGCCCACCCAGAACGCCTCCCTTGCCCGCGCACGCTTTCCGCCTGAAACGGTCAGCGCCGCCTGCCCTGCTTCCCGATGCAGGCGGTTGCTCAGCCTTCAACCAACACAAGTGTCGTCTGTCCGTCCGTCTGCCGCCCACATTAATGATACGCGGTTGCCGAGGCGGCTACTCCGGCGCCACATGTCTGTCCCTCTGCCGCCCACCATTGCTATATAAATTGCTGCGCCGGCCATAGCCGCAGTCATCCGCATCCGTTCCCTTTCTACTGTCCACACCACTACTTCCCACCATGGCTTCCTCGCGCTCCAGCGCTCTTCGGGATGGGCGGACGATAGGCCACAAGGAGATGGCAGCCATTGCTGCAGACTGGCTGGCCGGCAGGCGGCCGGAGGACGACGACGTCCCAATGGAGAACATGGTGGTCGACGATCCGGCGCCAACCCCATCCTCCGTGCCATCCTCACCGGTGCATTGCACCATGACCATCAGCAAGGACCGTGCCCAATATATGGACACGGTGAGGTAGAAGCATGAGGAGCAGTTCCGGGAGGCACAGGCCGACGCCGCCTACAACCACCATCTCCTCCAGGAGCACCTGCAGGCGGAGGAGCAGATCACCGTGGAGCGGGCGAAGCAGGAGGCACTACTCAACTCGTACCGCTCCGCCCGCGAGGGCCGCCTCGAGCACTAGCGGTATCGCATGTGGGTGGCAGAGGCTGCGGCTGCCTACAAAGAGGGCGATGAAGTGGGCGAGGCGTTGTTTGGCGAGACCAAGGATGAGGCAGAGGACAATGCCGGCTCCGACGAGTCCCCGCTCTGCTGGCATCGACAAGGCCCTGCTCCGCCGAGGCCCCGCGGCACCAACAACGAGGCAGAGGACACCACCGGCTCCGCCGAGGCCCCACCCCGCCAACAACAAGGTAGAGGACATCGCCGGCTCAACCGAGGCCCCACCCCGCCGGCAACGAGGGGGAGGATTTCCCCCGCTCCACCGAGGCACCGCCCGCCGGCAACGAGATAGAGGACATCGCCGGCTCCACCGAAGCCCTGCCCCGCTGGCACCGAGGTGGAGACCCTACTCCTTCGAGGCCCCGCCCTGCTACCAACGAGGCCGCGCCACACAGAAAATGTGGAAGAGTAGAACACGGTAGGTCATCGCCGCTCGGGTCCAAGTAAGGCCACCGCTGCTACCCTCCGGTTGAAGCCAAGCTAGGCGGGTTGACCATTGACGGTCGGTTAGCTTCTTGGCGGTGACGCAGAGTCAGAGAGCTATGTTGGAGAAGGACGCTGCTTCTACTTAACTGCTGGTGCAGTTGACTGACTGACACGTGGGCCCAACAGGCATTTGGGCCACATGTCAGTTAGGCAACCGCACCTGCAATTAAGTCACTGAAGCTTCTGTTCGGCTCAGCCGGACATAGGTGGGTAGCTTGGTTAATTAATTATACCTCCAGCGCACCCCTTTTTAGTTGAAGAATGTATGAAATGTAATGAAATCCGGCATGTTTATATGAAATACGACCGTGTATGAATGAATTTATTTCGATTAGTTCGAATTCTTGTATCACTGGCATTGGATGAACATGCAAAACAATACGTACTAGCATTATTCCCAGGGTGATCACCTCGTTTGCAGCAGTTTCACAAGTACTCCCTCCGGTCCTTTCTAGTCTGCATACAAGTTTTGTCTGCAGTCAAAGTATCTCTACTTTGACCAATCTAATAGAAAAAAGTATGCAATTTCACAATGTGCGTAGTAAAAAGGAACAGAAGGAGTACAAAGAGTTTGAGCAGCTTTTTAGCGTTCCTGTACATTGCAATCAAACACACATGCCTGACAATTCATAGAGAACATTCAAAACAATCGATGATTATGCATCTCAGCGATTCAAATGTCAGAGCCAATATTTACTTCACAACTAAAGAATAAATAAAAAATTGATCAACGCTGCTGACAGCAAAGGGCGTCCCATTCGAAAATATCAAACACATGTCTTGTTGCTAAAATCAATGAGCAAAATTTGACAAGGTTGTCCCATTCCAAAATATCAAATGCCTATGATTGTGGAATGGGCAGGGTTTGCCATCAGTTCGGACATTGACATGGCACCTCGTGATAAATAAACCGGCTGTTCTTTTTTGTGCAGTTCCACCAAAATCAACCAAATTCGTGCGTAGCTTGTATGATTTCTCCCTTATATGTTGCAACGCCTTGAACTTATCGGCACCTCCTTTCTTGTGGTGGAAATGAATGATTCGATGTATTCATGAACATTTTGTGCAGTTCCCATTGAAATCAAGCTGAGCACCCCTTTTTGCACAAATACAGAAAAGGTGATTAGTATAAAGCAAATTGTACTATGAATTGACAGTTTAAACAGGCACCTACATGGTCCATGTAGGCACACTTTTAGAAAAATGAAACTCACAGGAAAGAATCCTAGAACAACATTGTACTCGCGCATCACAACAAGAAAATGGAGATTTGTCAGTCCTTCTGAGCTGAAGTTAGTTTGGTCTTGTGGGGAGTAATGTAACCATCCTTCAACTCCTCCTTCTGATGAGAAGATAGACATGGCTTCTTCATCCTGGCATAATCGGAACTAGTCACTTCACGTACTCCATATTCTTCTTCAGAGGAGGATGATCCTGTTGTGCGAAGACAAGAGGACAACTGAATGCTAGCATCCCTGTTTGCTCGAAAAAAAGGAAAGGAAATATTTAAAACAACACAGATGAAGCACTTCTCAAGGACAATACCACTTTTTCATGACAGTATCTTAACAGTAGCACAACACCAATAGAGATGACAACGCTCAATCATATGGATGAAATCAGTGGGCGAGTACCAAACTTTGTCAGGAGGCTTATTGTGTAGAGCATACAGATGAAGCACTTCTCCGGAACCATCTGTTGCTATCTACTGTGGTGGCCATGCTTACATATACTCCTCGATTAGTTTAATGTTTCCGACATCTTCTTGTGCAGTTCCACTAAAATATATGGTATCTTCAAAGAAGATCCCTATTTGCACAAGTAGAGATAATTACGTATTACATTAAGAGTGGCATCAAATCAGTGGCAAAACAATTGCTCATTCCAGCCATAGCAATAAATTAAGATGCAAAACTATATCATTACTTGTGTCATCACAGTTCCAGTGCTTCATTACAGCACCGAGAGTTGATTTTTGTTTTTCTGCTGCTTGTTCTTCCCCTTCATCACTTGGTTCAATAATAGACAAGCTTCGCCTTCAATGTAAGATTTGGCATGTCAATTAGGGAACACAATTATATCACTAAACAATGACATTAATTTTCTGATGAAAGTGGCAAAATATAGGCCAACAGTTGTGAAATATCCTTATCTTACCTCAGTGGGATATTACGGTGCACATATAGATTGGAAGTCTTGTCTCCATTTGTGCAGTTCACTAAAATCAAGCAACATTACCATACAAGTAGCACAACATAGGAAAGCACACTGCAGAATCATGTGAAAGAAGGCTAGTACTGACCTCTCATGATGCGGAATTCAAACAACTCACAAGAAGAAGATCTGAACCAAATTTGCTAACACGGATAGGAAGTAAGATCTCCTCTTGTGCAGTTCCACTAAGATCAAGCAATCAAGCAATGTTGTCGGTGTGACATTTTGGTTGAACTACACAAAACACTCTTAAAACAAAAGTGTTTTGTGCAATGCAACAAAAGGTCACAATGGCAACAAGGTGAAGTAGATAACCTTGTTTACATAGAGGTGCAAAGGAAACAACTAGTGGTCAATAACGGTGGATGACACAGAAGCCAACAAAAAGAAGCATCTACCTTATCTAAATGGGAAAGAAAGCAAGACAGTAGCATTTCTCAAATGGTGGCATTGATTAATATTAACAGAGAGATTATATGAACAATAAAATTCGTTAAACATGTAATTTGCTTTTAGCTGCGACATTGCATCAATTTTCCTGTGGCATTGCGGCAAGGCGCACTGCGGCACCACCCTCCCTCCCGGCTAGCCGCGCCGCCAAGCCATGGAGCAGCAGGCCCATGCGGGATTGAGGTGCGCCGGTCCCTGCGACCTGGGTAGCGCGCACGGGGCAGGGGGAGGGCGGCAGGATCCACTCGCCAACTCCTCCCTCCCCTCTACATCTGCGTCCACCAACCCTTGACGGACGGAAAGGGAAGCGCCAAAGGGGGCTCGGCAAGGTCTGGGTGCCGTGGGAGGAGAGGGATGGCAGATCTGACGAGCTATCCTCCTCTCCGGCACACGGTGAGCCGGTCACCTACATCCCTTCCGTCCCGCGTTAGAGGCCGCGGCGGCCGAAATCCCTGCTGCACCTCCTATCCCACAACCTCAGACGATGGATCCAGGCACCCCCGGTCAGATCGCACCCCAAGTACCCACGCAGGGCCGTGGTTCGTCGCCCCTCTGTCCCCCTCTTCCACCTCCCATCCTCCGTCGCTGGAGCAGCACGGCCATGGGCATGCAGTGCACTGCGACTCCTCGTGCAGTGCAGATCGGGCATCAGGTGGTTCGGTTGCCGGGTATGTGTAGTGAGAAGAGCCTTCGCATCAGATTTTTTGGACTGCTGGGCCACCGCACCTGAGCACCTGCGTCCTGAGCCATGAGATCAAGGATGAGCAGCAGCTTGCTAGGCTTGGGAGCTAACAATTTTTTTGTGTGTATTTGCTGTTGATTTTGGTTGTGCAGTCCATTGCGTGAGTGGAAGCAGCACACCCGTCGGCACCGTGCAGTCCCTGAGCTTGGATCTCAAAATTTTTGTGTGTATTTTTCAATTTTTTTGCTGTTGATTTTTGGGCATGCAGTCCACTGCGTGAGTGTAAGCAGCACAGTCGGCGGCACCATGCAGTCCAGTGTGTGGGTGGAAGCAAACCATGTGCACGACGCGAGCGTTTCGTGCGGTGCGGACGTGCAGTTCACCGGCGACGACGCCCTGGAACAGTAGCCACCCATGCGCAATTCAGAAAGAGCTTCTTTTGCTCTTTTTTCTGTAGATTTCTAACAACATTTGTTGCTCTGTATGCTACCCAAGTTTGTTGCTCCACTGTGTATACTACCTGCTTGCTCGTGATGGGCATTTGTTGGTCCATTGTGCTAGCCAATCATTTCACTTCTATAGTATGTTTCAACTTATGAGGTTCCATCAGTCTGCGAAAATGCATTCTTTCATGCACATTGCCCTGTTGAAGCTAGGGTCCAGTGCAAATGTGCAATGCTTTTGCTGGGAAAACATGTTGCGGTAGTACTAAGCATGCAGCGACTGAAGCAAAGCAGTTGGTTGCTTGCTTGTTGGAGATCTCAGTCGGTCAGGTCAGTGCAGCAAAAGTAGGAGCTGGGCAAAGGTTAGCATTGACCTAGGAAGGACTCTTTGGTCTTGATAATCATGTAGAAGCAGTGCACTTTGGTTTTGAAAAAAGTCCACTATGAAGGACTCTTCAGTACAGTCCATTTCAAACAAAATGTACTTAAAAAACATGCAAAAAATGCAGTGCACTTTGGTCTGAAAAAAGTCCACCACGAAGGACTTTTCAGTACATATATTTTAAAATAAAAATGCATTTAAAAATCATGCAAACGCAGTGCGCTTTGGTCTTGAAAAAAGTCCACTATGAAGGACTTTTCGTACAATCCATTTAAAACAAAAAATGCATTTAGAAACCATGCGGATCGCTTGCCCCGTTGCCCGTCCGATGCAGTGCGGTTTTCATTCTGAAGCAGTGCGGTCGGCCGTATGATGTTGTTTATCCCGCAAGTGCAAAAAAATTGTTACGAAAGCGAAAAAAAGTAATGTGGTTCACTTCTTGATAGTGTTGTGGTTCATTTACACCCGATGTGAAGTGCACTCTACTTTCTCGTTCTTGAAAAAAATACGTTTGAATAAAAGAAATCATGCAGTTCTCTTACCCATGTGATGCAGTGCGGTTTTTCGTCCGTTGCAGTGCGGTTTTCAGTCGAATGAAGTACCCACGTCGATTTGGGTGTAACAAAAATAGAATGTCCGCATTTCGGTAAATTCGAAATTCCTCTTAAACCGTAAAGAATTAGAGAGTGTTCTACATGAAAGAGTTGCGTATCATCGATATCTTTCCAAGGCGTATCGTTTGAATCATTCCGACCAGCGGTTTGCAAAAATTTCGCCAAAAACGGTCGCTGCCACTCGTCGTCCGCCGCACGATTTTCAAAATAACTTAAAACCGTAAGGAATTTTAAAAATATTTCAACATATGAAAGTTGCACCTCGTTCGTAGCTTTCTAACGGCATATCACACACCTCGTTTCGGCAAATGGTTCAAAAACTGGAGCGAAAACAGTACCGAAAATTTAAAAAAAATTGAAAAACAGAATTCCGCGATTTAGTAAATTTGAAACCGCTCTTAAACGGTAAGGAATTAGAGAAAAGTTTAAATATGAAAAAGATGCGCCTCGACGATATCTATCCAACAGCGTATCATTTGCTTCAATCCGACAAGTGGTTTAGAAAAAATGCGAAAAAACGCTCGCTGCCACTCGTCATCCGCCGCACCATTTTCAAAACTGCTCTTAAACCGTGTGGAATCTCGAAGAGTGTTCAACATGTCGAAGTTGCGCCTAATCCATAGCTTTTCAACAGTATATTACATGCCTCATTCTGATAAATGGTTAAAAAATTAGAGCGAAAACAGTACCGAAAAATAACGCGTGCAGTTTTTTCCGACGAGAAGTTCACTCGTGTGAGTACTGCAGCACACTTGGTTCAAAGAATGACATGCACTTGCATTCAGCGTGCAGTGCGGACGTGGTATGCAGAATAGTTATTCTGCTAATATTAGCAGAATAGACCGTCTGTACATATATATGTATATATATATATATATATATATATATATATATATATATAGAAACACTATTCTGATCACGGGATCAGAATAATATTCTGATCACAACCTGGCCTGCCCCGCTAGTAGTACATTGAACTTCCCTGTGAACTCGATTGAACTTCCGTCAACATTGCCCAAACGGGGCTTGCGATATACCGTTGGAAAGCTATGGACACCAATATCATGACCCAAGTTAAATTTTTGGCAAAATATAAGCGGTTTAAGAGCAGTTTTGAAAACCATTTTTTCATCGCACAAAAAACGTGAATCGTATTTTTGATAGCATTTCTAAACCGTTTATCGGAATGAGGCATATAATATGGCGTTGGAAAGCTACTGCAAAATCGCTTATTCCACATGTTGAAAATTTTTTCTAATTCCCTATGATTAAAGAGTAATTTGAAAAAACGTAAAATTTTGTAAATCGAACAGCTGTGTTCGTTTTTTCAATGTCATTTCTAAACGGCTAATCCAATGGCATTGGAAAGCTTATGAAAATGCGCTACTTTTTCATTTTGAAAGTTTTTTTCTAATTCCGAATGGTTTAAGAGTAATTTAGAAAATGGTCCAAGTCCTACCGAATTCATATTTTCATGCTAATTTAGAAAATGATATGGCGTTGGAAAGCTTGAACAAATGCGAAACTTTTTGGTATGTATTGTTTCTCCCAATTCTTTATGGTTTTAAGTCAGTTTCGAAAATGGCAAAAAAACGTATTTTCTCCATAATTTCTACAAACTTTATCGGAATTGGGCAAATAATATACCGTTGAAAAGCTACGAAAAATGCGAAACATTTTCATGTTGATGGTTTTCTCTGATTCCTAACTGTTTTTAAGTAATTCCGAAAACGGCGGGATCATTCGTTCTGCCTCTATCGCGAAACAAATTCTTCAAAAATGCACCGCGTTAAGAACCTGAACTTCTCGCTGCATGTACCTGAACTTCACTCTGTTTTTCACGTGATTTTTTTGCTCGTAGATCTTCATCAACTGCTCATAGCTCTCCATCCCGCTCACGGGAATTGAGCGGGTGATATACCGATGAAAAGCTGTTGTAAACACACAACTTTCCCATGTTGATCATTTTTTCATACTCGCGACGATTTTGAAAGTTTTACATCTTAAATTCATTCAGCATAGTAGTTGAACTTCCTGCTGTTTTCACGTTAAACTTCTGTGACGTATTTTTGTTTGTAGTTTTCTCATCCATTTCGTCAATGCTACACAAATGATACTCCTTTTGTACAAACCCCATTCACAATATTTTTTTTAACTTTCTCCGACCGACGAGTTGAACTTATAACAACAAAACTTGTAGTATTTGCTTTTTATTCCTTTTTAATACAAAATGCACACCATTTAGTACGTGAACTTCTGGCAGTTATCAATCGAACTTCTCTCGGTTACATGAAAATATCTGAGTTTTTTATAAATATTTATCGGAATTTCTTAATCTTTTTTTATGAATTTCGAAGCGCTCTATTTTTTAAAAAGTTGAACTTCTTGTTATTTTATTTTTGAACTTATTGTTTCCATTCTTTAATAACGAGAAAAATCTGAGTTTTTTCTATAATCATTGAACTTCTCCATCTTTTTAATATGGACTTCCTGGTTTTATTTTTCTTAATCTTTTATATGAAATTTTGAATATTTTTTAAAAGTTAAAATTCTTGTTATTTTATTTTGAAATTCTTTGTTTCCATTGTTTAATAACGAGGAAAATCTGAGTTTTTTATAATCATCGAACTTCTCCATCTTTTTCTTCAGTATGTGGTACTCGTGAACTTATGAATTTATGAAACACGAACTTCGCATGCTATTGAATTTCAAGAAAATTTTCTAAACATATAAAAATTTGAGCACACTAGTACAAGACAAACAATGCATTTTCTGTATCCATTTTTTGACATGGCAACATGGGTGCAGGGGCTCGTCGGGGTTGTTGTGCACCACACCAAAATAGATGTACACGCATCGACAATAGAGGTTTTGTTCATTCGTTGAATTGTTTTCTATGTTAAGACATAAACACCAACGGGGGAGAAAGAACCAGAGAGGGAGAGTTGGACGCAAGTGCTATGACCGCATATCAACTACTGCTCATTCAGGGGAGCAGCTGCACCTCTGCTAGGGCCACACCAATGGAACGGGCAAGGCATGGTTGTGCCCTGCAGTTTAAACTGCGGTCGGGATGCAAGCGATGAAAGACATACACCGGAAGTGAGATTGCATCCCCATGTTGGAATGCACCCTAAAAAACAGCACAAAAATCACACCTTCTTTCTGCACAAACCGTTCTGAACTCCACAAAAATCACACACACACACACCGTACTGAACTCCAACCTTCTTTCTGCACCTCAGGTGACCTTCTCCCCTGCCTGATGGTGACCTTCTTCCTCTCTTAGTTCATGCGGGTAGCGAGCACCAGCGGCACATAGGTCCGTGGAGACACAACCTTTTTGAACAAAATAGAGAGAAAAAAGCAGTAAAGAACTAAACACATGAACATCATGCAAGCAGAGCAGCCGGCAATTTTTCTTCTTTATTTAATGTACTACAAAGCATTTCCCAATAAATTACTGGAAAACAAAGCATTTACAAATAAATTAGCAAAGCTGCAAAAGTGATAAAATTACTTCAGAAGCTATCACAAGATTCACAACTATATCAATTTAATGCTTTGTGTCAAATGTACTTTCTAAAAAGCTTGAGCTATATTGAGATGGAACTCGTGAGATGAGGTTGGGGTGTCTTTCTACTTATTCTGTATCCATTTTTAGTGCCAGTTTACTACAGTATTTTTACCCGTGAGATGAGGTTGTGGTCCAAGTGTTGAGGATAAGAGGAGCCAAATGTCACAACCTCTCTGAACTAAGTATCTGCGTAGCCAAAATACCACAAAAAGCAAGAAACAACTTCTTTCAATGTACTACAAAAGCATTCTCTGAACTTCATTACCCAACCACTTCAAATTATAGCCCCCTCAGGCAGGACGCCGAGCACACCAGAGAGACGCACACCACACCCAACCATCGTCGAACATCGCCTACCCGTTGGGGTGACGCGGCTGCATTGCGGGCTCCATCTATAGCTTCAATGACTAAAAGGGAAGCTGCTAGGGCGAGAAAAGAAGTACCATTAGCTTGCTACAACATGGTGAAGAAGTAGCAGCGGAGGCTGCAGAGGGGGAGGTGTATTGCCAGAGGAATTGAGACGGCGGCCTAAGAAAACTTAAACCATGGTGTATCAAAACATCATGTTTTTAATTTTTCAAAGAACTCAATACTTGGAAATGAAAATTGAAGTATCTACAGGGAGTCCTCCACTTGAACTGGTCATACAACCAAACTGTTCCTTCCTTTCATATAATTTCACACGGCAAAAATCAGAAAAAGGCGCCAAAAGCTTTGCTCGAGGTGGATTTCGGAGGAAATTAAAGAAACTCTAGTCGAACTTCGTTCTATCGGCGACAATGTTGGCATGGCTGGCAGGAGGATCTCTGTTTATGGGTAAACTGCCATTTTTGCATCTCAATCCAGCCACAGATGTTGTTGCTTGTGCAATAGGGTAGGATAGGTAGACGGAGCAAGAGGCATGTCCCTGTGTATTGTTTTCGAGGGGCTACCATTAGAGGCCAGGGAGCAGGAGCCGTTGGGGCAGCCATCGCTAGCTGCAGATGCAGGTGGAGGCCTTCTCTAGCTGCAGGCCAAGGACTCCTCCATCTGTAGTGGTGGACACGTAGGCACGATGGACAGCAGGGAAGGTGCTGAGGTGGAGCACGCACGGCCGTGGCGACATCGCTAATGTCACTGGTCGAGAGGGGAGAAGAACTTTGCATAATGCAGGGGCGGTAGTGGAGATTAATGACGGCGAGCACCAGCGTCGGATCCGGCAGCAGCAGCTAGCGAGTGAACTTCATGCGGCGGTGCAGTCGACCTACAAGAGCATGGGCGGTGACCTGCATTGGATTGGGGACCCTGCTCGAGATGGTGGCCGCCGATCCGCAGGTGTCAGTTCTGAAGCGAGGTGGCGGAAGTGGCGACTAGGCGCGGGGGATGGGTCGCGTTGGTGGCTGACTTGGGCGCGCCAGGGAAGATGGTGGTTTGGGCGCGCCGGAGAAGATGGCGGCGGCGTCGGTGCATGGGAGCTGGCCTGGACCCGGCCATGGGGAGGCGCGCCGGCCGCTGGGAGGAGGAGATGCATGCCGGCCTGGGGGCGGAACGAGGAGGCGCACCGGCCGTTGGGAGGAGGGGGGAGGCGCACCGGCCGGGGGGAGGCTCGCCTACCGTTGGGAGGAGGGGGGAGGCGCGCCGGCCGGGGGAGCCTCGCCGGCCATTGGGAGGAGGAGAGAGGCGCGCGGTGGCGGGGATGGTGCCGGCTGGGAATCAGGGGAGAGTAAGGGAGAGATGGGGAACGTGGGGTTCGGGAGGGGGTTTGTTTTTTGTTTGTTATCTGAGTTCGGTTACAAGTATGTCGCATGTATATAGGGCTGATTGTGATCAGAATAGTTATTCTAATACCATGATCATAATAGTGCTGTCCTATATATATGTATATATATATATATATGTATATATATATATATATCCACGTAGCCCGAAAACATCCAGGAGCACCACAAAACACTATTTCCACAGTCGCAACCTTCTGTATCCGCGAGATCCCAACTTGGAGCCTTCGTCGGCACTCCGCCGGAGGGGGAATCAACCATGGAGGGCCTCTACATCATCTCCAAGGCCTCTCCGATGAGTTGTGAGTAGTTTACCACAGACCTTCGGGTCCATAGTTATTAGCTAGATGGCTTCTTCTCTCTCTTTGATTCTCAATACAAAGTTCTCCTCGATCTTCTTGGAAATCTATTCGATGTCACTCTTTTTGCGGTGTGTTTCTCGAGATCCAATGAATTGTGGGTTTATGATCAAGTTTATCTATGAGAATAATTGAATCTCCTCTGAATTATTTTATGTGTGATCGGTTATCTTTGCAAGTCTCTTCGAATTATCAGTTTAGTTTGGCCTACTAGATTGATCTTTCTTGCAATAGGAGAAGTGCTTAGCTTTGGGTTCAATCTTGCGGTGTCCTTTCCCAGTGACAGCAGGGGCAGCAAGGCACGTATTGTATTGTTGCCATCGAGGATAAAAAGATGGGGTTTATATCATATTGATTGAGTTTATCCCTCTACATCATGTCATCTTGCTTAATGCGTTACTCTGTTCTTATGAACTTAATACTACAGATGCAGGCAGGAGTCGGTTGATGTGTGTAGTAATAGTAGTAGATGCAGAATCGTTTCGATCTACTTGTTGTGGATGTGATGCCTATATACATGATCATGCCTAAATATTCTCATAACTATGCACTTTTCTATCAATTGCTCGACAGTAATTTGTTCACCCACCGTAATACTTATGCTATCTTGAGAGAAGCCACTAGTGAAACCTATGGCCCCCAGGTCTATCTTTTATCATATAAGTTTCGGATCTACTTTTATTTGCATCTTTACTTTCCAATCTATATCATAAAAATACCAAAAATATTTATCTTATCTTATTATCTCTATCAGATCTCACTTTTGCAAGTTTCTGTGAAGGGATTGACAACCCCTTTATCGCGTTGGTTGCGAGGTTCTTGTTTGTTTGTGTAGGTACGAGGGACTTCTGTGGAGCCTCCTACTGGATTAATACCTTGGTTCTCAAAAACTGAGGGAAATACTTACGCTACTTTGCTGCATCACCCTTTCCTATTCAAGGGAAAACCAACGCAGTGCTCAAGAGGTAGCAAGAAGGATTTCTGGCACCGTTGCCGGGGAGGTCTTCACTCAAGTCAATACATACCAAGTACCCATCACAAACTCATCTCCCTCGCATTACATTATTTGCTATTTGCCTCTCGTTTTCCTCTCCGCCAATTCACCCTTGCCTTTTTATTCTCCCTCTCTTTCCCGTTCTCCTCTCTCTTTCGCTTTCCTCTTGTGTGCATGTTTGCCCTTATGGCTTTGCCTAAGAACACGAACCTTCATCTTAGAAGGTTGGAAGAGACTGAATTAAACATTAGAAGCTTTATGACTTTACAATTTGGACATAATAATTTCTTTAGAAAAGAGCTTAAAGAACAAAAAAGCTTTATGGAGTACATGAATAAAGAGCTTGATGATATGTAGTAATTTTATGGTTTGAATTCTCAGATTGCTCGTCTTGAAAAATCAATAGCCCAAATCACCGATAAGCAAGCCACCTTAGTTAATAAGATGGCTGCCAAACCAGAAGGGTTAGGAGAAAATAATGATGAAGATCTAAAATTTATTGATGTGTCCCCTATTAAATCTTTGTTTTGCAATATGAATCTTGATAATGATGGGACTGGAGATGAGTCAACTTTAGTTAGAAGGCATCCCAATGATTCGGAGTTTTTAGATCTTGATGCTAAATTTGGTAAAAGTGGGATTGGAGAGTGGTGGTGTCAAAACCGGCGGGTCTTGGGTAGGGGGTCCCGAACTGTGCGTCTAGGAGGATGGTAACAGGAGACAAGGGACACAATGTTTTTACCCAGGTTCGGGCCCTCTCGATGGAGGTAAAACCCTACTCCTGCTTGATTGATATTGATGATATGGGCAGTACAAGAGTGGATCTACCACGAGATCAAGGAGGCTAAACCCTAGAAGCTAGCCTATGGTATGATTGTTGTTTGTCCTATGGACTAAAACCCTCCGGTTTATATAGACACCGGAGAGGGCTAGGGTTACACAGAGTCGGTTACAATGGTAGGAGATCTACATATCTGTATCGCCAAGCTTGCCTTCCACGCCAAGGAAAGTCCCATCCGGACACGGGACGAAGTCTTCAATCTTGTATCTTCATAGTCTTGGAGTCCGGCCAATGACGATAGTTCAGCTATCCGGACACCCCCTAGTCCAGGACTCCCTCAGTAGCCCCTGAACCAGGCTTCAATGACGACGAGTCCGGCGCGCATATTGTCTTCGGCCTTGCAAGGTGGGTTCCTCCTCCGAATAATTCATAGAAGATTGTGAACACCAGGATAGTGTCCGGCTCTGCAAAATAAATTCCACATACCATTGTAGAGAGAATAATATTTACACAAGTTCAATCTGCTGACGTATTTCGTGGCGTGACATCACGCCACGGCCAAGCCTTTACTCAAATCCTTTTTATTATTCCACCTCAGCGCGTTTAGCGAAGCGGTTTCCTTGGCACGTCTTGTCGAAGCAGAGATCGTGTCCCCTTATTTCGGGATTCTCATCAATACGGATGTGGGTAACCCAACCGCACCATTGATTGTGGCGCTTGGGAGATAAGCGAGTTTTACCAGGCTGGTGGGGACGCATAGTTTCGTCCGCCCATATATAAGGGGATAACGATCCACCTTTTTACCTATGCCTTCTTCCTCCTTTGCTTATCCATCTCCGCGCACTCGAGCTCCAGCGCCCAAGTCCGCACACCTCACCTCAACCTTCTCCAACCATGTCCGGAGCGGGAGGCAAGTGGAAGGCCTCCTCCATTATGGAGTGGCCCATCAAGAAGCTGCGCAGCGCCAGATATTTGTCCAGCGATATCGCGCACCGGCTCCCCGACGAGGGGCAGCTCATCCCCACCCCTGGGCCCCATGAGAGGGTGGTACTCCTTCCCCATTTCCTCCGCGGACTGGGCTTCCCACTCCACCCCTTTGTCCGGGGGCTCATGTTCTACTACGGCCTGGATTTCCATGATCTGGCCCCAAATTTCATCCTCAACATCTTGGCGTTTATCGTCGTGTGTGAGGCCTTCCTCTGCATCCAGGCCCACTTCGGCTTGTGGCTAAAGACCTTCAATGTCAAGCCGAAGGTTGTGAAGGGCAGCCAAGCGGAGTGCGGAGGCGCCATGGTGGGCAAGATGCCCAACGTTACTTGGCTCTAGGGCGCCTTTGTGGAAACCATCAAGGGGTGGCAATCGAGGTGGTTCTACATCACCGAGCCGCGTGATCCTGAATGGGTAGCGGCCCCCGAATTCAGATCTGGCATCCCCATGCGGCTCACTTCCTGGAAAGAGAAGGGCCTGCTATGGGGTAATTCGGAAGAGCTGACCGGACTCCAATCCTGTCTCCAAACGCTGGTGAACAAGAAGCTCAAGCTTGTCAACGTAATCCAAGTCATGCTCATCCGCCGGATTCTCCCCTGCCAACAACGGGACTTCAACTTGTGGGAGTTCGATCTGGCACAGCACCAGACCTTGAGCGGGCTCTTCGACACTATGTACGAAGAGGCCTGGAGGGTGCTGTTCAAGGGCGCCGAGGCTCCCGCATCCGCTACCGAAGATCGCGGATTCAGCTCGCAGTTTCTGGCTGGCGAGGTAAGCCATGTTATCCTTTATGGGATACTTGATTTTCATAGTTTGATTCTATGCGGGATCTAAACTCCCAATACCTTTCACAGGCCTGGCAGAAGACGTCTGGACAGGTTAACTGTCCGGTTCCCCTTCCAGAAGATCCAGCGGATGCCCGTCTAACAGGGCTGCTGGTCCCGGCACCTTATGTGGTGCCGGAGAAGAAGGCCAAGAAGAAGGCCACGGGAACCCGGAGGAGTTCCCGGCGCCAGGTGTTATTGGATTCATCGTCCGATGACTCCGAGGCAGACTCCTCCCATGAGGACGAGGAGGAGAAGAAAGAGGCCTCTTCCCCAATGGGGGGAGAGAAGAAGAGGAAGGCCTCCCCAACGGGGGAGGCCGAAGGGTCCAAGAAGGGAAGGACCCTTCCCCCGGACTGCTCTGCCAACACCGGCGATGGCGACGAGGAGTGGCCCTCAAGGGCCAAGCCCCTGGCGAGATCGTAAGTATACGGACTCCTGAATAACTAATAATTTTCTCTTTGTCGCATGGTATCTTTTAACGCCACATACAACCCTGTAGTCCGCCCAAGGACGATCTTCCCGCTTCGTCGAGCGGGTCCTTGGGCACGTCGGATATGAATAGCACTTCACTTCCGGCCGCCTCCTCCCCCCGTGACACCGACGATGCCGAGGTGGGATCACGGAAAGGGACCCACCAGGAGGAGGAGGCCCCGGAGGTGCCGCAGGGCAACCTCCCGGACTTTGGACCGGACTCCGCACCAGAACCTGAAGTGGTTCCGGAGTCCGGCGGGCGGCCCCTTTGTAAGAAGGGCAAGACTGTGACGCCGGCGGCCTCAGTCCAACCGGAGGGACCGGATAACTTGCTGGAGGCGCTCAACAGCGCTTCCATCAAAGAGGAACACCGCACTGTCATGAGTGTGGTGATTCAGAAGGTTCAGCTCGCCAAGAGCGGGCTGACCGAAGCCTGCAGCAGCCTTCTAACAGGCTTTGAGGTAAGAATTTTAAGATATGTAATATAATACCGCATAGACAGTAGCCCCTGATGCTCGGTTCGGTGTTCGGAAAGAAAAGCCGGGCTGAGGATCTAAAAAGATATACGCAGGAGTCTTAACAAAAATATGTCAATATGGGAATGCAGGCTGCGCTGCTGACCTCTGCCGCACTGACTGCAGAGGTCAATGCTTTGAAGTAGAGCCTCGAGCGGTCCGAGAGCAAGCTCGGCCGTGCCAAGAAGCAGCTCGAAGACAAGGAAGGTGAGTAACACCTTATTAAAGTTTTACCTTACAGAAAAGGATTTGGTTGCGAGAGGAATGACAAGGATAACGTGGGTACTCCAGGGGCTACGAACGAGGTGGCGACCCTGAAGGAGGCAGTATCCGTGGCCGAACGCAATGCGGCCGCGGAACGCGCCGAGCGAGAGAAGCAGGAGGTGCGGGTGGCGGAGGTACGGCAAGAGCTCCAGGCTCTCATGGAAAAACACGAGAGTTTGGAGCATGACTCGAAGACTCGAGAGTCCGAGCTTGCGTCAGCTCTTGAGAGTGCCAAAGCCGCTAAGGCCGAAGCCCAGAAGGCCCTCCAGGAAATCGAGGAATTGAAGAAAATAGCGGCAGGTAAGGCGTTCTTCATGAAAAGCAAGCATGTAAAAGTGAATTACCTGTTACTTACCCAAATTCGGAGCTCTCCAGGAGCATTCGCAGATCTGCCCTGTAGCGTGTCCGATGCTGCCGCTTTCTACAGAGCCCTCCATGAATTACCTGTTACTTACCCGAATTCGGAGCTCTCCATCAAGGGCCTTATAGTTCAGCTATGGCCCAAAGAGGCCATGCCTGGGAGCTACTTCGTCCTGGTGCGGCAGCTGGTGGATGCGTGTCCTTGGGTTGAAGTCATCAAGCACTCGGCCTGCATTGAAGGTGCCCGTCGGGCCCTTGCCCGTGCTAAAGTGCACTGGGGCAGGATGGATGCTGAGAAGCTTGTGACGGACGTGCCACCGCCGGGCAAGGAGTATCGCACACCCAAGATGTATTATAAGGGTGTCCTGAAGGGTGCCCGCATTATTGCGGGTGAGTGCTCCAAAGATGTAATATTTGAGTAGACTCGCATTTTGTTATCCTGTGCGCTGAAAACTTTGTTCATATGTGCTAAGCAACGCTTGTTAATTTAAAATATTACCTTCTGTGCGGCCGTTTATCAAATCTGAGAGATGGCAAGTCGTCGGCTTCAGCCTCCATGCCACGAGTGTTGGGGTGTTCGAGATAAACTTGAGCGCTCTTGTTCCCATTTTTGGGTCCATCTAGGGAGGCGCTCAACACAATGAACGAGGCAACCGGACTTATAATGCTTGAACACTCTCACTTAGCCATAGAATTCTATAATTTTAAATTTCGGCGAAGCCCCTAGTGTTCGGAAGGCCGAATTCCAAGGGCTATCCACGCCTGGGCCGGACAAAGCCGGTTCCTCGCTCTAAGCGGCATAAGTCTTTAAGGACTCGAAAAAACCTCTCGAACAGCGACCGGCTCTCGCCCCATCATGACGGTCAGTTTTAGCTTTCTCCACTGAGGTGCTCGCCCATCTCAACTGGGGCACAATCGCAGTGGTTCTCCCAGCGTTACCTTAGCCAATATAATGGAACGTAAGGTACCAAAACATGGGAGCCGGGCAAACCCAACTATTGACCCAAGACAAGATTCGGAGCCGATGCATATAATGCTATAAGTTCGGGGTGCCGCACTTGTGAAAGTGTTCGGACTTATCACACCATAATGTGGGGAACTTAAGCCCCTAGTGTATTTGGCCGTACCAAAGTGTACGGATGCAACATGTCATAAATGAACATATGTATAAGAAAGGAATGCGATTATAGGCAAAAAGCAATGCATTGTTTATTCAAAAAATACTGCCATGAATGCAGAATGATACAAATAGTGCAATAAGCAAGGGATGGAACTATTTAGCATGTCCCCCTAAAGGGGTAGGCTGCGGAATGGCGTATATAAAACAGGTATAATGCTCTTAATGGAGACCACCTGGATTCGCGTCGTACCACTTCTCCTTCCCTGGTTGTTGCATCATGAGTTCGGCAGGTCTGCTGCCGGACAGGGCCTCTGGTATATGGAGTCCTGAGGATAAGAGAAAAAAGAAAAAGGAAAGAAAAAGTATGACACACTTGGGAGCCCCTGGTGTGGTTGAGCCGCACTCTGGGCCTGCCGTGGTCGTGCCCCTCCCCCTATGCCCATGGTATCTCCAGAGCGTAATGATGTACGCGAAGTACTGGTCTTGCAATTTTGCAAGGGCTGGGGTTGGGGCCGCATTGCTACGCGTGCTCGGAACATGCCAGGTGGTCTTGTGGTAGGTTACTCCGGGCGCGCTTAGCAGTGTCCGGTCGCTTAACGGACGGACTCGAGAATTGCCGTAAGAGGCTGCTCTGCACTTCTGCCGTGAGAGCCATTGTATGCTCCTCCATTCGTAGAGAGTGTTCGGTGTTTCCGTTGACCGTGATGACTCCTCGAGGGCCTGGCATCTTGAGCTTGAGGTATGCGTAGTGCGGCACCGCATTGAATTTTGCAAACGCGGTTCGTCCGAGCAGTGCATGATAGCCGCTGTGAAACGGAACTATTTCGAAGATTAATTCCTCGCTTCGGAAGTTATCCGGAGATCCGAAGACCACTTCCAGTGTAACTGAGCCTGTACAATTGGCCTCTACACCTGGTATGACACCTTTGAAGGTCGTCTTTGTGGGTTTAATCCTTGAGGGGTCTATGCCCATTTTGCGCACTATATCCTGGTAAAGCAGGTTCAGGCTGCTGCCGCCGTCCATCAGGACTCTAGTGAGGTGAAACCCATCGACGATTGGGTCTAGAACCAATGCGGTGAACCTGCCATGGCGGATGCTGGTGGGGTGGTCCCGTCGATCAAAAGTGATCTGGCGGGAGGACCATGGGTCGAACTTTGGGGCGACTGGCTCCATCGCATATACGTCCCTGAGCGCACGCTTCCGCTCCCTTTTGGGTATGTGGGTTGCGTATATCATGTTCACTGTCCGCACTTGTGGGGGAAACCCTTCTGTCCTCTATTGTTCGGCGGCCGGGTCTCTTCCTCGTCATCGCTATGCAGCCCCTTGTCATTGTTTTCGGCAATTAACTTGCCTGCCTGCTTGAATACCCAACAATCCCTGTTGGTGTGATTAGCTGGCTTTTCGGGGGTGCCGTGTATCTGGCACGAGCGGTGGAGTATTCGGTCCAAATTGGACGGACCCGGAGTAGTTTTTCTGAATGGCTTTTTCCGCTGACCTGGTTTGGAGCCTCTGAATCCGGTGTTGACTGCCATATCCTCAGTATTATCGCCGTTAATGCGGCGTTTGTGCTTGTTGCGACGTGACCTGCCATTGCAGTCCTTAGTATCCGGACTGCCAGGATTTTTGTTGAGGTTGTTACTGCGGGCTAGCCAGCTGTCCTCTCCCGCACAGAAGCGGGTCATGAGTGATGCGAGGGCTGCCATGGATTTCGGCTTTTCCTGTCCTAGGTGCCGGGCAAGCCACTCGTCGCGGATGTTGTGTTTGAAGGCTGTGAGGGCCTCTGCATCCGGACAGTCGATGATTTGATTTTTCTTGGTTAAGAACCATGTCCAGAATTGCCTGGCTGATTCGTCTGGCTGCTGAATTATGTGGCTTAGGTCATCAGCGTCTGGTGGTCGCACATATGTTCCCTGGAAGTTATCAAGGAATGCGGCTTCCAGGTCCTCCCAACACCCAATTGATTCTGCTGGCAGGCTGTTAAGCCAATGCCGAGCTGGGCCTTTAAGCTTGAGTGGGAGGTATTTGATGGCGTGAAGATCATCACCGTGGGCCATGTGGACATGAAGGAGATAGTCTTCGATCCAAACCGCGGGGTCTGTCGTGCCATCGTAGGATTCAATGTTCACGGGTTTGAACCCTTCGGGGATTTGATGATCCATTACTTCATCTGTGAAGCATAGTGGGTGTGTGGCGCCTCTATATTGGGATATATCACGACGTAGCTCAAGCGAGCTTTGTCTACTGTGTTCGGCCCGGCCGGAATTGCTGTATCCGGCGCGACGGTTGTCGTCGCGTATCGTGGGGCGCCCACGCGATCCGTAGATCGATCTTGATTGTCTTGCCTTATCCTCCAATATGTCTAGCAAGTCCGGCGTATTTCCCCGTGGCTTTGTACTTTTCAAGCGATGTCGGGGTACGGCTTTAGTGGAGGGTCTAGAGGCCTCTCTGTCTCGGCCACGAGGTGGCCGGTCGGCCGTATTGTGCGCTGGTGATGTAGGTTTATATGCTTCCTCCTCTAATCGGGGCAGCAGCTTGCGTTTGGGGTAGCTTTTGGAGGGGCGTTCGAGTTCGTACTCTTCGGCCGCAAGGACTTCAGTCCATCTGTCGGCTAGCAAATCTTGGTCAGCTCTAAGCTGTTGCTGCTTTTTCTTGAGGCTGCTTGCCGTGGCCATAAGCCTGCGTTTAAAACGCTCTTGTTCGACGGGATCCTCAGGCACGACGAATTCGTCGTCGTCGAGGCTTGCCTCGTCTCCGGAGGGAGGCATGTAATTATCGTCCTCTACCTCTTTGTCTGCCGCTCTCTCATGAGGGCTGGCTTCTCCATCCTCCTGTGCTGAATCTTGCTGGAGGGGGTTGTCTTCGGCACTGTCCGTGGTGTTATTGTCTCCGGTGCCGGAATCTCCATTCTTACTGTGGCGGGATTTAGAGCGGCGCCGCTGACGCCGACGCTTAGGCTGTTTCTTGGAGGGGTCTTCCTCCGCTGTTCCATCGCCATTCCCATCCTTTGGGATGTCCACCATGTATATGTCGTATGACGAGGTGGCTTTCCAGTGCCCCGTAGGCGCTGGTTCTTGGTCGTCTCCGGCATCGTCGTCCATACCGTCGATGTCTTCGGAGTCGAAGTCTAGCATGTCGGTTAGGTCGTCGACAGTGGCTACAAAGTGGGTGGTGGGTGGGCTTTGAATTTCTTCGTCGTCCGCATCCCAACCGTCCTGACCGTAGTCCGGCCAGGGCTCTCCTGATAACGAGAGATACTTTAGCGAATTCAGGATGTCGCCAAAAGGCGAGTGCTGAAAGATGTCCGCAGCGGTGAACTCCATGATCGGCGCCCAATCGGATTCGATTGGTAGGGGCGCGGGAGGTTCGGAGTCCGGCGAGGAGTCCGGCACCTCGGAGTCACGAGCTTCACAAGGGACAGGGTCGGTATTCGGCTCCATCGCCGTAGAGGTAGCAGCCCCCGAGGCGGTGTCTAGCCACCCATCCTCGATTGGCGCAGTCGGCTCCGAGTTAAGGGTCGGAGCGGACTCGTGTGCGGCCTCCAGGGCACTGTCCGGCAGCAGAGCTAGATCATGCCCATCGTGACAGTGCGGCGCGCTCGGCTGTGGCTCGAATCCGTCGAAGATCAAGTCTCCGCGGATGTCGGCCGTGAAGTTCAAACTTCCAAATCTGACCTGATGGCCAGGGGCGTAGCTTTCAATCTGCTCCAGATGGCCAAGCGAATTGGCCCACAGTGCAAAGCCGCCGAATACGAAGATCTGTCCGGGGAGAAAAGTCTCACCCTGGACCGCGTCGTTGTTGATGATCGAAGGAGCCATCGGGCCTATAGGTGATGACACAGAGGAACTCTCAATGAAAGCACCAATGTCGATGTCAAAACCGGCGGATCTCGGGTAGGGGGTCCCGAACTGTGCGTCTAGGCGGATGGTAACAGGAGACAAGGGACATGATGTTTTTACCCAGGTTCGGGCCCTCTCGATGGAGGTAAAACCCTACTCCTGCTTGATTGATATTGATGATATGGGTAGTACAAGAGTGGATCTACCACGAGATCAAGGAGGCTAAACCCTAGAAGCTAGCCTATGGTATGATTGTTGTTCGTCCTATGGACTAAAACCCTCCGGTTTATATAGACACCGGAGAGGGCTAGGGTTACACAGAGTCGGTTATAATGGTAGGAGATCTACATATCCGTATCGCCAAGCTTGCCTTCCACGCCAAGGAAAGTCCCATCCGGACACGGGATGATGTCTTCAATCTTGTATCTTCATGGTCTTGGAGTCCGGCCAATGATGATAGTTCGGCTATCAGGACACCCCCTAGTCCAGGGGACTCCCTTAGAGAGGTCAAAACTTTACATAGCATTGAACCCACTATTATGGATTTCAAGGAATTTAATTATGATAATTGTTCTTTAATAGATTGTATTTCCTTGTTGCAATCCGTGTTGAATTCTCCTCATGCTTATAGTCAAAATAAAGCTTTTACCAAACATATTGTTGATGCTTTGATGCAATCTTACGAAGAAAAAACTTGAATTGGAAGTTTCTATACCTAGAAACTTTATGATGAGTGGGAACCTACTATAAAAATTAAAATTAAAGATCATGAATGCTATGCTTTGTGTGATTTGGGTGCTAGTGTTTCCACGATTCCGAAAACTTTATGTGATGTGCTTGGTTTTCATGAATTTGATGATTGCTCTTTAAACTTGCACCTTGCGGATTCCATTATTAAGAAACCTATGGGAAGGATCAATGATGTTCTTATTTTTGCAAATAGGAATTATGTGCCCATAGATTTTATCGTTCTTGATATATATTGCAATCTTTCATGTCCTATTATTCTTGGTAGACCTTTCCTTAGAACGATTGGTGCAATTATTGATATGAAGGAAGGGAATATTAGATTCCAATTTCCATTAAGGAAAGGCATGGAACACTTCCCTAGAAAGAAAGTCAAATTACCTTATGAATCTATTATGCGTGCCACTTATGAATTGAATACCAAAGATGGCAATACTTAGATCCATTCTCGCTTTTATGCCTAGCTAGGGGCATTAAATGATACCGCTTGTTGGGAGGCAATCCAATTTTATTTTTGTTTCTTGCTTTTTGCTTCTGTTTAATAATAAATATTTCATCTAGCCTTTGTTTAGATGTGGTTTTATGTTTTAATTAGTGTTTGTGCCAAGTAGAACCTATAGGATAACCTACGGTGATAGTTAATTTGATTCTGCTGAAAAGCGAAAACTTTTGCACGGATGAGAATTATTTTAGTAAATCACAAAAACGTGATTTTGTGTTGATTCTTTTTAATGTAGATCAATAGACAAATTTACCATGACTTCCTATTTTGGTAGGATTTTTATAGTTCCATAAGTATTCGAAAGTTACATATTGATACAGACTGTTCTGTTTTTGATAGATTCTGTTTTTCGTGTGTTGTTTGCTTATTTTGATGCATCTATGGCTAGTATCGGGGGGTATGAACCATAGATAAGTTGGAATGCAGTAGTTTTAACACCAATATAAATAAATAATGAGTTCATTACAGTACCTTATGTGGTGGTTTCTCTTTCTTGCACTAACAGACCTTATGAGATTTCCTGTTGAGTTTTGTGTTGTGAAGTTTTCAAGTTTTGGGTAAAGATTTGATGGACTATGGAATAAGGAGTGGCAAGTCCCTAAGCTTGGGGATGCCCATGGGACCCCAAGATATTCAAGGACAACCAAAAGCCTAATCTTGGGGATGCCCCGGAAGGAATCCCCTCTTTCATCTTCGTTTATCGGTAACTTTACTTGGAGCTATATTTTTATTCGCCACATGATATGTGTTTTTCTTGGAGCGTCTTGTATGATATGAGTCTTTGCTTTTTAGTTTACCACAATCGTCCTTGCTGTACATACCTTTTGGGAGAGACACAGATGATTTGGAATTTATTAGAATACTCTATGTGCTTCACTTATATCTTTTGAGCTAGATAATTTTGCTCTAGTGCTTCACTTATATTTTTTAAAGCACGGCGGTGGCTTAATTTTGTAGAAATTATTGATCTCTCATGCTTCACTTATATAATTTTGAGAGTCTTTTAGAACAGCATGGTATTTGCTATGGTTATAAAATTGGTCCGAGAATGATGAGCATCCAAGTTGGGTATAATAAAAACTATCGTAGAAAGTGCATTAAACACTATGATTAATTTGATGCTTGATAATTGTTTTTAGATATAAAGGTGTTAATGTTAGAGTCATGCTAGTTGGGTAATTATGAAATTGAGAAATACTTGTGTTGAAGTTGGCAAGTCCCGTAGCATGCACGTATGGTAAAAGTTGTGTGACAAATTTGTTGCATGAGATGCTCTTTTAATTGTATTCCTTATGTGTGGAGGTCGGGATCGCGCGATGGTTAACTCCTACCAACCTTTCCCCTAGGAGCATGCGTAGTAGTACTTTGCTTCGAGGGCAAGTAGACTTTTGCAATAAGTATGTGAGTTCTTTATGACTAATGTGCATCCATGGATTATACACACTCTCACCCTTCCACCGTTGCTAGCCTCTATTATACCGCACAACTTTCGCCGGTATCACGCACCCACCATTTACCTTCCTCAAAACAGCCACCATACCTACCGATTATGGCATTTCCATAGGCATTCCGAGATATATTGCCATGCAACTTTCCACCGTTCCGTTTATTATGACACGCCCCATCATTGTCATATTGCTCTTTGCATGTCATGTAGTTGACATCGTATTTGTGGCAAGGCCACCTTCATAATTTTTCATACATGTCACTCTTGATTCATTGCATATCCCGGTACACCGCCGGAGGCATTCACGTAGAGTCATATTTTGTTCTAAGTATTGAGTTGTAATTCTTGAGTTGTAAATCAATAAAAGTGTGATGATCTTCATTATTAGAGCATTGTCCCAAGTGAGGAAAGGATGATGAAGACTGATTCGCCCACAAGTCGGGATGAGACTTCGGACTTTATAAAAAATAAAAGAGGCCAAAGAAGCCCAAATAAATAAATAAAAAAGAGAAAAAAGAGGCCAAAGAAGCCCACCAAAAAAAGAAAAAAAAGAAAAAAAAAGAAAAGGAAAAAATGAGAGAAAAGAGAGAAGGGACAATGTTACTATCTTTTTTTCACACACTTGTGCTTCAAATAGCACCATGATCTTCATGATAGAGAGTCTCCTGTGTTGTCACTTTCATATACTAGTGGGAATTTTTCATTATAGAACTTGGCTTGTATATTCCAATGATGGGCTTCCTCAAAATACCCTAGGTCTTCGTGAGCAAGCAAGTTGGATGCACACTCACTTAGTTTCTTTTGTTGAGCTTTCATATATTTATAGATCTAGTGCATCCGTTGCATGGCAATCCCTACTCACTCACATTGATATCTATTAATGGGAATCTCCATAGCCCGTTGATACGCCTAGTTGATGTGAGACTATCTTCTCCCTTTTTGTCTTCACAACCACCACCCTATTCCACATATAGTGCTATGTCCATGGCTTGCGCTCATGTATTGCGTAAGAGTTGAAAAGCTGAAGCGCGTTAAAAAGTATGAACCAATTGCTTGGCTGAAACCGGGGTTGTGCATGATGGGAGTATTTTGTGTAATGATAATGAAGCATGGCCTAACTAATGATTTTGTAGGGATAAGCTTTCTTTGGCTATGCTATTTTGATAAGACATGATTACTTGTTAGTATGCTTGAAGTATTACTATTTTTATGTTTTATGGACTTTTATCTTGAATCATTTGGATCTGAACAATCATGCCACAATAAAATAAAATTACATTGAGAATTATGCTAGGTAGCATTCCACATCAAAATTTCTATTTTTATAATTTACCTACTCGGCGACGAGCAGGAATTAAGCTTGGGGATGCTTGATACGTCTCCAACGTATCTATAATTTTTGATTGTTCCATGCTATTATATTACCCGTTTTGGATGTTTATGGGCCTTAGTTTACACTTTTATATCATTTTTGGGACTAACCTACTAACCGGAGGCCCAGCCCGAATTGCTGTCTTTTTGCCTATTTCAGTGTTTCGAAGAAAAGGAATATCAAACAGAGTCCAAACAGAATGAAACCTTTGGGAGCGATCTTTTTGGAACAAACGCAATCCAGGAGACTTGGAGTGGACGTCAAGAAGCAGCCGAGGCAGCCACGAGGCAGGAGGGCGCGCCCCCACCCCGTGGGCCCCTCGTGGCTCCCCTGAACTACCTCCTTCGCCTATATATATCCACGTACCCTGAAAACATCCAGGAGCACCACTAAAAACTATTTTCACCGCCTCAACCTTCTGTATCCGCGAGATCCCATCTTCGAGCCTTCGCCGGCGCTCCGCCGGAGGGGGGATCGACCACGCAGGGCCTCTACATCATCTCCAAGGCCTCTACGATGAGGTGTGACTAGTTTACCACAGACCTTCGGGTCCATAGTTATTAGCTAGATGGCTTCTTCTCTCTCTTTGATTCTCACTACAAAGTTCTCCTCGATCTTCTTGGAGATCTATTCTATGTAACTCTTTTTGCGGTGTGTTTGTCGAGATCTGATGAATTGTGGGTTTATGATCAAGTTTATCTATGAGAAATAATTGAATCCGTCGGCGCCCACCGTGGGGCACTGGACGCACGGTGGTGTTGAGTTCTTGGAGGGATTTCTCCCAGGGATCGAGAAGCTTACAATCTACCGGGGATTCAACCCGCACGTATGGAAGGAAAATAAAAGTCGTCGGTTTGATTTATCTATGGAGAAACCATTTGAAGTATAAGGAACCGAGGGCTTGACCCTGGCCTAGTGATCGTGCATAGTTAGCAACCCGGAGGTAGTCACGGGTGTCGATTGGTAAAGGCAACCACAGCCACGACCCGGATTTGCCGTCATCGTCATAACCCGCCGCCAGATCCGGGTCACAAAAGGAGTCAACAATGGGAAATGGATGAGGTTACGGACTCGACTCGCCTTCCTGTCTTCCAAAGTTGTCATGGCCGCTGATACTACTTTTCAGTTATAACGGTCGAATAAACAAAGTGCTACTGATTTTGATTACAGTTTTTGGCTCACCGGTGCTACTTGTACATGTTATGGACTCAAATCACAAGTCAGGAAACTACTCATCACAGCCCATGAGTCAGAGGACGCACATGACGCATGCAGACACGACTGAACCCAGGAACAGTCAACACAAGTCGCCTCGGATGCAGCCACCAGGTGATTCATGCTCTTGTTCATCAACAGAATCACCGAGGACTACATACTAGGGTCAGAAAAGGTAATGCCACGGACTGGTACATCTAGTTGGGCAAGTAAACTATGTCAAGCCAATTACGACCTAGACTCTGCTTTAACTTCATTCCAAGTCACCTCGCATGAACCGGAGCCTCACCAACTGCGCCTCGACTACCGGGCTGTCTCCGGTGGTCTCTGTCTTCGTAAGTCGCCACCGTGCTCCGAGCCGCTCCGAGCCGCCGTCGTTGGCCCACCTCCGCGGCTGCTGGCTCGCCTCCGTCGTCGGGCCGCTAGCGCGTTACTCCACCATCGGGCATCGAGCTGCCTCTGCACTGCCCGTAAACCGCCGCGCCTTTGTACAGCTCCAAGCCACCATCCGCTGTGGCCGGCCCTGAGTCGTCCAGTGCCTCACGCCTCTATCACCTTCTCGGTCCGGAGGAGAGCCGCCATACCATTGCGGCCTTGAGTCGGCGAGGACGCCGTGAGTCGGCATCGCTTGTTGCCACTTTTGCCGTAACCTGCCTGCTGCTGTTCTGTCGTGGCCGGCTCTGTCTCGCTCTATGTTGCCTGATCCTGCATCGATATATTGTGCGAGTGCTTTCTCTCCTGTCACAAGCTGCCGGGACACTGCTATCGTGCCGAACCGCCCCGACCTTTGCCTCAATCTCCAGGTCGTGCACAACCTCACCGGTCTTGTTTTGGATTTAAATTGCCACTCTGTTGACCCGCATCAGCGACACGGCTGGCCTTACCTTCGCTTGGAACCAGAACCACCATTTTTCCATCTGCATCTGAGCTGCCCTGCGTCTTCGTCATCGCAGCCGGGCTGGACCGATTCAGTTGGTCGTCAAGTTGTCCTTATGGCCTTGGCAGGCGTTGAGTTGTTACCACTGCAACCCGGCCCAGCTCCTCCCGCGCGCACATGCTGCCGCGAATAAACCGCCACTCCCGTAGTTTGACTCGCCTGGAGCCGCGGCGCCCGCCCACATTCACCTATGAGCTGCCGCTAATGGTGAGCCGGCCCTGCCGTGGTGACCCGCCTCGCTCCACCATTGAATCACCTTCCACCTCTGAGCCGCTGCAGTTTCGCCTCCCATCCGAATCGCCGTCGCATCACGCCTCCCGGTTGAACTGGCCACGACCTCCGCCCCTACGCCTGTGACCTGCCTTCAAGCAAGCCACCATTGACTGGCCGTCTTCACGGCCCTGCCGCCGGCCGCCGTCGGCGCCTCTGTAGCCATTGCCACCTCGTCGCTCCACCGCCGAGTAGCCGCCTCCGCCAAGCTCGACCCGACGGACCGGCCGGTCTGTTTTCTGCTGCCGCCCCGAGCAGCCCGTCTTTAAGCCGCCTCAGCCTCATTGCTTTGTCAGCACAATCACGACTCAGAGAAAGAAACCGAGTACCTCCGCCTCTGCTGCGGTCCCCCTCGAACCGCTCCGGTTTAAGTCACCGGCGGCATCGCGCGTCATCTGCTGAGCTTTCTTGATACATGTCCAAATACATTCAGTGGTCTTGCGCGATTCAAAACTAGAAATTTTGAAGACAAGTATGGGGATGCTGTCTTTGCTACAAGTGATACACCTGCTGCTCCGTGAACTCATGTCAGATTTCAAGCACCGCAATTTGGCCATGCTCAGGATCTTTGGGGTTCCGGTATAAGATTGTGAATTGGCCACCCTGGAAGACATATACCAATGTCTGAATATTGTAAACACATGGCATGGAAGTGCATATCTCTGCAGAGAAACAGCCAGCCGGCCACGCCTGCGAACATATTGGACATGGGAATCAGATTACGCCAGGAATATTTTGTCAATATGTCATGTGGAGTGCTGATGATGGCACGCTTGCAACCATGGGCTAGTATTGCTTGTGGCAATGCTTTAATTGGTGTGACACGTATCACAATGCAATGATTACTTCAAGGAAACACAAAAAAACCAACCAAGCGGGTGCTGGTACTTCATAAAATATCAGGTGCTATTCGTTTCATTCATTAGCACTTGCTAATTTACATAATGAACAGATTACCTTTGCATTGATCTGCAATATTTATATGCAGGATAATCATTCACTACAAGGGTGATTTATACCACGGGTACGGAGTGCACACTAGCAATATTCTGCACCAGCGCTCTTCCCTGTCGTACTACTGGACGGATATGTGAGCAAATCACCACCTCCACTACATTAACACACTCTACTGGCTCATTGACCGCAACCGCGGCCGACTCTCCCGTCTGAACCAGCTTACAATGCCGCGGCCAACTCATCTGTCTGAGCTGCCTCTGATGCGGCGGTCATTTTTTACCATCCGCCTCCACGGTTTGGTGTATATCAGCATATTGGAGCTGCATTGTCTGCATGAGCTGTTTATTGAGTATGAGCAAGTCACTGCTTGGGTAGCCCAGATTTTCTTCCAACAAATTGGAGGCAAATCATCATTCAACCGCCGTCTGCATTGGGTGGATCAATGGGCATGCGCACAAGTCGCCACCACTATAGTTTGGTTAACTTCAAACAACCAATTGGAAGGAACCATTGGTCGAGTTGCTGACACGGCTCATACGGGATCATTTATAACCCGCCACAGTCACCTCAACCTTCTGTGGATTCATATTGCGTTATCAACACCAATGATATATACCTTCTGCTATGGTCAAGTACGGAGAATCTCAAGACAACTCCTTGGGTCATCTTAAGACTCGGGGGCTACAATGATATGACTCAGCAAGTCTTGCCAGTTTTCAGCAAATTCAAGTGCCCCAGGATGTTGAAGGAAAAGATAACCCGATTCCGGAGGCTACTGTTATATTGATGAAAATTTAAAGGCCGTCAGAAATATTCCGACTCACAATGATGCTTCTGGTTTATGGTCCGGTTTAAGGGAAATCCCGTCTCCCACACAGTGCTGAAGCCCTTAGTATCTGGTTCAAATCTGGTTTAAGAGGAAACTATCTCTTGCAAAGCTCTGATGCTCTCAATATCCGGTTCAAAATCCCGGTTCAAGAAGAATTTATCTCTTGCAAAAAGTTAAAGGTTGCCGAAGAGGACCTGTTGCCATGATGCGCAGTTCAAACATGGGTATCCTGCCTTATGGGCTTATCTTATTGGTCATTTGTGGGTTTGGTCGTATTCGAACCATAGCTACACCTCTTGATCGGTGCAAGGCCACCAAAAGAATCACTTGGGGGGCTTGGTCATATTTGAACCATAGCTACGCGTCTTGATCGGCGCAAGGCCACCAAGGAAATCATTTAGTGGCCAAAGAGAGCGTTGCAAAAGCATGACTCAAACATAGGCACCCACTGAGCACAGCTCAAAACGTTACTTGGGGGCTCTTTGTGCACAGCAACAAAGAGTTTTAGACGACCCTTCTAATAGGCTATCAAGCCAGGCTTGGAAGCCAAGTGTATTCACCTAAAACCCCGGGTTAACCTGCCTTCATCAAGTAAGACACCCCGTCCAGGTAATCCTGGTATAACCCGTCGAACGTTTGACAAGTCAATCTTGTACAGACCCTGAACTTGTCAAAGTTAAAACGACGATTGGTTAATGTGAGGTCCATCTTAAAAGGCTTTGTGAAATGGTTTAACTCAGTGGCCTGGCAGCCCATGAAAAGCCTCAAATTTGGGCCTGGCAGCCCTTGAAAAGCCTCGACTACAATTTTTTTATTTGCTTTTATTTGTCAAAGTTTTTTTCTCTTTTGATAAGGTTTTGAGGTAAACCGGCGTCTATTGGCCCGTCCTGACTATAAGTCGTCAATATAATCTGGTGTTTGTTAACCCAACTCGACTTTCAACTACAAGTTGTAACTACATAATGACTCATAATCCGGTGTTTCTTAACCTGGTTTGGCTTTGACTACAAGTCGCCAGTATTATATATGGATAATCCGGTGTTTATTGCAACCTGGTATGGTTTATAAACCGGCAAAATATGGGAGGAGTTATCAGTACTCAAGATTTGGGTTATCACTCTTACTACAAAAAGTTGGTAAACCAACGATGTGATTGTATGTCACAGGTATGATATATTTCATATTTGATTATTCTTAAGTGCAGCCTTGGTTATAAACCCGGGTTATATGTTGGGCATTATGACCCGTCCGACGGTAAACCGCCAGGAAACTTTAAACTTGTTGTATGCAGAAACATGTTGAATAAAGCATAAATCATCGGTGTTTATTAACCCGGCCTGGCTTTGGACTATAAGTCGCCAGTATATATTTGGATTGCGCCATTGGAATCATGCGCTTATAAATCATTGGGTATATTATTCAAATCTTTAATAGCCAACATGGCTGGATTTTTACTATGGTTATCAATAACCAATATTATGATTGAGGTTTTCAAAGTCGCTTCAGTGCAATGGCTATTATTTTATCAATGGATATGATTTATTCTACAATGGAGGGAATAGTCCCGAGTCGCTGCAGGCTTATGACCCGGCACTTGGGGGCTACATTATTTAAATTGAGATTACATCAAATACACAAGTCTCATGTCGCTGCAGGCATGCACCATGACACTTGGGGGCTAATGCAAAGTCATTGTTTGCTCACCTTATTGAAGACCCGAATCATCACATCGTAATGAGCCGGCCCTTGGGGGCTACCAATTGCTCCTATCAATAATTCAAGGTACAAAGCTTTTTATCAATTATATTGAAGGGTCCACTGCTCAGCTGGTAAAGCACAAAGCTCTTAACCTTGTGGACGTGGATTCAAGCCCCGTGATGGGGGTTGCATCATATGATGTTATTTTCATTGAAGTATATATCAAGTCTTAGCTCATTATTATCTTACTGAGCCGGCCCTTGGGGGCTACGCCGTTGTTGTTCAAAGTTTACATGATTATATTTACAAAGTCCCTGCTCATTATTGCATAATGACCCGGCCCTTAGGGGCGATACTGGTTGAAGTTTTTATGAGCATCGGGCAATTACAAGTCCCAGGTTGCTGCAAGCATAACAACCCGAAACTTGGGGGCTACATATGTGAAATACTCAGTTCCGACTGGTGAATTAGATGAACAACCTGGATTTCTTCAAGCTTGTGACATTCATATTGAAGCAAGTCTTAAGCTGTTACTATGCTCCCTTCTTAAGACTTGGGGGCTACAAGTGATATGCATACAAAGGAGGTATATGTTCAAGCTTGATGTTAACTACAATTATGACCCAATGCCATCAATACTTATAAACTGGTAATTTTTGCAATGATAAACCGGCAAGTTCAACATTCTTAAACCGGCTGAAGATCAGATGAGTATTTCAAAGACCAATATTTTTGTTAAGCAGTCAAAGGAGTTATTCTTCACAATATTTCTCTATGACAAACTAATGTCAGCAAATTGATTATGAAGTTGGCCTATTGACCCGGATTTTCTAGAAGAAGGAAATGACAAGGACTTAAGGATGATCAGGATCAGTTTAACATGGATAAATCCAAATTAAACTGGGGGCTAATGTAGGGGATATACCCCACGATATGACCCGGCCGGAGTTATAACCCGGTTGGGGGTTTGGTAAACCGGCAGAAGTTAAGTCAGATGATGACCCGGCAGGAGTTAAGTCAGATGATAACCCAGCAGGAGTTAAGTCAGATGATGACCCGGGAGGAGTTAAGTCAGATGATAATCCGGCAGGTGTTAAGTCAATCATAAACCGGTAGACAATCATAAACCGGCAGACCATCATAAACCGACAGACCATCATAAACCGGAAGACCATCATAAACCGGCAGACAATCATAAACCGATAGACAATCATAAACCCGTAGACCATCATAAACCGGCAGACCATCATAAACCGGAAGACCGTCATAAACCGGCAGACCATCACAAACTGGCAGACAGTGATAACTGGTTGACAGTTATAACCCGACAGACAGTGATAACTGGTTGACAGTTATAACCCGACAGACAGTGATAATTGGTTGACAGTTATAACTCGGCATGTAGAGTCGCCTGGAGTTATGAAGCCCGAGACGTTATGAAGCCCAAAACATTATGAAGCCCATGAAGAGAAGTCATGATAGTTTAAGTCTTAATCCGAGTTGGACTCTACATGTAACCCGCCCCTTCAACATATATAAGGAGGGGCAGGGCACCCCAAGAGGGGAGAGAGACCTAAGGGTTAGACATAACTGGGAGATCCGGTTTACGACGACTCCCTCGTGATGATAATAAGACCTAGTCACAAAGAGCATGTAGGGTTGTTACCGGATGATGTTTCCCGGGGCCCGAAGCTGTCGAAATCTTTGTCTTGTGTTGCGTTTTCTCGATTCTGCTCAACCCCTCTCAAGCTACCACATAGATGCGTTGGCCTCACGACTAAGTCCTCACACTAGGAAATCTACCGTGACAATTCCACGGCATCCTCTGAATTCTTTTATGTGTGATTGGTTATCTTTGCAAGTCTCTTTGAATTATCAGTTTGGTTTGGCCTACTAGATTGATCTTTCTTGCAATGGGAGAAGTGCTTAGCTTTGGGTTCAATCTTGCGGTGTCCTTTCCTAGTGACAGCAGGGGCAGCAAGGCACGTATTGTATTGTTTCCATCGAGGATAAAAAGATGGGGTTTATGTCATATTGCTTGAGTTTATCCCTCTACATCATCTCATCTTGCTTAATGCGTTACTCTGTTCTTATGAACTTAATACTTTGGATGTAGGCAGGAGTCGATCGATGTGTGGAGTAATAGTAGTAGATGCAGAACGTTTCGATCTAATTGTTGTGGACGTGATGCCTATATACATGATCATGCCTAGATCTTCTCATAACTATGCACTTTTCTATCAATTGCTCGACAGTAATTTGTTCACCCACCGTAATACTTATGCTATCTTGAGAGAAGCCACTAGTGAAACCTATGGCCCCCGGGTCTATCTTTTATCATATAAGTTTCCGATCTACTTGTATTTGCATCTTTACTTTCCAATCTATATCATAAAAATACCAAAATATTTATCTTATCTTATTATCTCTATCAGATCTCACTTTTGCAAGTTTCCGTGAAGGGATTGACAACCCCTTTATCACGTTGGTTGCGAGATTCTTGTTTGTTTCTGTAGGTACGAGGGACTTCTGTGGAGCCTCCTACTGTATTGATACCTTGGTTCTCAAAAACTGAGGGAAATACTTACGCTACTTTGCTGCATCACCCTTTCCTCTTCAAGGGAAAACCAACGCGGTGCTCAAGAGGTAGCAGTGGACTACATACGGAACAAAATGAATGAATCTACACTTAAAATGCATCTATATATATTTGTATGTGGTTCATGGTAAAATCTCTACAAAGACTTATATTTAGGAACAGAGGAAGTACTAGTATAGTACGTACTGTAATTTATCAGCGAGATAGTACAATGCTATGAAGCTTCCAGCTTCTGCTACATGTATCTTGCATCCAAGGTTGCCCGTTGCAACATTTCATCAAATACAAAGGAGACTAACATGCATGCTATTGCATCTCAATGATTGACAAATCATAGCAAATATGTACTCCCTCCGTTCCAAAATAAGTGTCTCAACTTTATGCAAACTTTAGTACAAAGTTGTACTACTACTAAAGTTGACACTTATTTTGGAACAGAGGCAGCTAAAGAAAAAAATGAACCATGCAGTCCCTAGCCCTTGAACCGTAAACCCTAACCAGGCTTTAATTTGGTGGAAACACTCGAGCTTCCTAAGAAATGAAGTTTGCAACCTTTTGACCATCAGATCATTTTGTGCAGTTTCACCAAAATCGAGATGAGCATCCCTGTGGCGAAGAAATTGAAGAAGCGTGATTAGAATAAGATTACTGGGACTAGTTGATGAGACATAAACTCATCACAAATACAGTACGTAGAAGCCAGTAGAGATATGTGCAGGGCAAAGAAGTAGAGAAATATCCACATGGAGTGATGTCGCAGCTGGAGCAGTGGTGCAAGTCGGCTGTAAAGGGAGTTGTACCTGAGGGATGTCAGGACGTAGCTCAACCTTGAGAAGGGCAGTGGGAGGCGGCAACTGCCCACGTCACGGCAGTGAGCAAGGGACGAAGGCAACCTCACCGGCTTTGTGAGAGAGAACGGCAGGCACCCCTAATCAGGACGTGCCGACAGTGGGTTTTCGCCGTCGGCAACGGCGACCGCATCTACACTAAGCATCCACCCCTTTCCCCGATGGATGTGATCCGCTGAGATGTTAGAGATGTGGCCACAATCGTTTTGTGCGAGAGAGTGTGAAGAGAACAACCCCAGCAAGCAACTGTGTAGGCTGGCCCGTCCTGACTATGTATATAGTGGAGCGGTTTCCTTTTCTCTCCATATGAACCTATCATATTGCGTACGTTGATGAGGTTATGTACCTAGGGTAGGGTGATGGACCTACCTAGGATACCATACCCAAGGACATCATCATTCGAAGCTACCTTCCAGTCGACCAAGAGAAGCTCCACTCGACCAAGGGAGACTCCACTCGACCGGCTAGAAGACACTCGACCGTGAAGACACACTCGACCATCAGAAGTTCAAGATCTATGCTGTATCCAAATGGTCTGTAATTAAGTAGTCTTAATGGTCATGATGACACTTTATGTAGGGCGTTACTACTAACGCCCGGCCTTAATGTACTTTAACCCTCCTCTACGTGGGCTGGCTAGGGTCCTGGCGTCCTCTATATAAGCCACCCCCCTCCACTGGTAGAAGAGTTCGCACCCCTGTAACTCATATACACAGAGATCAGTCGACCGCCTCCGGGCTCCGAGACGTAGGGCTGTTACTTCCTCAGAGAAGGGCCTGAACTCGCTAAACACCCGTGTGTACAACTGCTCCATAGCTAGGACCTTGCCTTTCCATACCTACCCCCCATTCTATTGTCAGACTTAGAACCACGACAGTTGGCGCCCACCTTGGGGCAGGTGTCTTAGCGACTTTTTTGGAGAAGTAGCAATTTGTCCGATCGCCTTCATCATGGTTTCCGGCGGAGCTCTGGTCGAGGGCCACGAGATCCGTCTCGGTGCGCTCACTTTCATCGCCGACGACTCCGCTTGGCTCAAGGAGGCACCACTCGACATCGACGCGCTCCCCGTCCGCGGGGCGACTCACTGTCGAGCGTGTGTCCGCGATGTCTTGCTGCGGCAGCCATCGACCCTATACCGGTCGACTCCTGCGCCGTCCTTCCTCCCTGTCTCTCGCCAGCGCAAGCGCTCCGGTCGGTCGAGGCTCTAGCGATGGGTGAGACACCCAGTGGCTCGCCAATCGGCCACCACCCAAGTCGCGGCGATTGAGCCCGACGAATCTCTCTACGGCCTGTTCGACCTGTCGACTAGCTCCGTAGAGACTACATCTGAGTGCGATAGCAGTGATCCGGCGGTGGAGGTCCTGATGGTCAACGGGCCCCGTAGTCCTCCCGGTTTCCCCCGCGGCGACGGGACGGACGACGAGGACGACCCTGCTCAAGCCCATGAAGAGTACCAACCCGAGACGCTCACTTCCCAGCAGAGGGAAGAACTTCACCGCCGGAACATGGATGCCCTGCATAGTCCCATTGCAGGAGAAACTCCTGAGGCTCGTGCCCTAGAAGAGGCGCGTTTAGCCAACCTGGCTGAACGCACTCGACTGGAGAACCTTCAGTGAGCACTCGACGAGCGTGCGCGTCAACGAGCGACTAACTCCAATCAACGTCAGCTCTTTCCGCAACCAACTCAGGTATATCGAACCCCAATTCAGAATTTGGTAGCTGCAGCCCGCATAGCATAGTCAATTCAGCCCTCTCAGCCAGAGGCTGGAAGAGGCTTGATGCAGATCAGAGATTTGCTCCGGGCAGCAGGAGATCAGAATTCAGTTGTCTCACAGTCACGTAACAGGATTCACAGTCGATCTGTCGCTGCGAATACTGTTCAGTCGGCTCACAGTCCAAGGTCGCCTCCGAGGCACATGGGACGTGAAGGCCGGCGGGACCACTATGATGATCGATTTGATCGTGATGACAGGCGTTGAGTGCCCACTCCTCCTCCGAGAAGTGGGTCTAATGCCCATCGGCAGCAAGATGACAGATGCCAGCTCAGTGTTGGGCGGAGAGCTCCAGTCGACCCCAGAGAGCCAGGCTTTGACGCGAGATCCATCATCGTGCAAGGTTTGGTCGACCGAAACAGAGCTCATAGAGGTGGTCATGACAGAGATGTGCCCACAAGCAGCCGAGTCCACGTTTCAGGTCCAGAATGTTTTAGCAGAGCGATCAGAACCGCAGTGATACCCCCCAACTTCAGGTTGGCGACTGGGGTGAATAAGTTCACCGGAGAGTCTAAGCCTGAAACTTGGCTCGAAGACTACCGAGTGGCTGTTCAGATTGGTGGCGGTAATGATGAGGTGGCCATGAAACATTTGCCACTTATGCTAGGGGGTTCAGCCAGGGCATGGTTGAATCAGTTAGCTCCCAGCAGCATTTACACCTGGGAAGATCTTTCTCGAGTGTTCGTCAGGACGTTTGAGGGAACTTGCAAGCGACCTGCTGGATTGACTGAGCTACAAGTTTGTGTACAAAAGTCGAGTGAAACACTGAGGGATTACATCCAGAGGTGGATCACTTTGCATCACACTGTAGAGAATGTGTCGGACCATCAAGCGGTTTGCGCCTTCAAAGATGGCGTC
Organism: Triticum aestivum; assembly: GCF_018294505.1. Taxonomy (NCBI): domain Eukaryota; kingdom Viridiplantae; phylum Streptophyta; class Magnoliopsida; order Poales; family Poaceae; genus Triticum; species Triticum aestivum. Next base: position 426,751,274 of record NC_057801.1, on the reverse strand, counting down.
AAGAACAGAGAGTTGAGCCTGAAGTTTGGTCGAACTGGAGACATGACCCTGAGTCGGATGATGGAAATAGCCACCAAGTACGCCAACGGCGAAGAAGAGGACCGACTCCGGAGCGGCAAGTACAAGCCGAGTCAGTCGGATAAAGGAAACTCCAGTCGGAAGCAAAAGCGGAAGGCCGAGCCAGCAGCTCCTGGAGAGGCTCTAGCCGTGACACAGGGCAAATTTAAAGGGAAGCCCAAAGGATCTTGGAACCCCAAGAAGGTAAAAGATAAGGAGGGTAATGATGTGATGGACCTGCCGTGTCATATCCACACGAAGAAAGACGAAGAGGGTAACTTCATCTACCCAAAGCATACCACTCGCCAGTGCCGGCTCTTAATCCAGCAGTTCCAAGGGAAACAGCCGAAGGACAAAGAGAAGGAGTCGGACAAGGCTGAGGACAAGCAGGACAGTGATGGAGAGTACCCTCATGTCAACTCCACTCTGATGATTTTTGCTGATGTAGAGAGCAAAAGTCGACTGAAAGTGATCAACCGAGAAGTCAATATGGTCGCACCGGCGACACCAAACTATCTGAGATGGTCGCAAACTCCCATTACTTTCGACCAGTCGGACCATCCTACTCATATTGCCACCCCTGGGAGGCAAGCACTGGTGGTCGACCCGGTCGTCGAAGGCACTCGACTGACGAAGGTATTGATGGATGGCGGCAGCGGGTTGAACATACTGTATGCAGAGACGCTCAAGGGAATGGGCATTCCGATGTCCAGGCTCAGTTCCAGCAACATGAGTTTTCACGGAGTCATCCCAGGAAAGAAGGCTGAGTCACTCGGCCAAATAGCTCTAGATGTGGTGTTCGGCGACTCGAAGCATTTCCGCAAAGAGAAGCTGACATTTGAAATCGTGGATTTCCAGAGCGCCTACCACGCTATCTTGGGAAGACCAGCCTACGCCCGCTTCATGGCTCGGCCATGTTATGTGTACCTCAAGTTAAAGATGCCTGGCCCCAAAGGCGTGATCACCGTCACTGGTAACCGGAAGAAAGCAGAAGAGTGTTTCCAGAAAGGCTCAACGATTGCAGATGACCAGATAACAGTGATAGAGCTAGAAGGATACAAGAAGAACACAGATCCGAGTGATTTACTGCGGGCCAACAAGCCCGCCACAGAGTCAGCATTTCAGTCGTCCGGTGAGACGAAGCCAGTTCACATCCACCCGACTGACCCCAATGCAGCTCCGACCCATATTTCCACTACACTCGACTCTAAATAGGAAGAAGCGCTCATCCAGTTCCTCCGTGAGAACTGGGACATCTTCGCATGGAAGCCAGCTGACATGCCAGGTGTTCCCAGGGGACTGGCTGAGCATCGCCTTAGAGTCGATTCAAAGGCAAAACCTGTTAAAGAACATCTTCGACGGTCCGCCGTTCAGAAGAAAAAGGCCATTGGCGAAGAGGTGGCTCGACTCCTTGCAGCAGAGTTCATCCGAGAGATATACCACTCCGAGTGGCTCGCCAATGTCGTTATGGTTCCCAAAAAGGACAATTCCCTTCGTATGTGCATTGATTTCAAACATATCAATCGGGCCTGCCCGAAAGATCATTTTCCTCTCCCTCGCATCGACCAAATTGTCGACTCGACCGCAGGGTGCGAGAGATTGTCTTTTCTAGACGCTTATTCCGGGTATCATCAGATCCGTCTGTATGGGCCCGACGAAATCAAAACAGCTTTCATCACCCCATTCGGGTGCTTCTGCTATATCACCATGCCATTCGGCCTCAAGAATGCCGGAGCCACGTTCATGAGAATGATTCAAAAGTGTTTACTCACTCAAATCAGTCGGAATGTGGAAGCATACATGGATGATATCGTGGTCAAGTCGCGAAAGGGTTCCGACCTGTTGACTGACTTAGCTGAAACATTTGCCAATCTCAGGAGGTATGATATCAAGCTCAATCCTTCAAAGTGCACATTCGGAGTACCTGGCGGGAAGTTACTCGGTTTTCTCGTTTCCGAACGAGGAATCGATGCTAACCCAGAAAAAGTTGGCACCATACTCCGAATGAAACGCCCTGTGCGTGTGCACGATGTCCAGAAGCTTACTGGATGCTTGGCCGCGTTAAGTCGATTCATCTCTCGCCTCGGTGAAAAGGCGTTGCCCCTTTACCGACTGATGAAGAAGGCAGACAAGTTCGAGTGGACTCCAGAAGCTGATGCAGCGTTTGCCGAGTTAAAAACTCTGCTCTCCACCCAGCCGGTGCTTGCTGCTCCAATCAGCAAAGAGCCTCTGTTGCTTTATATTGCAGCCACAGGACAAGTCGTCAGTACAGTACTTACGGTCGAGCGGGAAGAAGAAGGGAAAACCTTCAAAGTTCAGCGCCCAGTGTATTATCTCTCTGAAGTTTTGACCCCATCGAAGCAAAGATATCCTCATTATCAGAAGCTCGTATATGGGATCTACATGACCATGAAGAAGGTTGCCCATTATTTCTCTGATCATGACATTACAGTCGTCAGCGACGCACCATTGTCAGAGATTCTGCACAACAGAGATGCAACTGGTCGAGTGGCTAAATGGGCGATTGAACTCCTTCCCCTTGATATCAAATTCGAGGCAAAGAAAGCCATTAAGTCCCAGGCTATAGCAGATTTCCTTGCCGAGTGGATTGAACAGCAGCAGCCGACTCAAGTTCACTCGGAGCATTGGACCATGTTCTTTGATGGCTCTAAGATGTTAAATGGTTCTGGTGCTGGGGTAGTTTTGGTTTCTCCCCGAGGAGATAAGCTCAGATATGTGCTCCAGATCCACTTTGATTCCTCCAACAATGAAGCAGAATATGAAGCACTGTTGTATGGGTTGCGCATGGCCATTTCACTCGGCGTCCGTCGCCTTATGGTTTACGGCGACTCAGATTTGGTGGTCAATCAGGTGATGAAGGAGTGGGACGTGAGAAGCCCAGCCATGACTGGATACTGCAATGCAGTGAGGAAGCTTGAAAAGAAATTCGAAGGGTTAGAACTCCATCACGTTCCCCGACTGAAAAATCAAGCAGCCGATGACTTGGCAAAGATAGGTTCCTAGAGGGAAGCCATTCTGAGTGGCGTGTTTTTGGAACATGTCTACACACCATCGGTTCAAGAGGATCCTTTCACTGAAGAAGCCCCGCAGCCTAAAAGCGCCACAGATCCGACTGAAGTCGAGGTCCCAGCGGTGGTCGACTTGATCATGGAAGTTTTGGTCATCACTCCCGATTGGACAGTGCCCTACATCGCCTATATTTTGAGGAAGGAACTCCCCGAGAATGAAGAAGAAGCTCGAGAGATCGTCCGCCGGTCCAAAGCCTTCACCGTCATGAGAGGTCAGTTATACAGAGAAAGTGCGACTGGAGTCAGCCAGAAATGCATAACACCGGAGGAAGGTCGAATGATTCTCAACGACATCCACTCGGGGACCTGTGGCCATCATGCGTCTTCTCGGACCATCGTGGCCAAAGCATACCGAGCTGGTTTTTATTGGCCCAGAGCGAATGAAATGGCGAAGGAGATAGTCGACAAGTGTGAGGGATGTCAATTTTACTCCAATATGTCACACAAGCCCGCCTCAGCCTTAAAGACCATACCACTTGTCTGGCCCTTTGCTGTATGGGGTTTGGATATGGTTGGCCCGTTGAGAACAGGAAGAAGCGGTTTCACACATGTGCTGGTAGCAGTCGACAAGTTTACCAAGTGGATTGAGGCCAAACCCATCAAGAACCTCGATGCTGGTACCGCTGTCAGCTTCATCCGAGAACTGATATTCAGATATGGAGTCCCGCACAGCATCATCACTGATAACGGGTCAAACTTCGATTCTGAAGAATTCAGAGCTTTCTGCACATCTCAAGGCACACGAGTCGACTATGCTTCAGTCGCCCATCCGCAGTCGAATGGACAGGCAGAACGAGCCAACGGTTTGATTCTCAAAGGGTTGAAGCCCCGTTTGATGCGTGATCTCAAGCATGCGGCTGGTGCATGGGTTGACGAACTTCCCTCGGTGCTTTGGGGGTTAAGGACCACACCCAACCGGTCGACTGGAAGAACTCCATTCTTCTTGGTCTACGGAGCTGAAGCAGTCTTGCCGAGTGATCTTCTCCACAACGCTCCCCGAGTCGAGCTCTACACCGAAGCTGAAGTAGAACAAGCGCGGCAGGACGCAGTCGACCTTTTAGAGGAAGAAAGAGAGATGGCTCTGATCAGATCGACCATTTATCAACAAGACTTGCGTCGCTTCCACGCCAAAAACGTGAAGAGTCGAGCCTTCCAGGAAGGAGATTTAGTTCTCCGAGTGGACCAGCAGAAACCACACAAGCTTGCTCCTTCTTGGGAAGGTCCCTTCATCGTCACCAAGGTTCTCCACAATGGAGCATACCGTCTTTACAATGTCGAGCATCAGATCGACGAGCCCCGAGCTTGGAACGCGGAGCTTCTCCGCCCCTTTTACACTTAAGTATTCACTCGGATGAGTTGTAATAAAAGTACTCCTGTAGTTTATTTATCAAAAACAAGAGCTTTATAGTTTTCCCAGTGATTGTTATTACTTTTGTCCATATAAAACAATCCCCCAGTGGGTGGCTTAGCTGCGAATCCGATTCGCCTAAGTCTGTAAAAAAAATCCTAACCGAGTGGTGAGTCAGTCTCCCACACGAAGGCTTAGCTGCGAAATCCGTTTCGCCTAAGATAAATAAAATCCTACCGAGTGGTAAGCCAGCCTTCCACTCGGAGGCTTAGCTGCAGTCCAAGTACTCGCCTAAGATAAATAAAATCCTACCGAGTGGTAAGCCAGCCTTCCACTCGGAGGCTTAGCTGCAGTCCAAGTACTCGCCTAAGATAAATAAAATCCTACCGAGTGGTAAGCCAGCCTTCCACTCGGAGGCTTAGCTGCAGTCCAAGTACTCGCCTAAGATAAATAAAATCCTACCGAGTGGTAAGCCAGCCTTCCACTCGGAGGCTTAGCTGCAGTCCAAGCACTCGCCTAAGATAAACAAAATCCTACCGAGTGGTAAGCCAGCCTTCCACTCGGAGGCTTAGCTGCAGTTCAAGTACTCGCTTAAGATAAATAAAATCCTACCGAGTGGTAAGCCAGCCTTCCACTCGGAGGCTTAGCTGCAGTCCAAGAACTCGCCTAAGTACAAGTACAACATGCGTTCTGCAAGGAGGACGAGGTGCAGGTCGACTGCTACCCTCTCCTTCCTAGCTGCGCCACCAATTCAAAAATCCTACCAAGTGGGGATAGGACCTCTCACTCGGGGGCTTAGCTGCAGCCCAGTGCTCGCCTAAGTATCTGAAATCCTACCGAGTGGAGAGCAGACCTCCCACTCGGGGGCTTAGCTGCAGCCCAGTGCTCGCCTAAGTATCTGAAATCCTACCGAGTGGAGAGTAGACCTCCCACTCGAGGGCTTAGCTGCAGCCCAATGCTCGCCTAAGTATCTGAAATCCTACCAAGTGGAGAGCAGACCTCCCACTCGGGGGCTTAGCTGCGGCCCAGTGCTCGCCTAAGTATCTAAAATCCTACTGAGTGGAGAGCAAACCTCCCACTCGGGGGCTTAGCTGCAGCCCAGTGCTCGCCTAAGTATCTGAAATCCTACCGAGTGGAGCGCAGACCTCCCCACTCGGGGGGCTTAGCTGCAGCCAAGTGCTCGCCTAAGTATCTAAAATCCTACCGAGTGGAGGGCAAACCTCTCACTCGGGTACTTAGCTGCAGCCCAGTACTTACCTAAGTGAATTAGGATGCAAGCCGATGGCAATAAGCGCTTTGCTTCAACCTGCAAAGGACGCCTCAAACCAAATGCAAGCATATTCAATGACGAACCCAAGTTCGGATAATACCTAACGGAACCGAAAGTGCTCAGGCGCTAAGCCTGTTAAGGTTTATCGGTTACAAAACCCACTCGGCATACCGAGGCAAATTTAAAGTATCAAGCTCTGAAGTATTTTACCCCTCCTGTGGAGGGCTAGAAGGTGCCACAAACTCGTCCAGATCAATTCCATCTGCAATCCGAGTGGCAGCGGCAATGAAAGTCTCCATGAAAGATCTGAAATCGTGCTTCTTGGTGTTGGCCACCCTAAGAGCCACCAGCTTGTCCTCTCGCGCATCCTTGCAATGAACGCGGACCAGAGACAGAGCCACATCCGCGCCGCACCTGGCTGAAGACTTCTTCCACTCCTGCACTCGACTTGGGAGCTCGTTCAGTCGAGTCATCAGAGACTCGAGGTCGTTCTGGAGTGTCTCTCTTGGCCAGAGTGTTGTGTCGATGCGGGAAGTTGTGACCTTCAGCCTTGCGAGATAATCGATGACGGCAGCAACACGAGATTCAAGTCGGAGCACGTTCATGGCGACTTCATCTTTCACAGGAGAGTTGATGGGGTCCAGGTTTACTTCCAGCCGACCAGTCTCCTCTTCAAAGTTCTGACAAAATTCTGCAAGCACAACCACCGAGTCAAGACAAACAGTCGGAGGTCACAAGTAAAATATTTGTTTGATACAAAGGATTACCTCAAGCATGAGGAACAACTTCTTGGCGAGTCCACCCAGATAAGCCTCTAGATCATTCTTCTTTCTCTTCAACTCACTGGCCTTGTCATTCAGGGTGGTCTTGTCGCTTTTCAGTCGAGTGACCTCCTGGTTGGCAGCATCAAGAGCAGCTTTCAGATTGGTGTTTTCTTCTTCAAGCTTAGTCACTGAAGCCAGCTTCTCATCCGCTAGCCTGGTCTTCTCTAAAGCAGTTTTTTGCATCTCAGCCAAGTCAAGCTCTTGTTTCTTCAGGGCGTCCCTCACTTTGCCTACAAAGTTACAGTGAGATTAGATTCGGAAACAAGTGAGAGGCAAAGGCAGTCGTCAAAGGCCTCACCAAGCATACCTTTAGCTTCCTCCTTCGCCTTCGTCAAGTTCTCTTGGGCCAGTTTCAGATCGAGCTCGAGCTGAATGTGTTTGTTCTCCAACTCAGTATAACGAGCCGCAAGGTCACAGGATTTCTACGAAGAATCAATCGACAGACGTCAAAGACAATTCACTTCCGAGTGAGTAAGGAAAAATCATAGCGTTTCTAAGACTACGGCCGAATGCAAACATTCGACCATAGTCTCGGGGACTACACCCAGTGGGTGCACTCAGCGTGCCCCCACTAGTTTCATCAAGAGTCGACCAGTCGACCAACAAAAAAAAAGAGCAATGTTCTTTAGACTATAGTCGACTGCCAGCAGTCGACCACAGTCTCGGGGACTACACCCAGTGGGTGCACTCAGCGTGCCCCCACCGGTCTATGAATCTATTCGACCTTGTCGAGTAAAGAAAAACTCAAAAGCATAAAGACTATGGTCGACTGCCAGCAGTCCACCATAGCCTTGGGGACTACACCCAGTGGGTGCACTCAGCGTGCCCCCACTAATCCGGAATTTCAATCGACACACACCCAGTGGGTGTAGGACAGACTCTAGGAATTTCAGAAAGAAGAACAGGCAGTGACCGACTGACCTGAACATTACTCTGGAGTGCCGAACTGGCGTCATAGGCTGCCTGGCTGGCTTCTCGAATTGCCTTCACTTGCTCCATCATGACCCCCGCCTGGCATATCGCTTCTTTAGCAGCATTGGCTTGGTCTTCTGAAACGGGGTAGGTGGAGAAAAGGGAGGGTTGAGCAGCACTCGACGACGAAGGGCGAGCACTCGTCAACGGCACCGCGAAGGTTACGGTAGGTCGAGTGACATTGTCTCCCTCCACGACCAACGTCTCGGGTGCCGGCACATCCTGAGTCGCCTTGCCAGCAGACGTTTTCTTGCTTTTCCTCGGCCGTGGTGGTTCTTCGTCGTCGTCGTCAGGAAGGTTAATAACAATGTTAGATGAAACTGTAGAAAGAATCAAAATTAGAGACAATGAGTCAGTCGACAGAAAACGGCAACGCAGGAGTCATACCAGGGTTCGAGGTTGCAGAATCCTCCATCTCGTGGTCTTCGGCTCTCGCCGAAGTGTCGGAAGTAGCAGCGCTGCAGTTCCAAAAGTCAGTCGATTGGCCCATGAGTCGACCAAGAACAAGTTCATGAAACAGGGAAAGCTCAAAACTACCATTACCCTGAGATAGTGGGGATCACCATCTTCATCTTCGGCAAGACCTTTGCAGGCTTCGACGGTGCCACTCGAGATTGCTCCGAAGCCTTCTCAGTCGGCGCCAAAGAAGTGGTCCGAGGGCGCTTGGTCGACTAGGAAGCGGTTGCGACCCCCTTACCCCGCTCAGTCGCTGGATCATGGGCAAGCTTCGAGCGTCCTTCCGAGTGGGGAGGTGCAACTTCCTCCTCCTCCTCCTCTTCTTCCTCCTCACCAGAGTCGTCACCCTCGTCGTCGTCGTCAGCATCCGAATCCCACTCCTCCGGGCTTTCGCCCCCGCTTCCTTCCTCCTCCTCAGTCGGCGTCTGCGCCCCATTGGGCATCGAGTACAATTCAGTGGTGACCTGTCAGACAAGCAACAAAGCAAAATGAAGATCACTCGATCAATTCATAGCAAAGCAGAATGGATAAAACAAAATTACACTCGGAGATAAGCGCCATACCTTGTCCAGCGTATAGGTACAGTCGAGTGGCGGGATCCTCGTCGCTCCTCGAGGGTTGTCCTTGTTCCCTGTGATGGCGGTCACCCACCTCTCCAGCGGGGCGTCGTCGACTGCCTCTGGATGGACCCGAGTGGTGTCTTCGGTACTGCAGTACAGCCACATCGGGTGGCCTCGGTACTGGAGCGGTTGGATGCGCCGCCTAAGGAAGACTTCCAGAAGATCCATGCCCGTCACTTCGTCCCGAACGAGTTGGACCATGCACTCCACCAACATTTTTACCTCGGCTTTCTCCTTAGGAAGCACCTTCAGAGAAGACGGTTTGTCCACTCGGTCCATGGAGAATGGAGGGAGACCAGTCGACTGCCCCGGCGTCGACTCGTCTTGGCAATAGAACCAAGTCGACTGCCACCCTCTGACCGACTCAGGAAGGGTCATGGCTGGGAAAGTGCTCTTGTTCCTCAACTGAATCCCAAGACCCCCGCACATCTGAATAACCTTGGTCCTCTCATCACCCGGACTCGCCTTTTTTACTGTCTGCGACCGACAGGTGAATATGTGCTTGAAGAGACCCCAGTGCGGTCGACAACCCAGGAAGTTCTCGCACATGGACACAAAGGCAACAAGATAGGCGATGGAATTGGGATTGAAATGGTGGAGTTGCGCCCCAAAGAAATTCAGAAACCCACGGAAGAACACACTCAGCGGCAGAGAAAAACCACGATCTATGTGAGTGGCTAAGAGAACGCACTCACCCTCCTGCGGCTGCGGTTGACACTCGGACCCCGGGAGCCTCGCTGACCCGTGAGGGATCAGTCCCTCATTGGCCAGGTCGTCGAGGTACCTCTCAGTGATGGTCGAGCAGATCCAATCCCCTTGGACCCAACCCTTCGGCAGGCGGGACCTCAACGAAGATCCTCCTCGACTGGACGGTCTCCCCTTCGCTTGCCCCGTCGCCGTCGCCTTCTTCGCGCGCTCTAGAGCCGCCATCTTCTCCTTCACCATTATCGTCAGCGAAGCGCTCGAGAGGTGGACAAGGCGGAGGTAGGAGCACGCGCCGTGGGCGGAGGCAGAGAGGGAAGAGAGGAGAATGGGGAGGCACTGTTCAAAAACTCTTCCCCGACGCTTTATATAAGGGCGCTTCCGAGTGGCTGACGAGTGGGTCTGAGCAGATCTGTCACATCCCGAAACAGTCGCACACGTACGATACGTGGCGAAAAAGGCAGCGCGGAAATCGAGGCGTCCATGCCTTATCCCGCCCGATTGCCGCGGATCGCCCCGCTTCGCACGCTTCCCAAATTTCAGATCCCGTAAAATCCGCTAAACAGCAGATCAATCTGTCAGACGATATCCTTCCCGCGATCCGACGCTCGGAAGTTCACCAGAGTTCAAAAGTTCACTCGATAAAAGATAAGAATGGATCAAGGCGACTGAAGTAAAAGTCGACGCCAACGTCGAAAAGAAGATCGCTGATCCAAGATACGACACAATCAAAACGCAGAAAATGAGTCAGAGAAAATCATCAACTCCTTCCTCACTCGAACCTCGATCCATTCGGGGGCTAATGATGAGGTTATGTACCTAGGGTAGGGTCATGGACCTACCTAGGATACCATACCCAAGGACATCATCATTCGAAGCTACCTTCCAGTCGACCAAGAGAAGCTCCACTCGACCAAGGGAGACTCCACTCGACTGGCTAGAAGACACTCGACCATGAAGACACACTCGACCATCAGAAGTTCAAGATCTATGATGTATCCAAACGGTCTGTAATTAAGTAGTCTTAATGGTCATGATGACACTTTATGTAGGGCGTTACCAGTAACGCCCGGCCTTAATGTACTTTAACCCTCCTCTACGTGGGCTGGCTGGGGTCCTGGCGTCCTCTATATAAGCCACCCCCCTCCACTGGTAGAAGGGTTCGCACCCCTGTAACTCATATACACAAAGATCAGTCGACCGCCTCCGGGCTCCAAGACGTAGGGCTGTTACTTCCTCAGAGAAGGGCCTGAACTCGCTAAACACCTGTGTGTACAACTACTCCATAGCTAGGACCTTGCCTTTCCATACCTACCCCCCATTCTACTGTCAGACTTAGAACCACGACATACGTGCCACGGAAGAAAAAAAAACTTTATTTATAAATGATGAGGCACCTACTACTCGTTCTCCAATAAACCTTGCGCTTGGCATCTCTAAAATATTAACCTTGCGATTGGCTCTTCGCCTCTTTGGGAAGTCGAGCAATAATGGTACTGCAGTATATATCGTTCTGGCTATATGAGACCGAATGAATTGTTGCACGTCCACCACGTGGGCGAGGGTCGAGGGGCGAGGGAGAGTGTGCACTATTACGTCCGTTTCAAGGGGTGTTTGTTTCCAGGGACTTTTTAGTGTAGGGACTAGAAAAAGTCCCTCTTAGAGACTTTTTAACCAAACAGGAAGGACTACTAGGGACTAAATCTTGATTTTTGGGACTTAATGAAGAAGACTCTCAAGGAGAGTATTTTTTGGGACTTTTCCAACAATGCCCCTCCCTGCACCCATTGCCCCGCCGCCCCATGGTGTTGTTTGGTTGTTATTTTTCTGTATACTAGGGGTAACATGGTCATTCAATAACCTCTAGGGAGGGACTAGGGACTTTTTAGTCCCTGAAAACAAACAGGGAGGGACTTTTTAAGGAGTAGGGACTTTCTAGTTGGGATTAGAAAAAGTCCTAGGACTTCTGAACCAAACAGGGCCTCAATATGGACTACATACGGAGCAAAATGAGTGAATCTACACTCTAAAATACGTCTATATACATCAATGTTTGGAGTATGTACTAGTAGTTCATATTGAAATCTACTAAAGGACATATATATTCCAAACAATATGATAATCTCTCTAACCAAGGTAGTAGGGACGAGGAGTAAATGGAGGGAGTAGTAAAATTTTCTCCTCGTCCTGCGAGCCACCGCGCGCGTGGGCGAGGGAGCGGGCGTAAGGCATACAGTACTACTACTACTAAGAAAGCTTCACCTCATCCTGCGAGCCACCGCGCCCGTGGGCGGGGGAGACGGTGTACTAAGCAAGCTTCTCCTCGTTCTGCGAGTTGACGGGACACATCAAAAGTACTCAAGTGTATAGACCCTTGCCTCTAAGGTAGGCCTGAGGGAGTCCTAGACTAGGGGGTGTCCGGATAGCTGAACTATCACCGTCGGCCGGACTCCAAGACTATGAAGATACAAGATTGAAGACTCCGTCCCTTGTCCGTATGGGACTTTCCTTGGCGTGGAAGGCAAGCTTAGGTGATACGAATATGTAGATCTCCTACCATTGTAACCGACTCTGTGTAACCCTAGCCCTCTCCGGTGTCTATATAAACCGGAGAGTTTTAGTCCGTAGGACGAACAACAATCATACCATAGGCTAGCTTCTAGGGTTAGCCTCCTTGATCTTGTGGTAGATCTACTCTTGTACTACCCATATCATCAATATTAATCAAGCAGGAGTAGGGTTTTACCTCCACCGAGAGGGCCCGAACCTGGGTAAAAACATCGTGTCCCTTGTCTCCTGTTACCATCCGCCTAGACGCACAGTTTAGGACCCCCTACCCGAGATCCACCGGTTTTGACACCGACATTGGTGCTTTCATTGAGAGTTCCTCTGTGTCGTCACCTATAGGCCCGATGGCTCCTTCGATCATCAACAACAACGCGGTCCAGGGTGAGACTTTTCTCCCCGGACAGATCTTCGTATTTGGCAGCTTTGCACTGCGGGCCAATTGACTTGGCCATCCGGAGCAGATCGAAAGCTACGCCCCTGGCCCTCAGGTCAGATTTGGAAGTTTGAGCTATACGGCCGACATCCGTGGAGACTTGATCTTCGATGGATTCGAGCCACAGCCGAGCGTGCCGCACTGTCACAATGGGCATGATTTAGCTCTGTTACCGGACAGTGCCCTGGAGGCCGCACAAGTGTCCGCTCCGACCCTTAGTTCGGAACCGACTGCGCCGATCAAGGACGGGTGGCTGGACACCGCCTCGAGGGCTGCTACCTCTACGGCGATAGAGCCGAACACCAAACCTGCCTTTCGCAAAGCCCATGACTCCGAGGTGTCGGACTCCTCGCCGGACTCTGAACCTCCCGCGCCCCTGCCAATCGAGTCCGATTGGGCGCCGATCATGGAGTTCACTGCCGCAGACATCTTTCAGCACTCGCCTTTTGGCGACATCCTGAATTCGCTAAAGTGTCTCTCTTTATCAGGAGAGCCCTGGCCGGATTATGGTCAGGACGGTTGGGATGCGGACGACGAAGAAATTCAAATCCCACCCACCACCCACTTCTTAGCCACTGTCGATGACTTAACCAACATGCTAGACTTCGACTCCGAAGACATCGACGGTATGGACGACGATGCTGGAGACGACCAAGAACCAGCGCCTACAGGGAACTGGGAAGCCACCTCAACTCACGATGTATACATGGTGGATACACCTAAAGGAAGCGATAACGAGGAACAACGGGACGCCGCGAAGGATAATTCCCTCGAAAAGCAGTCAAAATGGCGACGTAAACGCCGCTCAAAGCCCCACCTCGACAAAGACAGCATGCATACATACCCAGCCATAGAACAGGGCAAACTGATGGACAACGAACATGCCCTCGAGCAACTATCCGAACAGGATAACTTGGATAGACAACCCGTCCCCGGCAAAGATAACAGTCTGGACGATCTCACGCCGGACACATCGTCAGAGCAGCAGAACCTCCACAAAAGGCTTATCGCCACTGCACGTAGTCTGAAGAAGCAGAAGCGGAAGCTCACAACAGCGGAAGACGCACTCAGAATGAGATGGAGCAAGGTACTCAACACCGCAGATAAATACGGCGATAGTCGCCAAAGAAAGAGTTACCTGAAGCGCAAACTTCTGCCCGAATTTGACGAAGAGGCCGTAGAGCCCCCACGGTCAATGAACAACGAGGCTGCCTGGTCCGATAGACGACCACATTACAAACAAAGAGCGGCAAGCGGCGCCGCACACAAGCCGACACGCGATCCGCATAAAGATCCACGCCAAAAGGATGGCCCAGTCAGGTTTATCTACGGGCCAAGAAAGCAAGCTCTAGAAAGCAATACAACACATCGAGTATTCGAACATCACGGCACACCCAAATACAGAGGAGCTGCTCACCCCCTATGTTTCACCGATGAGGTACTGGATCATGAATTTCCAGCGGGATTCAAGCCCGTAAACGTGGAGGCATACAACGGAACAACAGACCCTGGAGTCTGGATTGAGGATTACATCCTGCACATACATATGGCTAGAGGAGATGACCTCCATGCCATAAAATACTTACCCCTCAATCTCAAAGGGCCAGCCCGACATTGGCTCAAAAGCCTCCCAGAGAATACCATTGGAAGTTGGGAAGAGCTCGAGGATGCTTTTCGGGCAAATTTTCAGGGGACTTATGTCCGCCCTCCGGATGCAGACGATTTAAGTCACATAACTCAACAGCCCGGAGAGTCAGCCCACAAGTTCTGGAATAGGTTCCTCACCAAAAAGAACCAAATAGTCGACTGTCCGGACGCCGAAGCCTTAGCAGCTTTCAAACATAATGTCTGAGATGAATGGCTCGCCAGACACCTCGGCCAAGAAAAGCCGAGAACAATGGCCGCACTAACAAGCCTCATGACCCGCTTTTGCGCAGGAGAAGATAGCTGGCTGGCAAGATGCAGAACCAGTGACCCAAGTACATCTGAGGTCAGGGATGGAAATGGGAAACCACGACGCAGCAAAGACCAGCGCCGAACCAAGGGAAATAGTCTGAAGAGCACGGCAGTGAACGCCGGATTCAAAAGCTCTCGGCAGAACAACAAGAAACTGCCTTTCAAGGACAACAGCGATGAGCTGTCCAACCTAAACAAAATCTTGGACCAGATATGCCAAATCCACAGCACCCCCGGAAAGCCTACAAACCATACCCACAGAGATTGTTGGGTCTTCAAACAGTTCGGCCGACTTAACGCCGAACACAAGGGGCTCGACACACCAACCGAGGACGACGACGAACCCCACAAACAGAGCAACGAGAAACAAAAGAATTTCCCACAAGAGGTCAAAACAGTAAACTCACTTCAAGTGACAACAGGGAAAAATAGAGCGGCACCCATTAAAGTACGCGCCGCACGGTCTACCCCAACGGAGTCCCAACACTGGTTGTCAAAACCAATCATCTTCGACCATCAGGACTACTCCGGAAGTATCCGGAACGCGGGATGGACTGCTTTGATATTAGATCCTATAATTGATGGACTACAATTTACACAAGTCCTAATGGATGGCGGCAGTGATCTAAACATGTTATATCAGGACACAATCTGCAGAATGGGGATAGACCCAACCAAAATAAGCCATAGCAACACTTCCTTTAAAGGAATGATGCCAGGCCCATATGCACATTGTACGGGCTCTCTACTACTAGAAGTTATGTTCGGCTCATCCGACAACTTCCGTCGCAAAAAGTTAGTCTTCCATATCGCCCCATTTAAAAGTAGCTATCAAGCACTATTGGGACATGAAGCTTTCGCCCGCTTTAACGCAATACCGCATTACGCATCTCTTACACTTAAAATGCCCGGTCCATGCGACATCATCTCATTAAAAGGAAACTTCGAGTGTTCCTCGAATACGGAAGAACGTGAGACTGCCTTGACAGCGACGCATTAATCCGGCCTTGCTGATCAAAGCACCTAAACAGGTCATTGAGACCCCGGACACGGTTAGGCGAGTCCGGCATAAATAAACAAGGGGCTTACTAGCCGCGTACCCCCTCACAAGGGGCTGCACGCATGTACAATAAGAGACAATAAAGCTCAATTTTATTCGTTTTTTTTTTGAATTATACTCTGTTTATACATTTTTCGCATGATCCTTTTTGCCAACTAAGTTCTTCTCTTTTACAGATGAACACCGTGCTACACCCGTCCAGGATACGGCACAACGGAGACACAGGCGCAGACGTGTAGTAGGGACCCGTTGCAAGGATTCTTTTCAGATTAAGACCCTGCGTAAACCTTTCTTACTGTCTCTTGTTGATACATATCCCCTGTTTTTTTACTATAACTGAGGAGGCTGGAGTTTTGGCATCGGCCGCGTCAGAAAATTTTACGCCCTGGACACTAGGGGCCTAGGGCATTGTTTTGCCCGTTCTCATAAAGACCGAATACCTTAGGGAGTGTTCGGCGTCTCGAGTTAGGCCTTATATGCATCAGCTCCGAATCATGTCTTTGGTCAAATGTAGGGTTTGCCCGGCTCCTGTGTTTTGCTGCCTTACGTTCCGCTCTATCGGCTAATGTGGCACCAGGAGAACTACTGCGATTGTGCCCCGGTTCGTCCAGGTGAGCACCTCATTAGAGAAAGCCGAAAACTGACTGTCATGATGCAGCGAGAGACTGGTCAACCACTCGATCAACCACCGGAATGTTTAGAATTCCTCCGCTTTAACGAAGGGCCGTTTCACGGTCAGGCACATACGCGCCCCGAATTCAGAGAGCGCGGTGCCCCTAGGGGCTATATAGTAGCCCCACCATCGAACTCCTATGGCTAAGTGAAAGTGATAAAGCATCATAGTCCGGTTGCCTAGTTTGCTACGCTACCACCTCCTTCACAGGACCAAGACGTTGGATAAAGTGTGAAAATGCGCTTTTTTTTGCAAACACCCCCGCACTATGTGCGTGGGGGCTGAAGCCGAAGACTGCCATCTTTCAGGTAATATACACATATACATTAACGGCCGCACAGGAGGTATTCCCATACTTGAACGCACAAGTATAAAAAGCACTTCTATTATATTTGAAACATGGTTTCACAAATCATACATGTCATTTGAACATAACATTTTTCGAGCACTGTGTCTCTATTAAACGAGCGCCCTGCAGGACTTCCTCCAAATAGTGCTCGGCAGATACTCGGCTTCTGCCCGAATCCTGGGACGCAACGTCGATGGCCTTCATCTCTGCCCAGTATGTTTTGACATGGGCAAGAGCCATCCGTGCACCCTCTATGCATGCCGACCGTTTCATTGCATCGATATGCGGCACCGCATCAAGGAACTGCTGCACCAAGCCAAAATAACTCTTCGGCTCGGGCCTTTTTAGCCACAACTGAGTCACGACATCCTTCATGGCAAGTCCGGACAACCTATTCAGCTCAGCCCATTCGGCTAACCGATCGGTCAATGGAAGTGGACGCTCTGGACTATGGAACTGCGACCAAAAAAGCTCTTCCATTCCGTGATCCTTTTGGCCTCGGAAGTGCGCGACCGCGTCTGTGGCACTCGCTGCTAAATCCAGATGAGCATCCTCCGCACACCACAGCTGGCCCAACTGAGCATACTTCGGATCCGTGAACTTCCTCCGCAGCAGAAAGGGCTTTCCAACCGCGATATCCCCGGCTTGACGTAGCTCCTCCTTTATAGCTCTCATCGTGGAGCGGGCATCCTTGGCTTCGGCAGTGGCCTTCTTCAAGTCCTCTTGCTCCGCTTGGCGTTCTTTTTCAAGAAACTCGCAGCGGTCGGTAGCATTCTTCAGCTTCCCGGCCATCTCGGCCATGTCCTCCCTGCTTCGGTAGTGAGCAGCCTGTTCGGCTTTTAGCTCTTCGGCCGCCTTCAAGGCAGCTGCATTACTTTTTCTGGCTTGCTCCTTGGCTCGGGCGAGCTCCGCCCGTAGGTCCTCCATAGCAGCGGCACCATCTGCATTAAGCATACATATTGTAAGGCACGGGCGCCAAGCTCCCTTACCAGGTGTCCGCGGGAGAAGCCACATACCTTGCGACTCGTCAAGTTGCTTATTGACTAGCATGATGTCCGCATCCGCAACGTCAAGTTGCCGCTTCAGTTCAGCAAATCCATCAGTCCGGCTGGCCACCGAACGCTCCACCACCTAAATAGGAAGGGCGACATCTTACAACTGAGATTATGATCCTCGGCACGCTGTCACCTTTGACAACGTACCGAGTCTCAGGGGCTACTATCTATACAGGGCGCATTCCATATGCAAAACTGTCAGAAGGTATATCATTTTCGCGTACCTCAAACCCCGTCAGTAAACTTCTGATGGCTTCATGCAACCCGCTCTCAGCGGATGAAATCCTTTCAATCACCGTACCCATTAACGTACGGTGATCTTCTAAGATAGACGCTCGCCCGAGCAGATCCTTCAGCTCCTTCGACCGTACACTAGTTGGTGCCGAACCTTCCAGCCCTGCCAGACTCGGGGAGACCCTCCGCGATGACACCTCAGGGTCGTCCGCCCCGCCTGACGGTGCGGCAGATGGAGGCATTTCACTCTCCATCATCTTCGGATGAAGATCCCCCGAAGATGAGCTCTGCTGAGAAGGGCTGAGATCCGAACTACAAGGTAAAAATTTCGTTTATCTTCAGAAATAAAAACAGGGAAGTCCCTTATTACAAAACTCCCCTTTCTACTTACGGCTCACTAGAGGGCTGATTTCCTTGGGGAAATACTGCGGCCGGGGCTTCTCCCGGCGCAGGACCCTCTGGTGAAGATTTCTTCCCCCGCTTTAAGGCCTTGGCCTCCGGATCTTCAGAAGCGGTCCTCTTCTCCCCCTGGAGGGAGGGATTCTCGATCCCCCCTTTCTTGAGAGCCTCCTTAGAGGAGGTAGTAGCTTTCCTGTCCCCCCCTTTGCCCTCTTCAAAAGGCGCAGCCGCCAGCATCTTGGTTAACACAGGATCCGGCGTGGTCTCAGGGAGGGGGGCCGAACACCTTATCAGCTTTGCTTTCGCTATCCACTCATGTTCAAGGGACAACTCTTTAAAGGGTAGGCTTATGATAAATATACGGATAGCGTGTCCTGGTACAGGGCTACTTACTTGAGTATCCGTGCGATTGCAGCTCAGACCTGCGTCCTCGGTCAAGTACGGACACATCTCTTGTGTTCTGAAGAACAGTTTATACATCTCCACGGGCGTCGCGCCCATGAAGTGTTGGAGAGCTTGTGGTCCCTCCGGATTGAATTCCCATAGTCTTAGGGGGAGACGTTTGCAGGGCAGAAGGCGCCGAATTAGCATGACTTGTGCCACTACAACCAGATTGATCTCCCTCTCTTGGAGGTCTCGGATACGGCCCTGTAGCAGAGGTACGTCCTTGGACGGCCCCCAGTCAAGCCCTTTGTTGACCCATGATGCCAGCCGTCATGGAGGACCTGAGCGAAAGGCAGGTGGCGCCACCCATCTGGTGCCCCTGGGAGCGGTGATATAGAACCACTCCTGTTGCCACAAACCAAGCTCCTCTTGAAAAGAGCCCTCGGGCCATGGAGCGTCAGCACTCTTGCTTATAACAGCCCCTCCGCACTCTACCTGCTGCCCCTCGATCATCTTCGGCTCCACATTGAAGGTCTTGAGCCACAATCCGAAGTGAGGGGTAGTGCGGAGGAAGGCTTCGCATACAACAATGAACGATGAGATGTGGAGGATGGACTCCGGATCCAAGTCATGGAAATCCAGCCCATAATAAAACATGAGCCCCCTCACGAAGGGGTCCGTCGGGAAGCCTAAACCCCGACGGAAGTGAGACACGAACACCATGCTCTCACCAGGCTCGGGAGTAGGAATAACCTGCCCGTGAGTAGGCAGCCTATGCGAAATTTTGCCGGTTAGATACCTGGCGTCTCTCATCTTTAGCACGTCTCCTTCCGTGACGGAGGAAGGGATCCACCGGCCTCGTAGGTCGGAGCCAGACATTGTCGAAGGTCCAAAGCGCCCGAATCTGGAGCCTTGGGTGTTGGAACTCGAGGCAAGGGGCGGATTCAATTGAGATTGAAAGAAAGGGGCAGGCCTTGGTCTCGTTATAAAGAGGTTGAATTCCAAGAGCCTTCCCCGTGACCGTTTGGGACTCGCCTTCGGTAGAGGGGGCGTGCCAACGGGCGCGGTTAGGTTACCCACGCCCGTATTGATGAGAATCCCGGAATAAGGGGACACGATCTCTGCTTTGACAAGACGTGCCAAGGAAACCGCTTCGCTAAACACGCTAAGGTGGGACAATAAAAACAATTCGAATAAAGGCTTGTCCGTGGTGTGATGTCATGCCACGAGATACGTCAGTAGATTGAACTTGTGTAAATATTATTCTCTCTGTGGTGGTATGTGGAACTTATTTTGCAGAGCCGGACACTATCCTGGTGTTCGAAATCTTCTATGAATTATTCGGAGGAGGAACCCGCCTTGCAATGCCGAAGACAATATGCGTGCCGGACTCGTCGTCATTGAAGCCTGGTTCAGGGGCTACTGAGGGAGTCCTGGACAAGGGGGTGTCCGGATAGCCGAACTATCACCGTCGGCCGGACTCCAAGACTATGAAGATACAAGATTGAAGACTTCGTCCCGTGTCCGAATGGGACTTTCCTTGGCGTGGAAGGCAAGCTTAGGCGATACGGATATGTAGATCTCCTACCATTGTAACCGACTTTGTGTAACCCTAGCCCTCTCCGGTGTCTATATAAACCGGAGGGTTTTAGTCTGTAGGACGAACAACAATCATACCATAGGCTAGCTTCTAGGGTTTAGCCTCCTTGATCTCGTGGTAGATCTACTCTTGTACTACCCATATCATCAATATTAATCAAGCAGGAGTAGGGTTTTACCTCCACCGAGAGGGCCCGAACCTGGGTAAAAACATCGTGTCCCTTGTCTCCTGTTACCATCCGCCTAGACGCACAATTCGGGACCCCCTACCCGAGATCCGCCGGTTTTGACACCGACAAGGCCCCACATGGTTTGCCTCTTTTTTAACATAACGCGTCAAGTCACAATTTGTTTGTTCATCCGTGGTAGACGATCCTCCCTTTATCAAGTGGACAACCAGTACACGTGTCAAATTACCATGTGGGCTGCCTTTTCGTACAGAAATGAGCTCCACCGTGTACCCGCACGGGTGTGGTTGGGAAAGAGACGGGAGTACGTGCGCTGTGCATGCACCTCTTCTCTTCGTGCACGTCCCCCACCTATGTGGGTGTGTGTGAGATATACAAACCTAGACAGATCGCGTGTGCGTTTGTGAGTGTTTTTTTTGGGGGGGGTTGATTTCGTGAACGTATTTGTGGGAATATGTGTCGATGACATCTCAAACAAAATTTTGCATGCAATGTGTGTGAAATGGAGGCCTATCCATATCATATATAGAGGGCCGGGCGATCCACGAGAAGACAGGGAGGGGTCATAGATATCGATAGAGCCGAAGAGAGGATCAAGTGGGTGGGTGCGAGATCGATGAAGAGAGCCATCAAAATTGTGTGTGTATGTGTGTGTGCAAGTCAAAGATATAGGGAGACTGACCTACCGGAAGGTCTGAGGGCACATGTCAAGTTTGTGTGTGGCAGGGTGACATGACTAGAGCGCTCGATGTATCAGTGTGTGTGGGGGGAGGGGGTGGGGGGGGAGGGTGTCGTGGTATTCTCACGGGGGGTGTAAGACGACATATGCCACAAGGTGGCTTCGTGTGAGGGCAAGACTGCTGCTGATAGGCCCGGGAGCGGGTATGCGAATAGCACGCGGTAGTTTACCTAGGTTCGGGGCTCTCCGGAGAGATAATACCCCTACTCCTGCATGTCTGAGTATATCTGGTATATCTGGTACAGAGTGCTCCTGGAGCTGTATCTGAGGTCAGTGCCATAGGCATCTGGCATCTGGCCTCGTATATGCCTCGTAAGTGGCATCCTAGTGGCCGGCCATGCTCATGGCCGTGAGCATGTGAGTGCTCATGCGTGAGTGCATGTGAGTGTGGATGGTGGATGGATGGATGTTTGCTATATATAGGCATGGCTAGCTTAGCATGTAAGCTATGTGGTGGTATGGGAGCAAGGGGGTATGGTGGGGTGTCACGCTTGTCCCTGGGTCACTTCATAAATAGTGTCAGGGGACGAGTGACACTATACATGATGGCGTCGAGGTATAACTGTCTCCTCCGTTGTATGGCCGCCATGTCGGGGTCTTGTCGGGCTGCAGTCGGCAGCCGGCTGGTTGGCGCAGTCGGCAGCCGGCTGGTTGGTGCAGTCGGCAGCCGGCAGCCGTCCGGGCAGAGCAGTCGTACGGGGAGCCGGCAGGAGCGGCCGGGCAGTCGGACTGAGGGGCTTTGCTAGCCCCGATGTCTTGATTTATTGTCTCGCCGTCTTCGGGGTACCCGTGGACAATTACTCCGACAGTAGCCCCCAAGCCTCCGGGCAACTTGGCAAAGTTGGGCGGAGGTTTTTTGGCGGGTGTTCACGGAAATGATCAAGCAAAAGATAAAGTTAGTCCACATAGATATATCAAATGATTGCTTTTAGTATTGCAAGTTTTATGCGGAGGGTGCCGACTCGGTTTCGTCCGAGCCCCCTTCAATCTTTTTCGTGTTCCCTCAACTCTTTGGCTTGTGCTCTCGCTTGCCGGATAGCCGCTCTGCGGTCTGTGGCTGAGAGTGGACCATGGAGTGGAGTGTACAGTACTCGGACTCTGGGAGCAGATTTAACCGAGCAGATACTCATAAAGGAAACGGTGGGGTCGCCCGAAGCGTTTCTCTTCCCGGACATTTTTCGCGTGGGGTGACCTCCAGCTTTTGCTCTCGCTAGCCGGACAGCCGCTCTGCGGTCTGTGGCTGAGAGGTAGGCCTTTGGTACTGCACACACTACTAAGCCGTCTGCGGGAAAAAACGTCTCAGGCCAAGCGGCCAGCCCCTGGGCCAACTCTGGCTGGCACCGGGGTAAACAGTGGTGCAACTGTAATAAAAATGCGGAGATAGCCCCTGAGCATCGTTCGGGGTTATCCGTGCTTGCGTGATGCAAAAATATGCGGGTGAGGAGCTCACATTGATTTTCGTGTAGTCGCGGCAGACGTTGTCGAAGACAACCGGCGCAGCTCGGCGCTCGCGGAGCGCGCCGGCACACCCGCTGGGTGTAGCCCTCCAGCCCCCGGGTGCTCGAAGGGGGGTCCCGGCCGGTCAAGCTCGACCGGCCAGGCGGCGAGGCGTCTTGCAACGCCCTTTTTTTTCTCTTCTGCCGGCTGCTGGCAGCCGGACAAAACTCTTCTTTTTGTCTGCAATCTTCCGTCGGGGCGCGCTAGCGCACCCACTGGGTGTAGCCCCCGAGATTCGGGCCGACTGCTGAGCAGTCGGGCCGGATCTTCCGGCAACGACTTTGTCTTCTTTCCTCGCGGGGGCGCGTCAGCGTACCCGCTGGGTGTAGCCCCCAAGATTCGGGCCGACTGCTGAGCAGTCGGGCCGGATCTTCTGGCAACGATTTTGTCTTCTTTCCTCGCGGGGCGCGTCATCGCACCCGCTGGGTGTAGCCCCCGAGATTCGGGCCGACTGCTGAGCAGTCGGGCCGGATCTTCCGGCAACGATTTTGTCTTCTTTCCTCGCGGGGGCGCGTCAGCGCACCCGCTGGGTGTAGCCCCCGAGATTCGGGCTGACTGCTGAGCAGTCGGGCCGGATCTCCCGGCAACTACTTTGTCTTCTTATTTTTCTTCTTCAACCGGCTGGGCAGGCGGACCCCGACATAGCAGTCGGACTCTTTGCAGCAGGCCGGGCAGCTAGCGGTCGGACGCACATCTGGCACTCGGACGTATATTTCTTTTTTTTTCTTTGTTGGCTGTGGGCAGCCGGACGGCTTTCCACTCGTGGCCGTGTTGATGGAGCAGTCTGCCCGCATCTCTCTCCTTTTCTTCTTCTTCTTTTTTTTTGGGCGGCCGACCTCTCTTTTTTTGGGCAGTCGGACATATTTTTCCAACCGGCCGCTGTCTTGACCCAGCCGCCCGTAGACTTTTCTCCAGCCGGCCACACTCTTTGTTCTATTTCTACCCAGCCTCATCTTCTTCTTTGCTTCTCTCGGGTAGCCGGCTGGACCGGGCGGTTGGAGCGGGAGGCGGCCAGCGAGTGCCGGCTGGGGCAGCAAGCCGGGCCGTGGGAGGCGGTGCAGCCGTCAGCCGGAGGGCGGGTGCGGCACCAGTCGACTGGAGAAGCTGGCGGGCGGGCGTCGAGCCGGCAGGCGGGCGCGGCAGCGGCCGGCTGTAGAAGCTGGCGGGCTGGGCACGGCTGCAGAGGAAGCGCGCGGGGCTCGGGGCGAGCGGGAGGCCAGGCGGACGCAAGGCAAGGCGGCGCAGGGGAGCCGGCCGCGGACGTGGAGCACCCGGCCGTGTGGAAGAGCGACGGGGCGGACGCCGGCTAGCAGGGCAAGGCGGAGCCGGCCGTGGACGCGGAGCACCCGGTCATGGCCCGAGGCGGAGCCAGTCGGAGAAGGGGCGGCTAGCGGGGGCCGAGCAGGTGGCCAGCTGGAGGCCGTTGGCGGCGCTCGTGGGGAGCCCAGGCGGAGCAGAGGGATGGGCACTCCGGGGCGCAGCAACACGAGCGTAGTGGGGCGAGGAGCGCGACCCGCAGCGGCGGAGTGGCGCGATGCAGGCGGGGCCGGCGAGCGGCTGGGCCGGTGCAGGCGGAGGCGCCGCACGACGGAACGCGGGGCGCGCGGGCGCACCGCAGGCCGGGGAAGCGGGGTGCGCGGGCGCGGCCCGAACTGCAGTGGATGAGCGGAGCTTGACCAGGCGCAGGTGCGCGTAGGCGGTGGAGGCGCTCGCGGGGTGTAAGAGCACGGGAGCGGTCTGTCAGAGGCAGCAGCTTGCTGGCGGGATGCAACCGCGACCGCTATGTCCATGGGCGCCTGTGCCCGGAAGCACTTGCGAGCAGAACAGGGAGGCATGAGAGGAAGTGAAGCTAAGGGAGGCAGAGCTCTTTGGATCACCGGCCGCGCGGCCACCGGGTCAAGCCTGGATTTGGCTACTGCACGGGCAGAGCCGACTCGCAACCGGCCAACGTACATGCAGGGCATGGGCAGGGTAAGGGAAATGTCCGAATAGTGTAAGACCACCATCCGGCCATTATCTGGCTAGCGTACAACTATGGCATGGGATTATTTGGGTGGTGCATGGGTAGTGTTTTGCTAGTGTATGGCTAATGGTTTTGACCATTGTATGACTTGCATCTAGCTAGCTTGCAAAGATGGTACGTGGAGGAATGAACACGCGTTTCGGTCGAAGCAAGGCGCGCGGAGGGGAGCATACGCGAGCGGTGCGTGGATGGATGCGGTCGACCGAAGCGAGGCACCGCGCGCGGACGGACGGACGGCCGGCGTCGCAACGGTGGTGATGACGAAGGCGGCGAGGCCGACGACGAGGACGCGCCTCCCGCGCGGCCGCTCCGGGGGCGTGTCGAAGTCGAGCCCCCGAGCACTACCGGAGAGACAGCACCACGCTACGACGGTGATAGTGAAGATGGTCTCGCCCGGACTGCGAAACCAGCAGCAGCGCGGTAGCATAGTACCGCCCCACGGTGGGCGGCAAATGTCGTGGTATTCTCACGGGGGGGTGTAAGACGACATATGCCGCAAGGTGGCTTCATGTGAGGGCAAGACTGCTGCTGATAGGCCCGGGAGCGGGTATGCGAATGCACGCGGTAGTTTACCCAGGTTCGGGGCTCTCTGGAGAGATAATACCCCTACTCCTGCATGTCTGAGTATATCTGGTATATCTGATACAGAGTACTCCTGGAGCTGTATCTGAGGTCAGTGCCATAGCCATCTGGCATCGTATATGCCTCGTATGTGGCATGCTAGTGGCCGGCCATGCTCATGGCCATGAGCATGTGAGTGCTCATGCGTGAATGCATGTGAGTGTGGATGGTGGATGGATGGATGATTGCTATATATAGGCATGGCTAGCTTAGCATGTAAGCTATGTGGTGGTATGGGAGCAAGGGGGTATGGTGGGATGTCATGCTTGTCCCTGAGTCACTTCATAAATAGTGCCAGGGGACAAGTGACACTGTCGGTGTCAAAACCGGCGGATCTCGGGTAGGGGGTCCCGAACTGTGCGTCTAGGCGGATGGTAACAGGAGACAGGGGACACGATGTTTTACCCAGGTTCGGGCCCTTTTGATGGAGGTAAAACCCTACGTCCTGCTTGATTGATATTGATATTGTGGATGATTACAAGAGTGGATCTACCACGAGATCAAGGAGGCTAAACCCTAGAAGCTAGCCTATGCTATGATTGTAATGCTTGTTGTTGTGTCCTATGGACTAGAGCCATCCGGTTTATATAGACACCAGAGAGGGCTAGGGTTACATAGAGTCGGTTACAATGGTAGGAGATCTACGTATCCGTATCGCCAAGCTTGCCTTCCACGCCAAGGAAAGTCCCATCCGGACACGGGACGAAGTCTTCAATCTTGTATCTTCATAGTCTTGGAGTCCGGTCGATGATGATAGTCCGGCCGATGATAGTTCGGCTGATGATGGTAGTCTGGCTATCCGGACACCCCCTAATCCAGGACTCCCTCAGTAGCCCCTGAACCAGGCTTCAATGACGATAAGTCCGGCGCGTATATTGCTTGGCATTGCAAGGCGGGTTCCTCCTCCGAATGATAGAAGATTATGAACACCAGGATAGTGTCCGGCTCTGCAAAATAAATTCCACATTCCACCGTAGAGAGAATAATATATACACAAGTTCAATCTGCTGACGTTTTTTGCGGCATGACGTCACGCCACTACCAAGCCATCACTTGAATCGTTTTTTACTCTACCACCTCAGCGCATTTAGCGAAGCGGTTTCCTTGGCACGTCTTGTCGAAGCAGAGATCGTGTTCCCCCTTAATCCGGGATTCTCATCAATACGGACGTGGGTAACCCAACCGCGCCATTGATGGTGACGCTTGGGGGATAAGCGAGTTTTACCAGGCCGGTGGGGGACGCGTAGACTTCGCCCGCCCATATAAGGGATAAGGATTCACCTTTTCACCTACGCCTTCTTCCTCCTTTGCTTATCCATCTCCGCGCACTCGAGCTCCAGCGCCCAAGCCCGCACATCTCATCTCAACCTTCCCCAGTTATGTCCAAAGCGGGAGGCAAGTGGATGACCTCCTCCGTTACGGAGGAGCACATCGAAAGACTGTGCAGCGCCGGCTACCTGTCCGGCGACATCACGCACCGGCTGCCCGACGAGGGGCAGCTCATCCCCACCCCCAAGCCCCATGAGAGGGTCGTTTTTCTTCCCCACTTCCTCCGCGGACTGGGTTTTCCACTTCACCCCTTTGTCCGGGGGCTCATGTTCTACTACGGCCTGGATTTTCATGATCTGGCGCCGAACTTCATCCTCAACATCTCGGCGTTTATCGTCGTGTGCGAGGCCTTCCTCTGCATCCAGCCCCACTTCGGCTTGTGGCTCAAGACCTTCAATGTCAAGCCGAAGGTAGTGAAGGGCACTCAAGCGGAGTGCGGAGGCGCCATGTTGGGCAAGATACCCAATGTCCTTTGGTTCGAAGGGGCCTTCGTGGAATCCGTAAAGGGGTGGCAATCAGGGTGGTTCTATATCACCGAGCCGCGCGACCCTAAGTGGGCGGCGGCCCCCGAGTTTAGATCTGGTATCCCCACGCAGCTCACCTCCTGGAAAGAGAAGGGCTTGCTGTGGGGTAGTTCGGAGGAGGTGACGGGACTCCAAGCCTGTATCCAGAAGCTGGTGAAGAAGGTCAGGCTGGTTAACGTGGTCCAAGTCATGATCGTCCGTCGGATTCTCCCATGCCAAGAGCGGGCATTTAATCTGTGGGAGTTCAATCCGGAACAGCACCAGGCGCTGAGTGGGCTCTTCGACACGACATACAAAGGCGCCTGGAGGGTGCTGTTTAAGGGCGCCGAAGCCCCTACATCCGCGACTGAAGATCGCGGATTTCGCTCGCAGCGCCAAGCCGACGAGGTAAGTGATTCTACCCCTTTACGGGACACTTGCTTTTCATAGTTTGACTCTATGCGGGTTTTAATTTCCCCTTTTCCTTTGACAGGACTGGATGAGGAAGGCGGAGCAGATTATCTGCCCGGCTCCTATGCCAGAAAACCCAGTAGACGCCCATCTAGCGAGGCTATTGGTTCCGGCACCGCACGTGGTGCGAGAGAAGAAGGCCAAGAAGGAGGCCACGGGTGCTCGAAAGAGTTCCCGTTTTCAGGTGTCCGACGACTCCGGGGCGGACTCCTCCCCCGAAAACGAGGAGGAGAAAGAGGACTCTCTCCCAGAGGAGGGAGAGAGGAAGAGGAAGGCTTCCCCGAGGCCGAAGGGTCTAAGAGGGGAAGGACTATTCCCCCGGACAGCTTTGCCAACATCAACGTTGGCGAGGAAGAGTGGCCTTCAAGGGCCAGGCCTCCAGCGAGATCGTAAGTATCCGGATTCCTGAGTGATTTATAATTTCTTTTTCTGTGTCACATAGTGTCATTCTGATGCCGCATGCTGCCTGTAGTCCGGCCAATGATGATCTCCCCGCTTCATCGAGCGGGTCGTTGGCTCCGTCGGATGTAGACTCCATCCCGACCGCCTCCACCCCTCGCGACACCGAGGACGCTGAGGTGGGATCCCAAGAAGGGACCCATCAGGGGGAGGCTCCGGAGGCGCCACAAGGCGTCCTCCCGGACTTTGTGCCGGACTCCATATCAGAACCCGCAGTGGTTCCGGAGTCCGGCCGGCGGCCCCTTCACACGAAGGGCAAGACCGTGACACCGGCGGCTTCCGTCCAACCGAAGGCGCCGGACAATTTGTTGGAGGCGCTCCAGAGCGCTTCCATCGAGGAAGAACGCCGCACTATTATGAGTGCGGTGGTTCAAAAGGTACAGCTTGCCAAGAGCGGGCTGACCGAAGCCTGCAGTAGCCTTCTATCAGGCTTTGAGGTAAGAAGTTAAAAATATGCAATGTAATACCGCATAGATAGTAGCCCCTGATGCTCGGTTCGGTGTTCGGAAAGAAAAGCCGGACTGAAGATCTGAAAAAAAAGATATACGCAGGGTTGCTAAAAAAATATGTCAATATGGGTTGCAGGCTGCGCTGCTGACCTCTGCCGCACTGACTGCGGAGGTCGGTGCTTTGAAGCAGGAGCTCGAGCGGTCCGAGCAAGAGCTCGGCCGCGCCAAGAAGCAGCTCCAGGACAAAGAAGGTGAGTAACACCACTTTGAACTTGTACCTTACAGAAAAGGATTTAGGTTGCAACAAAAAATAACAAGGATAACATGGGTGCTGCAGGGGCCACGAACGAGGTGGCGACCCTGAAGGGGGCCGTGTCCGCGGCCGAACGCAATGCAGCCGTGGAACGGGCAGAGCGAGAAAAGCAGGAGGCGCAGGTGGCGGTGGTTCGGCAAGAGCTCCAGGCTCTCATGGAAAAGCATGAGAGTTTGGAGCGTGACTCAAAGACTCGAGAGTCCGAGCTTGCCTCGGCTCTCGAAAGTGCCAAGACTGCCAAGGCCGATGCCCATAAGTCCCTTTAGGAGATTGAGTTGGTGAGGAAGATAACGGCGGGTAAGGCATTTTTCATGCAAAGCAAGCATGTGAATGTAAATTACATGTTACTTACCCGAATTCGGAGCTCTCCAGGGGCGTTTGCAGATCTGCCTCGTAGCGTGTCTGATGCCGCCGCATTCTACCGAGCCGAGGAGGGGATCTCAATGGAGAAGGTCTTCTGGTCTCAGTATGCTGAGGCCGGCCATCCGGTGCCCCCTAGCGACCAGCTGAAGCAGCTGGTCGAGCTCCACAAGGTGGCCGAGCAGGCCATGAAGGGCCTCATAGTCCAGCTGTGGCCTGGAGAGGCCATGCCTGGGAGCTACTTCGGCCTCGTGCGATGGTTGGTGGATGCGTGCCCCTGGGTGGAGGCTATCAAGCGCTCCGCCTGTATTGAAGGTGCTCGTCGGGCCCTTGCCCGTGCAAAGGTGCATTAGGGCAAGCTGGATGCGGAGAAGCTAATCACTGACGCGCCACCAGCGGACAAGGAATATCGTACGCCCAAAATGTACTATAGGACTATCCTGAAGGGTGCCCGCAAGATTGCGGATGAGTGCCCCAGGGATGTAATTATTGAGTAAATTCGCAATGTGTTATCCTGTGCGCTGAAAACTTTGTTGATATGCGCTAAGCAACGCTTATTAATTTAAAATATTACCTTCTGTGCAGCCGTTTATTAAATCTGAGAGATGGCAAGTCGTCGGCTTCAGCCCCCATGCCACGAGTGCTGGGGTGTTCGGGATAAACTTGAGCACTCTTGTTCCCATTTTTGGGTCCATCTAGGGAGGCGCTCAACACAATGAACAAGGCAACCGGACTTATAGTGCTTGAACACTCTCACTTAGCCATAGAATTCTATAATTTTAAATTTCGGCGAAGCCCCTAGTATTCGGAAGACCGAATTAGGGGCGCTATCCACGCCTTCGTCGGACATTATCCGGAACTTCGCTCGAAGCGGCGTAGGTCTTTAAGGACCCGAAAGGACCTCTCGAACAGTGACCAGTCTCTCGCCTTATCATGACAGTCAGTTTTAGCTTTCTCCACTGAGGCGTTAACCCGGCTCAACCGGGGCGCAATCGCAGTGGTTCTCCCAGTGCTACCTTAGCCGATAGAACAGAACGTAAGGTGCCAAACATGGGAGCCGGGCAAACCCAACTATTGACCCAAGACATGATTCGGAGCCGATTCATATAATGCTATAAGTTCTGGGTGCCGCACTTGTGAAAGTGTTCGGACTTTATCACACCATAATGCGGGGAACATAAGCCCCTGGTGTATTTGGCCGTACCAAAATGTACGGATGCAACATGTCGTAAATGAACATATATATATATATATATATAAGGTAATGCAATTATGGGCAAAAAGTGCTGCATTTTATTCGAGAAGATCTGCTATGAGTGCGGAATGATACAAATAGTGAGGAAAGCAAGGGATTGGACGAATTAAAGGCGTCTCCCTCCAGGGGTAGGCCGCGGAATGGTGTATTTAACAAATTTAATGCTCGTAATGGAGACCACCTGAGTGTTCGTCGCAGCCTTTGTCCCTCCCTAGCTGTTGCATCATGAGTTCGGAAGGTTCGCCGCCGGACAGAATCCTGTGTAAAAAAAAGAGAGAAATAAAAGATAAAAAGAGCCACACACTTGGGAGCCCCTGGTGTGGTCGAACCGCACTCTGGGTCTGTTGTGGTTGTGCCTCTCCCCCAATGCCCATGGTATCTCCAGGGCGTAATTATGTACGCGGAGAGTTTGTCTTACAATTGTGCGAGGGCTGGGGTTGAGGCCGCATTGCTACGCGTGCTCGGAACGTGCCAGGTGGTCTTGGTTGATGTTGCTCCGGGCACGTTTGGCCGTGTCCGGTCGTTTAACGGCCGGACTCTGAAGTTGCCTTAAAAGGCTGCTCTGTACTTCTGCCGCGAGAGCCGCTGTATGTTCCTCCGTGCGGAGGGAGCGTTCCGTGTTTCCATTGACCGTGATGACTCCACGAGGGCCTGGCATCTTGAGCTTAAGGTATGCATAATGCGGCACCGCGTTGAATTTTGCGAACGCGGTTCGTCCGAGCAGAGCGTGATAGCCACTGCGGAACAGGACTATGTCGAAGATTAACTCCTCGCTTCGGAAATTATCCGGGGATCCGAAGACCACTTCCAGTGTGACTGAGCCTGTACAACTGGCCTCGACACCTGGTATGACGCCTTTGTAGGTTGTCTTTGTAGGTTTAATCCTTGAAGGGTCTATGCCCATCTTGCGCACTGTATCCTGATAAAGCAGGTTCAGGCTACTGCCGCCGTCCATCAGGACTCTCGTGAGGTGAAATCCATCGATGATTGGGTCTAAAACCAATGCGGCGAATCCGCTATGGCGGATACTGGTCGGATGGTCTCTTCGATCGAAAGTGATCGGGCAAGAGGACCATGGATTGAATTTTGGGGCGACTGGCTCCATCGCGTATACGTCCCTTAGTGCACGCTTCCGCTCCCTCTTGGGTATATGCGTTGCGTATATCATGTTTACCGTCCGAACTTGAGGGGGGAATCCCTTTTGTCCTCTGTTGTTCGGCGGCCGGGTCTCTTCCTTGTCATCGCTGTGTAGCCCCTTGTCGTTGTATTCGGCGATTAATTTGCCTGCCTGCTTGAATACCCAACAATCTCTGTTGGTGTGGTTGGCTGGCTTTTCGGGGGTTCCATGTATTTGACAGGAGCGGTCAAGTATTTGGTCCAAATTGGACGGGCCCGAAGTGGTTCTTTTGAATGGCTTCTTCCGTTGACCGGGCTTGGAGCCTCGGAATCCGGCGTTGACTGCCGTATCCTCATTGTTGTCGCCGTTAATATGGCGTTTGTTTTTGTTTTGACGCGACCTGCCATTGCGGTCCTTGGTATCCGGACTGCCAGCATTTTTGCTGAGGTTGTTGCTGCGAGCTAGCCAGCTATCCTCTCCCGCACAAAAGCGGGTCATGAATGATGTGAGGGCTGCCATGGATTTCGGCTTTTCCTGTCCTAGGTGCCGGGCCAGCCACTCGTCGCGGATGTTATGTTTGAAGGCAGCAAGGGCCTCTGCATTCGGACAGTCGACGATTTGATTTTTCTTTGTTAAGAACCGTGTCCAGAATTGCCTGGCCGATTCGTCTGGCTGCTGGATTATGTGGCTTAGGTCATCTGCGTCCGGTGGTCGCACGTACGTGGCCTGGAAGTTGTCGAGGAATGCGGCTTCCAGGTCTTCCCAGCATCCAATTGACTCTGCGGGCAGGCTGTTAAGCCAATGCCGAGCTGGTCCTTTAAGCTTGAGTGGGAGATATTTGATGGCGTGAAGATCGTCGCCGCGGGCCATATGTATATGGAGGAGATAATCCTCAATCCAAACCACGGGGTCTGTTGTGCCATCGTATGATTCGATATTAAGGGGTTTAAACCCCTTCAGGGATTTTATGATCCATTACTTTGTCAGTGAAGCATAGTGGGTGTGCGGCGCCTCTGTATTGAGCAATATCGCGACGTAGCTCGAGAGAGCGTTGTCTGCTGTGTTCGGCCCGGCCGGAGTAGTTGTATCCGGCGTGACGGTATGCGTCGTGGGTCTTGGGGCGCCCACGTGATCCATAGATAGATCTGGATTGTCTTGCCTTGTCCTCCAATATATCCCGCAAGTCCAGCGCGTTCCCCCATGGCTTCATGCTTTTTGAGCGATGCCGGGGTACGGTTTTGGTGGAGGGCTTGCACGCCTCTCTGTCGCGGCCACGAGGTGGTCGGTCTGCCATATCGTGTGCTGGTGATGCAGGTTTGTACGCTTCCTCCTCTAGTCGGGGGAGCAACTTGCGTTTTGGGTAACTTTTGGAGGGGCGTTCGAGTTCATACTCTTCGGCCGCGAGGACCTCGGTCCATCTGTCGGCCAGTAGGTCTTGATCAGCTTGAAGCTGTTGCTGCTTTTTCTTTAGGCTATTTGCCGTGGCCATTAGCCTGCGTCGGAAATGCTCTTGTTCGGCGGGATCCTCAGGCACGACGAATTCGTCGTCGTCGAGGCTTGCCTCGTCTCCGGAGGGAGGTAAGTAATTATCATCCTCGACCTCTTCGTCTGCCGCCCTCTCGTGAGGGTTTGATTCTGCCTCCTCCTGCGCTGGATCATGCTGGAGGGGGTTGTCTTCGGCACTTTCTAGGGTGTTATTATCTCCTGTGCCGGAATCTCTATTCTTGCTGTGGCGGGATTTAGAGCGGCGCCGCTGATGCCGGCGCTTGGGCTGTTTCTTTAAGGAATCGGCCTCCGTTGCTTCTTCGCCGTCCCCATATTTTGGGGTGTCCACCATATATATGTCGTATGACGAGGTGGTCTTCCAGTGTCCTATAGGCACTGGCTCTTGGTAGTTTCCGGCATCGTCGTCCATACCGTCGATGTCTTCGGAGTCGTAGTCGAGTACGTCGGTTAGATCATTGACGGTGGCTACGAAGTGGGTGGTGGGTGGGCTCTGAATTTCTTCGTCGTCTGCGTCCCAACCATCCTGGCCGTAGTTCGGCCAGGGCTCTCCGGATAGCGAGAGATGCTTCAGCAAATTTAAGATATCGCCAAAGGGTGAGTGCTGAAAGATGTCCGCAGCAGTGAATTCCATGATCGGCGCCCAGTCGGATTCGACCGGCAGGGGCGCAGGAGGTTCGTAGTCCGGCAGAGAGTCCGGCACCTCGGAGTCATGAGCTTTATGCGGGACGAGGTAAGTGTTCGGCTCCATCGTCGTAGAAGTTGCAGCTCCCGAGGCGGTGTCCAGCCATCCGTCCTCGATCTGAGCGATCGGCTCCGGACTATGGGTCGGAGCGGATTCATGTGCGGCCTCCAAGGTGCTGTCCGGCGGCAGAGTTGGGTCGTGCCCATCGTGATAGCGTGGCACGCTCGGCTGTGGCTCAGACCCATCGAAGATCAAGTCCCCGCGGATATCGGACGTGAAGTTTAGGCTTCCAAACCTGACCTGACGGCCAGGGGCGTAGCTTTCGATCTGCTCCAGATGGACAAGTGAGTTGGCCCGCAGTGCGAAGCCGCCGAATACGAAGATCTGTCCGGGGAGAAAAGTCTCGCCCAGGACTGCGTCATTGTCGATTGAAGAGGCCATCAAGCCTATCGGTGACGACACAGAGGAACTCTCAATGAAAGCACCAATGTCGGTGTCAAAACCGGCGGATCTCAGGTAGGGGGTCCCGAACTATGCGTCTAGGCGGATGGTAACAGGAGACAGGGGACACGATGTTTTACCCAGGTTCGGGCCCTCTTGATGGAGTTAAAACCCTACGTCTTGCTTGCTTGATATTGATATTGTGGATGTTTACAAGAGTGGATCTACCATGAGATCAAGGAGGCTAAACCCTAGAAGCTAGCCTATGGTATGATTGTAATGGTTGTTGTTGTGTCCTACGGACTAGAGCCATCCGGTTTATATAGACACCGGAGAGGGCTAGGGTTACATAGAGTCGGTTACAATGGTAGGAGATCTACGTATCCATATTGCCAAGCTTGCCTTCCACGCCAAGGAAAGTCCCATCCGGACACGGGACGAAGTCTTCAATCTTGTATCTTCATAGTCTTGGAGTCCGGTCGATGATGATAGTCCGGCCGATGATAGTTCGGATGATGATGGTAGTCCGGCTATCCGGACACCCCCTAATCCAGGACTCCCTCAGACACTATACATGATGGCATTGAGGTACATCTGTCTCGTCTGCGGTATGGCCGCCATGTCGGGGTCTTGTCGGGCTGCAGTCGGCAGCCGGCTGGTTGGCGTAGTCGGCAGCCGGCAGCCGGCCGGGTAGAGCAGTCGGACGGGGAGCCGGCAGGAGCGGCCGGGTAGTCAGACTGAGGGGCTTTGCTAGCCCTGATGTCTTGATTTATTGTCTCGCCGTCTTCGGGGTACCGGTGGCCAATTACTCCGACAGAGGGGTAGGCAAGGGCCTAACTATAGAGGTAGAACGACTCGTATATGTGTTGAGAAGGAGAGACCTAGCTATGTCTTGAGGGAGATCGGTCGACATCCATACATAACTGAAGGACGGGAAGTAGGATGGGATGGGAGAGAGAGGAGAGAGAGAGGGACGGAGAGGGGTAGAGTGTTGGATGTGTGATGGAGTTGCTTCTCGAAGATGGTGGGAGAGGCCTACTCGACAAACTGAGGGTGGAACTGCAATATTATCAATAAGAGTGGGGATGTGTTTCTGTGTGTGCCTATGCGTGATAGATCTGTCGGGACGCATCCATGGATGATGAAGGGGAACCATGTGTTTGGTAAGCAAACCTAACTAGATCGGTAGATCAATTGTTGTTTGTCGGAGGAAGGGAGAGACATAACTAATGAGGTAGATCGATCGACGCGTGGGGAAAAATGAGTTATAAGGACCTAGTTAGCTATATGTATAGCGGGAGATCGGTCGGTGTATATCCATTTGTTAGAGGCAAATAAGTCCTAGCGAGACGGATAGACAAAGAGAATGGAGCTAGGAGGTGGTGCGAGAGGCACAGCTACTAGCTAGATAGGGGAAGGAGTGTGTGGTTGTGAGATCGATGAAAAGAGGGGCGAGAGTTTACACGTGTGTGGGACCATATGAGAGACACGAGGGAAGGACACATAAAGGAGGAGATTGAAGGTGCGTTTGTATGTTGTAGGCAGACATCATTGCAAAGGTTTATCGATCGGTGTGTGTTGGAAAGGACTTGTGGAGACTGTGGGAGAACGACCTAAATAAAAAAAATTGAATGTGCGCGATGGATAGAATGCTGAGGAAGGGGGAGCACGAGGAGGGCATGTGCATGCACGAGAGAAAGTTAGTCGTAGCTACAAAGATTAGAGGATTGTGTGGGTGTAACAGACTAACAAAGATCATAATTTGATATGAAAGTGGATTCATATATTTGAATAGGAGATCATAGTGTTTTAAACATATGCATGCATGAATATAGTGGTGATACGCGTGTTGTGGTTCTGCACATGTTATACCATAATGTGATAATGCATGGCTTTTGCAACTCACAGCTAAATGTCGAACAATCTAAACCATACTATACATCGAACAATCTCACATTTTATTTGAATTTGTGATAATGTGTGGCGTTTGCAGCTTACAACTAAATATCGAACAATCTAAACAATACTATATATCAAACATTCTCACATTTTATTTGAATTTGTGGTAATGTGTGGTGTTTGCAACTCACATCTAAATACTTGTAGGCGTAGGGGGTGAGACACCATACATAATGTGATAAACACATTATACATATGAGACACGGTTTAGATTATGAAGATCTAGCTAGAGCTTGAAATGTACTGTGATTTGAAATCAACATAGTGGAGTAAAAAAATCGAGTTCGAGTTCATATAGTACACATAGTTCATATGTAACTCGAGACTAATCATGTGGTGTGCTATGAAGATAATACACAAACGATGGCTTAAATTGACAATAATGATGATTGTAGATCTTATTAAAATAGAGAAACTAATTCAAATGCTTTGACTCCACAACAATCATTATTGTAGATCTTATTCAAATAGAGAAACGAATTCAAATTTAGTTCATATTGAAGCGGTAGAATATACGTTTGGAATGCACTAAAACGTTCATTTGAGTAATAGGTTGCATGCGTTATACACGTAGCGAAATATTTCAATTGAACATAACATGAATTCAAAGTTGAGAATGACATTTGTAGTGCGAATTGATTTGGTATAGTACACGCTAGGCTTGTCCAGAAATTTCAACCCGGGCCTTGTTAGCCCGAAATATTTAAGATATATCTTTGTCTTGTTGTGCTCCGACAACACCCTCCATCTCAACCCACGCCTTGCTGTTCCAAAATCACAATGTGCGCGAAAACTCCCACCTCCTGTGAAATCCTGACACGTGAAATGCCCGTGATACCCCTGAACCGAAAGAACCGCCTCAAATCGATGGGGGTACTTTCGTAACTTACCCCACATTTTGGACAAGCGCGTCCCTAAGCCATGGTTCCCCACTCCCATCCCATCCGCCCACCCATTCATACACCGAGGCCATGAAAACCCGCAAAGCACCACACCCTCCTCCGTCGTCGGAGCCTCTTCCCTGACGATGTCGTCCATAGCAACACCTCGACGTCCCTCATCCATCGTACCTGATAAGGATTCGTCGTCGATTTGGTCATCCCACCGGTTCACCCACCCTGTCCTCCACCTCCAAGGAGCTGCCCCGATGTTCCCCTCGTCTTTCATGCCACCTCCATTCCCACGCCGCCGTCTTCACCTGCACCACGGGAAGTTCATCATCATCATTGTTTGCTCGGATGAAGCTGCGGCCTAATCAGCGTGACCAAAGAGGTTGTACACTAATCACCGTATTTTCTTCTTGATTCGATCTCATGGTGCTGCCGACGCTCGGTCCCGAGCCGACACGCGCGGCTCCATCCACGGCGGCGTCGCTGGCCACTTCCTCCATAGCGTCGCTCCCTCGGCAGCGACGTCGACATCAGTAGGAGCTGCTACTGCTTTAGTTCTCTCTCGCGCTGTTGCTCTGCTCTTGCTCTCGGTCCCCTGCCTGGTCTGCTCTTGCTATTGCTCTTGCTCGCGCTGCTACTCTCGCTCTTGCTCTTGCTTGCGATGCTGCTCCGATTTGGCCACACTTCAGTTGACTGAATCGACTTTTGGGTATGTCGATTTTCAGGGGGTGGGAGGGCTCACCGGAGTTAAGGAAGAACCAACCGTAGCGGGGAGGGGGGCTCGCCGGAGAGGTACCCCACTATCTATCTTAGGGTTCAAGGTGGGCGATGGTCGCCGGTGGTGGTGGGGCGGTGGCGTGGGGATCCCCGGAGAAAAAGCTCGGCACGGAGGGGGGGGGGCTAGAGGGATGGCTGGGGCGGTGGCAGACCGGCGGTGGGGAGTGTTTTCGGGGCGGGCGGGGTGGCGCACCACCGGACGCAGGCGACGGGCGATGGCAGCTCAGGGGGGTGGAGGTTGAAGATGAACTACAGTCCCTTGATTTCATATCCAATGGCTGCAAAATCTACTGACCAGAGATGAAAGAGTCAGTCGACTGACATGTAGCCTCACCTCTAGTGCATTCAGTTTCGACAATAAAATTCAGTTTCGACAGCAAAATTCAGTTTAGACAGTTAAGTTCAGTTTCGACAATTAAATTCAGTTTCGACAGTTAAGTTCAGTGATGAGTGGCTGATGTATTTTACATCTAGCACTTTGTGGTTATGTATTTTACGTCATCTATTGGAGATGCTATTAGAATTCCACTCAGGTTAACGTTGTCTCTCTTGTCCTGCTTCAGCCTAAGCGCAACTCACCGGAGCTGCTCCAACGACGAAACCCTCCATCACAGCGGAGCAGTACCTCGGACTCCATCTCCAGATGCCTAAGATATTTTTCCCCTCCTTCGACAGCCAAGTCAGCCGGAGCATCCTCACTGGCCAAACCAATCACGCTGAGATCAACATGGCTTTGCCAAAGAGGTTGTACACTTGTTGCATCTCTTTTTTACTCTACATGTTATATATATTGTCCACTGAGCACACGGAGTAACGGGAAATACGATTATTTTATCCTACTATATGACAAGCAGTGAGGTACCAGGCAACTTAGCTATCCATGATGGACTCTCTTGAACACCGTCATTATTTATCTCTGCGCGTTTGAGCTGTGCATTTGTCGATGGCCCTGGAAGTTGAGCAATACGGCAGTGGCCTGGGTCCAGAGTAATAGAAGTAGCACAAAAACATTTTTTAGTGTAGGCTTTTCCTTGCTCAAGCCTGCCTACTAGAATCGCCCGTGCTTGAAAGGAAAAGTGAATGAAAAACATAGGAATTGGAAAGTTTCCTATGGTACTACTATTCACGAATTTGGTTCAAAGGAATGGAGCAAAGGAAAGCTGTAGGAAAACTGTAGTGTCTCCTTGAAAGAAAAATTGTAGGAATTTTTATTTTCACTTATCCTCCTTTTCAAATTCCTATTCATGAAGCACGAGACTAAGAGATAGTAGCATAATAGCATTATAACCGTACATTTTCTTGTGGTTTTACTTAATCTCACCATGCTTCTTTGCATCCTGTGATTTTCCAATTCTTGTGAATCAAACACCCAGATTGGCAGAAATCCTGTGTTTTTAAATTCTCTGTTTTGCACGTGCATTCCTATCCTATTCCTGTCTATTTCCTATCCCTACATTGTTGGAATCCTCTAATTCAAACGAGCCCTTACAGAATTACTTCTCTTACATATAGTTGTCAAAGAAAACCTTGCGTGGTTTGTCCCGCTCCTGCTGCACCGTCGTCCACCCCAGCTCAGCTGCTCCAATGACAGAAGGGTCCAGCACAACATCCGGCCTCCAGATTGTCTTTCGCCGCCTTAGATCTTCTTCCCCGCCACCGACAGCCATGAAAACTGCATTACCATCATCAACCAAGCAGATGACCTCGAGGACTACACGGGTCCGCAAGAGAGGTCGCAATCTTACGTGTCTGCTAACACTATGCATCACTCAATATTACATGCTACTTTATCGTCCTGTTCACCGATTAGACTCCGAGTCAGCTCCAAACTAATGGTCAAACTTGAGTTTTTAAATGGTTGTGGGGTACATATCAGGGCCGCAATCAATAGTATCTATCTACTATCTGGTTAATCTCCAGTGTCTACTATGAGTTTCATGTTGGGTGGGAAACAAACAGTAAAGAAGCCATTATATGTATTTTTTAACTAAAGCCATTATCTGCCTGCTATTATTGGTTTTGGGTCTATCCACAGGTTGCTACCATCACTCTGGATTTTTGCATGCACACCTTACATAATCTCACTATGTTTTATTCCTATGCATGACATTTATTGTAAACAATGGAACTGAACATGTAGAGAAAAAGATACGAGCCTTGCGTGGCAATAAAATTTCATGCAGACGTCGCTCCATGGTAGGCGCAAAGGCAGC
This sequence comes from Triticum aestivum, assembly GCF_018294505.1. Taxonomy (NCBI): domain Eukaryota; kingdom Viridiplantae; phylum Streptophyta; class Magnoliopsida; order Poales; family Poaceae; genus Triticum; species Triticum aestivum. The sequence continues at coordinate 426,711,434 of NC_057801.1, read as the reverse complement.
CCCCCCTCCATTGTAATCCAGAGGACGATATCTATTTTGAGGGGGATTCAGAAGGAGAAGACCATTCCTATTTACCCCCTGAGGTCTTCGCTCTAACTTGGCATGCTGATCTTGGTTATATCATGCATATGGTGCCTTGCATTGCTTACTTTTTACATCAAATATGTCATCTTCTTAGTTTAGACATCCTTTGTGCGAATGCCATCTATTTAGTTTATTCATCGTTTACGTGAATTATGCAATGCCATCTTGTTTAGCCAGGCATCATATATGTGAATTTTGCAATGCCATCCTGCTTAGCCAGTCATCTTATATGTAAATTATATCAGGCCATCCTTTTTTCTGGTACGTATTACATTTGTCAACAATGTTAGTACATTCAATAGCTCTTCATGTGCATCAGCCATTTGACACGGTGGTGGAAAATTCTGGAGTGAAAACAAGGTCTTCAGAGCAGACTATGCTATCTGACGAAGCGCATATCTTGCTGGTTACAGATAGCTCCTTAGAGGAGGATTTAGAGACAGATGACCAGTCCTATCCCCCCCCCCGAGGTGTATGCTCTAACTTGGCAGGGTTATGTTGCTCATATCGTGCGTATGGTGTCTTGCATTGCTATGTCATTTGATTAGTTTAGACATGCTTTGTGTGAATGCCACATGTTCAGTGTCTAATTACCATATATGTGAATTATGCATTGCCATCTTGTTGCAAGACATTATATATGTGAATTATGCAATGCTATCTTGCTGCAAAGGCATTATATATGTGAATTATGCAATGCCATGCTGTTTAGCCAATCATCATGTATGTGAATTATATCATGCTATCATTTTTTTGTATTACGTGTTCCATTTGTCGACAATGTTTGTATATTCAACTACTCTTCCTGTGCATCAGCCATTTGAAGTGGTGATGGAAGTATCTAGAGTGAAAACAAGGTATTCAGAGCAGACAATGCTACCTGCTGAAGCAGACATCTTGCTGGTTACAGAGAGCTCCTCAGAGGAGGATTCAGAGACTGATGACCAGTCCTATTTCCCACCTGAGTTCTATGCTCAAACTTGGCAGGGTTATATTACCCATGTCATGCATGTTGTCTTGCATTGCTTAGTTTTTACATCATATATGGATTGCCATCTGCTTACTTTCTTACTATATAAATCATATATTTGAATTATATCATGCCATCATGTTTACATAGTACATACACAGCATCTATCTGAATTATGGCATGGCAAATTTAATAAAGACATCATATAGTTATATCATCTCATCCTGTTTAGTGTTTACAGTCATCATATTTTGAATTATGGCATTCTATCCGTGAATGTATGTGAATTATGGGATACCAACCTATTTAACAAACACATTATATAGTTATATCATGTCATCCTGTTTACATAGTCATCATATTTTGAACTATGTCTTTCCATCTTTTTTAGTTAGCCATCATAACGTGAAATTGTGTCATGCTATCCTATTTAGTTAGCCATCATATATGTGAAATTGTGTCATGATATCCTGTTTGGTTGGACAACATAAATGTGAATTATTTCATGCCCTCTTTTATTCCCCACTATCCATTGCACCTATCTATCATACAATGTCTGTACTTTCAATTAACTTTCTTGTTTATCAACCATTTGAGTTGGAGAGGGTGATGGCAGTATCTAAGGGAGTAACAACATGGTCTTCAGAAAATATAGTGCTACCAGTTGATGCAAATAGAACCACGGTTGTACTTGCCCAAGAACCAGCTCCACCACACATAACCCAGGATCTCACAGATTGTACCCCTACCCAGTTGGACAGAGAACCAACTACACCCCTTCTAACCCCAACCCCGGCAGATAGTAACCCAGTTCCAGTTGACACAACACTGTCTCCACCACAGAGCACCCAAACACAAGCAGTTAGTATGGGAACTGCAGTGCCCAAAGCACGAGGACCACCACTCTAAATCCCAACTCAATGCTTAAATGAGAAGAAGATTTGTTCAAACGTCAGGTTCTGTAGCTATGGTTCATACTCCTTTTCTCTTGCATTACTATATTTACTCATACCAACTATTTTCAAATTTGAAGGATGGAATTGAAACTCCAATGGCGCAACAGGTATGTTTTAAACCTGTTTCTTTAACTGGTTTTTTGTTGTAACCTGTTCTATGTTGATTTCAATTTCAATTGAATAAACACTTATGTTCTCATGTCATGCACATTACAAGTGTTGTTATTGCTCTATAGTTTCCCACGCTTATATTCTGTCTATTCTGCTTTATCTTGAACAAATATTATTTGAACTATGTCTCTATCTTGATTTGGCAACAAAAACTAGAATGATATAGACCATAAAGTGACCATGGTACATAGATATATGTTTGTTTCATGTTGTTATCCTGTCCACTTTACTACTGAACTCATTTACCAAAATGAGTTTCATATACAACATGGTAACCCTCTGATGTGTCTGCTTGTTTCTCTTTTAGAATGCGGACAAAAATATTGGAGAACAGTACCCCGTTATGCAATGGTAAAGGAAGTAACGCAGATAAGGTTCAAGATAGTGATACATCCCTGTCGGTCTCCAAGAAAGCTGATAAAAACTATCTTGACGATAGTGAGAGAACCCAAAAGTCCTGTCTTGACGTAGTGTTCGAGTTATTGGCCACTACTGCTGGCACAAGCTCTTCGAACTCGCTGCTTGAATCAGCTCGTCTTCTTGAGTATCAACTTCAAGTTGAAAGACATTGATCAGATGTCCTACGACAGGAAGCTGAAGGACTGAGGAAGTCCCTGTAGAATTCAGATGCATACTTCCTGGTGCAACGGCAAGCGCTGGAGGATTTAAGCGCCAAATAAGAGAAAGTTAATAAGCTTGCTAAGCATCTTGCTAGCATTAGGGGCACCTAGGATATTGTTTCTTGAGATCTTCTAAAGTGGTTTCAGTTCTGGACTTGTTTTGCTGCGGCGTTTATTTGCGCTGGTCGCCAACTTTGACAACCAGTGTATATGATATGCTGCTTTGTTTGCTATATTTGCACTGGTGGCAAACTTTGATGCCCAATGGATGTAATATGTGTAATAGCCGTGATAGCCTAGCGTAAGTTGCTTGCTTATTTATTTCCTTGTTGTCTTGTTTATTTGTTTTCTTGTAGTCAGTGCACTTCTTTTTCCACGGTTTGCTAGTGGCCGCAATAACCTATTTTTTAAAACTAGGCCACAATAACCATAGGCTACATATTTACTGTAGTGACACTGGGCCTCCTACCGGCCGTAGAAACAATGGGCCTTCTACAGGCATATCATCAATGGGCCCTATATGGGCCGTATGATCGATTGGCCAAACATGGGCCAATAATAGACTACATTATGGCCGTAAATGGGCTAGAGTTGGAATCGTCCGTTCATGGGCCGACCATAACGAGCCATCGTTAATAGGCCGTATTTGATGACGCTATGAAAACGGCCCAACGTATTAACGGGCCGATTGTAACAACGGGCTGAATTTGGCCCACAAGCAGAAAATGACAGTAATGGGACGTAAGTAACCGAATGCTGGAAATGAGCCCAAGAATAAATGGGCCCTGAGAAGGCCGAAAGATAACATGGGTTGGAAACGGCCCAATGGAATAATGGGCCGTTAATGGGTATAAAGTGATACACTGTCCATTACGGGCCAGTTTCACCACAGATCATTAATGGGCCAAGAGTTACAAAGGGCCTCATATGGGCCGAAAGACGTCATGGGCCATACATGGGCCAGAAGTTAAAACGGGCTGGAATCATATTGGACGGCCCATATGACGCTACTGGGCCTAATTAGGATAGGTCATAACAGGCCTTGGGTTAGCGGGCGGTAAATGGGCTATATGCGAGCAAGCCCTTAACAGGCTTTCAGTGGGCCGGCCCGCCACCTTTTGACCAAGTCAAATAGGCCAGCCTTTTCACAGGAATGGGCCTCTGTTGGGCCGTGCCACATGTCAACGTATCATAGGCGCCTTCGGTCCAATGAGTGGATGACATCTGTCCCGACGGTGATCCGGCACGTCTTTCCTCCAGCCAATGATGATTTTACATGTGGAAAATCCCCATTGGTCGGGGCTATTAACGGGTTATCGGATCCAAAACTGGACCAGATAGCTTAACAGCGTTCCGTTATGGTGGATGCCACGTGTTGGTCACCCTTGACAAAAGCACTTCTATGATGCGCGATTTATCGTCATGGAAGTGGACACTTTCGTGATGATAATTTTGGTAATGTCATGGAACACTTCTACGACAGCACATGTATGACTATCTTGATTCTGTCATAAAATTGTCATGGATGTACATGCATGACAAAAACGCGACTTACTGTGACAAACACGTATCATCACGAAAGTGTATTTTTTTTGTAGTGATAAGCTTTGAGTGAGGCGCCACCACCTTCTTATTCTCCACTATCGATGGAGCTTGTTGTCGCTGAACGTTGACCTTCTTTGTACAACCCTGCAAAATAGGAACAATGCCTTGGCCACACAATTGACGAACACATACATCTTTGCATGTGTGCATACGCATAGCTGCTCCAACAAATCTCCGCCCAACTGGTCCAACAAATTTGCAGTCTACTACCCGCTCCTCCATATGCACCGAGACACGAGCAACACAACTATCATCTGTCTGTATGCCTTGGTCAACACAAATTGGAAGTGTAGGACCAGCTGCAATCTTCGTCATCTCATTACTAAGAGGCTTGACACCAACCGGCTTGTCACCAACAGGCACAACGAGCTTGTCATCAACAGGCATAGAAGAAACAATATTAGTACTAACACTCCTCGCATCATGCTCCTCCGTCGGAAGCTGAACTATCCTCTATTGTGGCTTGGCCTTGTGCGCTTTCTCCTTGCGCACCACCAACACCACATCAGACTTGATATAATCATATGTCATCGACTTCAATGTTCGTTGTTTGCCATCATGAAAAAATGTATATGTATTTGCTTTCCCTGCATGGATAGCATTGTGGTCATACTGCCATGGACGCCCAAGTAACAATCCACACACCTCCAATGGCAATACATCACACTCCACCTCATCAGCATACTCACCAACTGTAAATGGCACACGCACCTTGTGTGTAACCTTCAGCACACCGTAGCTATTTAACCACTCTAGATGCTTAGGTTCAGGAATACGCCAGGTGGACAACCCCAAAGATGCCACCATTGTCTTGTTTATTCCATTGGTACAACTACCAACATCAATCATCAACTTGCACGCCTTGCCTTTGATCATGCACTGCATCTAAAATAAATTCCAACGTTGACCTCTATCAACTGTCATGGAGGCATCACCATGTACCCATGAGTTGCACATTTAGCCCAGTCAATGGTACAACATCGTCCACTAAAATCGTGTCAACATCAGCCTTGTCCTCCTTAGAACCAATCTATGTGGATGCTGCCTCATTGAAATTATCTATCTGAAACATGTCCTTGAAAATTGCCTTCACAGAATGTTGTTTAGTATGCGCGAGAAAAACTATAATGGGCTTTTTTAATTCCGACTGCATCTCTTTTAGGATCTGTTGTATATCAGCTATTTCAGTCCGAGCACGATCCTTAGACTTCTCATCCAGCCGAGAAAACCATGTATAAGGCATCTTTCAACTTGCAAAGAGAAAATAAAATCACTATTTTTTTGTTAAATTAGACTCACATGCAAGGAAGCCAACGTGAGTTGGTAGAGAATTTCCGATCTAATATACTTGTACGTGTGTCCAACTAACCAATTTGATCCAAATGCCAAATGACAGCTTCTCTTTTTTTAGAGAAAAGGCAAATGCCCGACTTTACAAATAAAGCCACCAGGAAGAGTCACACAACTGTAGCAGCCAACCCACCAAGCACAAGAAAACACAAAGAGGCCCGAAAGTATTAAAGAGATACATGGCAACCATGCCAGCACACGGCATGCAGACCGGAAGGATAGGAAGCGACCAAGCCAGCAACTGGCCGAAGACATGCCGAACACCATCTAAGCAACTTGCTCTTGTCTGGATAAGCAAGACGCAGAGGCTCGCATTTTGGAAGTCAGAAGATCAAAATCATCATGGTCCTCCGCCCTAGTCAATGATCTCCACTGCTGCAAGAAGATACATGATTTGAACAGACAATTAGCAGGTTTATTAGGAAAAAACATGTTCAATGGTAAACTTATTCCTAATCGTCCATAGGGACCAACAGATTGCTCAAAGCCCAAACCAGAACACCCTCTTGGTGACACCACTCAAAGACTTAGCCATTGTATGAAAATCAGCAAAAGAAGAGGGGTCCCATGAGACATGGAGCCATGATCTAACACAACTCCAGACCAACTTGGCTAAAGCACAATGAAAGAAAATATGAGTCGTGTCCTCGCTAGCATTGCAAAGGGCACAAAATTCCGATCCCGGGCCATTCCGCTTACGAATCTAGTCCGCCGCCGGCAGGCGACCCCTGTAAGCCTGCCAAAGAAAGATTTTGATTTTCGGTGGGACGCGGGCCCGCCAGACTTGAGAAAACCTATTGGTGGGAGAGCCACCGATAAGCCTAGAGTAGAGAGACTTAACCAAAAAGCGACTAGAGGAAGAGTGAGACCACATCACCGAGTCCACATTCTCCGAGAGCATAGGGAAGAGAGAAGTGAGCCTTTGCTAGTCTTTGAACTCTTCAGGAGAGAGGGAGTGTCGGAAAGCAAGGTCCCAATTATTAGCCGCGAGCTGAGCAATGGAGATATCCGGGGAAGGGTAGTAAGAGAATACGGTAGGGAAACTCACGGAGAGCGGTGAGTCACCACACCACCAGTCAAGCCAAAAACAAACTGAGGAGCCATTCCCGACCACAAACTTAACATGGGCCAAAAAAGAGGTCTAACACTAACCAAATCCTTCCAAAATTGAGAGCCACCGCGGGCCGATGCAAACAACGGACTGGTAAGAGGGAAATACTTAGCTTTGAGGATGGAAAACCAAAGAGTCCCAACCCTAGTAGTCATGATCTTCCACCACCACTTAATTAAAAGGCATTTGTTCATGACAGCGGTGTTAATAATGCCCAGCCCCCCAAGGATTTTGGGCCTGCACATAAGCCTCCATTTGACGAATCTATATTTGCGCTTATTGTCAGCCGAGTTCCAATAAAAAGCCCCTCTATGCTTATCGAAGTCTGCGTGAATACCAGCCGAGAGAGAGTAAAATCACATAAGGAACATAGGTGGGAAGGAGAGGTAGGCATTGATCAGAGCCACTTTGCCAGCATTGGTGTTGTATCTACCTCTCCAATGTAAAACCCTATTACCCACTTTGGCCGCAGCAGGGGCGAAGTCTTTTGCAAAGAGAGTGTCCTGGGAAATGGGAAGACCTAGATATTTTAAAGGGAATTCTCCCAGTTTACAATTGAGAAAGTGGGACACTCTCTGAGCCTCATTATCATCCACTCCAGTCACAATGACTTCACTTTTAGAGAAATTGATCTTCAAACCCGACAGAGCCTCGAAACACAGGAGGATAAACATAAGGTGAGCAAGGCAAGATTCATTCAACTCAACGATAATGATCGTGTCATCCACATATTGGAGATGGGTAACCCCTTCAGGAATGAGGTGGGAGACAATAGGAGAGATGTGTCCATGGGCGGCAGCACGGGAAAGAATAAGAGATAAGGCATCCGCAACAAAATTAAACAAGATAGGGGAAGCAGGGTCCCCTTGTCGTTGGCCCCTACCATTGGCAAAGTAATTACTGATCTTCCCACTAATTGAAACTGCAGTGTGGCCTCCCGAGACCAACTTCATAACCCTGTGCACATATGCTCCCTCAAAGCCTTTGGCAAGAAGCACCTTCCGAAGAAAATGCCAGCTAACCGAATCATACGCTTTCTAATAGTCCAGCTTAAGAATCATAGCCTTAGAATTACGGATCTTCAAATCATGAACAATCTCATGAAGGCACATGATCCCATCAAGAATGAAACGACCTTTGATGAAGGCAGATTGGTATTGACTAATGGTCCTCTCAGCATGGGGGTGAGGCGATTGGCAAAGCCCTTCGCCAGGAACTTTGCGAAGTTATTAATCAGGGCTATAGGCCTAAATTGAGAAATGAGCTCGACACCTTTCACCTTGGGGATAAGGTAAATAACAATGTAATTAAGACGAGAGATGTCAACAGTCCCCAGGCAAAACCCCTGAATGATCTGACAAACCAACCTCCGAAGATGTGGCCAGAATTTCTTCAAGAAAGGAATGGAGAACCCATCAGGGCTAGAGGCAGAATTCATGTTAGCCAAATTAATGACTTCCTAGATCTCATTGTCAGAGAGGGGAACCATCAAAGCTTCATTCTCAGCAGGAGAAATCATGTTTCCAGGCTCCCAGAAAAAATTAGAGATCGATAAACCACTCTCCTGCCTTGCCTGAAGAAGGGAGGAGAAGAACTCCACGACATGGGCTAAAATGAGGGACTGGTCTGAGGTCTTAACACCGTTGATGATCAAACTGTCGATGAAGCAGCGTCTCCTCCTGCCATTAGTAATGGCAAAAAATAGGCCGCGGGCGTGTCCCCCCTAAGGGTCCAATTGATAGTACCACACCGACGCCAATAAACCTCAGCCTCCTGATGTAACTGCATCAGAGCCGCCTCAAGACTGTACCTAACCGCCCAATCCTCGTCAGAGAGACCATTCAGGTCTACATTAAAGTCCAAGCCAGAAATCTGGGCTTCTAAAGCACCCTTCTCCCTCCGCATCTCTGCAGCTCTATTACGCACCCAGCCCCTAAGGAATTTGCGCAACTCATATGAACACTTGTGCCAATCATCCATGGGACCAAAGGAGCGAGGGGACGGGGAAAGAAGGTTGGAAATTCTGGCAGTAAGCATGCTATACAAACCCTCAACAAGCAGCCACGAGGCATCGAATTGGAAGCGAGAAGTGGCGAACGGCCTGGACAGGCCAGCATCCAGAATGAGAGGGGTGTGATCCAACCCAACCATCGGCTTGGCTTTGAGAGAGGCAACAGGGAAAAGCGAGTCCCACCTGGGACAAATGAAGGACCGATCCAGCACCGACCAGACCGTGTTAGGTTGATGATTGGACTAGGTGAAACGAGCTCCCACCCTAGGGATCTCATGGATAGCACAGTTACTGATGAAATCATTAAAAGCAGTAGCTAGAGGCCAGGAAAAATTCTGGTTGTTCTTATCCGAAGGCCCCCGAAGAAGGTTAAAATCGCCCCTGATATCGATCGGGAGAGAGCAGTAATCAATCTTAATAGACAACTCATCAAGAAAAATCGAGGATAGAGAGTGATCCGCAGGGCCGTACACCACCATAAATTCACAAAGGGTATTAAGATGTCGATGATGCACCACAATGCTTGCCCAAAAAATACCATGATCAAACGCAACAAAATCAAACATGTCCCGCTTAGAGCCCAAAAGAATACCCCCAGAGTGACCAGAAGAGGGAAGAAAATGCCAGTCAAACCTATCTATGCCGGCAATTGCAGAAAGCTCATTAGGAGAAAAGGATTCTTTCAAAGTCTCGACCAACTCTAAGATATCGATGTTTTCGCTCCGCACAACGCCCCTGATCTGGTCTCGGTGCCCCCTAGCACCAAAACCATGAATATTCCAAAAAAAAGAGCTTTCATTTAAAATTAAGGTTTTTAATACGGTGACTCGACCTGCAAGGGGCAGCGCAGGATTTAGCTCGTTTAGAGGGGCCCCTTTTAGGGGGAGGAGGGGACGACTGGCCACAACCAACGTCCTCAACCCCCACAACAGCAGCAGCTTGAACAAAAATAGTCGCAGACTCAGCAGCTTCCTTGGCCTTGGCAATGTCTGCTTGGGCCAGCTCATTAGCCCAAATGACAGAAAGAATACGAGCCGACAAACCCACCCCAGCGTCAATAGAAACCCCGATATCCAAAAGAATATGCAAGAGATGATCATCCGAAAGAGACGGCAGAACTAGACGAATCAGAGATGAAGAGGTGGGCGGGGTGGAAACCGTACCTTGAGGAGGAGGTCCTTAGCCGCAGCACGCCGCTCCACCCGCAAAGCGATCGGCTCCCTGGAGTTCCGAACACGCTCCCCCTTGCGTGCCGTGGACGCAGGCGAGTGGAAAGTAGGAGAACGCGCCACAGGAGATGCAGAAACAGGGCCAGAGCCCGAAGTGGCACCCAAATCCTGGTCGAGGCGACGTCAAATGCCCGTCATTGATCTTGGATCTCGAGGAGGCCCTGCTTTTAGCCGAGTACTTCCTGACGAACATCTTCTTCTACTTCTTGGAAGGGGTGGGGTCAGTAGGGTGGAGAGGAGACGCGGGCAAGTCCTCTATACCAAAGAAGGACAGAGACATTGGACAAGTGGTCAGGTTGGAGCAGACACCAGAGAGGGGGTGCCCTTAGCCGCACATATGATGCGCTCGGCTCCATCAGGGTTCACCCGCTCTCGGCAGGTGTCTCCCCCACATCCTTCTGAGACGCGCCCACCGGGGCGTTGGATTTTAACAACTCCTTCTCATCTGGTTCTAGAATGTCCCATTCAGACTGAGTAAACAAGGATCAGAGGCCCCACTAGGATTACGCCAACGAGCCGAACCGCCACCATGGTTGTCCTTGTCAGGGTTCGCCGAGCTAGGAGGGGAGGGGGAGGTGGGACCTGAAATGCCTCGGCTCCTTCCACCCTGACATGAAGCCTGACACCATCAGCAGAGGGGAAAACATCCACTATCCCATCAATACACACAAGATCGACACACCAAATCTTGAGTTGGACCGGACCAATTCTCTCCACAGATTCAGAATCCACCTCAACTAGTTTACCAATCAACGCCCCAAAGGCCATCATGAAGGAGACCAAGCGCAAATCTATCAGAACATCATCGACCAAAACCCAAACCTGGGAGAGCAGACCCACTGTCTTGGCACCACAGGTCGCAGCCTTGACCGATAAAACCAATTGGTTGAGAGGGAGGGTAAAGCTAGTGCACGAGGAGATCATCCTTAAGCAGTCCTTGGACGAAAACACAACCGCAAATTCAAATTCAGATAGCTGATACGTCCATTTTGCATCACGCTTTTATATTGACATTTATTGCATTATGGGCTGTTATTACACGTTATGTCACAATACTTATGCCTATTCTCCCTTATTTTACAAGTTTACATAAAGAGGGAGAATGCCGGCAGCTGGAATTCTAGGCTGGAAAAGGAGCAAATATTAGAGACCTATTCTGCACAACTCCAAAAGTCCTGAAACTCCACAAAAGTCATTTTTGGAATTAATAAAAAATATTGAGTGGAAGAAGTACCAGAGGGGGCCCACACCCTGGCCACGAAGGTGGGGGGCGCGCCCTACCCCCTTGGGCGCGCCCCCTGCCTCGTGGGCCCCCTGGTAGTCCTCCGATGGCCATCTTCTGCTATATGAAGTCTTTTGCCCTGGAAAAAAATCATAAGCAAGATTTTGGGACGAAACACCGCCGCCACGAGGCGGAACCTTGGCGGAACCAATCTAGGGCTCCGGCGGAGCTGTTCTGCCGGGGAAACATCCCTCTGGGAGGGGGAAATCATCACCATCGTCATCACCAACGATCCTCTCATCGGGAGGGGGTCAATCTCCATCAACATCTTCACCAACACTATCTCCTCTCAAACCCTAGTTCATCTCTTGTATCCAATCTTTTCCCAAAACCTCAGATTGGTACCTGTGGGTCATTAGTAGTGTTGATTACTCCTTGTAGTTGATGCTAGTTGGTTTATTCGGTGGAAGATCATATGTTCAGATCCTTTATGCATATTAATACCCCTTTGATTATGAACATGAATATGCTTTGTGAGTAGTTACGTTTGTTCCTGAGTACATGGGAGAAGTCCTGCTATAAGTAGTCATGTGAATTTGGTATCTGTTCGATATTTTGATGAGATGAATGTTGTCTCTCCTCTAGTGGTGTTATGTGAACATCGACTACATGACACTTCACCATTGTTTGGGCCTAGAGGAAGGCATTGGGAAGTAATAAGTAGATGATGGGTTGCTAGAGTGACAGAAGCTTAAACCCAAGTTTATGCGTTGCTTCGTAAGGGGCTGATTTGGATCCATATGTTTCATGCTATGGTTATGTTTACCTTCATACTTATTTTGTAGTTGCAGATGCTTGCAATAGAGGTTAATCATAAGTGGGATGCTTGTCCAAGAAATGGCAGTAACCAAGCACCGGTCCACCCACATATCAAATTATCAAAGTAACGAACGTGAATCATATGAGTGTGATGAAAACTAGCTTGACGATAATTCCCATGTGTCCTCGGGAGCGCTTTTCTCTATATAAGAATTTGTCCAGGCTTGTACTTTGCTACAAAAAGGATTGGGCCACCTTGCTGCACCTTATTTACTTTCATTGCTTGTTACCCGTTACAAATTACTTTATCACAAAACTATCTGTTACCGATAATTTCAGTGCTTGCAGAGAATACCTTAGTGAAAACCGCTTGTCATTTCCTTCTGCTCCTCATTGGGTTCGACACTCTTACTTATCAAAAGGACTACGATAGATCCCCTACACTTGTGGGTCATCAAGACTTGTTTCTGGCACCGTTGCCGGGGAGTGAAGCGCCTTTGGTAAGTGGAACTTGGTAAGGAAAAATTTATGTAGTGTGCTGAAATTTACTGTCACTTGTTACTATGGAACATAATACTTTGAGGGGCTTGTTCGGGGTATCTTCACCCCGACCAGTAGAGCAAAGAGTTGCTCCTCAACCTACTGAACCTACTGAAAATTGTTTACTTTGAAATTCCTTCGGGTATGATAGAGAAACTGCTAGCTAATCCTTTTACAGGAGATGGAACATTGCATCCCGATTTGCACCTAATCTATGTGGATGAAGTTTGTGGATTATTTAAGCTTGCAGGTATGCCCGATGATGTTGTCAAGAAGAAGGTCTTCCATTTATCTTTTAAGTGAGAGTCATTGACATGGTTTAGGCTATGTGATGATACGGGATCATGGAACTACAACCGATTGAAATTGGAATTTCATCAGAAGTTTTATCCTATGCATCTTGTTCATTGTGATCGTAATTATATATATAATGTTTGGCCTCGCGAAGGAGAAAGCATCTCTCAAGCTTGGGGGAGGATTAAGTCAATGTTATATTCATGCCCCAATCATGGGCTCTCAAGAGAAATGATTATTCAAAAAATTTATGCTCGGCTTTCTCTCAACAATCGCTCCATGCTCGATACTTCTTGTACTGGTTCTTTTAGGATGAAGACTATTGGATTCAGATGGGATTTATTGGAAAGAATTAAATTCAACTCTGAAGATTGGGATCTCGACAAAGGTAAGGATTAAGGTATGACACCTAAGTTTGATTGTGTTAAATCTTTTATGGATACCGATCTTTTCCGTGAATTTAGCACTAAATATGGACTTCACTCTAAGATAGTAGCTTCTTTCTGTGAATCATTTGCTACTCATGTTGACCTCCCTAAGGAGAAGTGGTTTAAATATAATCCTTCTATTGAAGTGAAAGTAGTTGCACCAATTAAAGTTGAAGAAAAGACTATCAATTATAATGATTGTGTTGTTCCTACTACCTATATTGAGAAACCACCTTTCCATGTTAGGATAAAGGATCATGCTAAAGCTTCAACTGTGGTTCGTAAGAGTAATGCTAGAACACCTACACCACCTGAACAAATTAAAGTTGAACCTAGTATTGCTATGGTTAAAGATCTCTTGGCTGATCATATTGATGGGCATGTTATTTACTTCTGTGATGAAGTTGCTAGAATTGTTAGACCAGATACTAAGAATAAACATAGACCTGTTGTCGGCATGCCCGTTATTTCTGTTAAAATAGGAGATCATTGTTATCATGGATTATGTGATTTGGGTGCTAGTGCTAGTGCAATACCTCATTCCTTATACAAAGAAATTATGCATGATATTTCACCTGCTGAGATAGAAGAAATTGATGTTACAATTAAGCTTGCCAATAGAGATACTATTTCACCAGTTGGGATTGTTAGAGATGTTGAAGTCTTGTGTGGGAACGTTAAATATCCTGCTGATTTTCTGGTTCTTGGTTCCCCACAAGATAGCTTTTGTCTCATTATATTTGGTAGACCCTTCTTGAATACTGTTAATGCTAAGATACATTGCGAAAAGGATGTTGTTACTATTGGTTGGGGGATATGTCTCATGAGTTTAATTTAGCTAAATTTCGTAGACAACCCCATGATAAAGAACTGCCTAGTACGGATGAAATTATTGGTCTTGCTTCTATTGCCGTGCCTCCTAATGATCCTTTAGAACAATATTTGCTAGACCATGAAAATGATATGTTTATGAATGAAAGAAGGGAGATAGATGAAGTATTCTTTAAACAGGGACGTATTTTGAAACACAACTTGTCTGTTGAAATCCTAGGGGATCCTCCACCACCCAAGGGTGATCCCGTGTTTTAGCTTAAACCACTACCTGATACTCTTAAATATGCTTATCTTGATGAAAATAAGATATATCATGTTATTATTAGTGCTAACCTTTTTAGAGCAGGAAGAGGAGAAATTATTGAAAACTCTAAAGAAGCACCGTGCTGCTATTGGATATACTCTTGATGATCTTAAGGGCATTAGTCCCACTCTATGCCAACACAAAATAAAATTGGAGAAAGACGAGAAACCGGTTATTGATCACCAACGACGGTTAAATCCTAAGATGAAAGAAGTGGTAAGAAAGGAAATACTAAAGCTCCTGGAGGCAGGTATAATTTATCCCGTTGCTAATAGTTAGTGGGTAAGTCTTGTCCATTGTGTCCCTAAGAAGGGAGGTATTATTGTCGTTCCTAATGATAAAGATGAATTGATCTCGCAAAGAATTGTTACAGGTTATAGGATGGTAATTGATTTCCGCAAATTAAATAAAGCTACTAAAAAGGATCATTACCCTTTGCCTTTTATTGATCAAATGCTAGAAAGATGATCCAAACATACACATTTTTGCTTTCTAGATGGTTACTCTGGTTTCTCTCAAATACCTGTGTTAGCAGAGGATCAAGAAAAGACCACTTTTACTTGCCCTTTTGGTACTTTTGCTTATAGACGTATGCCTTTTGGTTTATGTAATGCACCTGCTACCTTTCAAAGATGCATGATGGCTATATTCTCTGACTTTTGTGAAAAGATTGTTGAGGTTTTCATGGATGATTTCTCTGTTTATGGATCTTCTTTTGATGATTTCTTGAGCAACCTTGTTCGAGTTTTGCAGAGATGCGAAGATACTAGTCTTGTCTTGAATTGGGAGAAGTGCCACTTTATGGTTAATGAAGGCATTGTCTTGGGGCATAAAATTTCTGAAAGAGGTTTTGAAGTTGATAAAGCTAAAGTTGATGCTATTGAAAAGATGTCGTGTCCTAAGGACATCAAAGGTATAAGAAGTTTCCTTGGTCATGCCGGTTTTTATAGGAGATTCATTAAAGACTTATCTAAAATTTCTAGGCCTCTGACTAATCTCTTACAAAAAGATATTCCTTTTGTCTTCGATGATGATTGTGTAGAAGCATTTGAAATACTTAAGAAACCTTTGATTTCTGCACCTATTGTTCAGCCACCTGATTGAAATTTACCTTTTGAAATTATGTGCGATGCTAGTGATTATGCCGTAGGTGCTATTCTAGGACAAAGAGTTGATAAGAAACTAAAGGTTATTCAATATGCTAGTAAAACTCTAGACAATGCCCAGAGAAATTATGCTACTACTGAAAAAAAATTAGCAGTTGTATTTTCTTGTGATAAGTTCAGACCTTATATTGTTGGTTCTAAAGTAACTGTCCACACTGATCATGCTGCTATTAAATATCTTATGGAAAAGAATGATGCTAAACCTAGACTTATTAGATGGGTTATCTTGCTAAAAGAATTAGATTTGCATATTATTGATAGAAAGGGAGATGAGAACCCCATTCCAATCAACTTGTCTACGTTAGAGAATGTTCTTGATGACCCACTACCTATTGATGACAGCTTTCCTGATGAACAATTAGCTGTCATAAATGCTTCTCGTACTGCTCCATGGTATGCTTATTATGCTAATTATATTATTGCTAAATTTATACCACCTAGTTTCGCATACCAGCAAAAGAAAAAAATTCTATGATTTAAGGCATTACTTCTGGGATGACCCACACCTTTATAAAGAAGGAGTAGATGGTGTTATTAGACATTGTGTACCTGAGCATGAACAGGAACAGATCCTACATAAGTGTCACTCTGAGGCTTATGGAGGACACCACACTGGAGATAGAACTGCACATAAGGTATTGCAATCCGCTTTTTATTGGCCTACTCTCTTCAAGGATGCCCGTAAGTTTGTCTTGTCTTCTGATGAATGTCAAAGAATTGGTAATATTAGTAGATGTCAAGAAATGCCTATGAATTATTCGCTTGTTATTGAACCATTTGATGTTTGGGGCTTTGATTATATGGGACCATTTCCTTCCTCTAATGGGTATACACATATTTTAGTTGATGTTGATTACATTACTAAGTGGATAGAAGCTATTCCAACTAGTAGTGCTGATCATAACACCTCTATTAAGATGCTTAAAGAAGTTATTTTTCCGAGGATTCGAGTCCCTAGATACCTAATGACTGATGGTGGTTCACATTTTATTCATGGTGCTTTTCGTAAAATGCTTGCTAAGTATGATGTTAATCATAGAATTGCATCTCCATATCACCCACAATCTAGTGGTCAAGTAGAATTGAGTAATAGAGAGCTTAAATTAATTTTGCAAAAGACTGCTAATAGATCTAGAAAGAATTGGTCTAAGAAACTTGATGATGCATTATGGGATTATAGAACTGCATATAAAAATCCTATGGGTATGTCTCCATATAAAATGGTCTATGGAAAAGCATGTCACTTACCTCTCGAACTAGAACATAAGGCATATTGCGCCATTAAAGAGATCAATTATGATTTCAAACTTGCCGGTGAGAAGAGGTTATTTGACATTAGCTCACTTGGTGAATGGAGAACTCAAACCTATGAGAATGCCAAACTGTTTAAAGAAAAAGTTAAAAGATGGCATGACAAAAGGATAGAAAAGTGTGAGTTTAATGTAGGTGATTATGTTTTGCTATACAACTCTCGTTTAACATTTTTTTCAGGAAAACTTCTCTGTAAATGGGAAGGCCCTTACGTTATCGAGGAGGTCTATCATTCTGGTGCCATAAAAATCAATAAATTCGAAGGCACAAGTCTGAAGGTGGTGAATAGTCAAAGAATCAAACATTATATCTCAAGTAATCTTATAAATGTTGAAACTAATGTTATTGAAACCGTAACCCCGGAGGAATACATAAGGGACACTTTCCAAAATGTTTCAGACTCCGAAAAGGAATAGGTATGTGGTAAGGTAAGTAAATCGACTCCAAAACAGTTCTAATAGCAATTTTTCTCCATTTTGGAATATTTAAGAAAATAGGAAATTAAGAAGTAGTCCAGGAAGGACACGAGGCATCCACGAGGGTGGAGGGCGCGCCCTACCCCCCTGTGGGCGCCCCCCTGCCTCGTGGGCACCTCGTGTGCTCTCCGGACTCCATTTTCTCGCATGATACTTCTTTTGGTCGGTAAAAATTCATTATATAATCTCCCGAAGGTTTTGACCACCGTATCATGCAAATATCCTTTGTCTTTGTTTCGAGATGTTTTTCTGACAGATCTAGATCACCATGACATCTCCAAGCGCCCCCAAGGACAAGTTTTTCGAGAAGGTCATCAACCCCTACCTCGCGGAGGTACTGCAACACCCTCAAACCACTGAGATGCGTGAGGGGGTGCTGCACATCCGTGATGTAGGGGGACAAGGGAGGACCGGAAGCATGGAGACAAGACTTGAAGCAATGGAACAACAAGTTTTCAAGTGCCAAGGGATGGTGGAACACGGACTCAACGCCAACCAGATGATGATCGCGGAGTTCACCAACAACCACAAGCTGGATGCCAAGAACATTGGGGAGACCATCTTCAAGCTTCATGAGAAAATCGAGCACCTCCAAGCCCAGATCAATGACCTGCAAAACCAAAACTGTGAGTATGAATATAGATTCAAGAGGATGAGTTTGGCTGCAGATTTGAGGATCCTGGAGACTCGATCATCCTTTATGATGGTGAGCCTATGCCTTGGAAGATGAACGATAAGCCTACATCATCACCACCTCCGAAGAAGGAGACATAATCACATGGGTATGGGCACTCCCCTTGGCAACCGCCAAGCTTGGGGGAGGTGCCCCGGTATCATATCACCATCACAGTCCTATCTTTACCGTTTTTCTTAGTTTGATCCTTTTGGTAATATCTTGATCTAGTAGAATAAAGTTTTGGTATGATTTAGTTTTGAGTTTTGCTTTATGATCCTCTATGTAATCGAGTCCATGGGCTATATAATAAAGATTAGTGTTGAGTCAAGGGCTTTGCCATCTCGCTATGATCTTGAGGGAATAAAAGAAAGAATAAAAAGAAATAAAAGAGATCATATTGATCTTATGGAGAGTAATGACTTCACATATAAAGAGTATGATGAATAAAAGTTGTTGAGAGTTGGCAAACATAGTTTTGGTCATCATTGCAATTAATAGGAAGTAATAAAGAAAGAGAGGTTTTCACATATAAATATAGTATCTTGGACATCTTTCATGATTGTGAGCACTCATTAAAATATGACATGCTAAAAACTTGATGTTGGACAAGGAAGACAACGTAATGGGTTATGTTTTCTTATATCTGAAATAAAGTATATTGTCATGGATCATCCAACATGTTGAGCTTGCCTTTCCCCCTCATGCTAGACAAATTCTTTGCACCAAGTAGAGATACTACTTGTGCTTCCAAATATCCTTAAACCCAGTTTTGCCATGAGAGTCCACTATATCTACCTATGGATTGAGTAAGATCCTTCAAGTAAGTTGTCATGTTGCATGCAATAAAAATTGCTCTTTAAATATGTATGACTTATTAGTGTGGAGAAAATAAGCTTTATACGATCTTATGATATGGAAGAAATAAAAGCGACGGACTGCATAATAAAGGTCCATATCACAAGTGGCAATATAAAGTGACGTTCTTTTGCATTAAGATTTCGTGCATCCAACCATAAAAGCACATGACAACCTCTGCTTCCCTCTGCGAAGGGCCTATCTTTTACTTTTGTCTTATACATTATGCAAGAGTCATGGTGATCTTCACCTTTCCTTTTTACATTTTATCCTTTGGCAAGCACCTCGTGTTGGAAAGATCCAGATATATATATCCAATTGGATGTAGGTTAGCATGAACTATTATTGTTGACATTACCCTTGAGGTAAAAGGTTGGGAGGCAACACTATAAGCCACTATCTTTCTCTGTGTCTAATTAAAACTCCATACCCATAAGTATTGCATGAGTGTTAGCAATTGTGAAAGACTAAATGATAGTTGAGTATGTGGACTTGCTGAAAATCTCTTATATTGACTCTTTCCGATGCTATGATAAATTAGAATTGCTTCAATGACCAAGATCATAGTTGTCAGTTTTCAATGAAGTTTCTGATTCATACTTGACATTGTGAATAGATTGTTACTTTAGCATAATGAATCATATGACAATATATATATGTTGTTGTTATAAGATTGATCATCATGCCATCATGTCCATATTTTATTTTATCGACACCTCTATCTCTAAACATGTGGACATATTTTTCGATATCGGCTTCCGCTTGAGGACAAGCGAGGTCTAAACTTTCGGGGAGTTGATACATCCATTTTGCATCATGCTTTTATATTGATATTTATTGCATTATGGGCTGTTATTACACGTTATGTCACAATACTTATGCCTATTCTCCCTTATTTTACAAGGTTTACATAAAGAGGGAGAATGCCGGCAGCTGGAATTCTGGGCTGGAAAAGGAGCAAATATTAGAGACCTATTCTGCACAACTCCAAAAGTCCTGAAACTCCACGATTTGGAATTAATAAAAAAATATTGAGCGGAAGAAGTACCAGAGGGGGCCCACACCCTGGCCATGAGGGTGAGGGGCGCGCCCAAGGTTTACATAAGGAGGGAGAATGCGGGCAGCTGGAATTCTGGGCTGAAAAAGGAGCAAATATTAGAGAATTATTCTACACAACTCCAAAAGTCCTGAAACTCCACGAAGTCATTTTTGGAATTAATAAAAAATATTGAGCGGAAGAAGTACCAGAGGGGGGCCACACCCTGGCCACGAGGGTGGGGGCGCGCCCTACCCCCTAGGCGCGCCCCCTGCCTCGTGGGCCCCCTGGTAGTCCTCCGATGGCCATCTTCTGCTATATGAATTATTTTACCCTGGAAAAAAATCATAAGCAAGCTTTCGGGACGAAACACCACCGCCACGCGGCGGAACCTTGGCAGAACCAATCTAGGGCTCCGATGGAGCTGTTCTGCCAGGGAAAGATCCCTCCAGGAGGGGGAAATCATCACCATCGTCATCACCAATGATACTCTCATCGGGAGGGGGTCAATCTCCATCAACATCCTCACCAATACCATCTCCTCTCAAACCCTAGTTCATCTCTTGTATCCAATCTTTTCCCAAAACCTCAGATTGGTACCTGTGGGTCACTAGTAGTGTTGATTACTCCTTGTAGTTGATGCTAGTTGGTTTATTCAGTGGAACATCATATGTTCATATCCTTTATGCATATTAATATCCCTCTGATTATGAACATGAATATGCTTTGTGAGTATTTACGTTTGTTCCTGAGGACATGGGAGAAGTCTTGCTATAAGTAGTCATGTGAATTTGGTATTCGTCCGATATTTTGACGAGATGAATGTTGTCTCTCCTCTAGTGGTCTTATGTGAACATTGACTACATGACACTTCACCATTGTTTGGGCCTAGAGGCGGGCATTGGGAAGTAATAAGTAGATGATGGGTTGCTTTAGTGACAGAAGCTTAAACCATAGTTTATGTGTTACTTCGTAAGGGGCTGATTTGGATCCATATGTTTCATGCTATGGTTAGGTTTACCTTAATACTTCTTCTGTAGTTGCGGATGCTTGCAATAGGGGTTAATCATAAGTGGGATGCTTGTCCAAGAAATGGCAGTACCCAAGCACCGGTCCACCCACATATCAAATTATCAAAGTAACGAACGTGAATCATATGAGCGTGATGAAAACTAGCTTGACGATAATTCCCGTCTGTCCTCGGGAGCACTTTTCTCTATATAAGAATTTGTCCAGGCTTCTCCTTTGCTACAAAAAGGATTGGGCCACCTTGCTGCACCTTATTTACTTTCATTGCTTGTTACCCGTTACAAATTACCTTATCACAAAACTATCTGTTACCGATAATTTCAGTGCTTGCAGAGAATACCTTATTGAAAACTTCTTGTCATTTCCTTCTGCTCCTCACTGGGTTCGACAATCTTACTTATCGAAAGGACTATGATAGATCCCCTACACTTGTTGGTCATCAATAGCTGACGAACTTGCCAATGCCGACCACCCTCGTCCCAAATCCTGAGACCATCCAATAGAGTTTGGGGGGAGATCTTCTGTTCCCGGACCGAAATGATGGCAGCATTGGAGAGCGACGGGGCCGCAACAACGATCAGGAGATCGCTATCCAGAGCAAAAACTGAGCAACCAGGTAGGCCCGTCCCAAAGTGAACAAAATAAGCGGGCTTTATTCTGTTCTTGCAATCCACAGTAAGATGACCCTCAGAGCGGCATATCAGGCAAAATGGGGGATTGGGGCATATGGACTAAAAGTGGCCTGGCTGATGGCAAGCAAAGCATGTGAGGGAGGCAGGAGGGTTAGGCGCGCCGAAGCCATGGCGGGAAGGAGGAGTTGGAGAGGGAAGGATGCCATTGCCAAGCCCCACAGATGAAGAACCAGGGCTGGGGGCTGGGAAGGACGAGGGTTGAACTGCTGGGAAGAAGAACCCGAGAAGGAGCGAGGCCGGGGATAGGAGGAGCCAGCACCCGGAGCCGAGGAGCAGGGAGACAGAGGCTGCCGCGGCAGAGCCACCGGACCCCGAGATGGAGCCGGGTGTCGGATTACGGGTTCCGCAAACCCTTGAGAGGTTCAAACTCTAGGGTGCGTGCGGAGATCTCAACCTACCCACCCTACCTACTCGGTATCCTCCTAAGCATAGCGCGACAAACTCAAAGAGACACAACAGTTTATCCTGGTTCGGGCCACCTTGCAGTGTAATACCCTACTCCAGCATTTTTGGTGGATTACCTCGGAGGGCTGAGGACGAACTAGTACAATGGATGAACTGGCCTCAGGAGGTGAGGTGTTCTTGAGCTCAAGGGAATTGTTAAGGTGTGAGCTAGTTCAGCCTCTCTTTTCCCTTCTATGGTGGTGGCTGGTCCTATTTATAGTGGCCTTGGTCCTCTTCCCATATGTTGGCAGGAAGGGATCCCACAATGGCCGGATTTGAAAGGGGACAAGTAGTACAACTTATCCTGACAGAAGTAGTCTTCGCCTGCGAAAAGCCACTGGTCGTGACGCTGCAGTGGGCTCGTCGATGACCTCTGTCCTACGGTTGGCCTCTCTTGGCTATAAATGCAAGGGAGGGGCAGAGCCCCTCGCCCATCTCTCCTTCGTCTTGCTCTCGCCTACCTCTTCTCTTCTTCATCTCACTCCAATGGCGTCGCCGAGGAAGTTTTCGACGGCCGAGAAGGGGAAGGCTTCCAAGGAGGGGCCAGCCTCTCCACCTCCCAAGAGAGGCCGCAGCCGTCCCCGCAAGCATCTCGCGGCTCCTGCGGTGGTCTCTAGGGGGTGCGGGCGCGCACCCCCCAGAGGCGGCGTCACTCTTAGTGCCCGCGATGGCACCTCTTCTCGCGGCGGGGGCCACTGGCTTCGGAGCAGCCCCCATGATGAAGGGAGGCGCGCCATGATCGTGCGCTCGCCTCGGCCGCACTTCTCCTGGCTAGACATGTTCCCTGAATTCGAGGTGTGGTCGGCGAGCCCAGCCAGCACCTCGCTCTGACTTCCGCGTTTCTTCTCCGGCAAGCTTCCTTCTTTGGGGCTCGATGGCCTCTGGTGCAGGCTGACGGTTGCTACAGAAGGGCTTCGTGGGTTGGTACCGAGGTCGCCACCTCCGGCAGCGTGGTCCTGACCCGTGGCTGGCAGACTTTCAACTACGTGCATGGCCTGGGCGGTAGGTGTACCCCCCCCCCCCCACTTCAAGTACGATGGCCTGGCGACCCTCTATCTGAGAGTGTTCAGGGAGGACGGCCGCCACATGGGGTGCTGCTTGGAGGATGGCAGCAACGACGATGGTGGCGAAGGCGAGCTTGGTCTTGGCGACGCGCGCTCCTCCTCCCGTGATGGTAGCTCTTCTTTGGATGAGAGCTCGAGCAGTGGCGGCTACGACCAGCCTCCACGTGCCCATGCTCGGGTCGAGGACGTCGGTGGTTTGTCCCGCCGCGGCGCTCCAATGAAGCTGGAGAGGAGCCCGGCGTGATGCTGGGGCCCGACGAACTTGGACTCAAGGCCGGCAGCCCCAGGTCGCCTATGGGGGAACTGGTGGAGTGTGAGGCCGCCTTGAGGCGCTGCTTGAGGATGCAACACTGGTGCCAAGCTCGTATGCCTACGGGCCCTCTTTGTTTATCCTTTAATTTCTCCTATAATTCGAAAAGGAAATGTACCCTGCGGGGTCATGTAATGAACTATGGCAGTTATGCCTTTTATGCTATGCTTTCTATCTTGATGCTGTGTTGTAACGTTTGTGATCCGGGTAAGTTAAAACAGGAGAACTTAGCTTGGTATGTGTGTAGTAGTTTTCCACCTCGCGAAGACCTGGCCTCAGGCACACGACGGGGCCTCCTCCCCGGGGAGCCGTGGGTCTCAGGGGCCACCGTGGAGCTGCTGCAGGGCTGCTTTCGGACGAAAAGAAAAACTGATGAGTGACTCACTCCTTCTTATGTGAGCCCACTACCATAAATTAGTTCGGACTTGATGCACCACGTCACGCTGCCCGGGGGGCACGGATATGAGGGGTGCTGGTGTCCGTGAGATTGATCGAGGGCTCCTGGCGAGGATGAAGCCGGAGCGCCAGGGTTCGGCATGGTGCGTGCGCGTGAGGGCAAGCCCAAGGCGCACACACCTACCTAGCCCCACGGGCGAGGCGCTCGAGAGGGATTTTGACGGGCGACTGCCACCCCTCTCATGCCCTTAGGCTAAAACGGCTCAGAAGAAGGAAACAGCTCGAGGAACCAGGGTTCGAAAATACCAAATCCATTCAAAGGTCACTAGAAAATAGCAAGCAACTTTGAAAAGCAAATGAACAGTCGTGTCCGGCACCTAATCTAGTCTTCTCACCAGGGCGGAGCTAAGTGCTGCCACTAAGACATGGGAGGGAGCCCCCATGAGGCCCCAGGGCGACTCTCAGGAGACTCCGGGGCGTGTATAGCCCCACTCATTATTACGTGAGAGTGTCACGAGCAGAGACCTTCATAGGCCGGAGCCTTGCTTCACAGGCCAGAGCCTTTCTTCAGGGGTAGAACTTCCAGAGGTGCTGGATGTTCCAAGCGTTCTGGATGGGGACCCCGTCCTGTGTCTCCAGGCGCGTGGCGCCAGGCCTGGAGACACGGGCAATCCAAAACGGGCCCTCCCACATGGGAGAGAGCTTGTGCAGCCTTTCCCTGGAGAGCACCCGCCTCAGGACGAGGTCGCCCACCTCTAACATCCTAGAGCAGACGTTGCGGTAGTGGTACCGCCGCAGTGCTTGCTGGTACCTTGCCACCCCGAGCGAGGCTTGACAGCGGTGTTCCTCCCCCAGCACGAGATCCATCCCCCGCGTGGCATGCTGGCGCACCTCGTTGAACGCTAGGACCCGCGTGGAGCGATGCTTGACCTCGTGAGGGAGAACCGCTTCTGCTCTGTAGACGAGGAAGAACGACGTCTCTCCCGTCGGCTTGGTCGCGATGGTGCGGATGGACCACGACACGGACTGTAGCTCGTCGAGCCAGCCTCTACCGCAGGTCTCGAGCTTCTTCTTGAAGGTCCTGGTCTTGAGGCCCCTCAGGACTTTTGCATTGCCCGCTCGGCCTAATCGTTACTCCGTGGGTGTGCCACTAATGCGTAGCATACCTGTGTTCCAAGGTTAGCACAGTATGTTTTGGAAAGGTTGCTGGTGAATTGCGAGCCGTTGTCGGTGATGATGTGTTTGGGGACCCTAAACCGGCTCACGATTCCCTTGATGAACTTGATGGCCGGTCCAGCTGGAATGGTGCCCACGGCTTCTACCCCCGCCCACTTGGTGAACTTGTCGATGGCGACGTAGAGGTACTGGTAGCCCCCTGGCGCTCGAGGGAACGGCCCCAAGATGTCCAGCCCCCAGACCACGAACGGCCATGTGAGCGGGATTGTCTGGAGGCCCTATGTAGGCAGGTGGATTTTCTTGGCGTGAAACTGGCATGCTTCACAAGAGCGCACCAGCTCTGCGGCATCGTTGATCACGGTGGGCCAGTAGAAGCCGTGCGGAATGCCTTGCCCACCAGAGTGTGCGATGAGGAATGATGCCCGCAGTCCCCACCATGTATGTCCGCTAGCAGCTCAAGCCCCTATTCCCTGGAGATGCATGATGACCCACAAGTACAGGGGATCGCAACAGTTTTCAAGGGTTGAGTATTCAACCCAAATTTATTGATTCGACACAAGGGAAGCCAAAGAATATTCTCAAGTATTAGAAGTTGAGTTGTCAATTCAACCACACCTGGATAACTTAGTATCTGCAGCAAAGTATTTAGTAGCAAAGTAGTATGGAAGTAACGGTAACAATATCAAAAGTAACAGTAGCAGTTTTGTAGTAATTGTAACAGCAGCAGCGGTAAGGTAAATAAGCAAAGAGCAATATGTGAAAATCTCGTAGGCATTGGATCGGTGATGGATAATTATGTCGGATGCGATTCCTCATGTAATAGTTATAACATAGGGTGACTCAGAACTAGCTCCAGTTCATCAACGTAATGTAGGCATGTATTCCGAATATAGTCATACGTGTTCATGGAAAAGAACTTGCATGACATCTTTTGTCCTACCCTCCCGTGGCAGCGGGGTCCTAATGGAAACTAAGGGATATTAAGGCCTCCTTTTAATAGAGTTCCGGACCAAAGCATTAACACATAGTGAATACATGAACTCCTCAAACTACGGTCATCACCGGTAAGTATCCCGATTATTGTCACTTCGGGGTTAACGGATCATAACACATAATAGGTGACTATAGACTTGCAAGATAGGATCAAGAACTCACATATATTCATGAAAACATAATAGGTTCAGATCTGAAATCATGGCACTCGGGCCCTAGTGACAAGCATTAAGCATAGCAAAGTCATAGCAACATCAATCTCAGAACATAGTGCATACTAGGGATCAAACCCTAACAAAACTAACTTGATTACATCGTAAATCTCATCCAACCCATCATCGTCCAGCAAGCCTATGATGGAATTACTAACACACGGGGGTGAGCATCATGAAATTGGTGATGGAGGATGGTTGATGATGACGACGGCGTCGAATCCCCCTCTCCGGAGCCCCGAACAGACTCCAGATCATCCCTCCTGATAGAGTTTAAGGCTTGGCGGTGGCGCCGTATCGTAAAACGTGATGAATCTTTCTCTCTGATTTTTTCTTTGTGAACGTGAATATATGGAGTTGGAGTTGAGGTCGGTGGAGCTTCAGGGGGCCCACGAGGCAGGGGCGAGCCCTAGGGGAGGGGTGTGCCCCCCTCCCTCATGGACAGGGTGTGGGCCCCCTAACGTTGATTCTTTCACCAATATTTTTTATTAATTCCAAAAAGTTGCTCCGTGGATTTTCAGGTCATTCCGAGAATTTTTGTTTCTGCACAAAAATAACACCATGGCAATTCTGCTGAAAACAACGTCAGTCCGGGTTAGTTCCATTCAAATCATGCAAGTTAGAGTCCAAAACAAGGGCAAAAGTGTTTGGAAAAGTAGATACGACGGAGACGTATCAACTCCTCCAAGCTTAAACCTTTGCTTGTCCTCAAGCAATTCAGTTGACAAACTGAAAGTGATAAAGAAAAACTTTTACAAACTCTGTTTGCTCTTGTTGTTGCAAATATGCAAAGCCAGCATTCAAGTTTTCAACAAAGATTATGAACTAACCACATTCACAATAACACTTAGGTCTCATGTTTACTCACATCAATGGCATAATCAACTAGCGAGCAATAATAATAAATCTCGGTTGACAACACATTCTCAAAACAACATAATATGATATAACAAGATGGTATCTCGCTAGCCCTTTCTGAGACCGCAAAACATAAATGCAGAGCACCTTTAAGGATTAAGGGCTGACTAAACATTGTAATTCTTGGTAAAAGAGATCCAGTCATAGTCATACCCAATATAAATTAATAGTAATGCATGCAAATGACAGCGGTGCTCTCCAACTAGTGCTTTTTAATAAGAGGATGATGACTCAACATAAAAGTAAATAGATAGGCCCTTCGCAGAGAGAAGCAGGGATTTGTAGAGGTGCCAGAGCTCGATTTGAAATAGAGATAAATAATATTTTGAGCGGTATACTTTCACTGTCAACATAACAACTGAGAGATCTCGATATCTTCCATGCTACACACATTATAGGCGGTTCCCAAACAGAATGGTAAAGTTTTTACTCCCCCTCTACCAGCAAGCATCAATCCATAGCTTGCCTGAAACAACGGGTGCCTCCAACTGACAACAATCCTGGGGGAGTTTTGTTTGATTATTTTGATTTGATTTGAGCATGGGACTAGGCATCCCGGTGACCAGCCATTTTCTCGTGAGTGAGGAGCGGAGTACACTCCTCTTGAGAATAACCTGCCTAACATGGAAGATACAAACAACCCTAGTTGATACATGAGCTGTTCGAGCATACAAAACAGAATTTATTTTGAAGGTTTGGAGTTTGGCACATACACATTTAATTGGAACGGCAGGTAAATGCCGCATATAGGAAGGTATGGTGGACTCATAAGGAATAACTTTGGGGTTTATGGATTTTGGATGCACAAGCAGTATTCCCACTTAGTACAGGTGAAGGCTAGAAAGAGACTGGGAAGCGACCAACTAGAGAGACAACAATCATGAACATGCATTAAAATTAATCAACACCGAGTGCAAGCATCAGTAGGATGTAATCCACCATGAACATAAATATCGTGAAGGCTATGTTGATTTTGTTTCAACTACATGCGTGAACATGTGCCAAGTCAAGTCACTCGAATCATTCAAAGGAGGATACCACCCTATCATACCACATCACAACCATTTTAATAGCATGTTGGCAAATAAGGTAAACCACTATAAGCTCCTAGCTAATTAAGCAGGGCATAAGCAACTATAATCTCTAATTGTCATTGCAAACATGTTTATTCATAATAGGCTGAATCAGGAACGATGAACTAATCATATTTACAAAAACAAGAAATGTCGAGTTCATACCAGCTTTTCTCATCTCAATCAGTCCATCATATACCGTCATTATTGCCTTTCACTTGCACGACCGAACGGTGTGGATAATAATAATAGTGCGCGTGCATTGGACTAAGCTAGAATCTACAAGCATTCAATTCAAGGGAGAAGACAAGGTAATATGGGCTCCTGGTTAAATCTACAATAAAGCATATGAGAGCCACTCAACATTTTCATTATGGTCTTCTCCTCTCGACCCCCAAAGAAAAGAAAAGAAATAAAACTATTTACACGGGAAAGCTCCCAACAAGCAAAAGAAGAACGAGAAATCTTTTTGGGTTTTCTTTTAATTACTACTACAAGCATGGAAGGTAAACTAACTAATTTTTTTGTTTTTCTGAAGGTTATCAAACACACAAGAAGAAAGCGAGAAAAAGAAAATAAACTAGCATGGATAGTACAATGAAAAAGTATGAGCACCGACAACTAGAATGAGTGTGTGAACATGAATGTAATGTCAGTGAGAAATACGTACTCCTCCAAGCTTAGGCTTTTGGCCTAAGTTGGTCTATGCCCATGGATGGCCTGGCGGATATCCGAAGTTGTAACTGGGGTCGTACTAAGATGCAGCAGCCATTGCCT
Organism: Triticum aestivum; assembly: GCF_018294505.1. Lineage (NCBI taxonomy): Eukaryota > Viridiplantae > Streptophyta > Magnoliopsida > Poales > Poaceae > Triticum > Triticum aestivum. Next base: position 426,682,282 of record NC_057801.1, on the reverse strand, counting down.
AACGAGCTGCAGCCTGGAGGCGAGCTTCCTCCGTCCTCCTCTCATACTCGTTCGCCTCCTCCCCGGTGATAACATATCTTCTTTTTTCCTGAGAGTGAAAGAAGGCAGGAGCATGGAGAGTAATATGGACAGCGCGATGTCTGTCAAAGATTAGTCGGTACTAGAGGATTTGTTCATTCTTTTCAAGAAAATGATGATTAACCATGGCATTATAATCTAAATAAGCGGCAGGCAACTCCATATCATTTTCATGTGCGGGTATACCAAGATAATTAGCCACACGGGTCCCATAAATCCCTCCAAACAAGTCTCCATCTAAACCATTATTATGCAATCTACTTGCAACAATTGCCCCCAAGTTATATTGTTTATCACCCAATACAACACTCTTGTGAACACAAAGATCCGGAACACACATGTGACAAGCTTCATCTTTACCATTAATGCAACTACCTATGAACAGAGCAAAGTAATGTATAGCAGGAAAATGAATGCTCCCTATGGTAGCTTGTGCCATTTCTCTAGATCCCCCCACAGTGATACTAGCAAGAAAGTCTTTATATTTAGATTTACGAGGTTAATTAACACCGCCCCGCTGTGGGAGTTTACAAGCAGTAGTAAAATCTTCTAGGTCCATGGTATATGATTTATTATAAAGATCAAACAGGACATTTTGAGAATTGCGCGAAGATGTAAATTTAAACCTTCTCACAAACGAATCAGTCAAATGGTAGTATTGAGGGCACTTATCTTGCATGAAGTCCTCAAGATCAGCATTACGCCCATATGCATCAAATTCATCCTTGATGCCTGCTTCGACCATAAACTCCTCTGACGACCATTCACAAGGCCGCACATAAGCTACCCTCGGTGGTTCATCATTCTGCTCACGTATTGCGAGCCTGGGTGCTTGCTTCCTTGAAGAACCACCTTGGTACATTTTCCTAGACATATTTCTTCCTCTGAAAAATTTCTGAAATTTTTAGTAACTCAAAATAAAAGTGAACCGAACTCAATAAAATTGATAGCAACTACTCCCACAAGTGCCGAGAGACTATATCATGCAATAGAACTACTTGGGACCATATAAATTTGACATGCAAGCTCAAGAACAGGGTCACCTAGGCAGCAAAAAATTGCAATGAATAAAGCACTAGAACAAAAACTAGTTGGACCATTGGAGGAGTCACATACCAAAGAACAATCCCCCAAAGCAGTTTTGTGAATGGAGCTTTGAGCAAGGATATCGAAAATGGCAGCAAAATGAGCTAGAACTCGTGCTTGAGATGGATAGTGATTTTTTTGGGAGGAAGAAGAAGTGTCTGAGTGTAGGAATAAGTGGAGGGGGCCACCATGGACCCATGAGGCAGGGGGCGTGCCCAGGGGTGTAGGGTGAGCCCCCGACTCTCGTGGCCAGGTGCTTGCTCCCCCTAGTGTGTTCTCAGTGCCAGATATTCTCAAACATTGCAGAAAAAGTCATACTAAATTTGCAAGGCATTTGGAGAACTTTTTTGGGGGGTATATTTTATTGCAAGGATAATTCAGAAAATAGACAGAAAATGCTATTTTTGCTTTATTTAATCTAAATAACATAAAGTAAAAAGAGGGTACAGAAGGTTGTGCCTTCTAACTTCATCCGTCTCATGATCATTAAAAGGAATCCACTAACAAGGTTGATCAAGTCTTGTTAACAAACTCATTCCGAATAACATGGAACCGGAGAAATTTCGAATAACACTAGGTTACCTCAACGGGGATATGCACATCCCCAATAATAAGAATATCATGTTTCTTCTTGACAGTAGGAAGAGGAAATTCAACACCTCCAATAATAATTGTTGGATTTTTTCCAATAGAATTGATGATATGAACTTGATGTTGTTTCCTCGGAAAGTGTACCGTATGCTCATTACCATTAACATGAAAAGTGACATTGCCTTTGTTGCAATCAATAACAGCCCCTGCAGTATTCAAAAATGGTCTACCAAGGATAATCGACATACTATCGTCCTCGGGAATATCAAGAATGACAAAGTCCGTTAAGATAGTAACGTTTGCAACCACAACAGGCACACCCTCACAAATACTACCAGGTATAGCAGTTGATTTATCAGCCATTTGCAAAGATATTTCAATAGGTGTCAACTTATTCAATTCAAGTCTACGATAAAAAAAGAGAGGCATAACACTAACACCTGCTCCAAGATCACATAAAGTAGTTTTAACATAGTTTCTTTTAATGGAGCATGGTATAGTTGGTGCTCCTAGATCTCCAAGTTTCTTAGGTATTCCACCTTTAAAAGTATAATTAGCAAGCATGGTGGAAATTTCAGCTTCCGGTATCTTTCTTTTATTTGTAATAATATCCTTCATGTATTTAGCATAAGGATTAACTTTAAGCATATCAGTTAAGCGCATACGTAAAAAGATAGGTCTAATCATTTCAGCAAAGCGCTCAAAATCCTCATCATCCTTTTTCTTGGATGGCTTAGGAGGAAAAGGCATGGGTTTCTGAACCCATGGTTCTCTTTCTTTATCGTGCTTCCTAGCAACAAAGTCTCTCTTATCATAACGTTGATTCTTTGGTTGTGGGTTATCAAGATCAACAATAGGTTCAACCTCTACGTCATTATTATTGCTAGGTTGAGCATCAACATGAACATTATCATTACATTATCACTAGGTTCATGTTCATCACCAGATTGTGTTTCAGCATCAAAAATAGAAATATCATTGGGATTCTCAGGTGTGTCTACAGCAGCTTCACTAGAAGCATGCAAAGTCCTATCACTCCAACTCCACCTATGTTGTCTCAACATAGCCAGTCCCAAGCCCGGGTAAAGGAGGAGGGTTGTGATAGGCTTGGCGAGCCAACATAAAAACTCAGCCACTCTTATGGAGATGAAACCCAAAAGATTTTCGTTGGGGCGTAACCCTCTCAACGACGCGCCACATCGGAACCTAGGTGTGGTGGAAAATGGGCAAGGGCAGGGCCGTCACCCCCCAAGTGGCATGCCGTATCTTGATCCGGATACGGTGGCAAGTGAGCGAGGATGGGGTCATCGCATCCTTAGTGGCGCGCTACATCGGCGCCCGGATGTAGTGGAAAATGAGCAAGGGTCTTCGCATTTGACTCGACGAGTGCGAAGGGTAAGGAAGCTAGCCGAGCCTAGGAGGATTCGCTTAGGTAGCTGGAACGTAGGGTCTCTGACAGGTAAGCTTCGGGAGCTAGTTGATGCAGCAGTGAGGAGAGGTGTTGATATCCTTTGCATCCAAGAAACCAAATGGAGAGGACAGAAGGCGAAGAAGGTGGAGGATACCGGCTTCAAGCTGTGGTACACGGGGACGGCTGCAAACAGAAATGGCATAGGCATCTTGATCAACAAGAGCCTCAAGTATGGAGTGGTAGACGTCAGGAGACGTGGGGACCGGATTATCCTGGTCAAGCTGGTAGCTGAGGACTTGGTTCTCAATGTTATCAGCGCATATGCCCCGCAAGTAGGCCACAATGAGAACACCAAGAGGGAGTTCTGGGAGGGCTTGGAAGACATGGTTAGGAGTGTACCGATTGGTGAGAAGCTCTTCATAGGAGGAGACCTCAATGGCCACGTGGGTACATCTAACACATGATTTGAAGGGGCGCATGGGGGCTTTGGCTATGGCATCAGGAATCAAGAAGGAGAAGATGTCTTAAGCTTTGCTCTAGCCTACAACATGATTGTAGCTAACACCCTCTTTAGAAAGAGAGAATCACATCTGGTGACTTTTAGTAGTGGCCAACACTCTAGCCAGATTGATTTCATCCTCTCGAGAAGAGAAGATAGGCGTGCGTGCCTAGACTGTAAGGTGATACCTGGGGAGAGTGTTGTACCCCAGCATAAGCTGGTGGTTGCTGACTTCCGCTTTCGGATTCGTGTCCAGCGGGATAAGCGTGCCAAGGTCGCTAGAACGAAGTGGTGGAAGCTCAAGGGGGAGGTAGCTCAGGTGTTCAAGGAGAGGGTATTTAAGGAGGGCCCTTGGGAGGAAGGAGGGGATGCGGACAATGTGTGGATGAAGATGGCGACTTGCATTCGTAAGGTGGCCTCGGAGGAGTTTGGAGTGTCCAGGGGAAGGAGAAGCGAAGATAAGGATACCTGGTGGTGGAATGATGATGTCCAGAAGGCGCTTAAAGAGAAGAAAGATTGCTTCAGACGCCTATACCTGGATAGGAGTGCAGACAACATAGAGAAGTACAAGATGGCGAAGAAGGCCGCAAAGCGAGCTGTTGGTGAAGCAAGGGGTCGGGCATATGAGGACCTCTACCAACGGTTAGGCACGAAGGAAGGTGAAAGGGACATCTATAAGATGGCTAAGATCCGGGAGAGGAAGACGAGGGATATTGGCCAAGTCAAATGCATCAAGGACGGAGCAGGCCAACTCTTGGTGAAGGACGAAGAGATTAAGCATAGATGGCGGGAGTACTTCGACAAGCTGTTCAATGGGGAGAATGAGAGTTCTACCATTGAACTGAATGACTCCTTTGATGAGACCAGCATGCGTTTTGTGCGGCGCATCCAGGAGTCTGAGGTGAAGGAGGCTTTAAAAAGGATGAAAGGAGGCAAGGCGATGGGCCCTGATTGTATCCCCATTGAGGTGTGGAAAGGTCTCGGGGACATAGCGATAGTATGGCTAACCAAGCTTTTCAACCTCATTTTTCGGGCAAACAAGATGCCAGAAGAATGGAGACGGAGTATATTAGTACCAATCTTCAAGAACAAGGGGGATGTTCAGAGTTGTACTAATTACCGTGGAATTAAGCTGATGAGCCATACAATGAAGCTATGGGAGAGAGTCATTGAGCACCGCTTAAGAAGAATGACAAGCGTGACCAAAAATCAGTTTGGTTTCATGCCTGGGAGGTCGACCATGGAAGCCATTTTCTTGGTACGACAACTTATGGAGAGATATAGGGAGCATAAGAAGGACTTGCATATGGTGTTCATTGACTTGGAGAAGGCCTATGATAAGATACCGCGGAATGTCATGTGGTGGGCCTTGGAGAAACACAAAGTCCCAGCAAAGTACATTACCCTCATCAAGGACATGTACAATAATGTTGTGACAAGTGTTCGAACAAGTGATGTCGACACCGATGACTTCCCGATTAAGATAGGACTGCATCAGGGGTCAGCTTTGAGCCCTTATCTTTTTGCATTGGTGATGGATGAGGTCACAAGGGGTATACAAGGAGATATCCCATGGTGTATGCTCTTTGCGGATGATGTGGTGCTAGTTGACGATAGTCGGACGGGGGTAAATAGGAAGTTAGAGTTATGGAGACAAACCTTGGAATCGAAAGGGTTTAGGCTTAGTAGAACTAAAACCGAGTACATGATGTGCGGTTTCAGTACTACTAGCTGTGAGGAGGAGGAGGTTAGCCTTGATGGCCAGGTGGTACCTCGGAAGGACACCTTTCGGTATTTGGGGTCAATGTTGCAGGAGGATGGGGGTATTGATGAAGATGTGAACCATCGAATCAAAGCCGGATGGATGAAGTGGCGCCAAGCTTCTGGCATTCTCTGTGACAAGAGAGTGCCACAAAAGCTAAAAGGCAAGTTCTACAGGACGGCGGTTCGACCCGCAATGTTGTATGGTGCGGAGTGTTGGCCAACTAAAAGGCGACATGTTCAACAGTTAGGTGTGGCGGAGATGCGTATGTTGAGATGGATGTGTGGCCACACGAGGAAGGATCGAGTCCGGAATGATGATATACGAGATAGAGTTGGGGTAGCACCAATTGAGGAGAAGCTTGTCCAACATCGTTTGAGATGGTTTGGGCATATTCAAAGCAGGCCTCTAGAAGCTCCAGTGCATAGCGGACGGCTAAAGCGTGCGGAGAATGTCAAGAGAGGGCGGGGTCGACCGATTTTGACATGGGAGGAGTCCGTTAAGAGAGACCTGGAGGATTGGAGTATCGACAAAGAGCTAGCTATGGACATGGGTGCGTGGAAGCTTGCTATCCATGTGCCAGAGCCATGAGTTGGTTGCGAGATCTTATGGGTTTCACCTCTAGCCTACCCCAACTTGTTTGGGACTAAAGGCTTTGTTGTTGTTGATTGTTAGAAGGACTAGGTGCATCAACATTATTTCTCTGAAAATCCTGCTCAATTCTCTTAGGGTGACCCTCAGGAGACAAAGGTTCCTGAGTCATTTTACACGTTCTAGTTGCTACTCTAACAGCAAAATCATGTTTATTATTATATTCATTGAGCAAATCATTCTGAGCCTTAAGTACTTGTTCTACATGAGTGGTAACCATAGAAGCATGTTTACTAATGAGTTTAAGTTTGCTTTTAACTCTAGCCATATAATCACTCAAGTGTCCAATCATATAAGAATTACTTTTTAATTGTCTACCAAGATAAGCATTGAAATTTTCTTGTCTAGCCATAAAGTCATCAAATTCATCCAAGCATTGGCTAGTAAACTTAGTAGACGCGATTTCAACTTTATTATATCTATAGAGAGAATTTACCTTTACTACATGTGTCGGGTTATCAAGACCATGTGTTTCTTCGATAGGTGGTATATTAAGGCCATGTATTTCTTCAATAGGTGGTATATTAAGGCCATGTATTTCTTCAACAGGAGGTAAATTCTTAACATCTTTAGCTTCAATACCTTTCTCTTTCATAGATTTCTTTGCCTCTTGCATATCTTCAGGACTGAGAAATAGAACACCCCTTTTCTTCGGAGTTGGTTTAGGAGTCGGCCCAGGAATTGTCTCAGGAAGTGTCCAATTACTTTCATTAGTCAACATATTATTCAATAGCAATTCAGCTTGATCGACTGTTCTTTCCCTGAAAAGACAACCAGCACAACTATCCAAGTGGTCCTTGGAAGCATCAGTTAGTCCATTATAAAAGATATAAAATATTTCAGTTTTCTTAAGAGGATGATCAGGCAAAGCATTAAGTAACCGGAGAAGCCTCCCCCAAGCTTGTGGGAGACTCTCTTCTTCAATTTGCACAAAATTATATATTTCCCTTAAAGCAGCTTGTTTCTTATGAGCAGGGAAATATTTCGCAGAGAAGTAATAAATCATATCCTGGGGACTACGCGCACAACCAGGATCAAGAGAATTAAATCAAGTTTTAGCATCACCCTTTAATGAGAATGGAAATATCTTAAGGATATAATAGTAACGACATTTCTCATCGTTAGTGAACAGGGTGGCTATATCATTTAACTTAGTAAGATGTGCCACAACAGTTTCAGATTCATAGCCATAGAAAGGATCAGATTAAACCAAGGTAATTATCTCAAGGTCGACAGTGAAATCATAATCCTTATCAGTAACAAAGATAGGTGAAGTAGCAAAAGCAGGGTCACATTTCATTCTAGCATTTAGAGATTTCTATTTCAGTTTAGCTAATAACTTCTTAAGATCAGATCTATCATTGCAAGCAAGAAAATCTCTAGCAGTTTCTTCATCCATAACATAACCCTCAGGAACAACAAGCAATTCATATTTAGGGGGAGAACCTTCATCATCACTATCATCAATAATATTAGTTTCAAGAATTTCATTCTCTCTAGCCCTAGCAAGGTGTCCATCAAGATATTCACCTAATGGCACAGTAGTATCAAGCATAGAAGTAGTTTCATCATAAGTATCATGCATAGTAGAAGTGGCATCATCAATAACATGCGACATATAAGAATTAATAGCAGAAGCAGGCTTAGGTGTCGCAAGCTTACTCATAACAGAAGGAGAATCTAGTATAGAGCTAGATGGCAGTTCCTTACCTCCCCTCGTAGTTGAGGGATAAATCTTAGTTCTTTCGTCTTTCAAGTTCCTCATAGTGATCAGCAGATATAAATCCCAAGTGACTCAAAGAATAGAGCTATGCTCCCTAGCAACGGTGCCAGAAAATAGTCTTGATGACCCACAAGTATAGGGGATCGCAACAGTTTTCGAGAGTAGAGTATTCAACCCAAATTTATTGATTCGACACAAGGGAAGCCAAAGAATATTCTCAAGTATTAGAAGTTGAGTTGTAAATTCAACCACACCTGGATAACTTAGTATCTGCAGCAAAGTATTTAGTAGCAAAGTAGTATGGAAGTAACGGTAATAGTAGCAAAAGTAACAGTAGTAGTTTTGTAGTAATTGTAACAGCAGCAGCGGTAAGGTAAATAAGCAAAGAGCAATATGTGAAAAGCTCATAGTCATTGGATCTGTGATGGATAATTATGTGAGATGCGATTCCTCATGTAATAGTTATAACATAGGGTGACATAGAACTAGCTCCAATTCATCAATGTAATGTAGGCATGTATTCCGAATATAGTCATATGTGCTTATGGAAAAGAACTTGCATGACATCTTTTATTGTACCCTCCCGTGGCAGCGGGGTCCTAATGGAAACTAAGGGATATTAAGACCTCCTTTTAATAGAGTACCGGACCAAAGCATTAACACATAGTGAATACATGAACTCCTCAAACTACGGTCATCACCGGTAAGTATCCCGATTATTGTCACTTCGGGGTTAACGGATCATAACACATAATAGGTGACTATAGACTTGCAAGATAGGATCAAGAACTCACATATATTCATGAAAACATAATAGGTTCAGATCTGAAATCATGGCACTCGGGCCCTAGTGACAAGCATTAAGCATAGCAAAGTCATAGCAACATCAATCTCAGAACATAGTGGATACTAGGGATCAAACCCTAACAAAACTAACTTGATTACATGGTAAATCTCATCCAACCCATCACCGTCCAGCAAGCCTATGATGGAATTACTCACGCATGGCAGTGAACATCATGAAATTGTTGATGGAGGATGGTTGTGATACGTCTCCAATGTATCTATAATTTTTGATTGTTCCATGCTATTATATTACCCGTTTTGGATGTTTATGGGATTTACTTTACACTTTTATATCATTTTTGTGACTAACCTACAAACCGGAGGCCCAACCCAAATTGCTGTTTTTTGCCTATTTCAGTGTTTCGAAGAAAAGGAATATCAAACGGAGTCCAAATGGAATGAAACCTTCAAGAGTGATCTTTGTGGAACAAACATGATCCAGGGAACTTGGAGTGGACGTCAAGCAACAGAGGAGGCGGCTACGAGGGTGCCCAGCGCGCCCCTAGGGCTGGGCGCGCCCCCCACCCTCGTGGGCCCCTCGAGCGTCCACCGACCTACTTCTTCCTCCTATATATAGCCACGTACCCCGAAAACATCCAGGAGCACCACGAAAACCTAATTCCACTGCCGCAACCTTCTGTATCCGCGAGATCCCATCTTGGAGCCTTCACTGGCGCTCCGCCGGAGGGGGATCGACCATGGAGGGCCTCTACATCATCTCCAAGGCCTCTCCGATGAGTTGTGAGTAGTTTACCACAGACCTTCGGGTCCATAGTTATTAGCTAGATGGCTTCTTCTCTCTCTCTTTGAATCTCAATACAAAGTTCTCCTCGATCTTCTTGGAGATCTATTCGATGTAACTCTTTTTGTGGAGTGTTTGTTGAGATCCGATGAATTGTGGGTTTATGATCAAGTTTATCTATGAGAAATATTTGAATCTCCTCTGAATTCTTTTGTGTGTGATTAAGTTATCTTTGCAAGTCTCTTCAAATTATCAGTTTGGTTTGGCCTACTAGATTGATCTTTCTTGCAATGGGAGAAGTGCTTAGCTTTGGGTTCAATCTTGTGGTGTCCTTTCCCAGTGACAACAGGGGCAGCAAGGCACGTATTGTATTTTTGCAATCGAGGATAAAAATATGGGGTTTATATCATATTGCATGAGTTTATCCCTCTTGAGGGAGTCCTGGATTAGGGGGTGTCCGGATGGCCGGACTATAGCATTTGGCCGGACTCCTGGACTATGAAGATATAAGATTGAAGACTTCGTCCCGTGTTCGGATGGGACTTTCCTTGGCGTGGAAGGCAAGCTTGGCGATACGGATATGTAGATCTCCTACCATTGTAACTGACTCTGTGTAACCCTAACCCTCTTCGGTGCCTATATAAACCGGACGGTTTTAGTCCATAGGACGAACAACAATCATACCATAGGCTAGCTTCTAGGGTTTAACCTCTTTGATCTCGTGGTAGATCTACTCTTGTACCACCCATATCATCAATATCAATCAAGCAGGAGTAGGGTTTTACCTCCATCAAGAGGGCCCAAACCTGGGTAAAAACATCGTGTCCCTTGTCTCCTGTTACCATCCGCCTAGACGCACAGTTCGGGACCCCCTACCCGTTGATCCGCCGGTTTTGACACCGACATTGGTGCTTTCGTTGAGAGTTCCTCTGTGTCGTCATCTTTAGGCCCGATGGCTCCTCCGATCATCAGCAACGATGCGGTCCAGGGTGAGACTTTTCTCCCTGGACAGATCTTCGTATTCGGCGGCTTTGCACTGCGGGTCAATTCGCTTGGCCATCTGAAGCAGATTGAAAGCTACGCCCCTGGCCATCAGGTCAGATTTGGAAGTTTGAACTGCACGGCTAACGTCCGCGGAGACTTGATCTTCGACTGGTTCGAGCCACAGCCAAGCGCGCCGCACTGTCATGATGGGCATGATCTAGCTCTGCCGCCGAACAGTGCCCTGGAGGCCGCACCAGTGTCCGCTCCGACCCTTAGCTCGGAGCCGACTACGCCGATCGAGGATGGATGGCTGGACACCGCCTTGGGGGCTGCAATCTCTACGGCGATTGAGCCGAACACCATCCCTGTCCTTTGCAAGGCTCGTAACTCCAAGGTGCCGGACTCCTCTCAGGACTCCGAACCTTCTGTGCCCCTGCCAATCGAATCCGATTGGGTGCCGATCATGGAGTTCACCACCACGGACATCTTTCACCACTCGCCCTTCGGCGACATCCTGACTTCACTAAAATCTCTCTCTCTATCAGGAGAGCCCTGGCCGGACTATGGTCAGCAAGGTTCGGATGCGGACGACAAAGAAATTCGACTCCCACCCACCACCCACTTTGTAGCCACTGTCAAAAGTTTAAACGACGTGCTCAACTTCGACTCCGAAGACATCGACGGTATGGACGACGATGTAGGAGACAAACATGAACCAGTACCTATAGGGCACTGGACAGCCACCTCATCTCACGATGTGTACATGGTCGACACACCTAAAGGAAGCAACGATGAGGAACAACGGGACGCCACGAGGGATGATTCCCTCGAAAAGCAGTCAAAACGGCGACGTAAGCACCGCTCAAAGTCCCGCCTCGACAAAGACAGCAGCCATTTAGACCCAGCCATAGAGCAGGGCGAATCGGTGGACGACGAACATGCTATCAAACAACCATCCGAATAGGACAATCTGAATAAACAATCCATCCCCGGCGAAGATAACAGTCCGGACGATCTCACGCCGGACAAATTGCTAGAGCAGAAGAACCTCCACAAAAGGCTCGTCGCCACTGCGCGTAGCCTGAAAAAGCAGAAGCAGAAGCTCAAAACAGCGGAAGATGCGCTCAGACTCAGATGGAGCAAAGTACTCAACACCGCAGACAAATACGGCGATAGTCGCCGAACAAAGAGCTACCCGAAGCGAAAATTACTGCCCGAATTTGACAAGGAAGTCGTAGAGCCCCTGCAATCAAAGAACAAGGAGACCACCCGGTCGGATAGACGACCCCATGGCAAACATACAGCGGCAAACGGTGCCGCACACAAGCCGGCACGCGATCCGCACATGGATTCGCATCAAAAAGATGGCCCAGTTAGATCTATCTACGGGCCAAGAAAGCAAGCTCTAGTGAGCAATGCAACACATCAAGTGTCCGAATATTATGGTACACCTAAATATAGGGGTGCCGCACACCCCCTATGTTTCACCAATGAGGTTCTGGATTATGAATTTCCAGTGGGATTTAAACCCGTAAACATAGAGGCATATGACGGTACAACAGACCCTGGAGTCTGGATTGAGGATTACATCCTCCACATACACATGGCTAGAGGAGATGACCCTCCACGCCATAAAATACTTACCCCTCAAGCTCAAAGGGCCAGCCCGGCATTGGCTCAAAAGCCTCCCCGAAAACACCATTGGAAGTTGGGAACAGCTTGAGGATTCTTTTCGGGCAAATTTTCAAGGGACCTATGTCCGACCTCCAGATGTAGACGATTTAAGTCACATAACTCAACAAGCCGGAGAGTCAGCTCGAAAATTCTGGAACAGATTCCTCACTGAAAAGAATCAAATAGTCGACTATCCGGACGCCGAAGCCTTAGCAGCTTTCAAACACAACGTCCGAGATGAATGGCTCGCCAGACACCTCGGCCAAGAAAAGCCAAGAACAATGGCCGCATTAACAAGCCTCATGACCCGCTTTTGCGTGGGAGAGGATAGCTGGCTGGCAAGATGCAGTACCAGCGACCCAAGTACATCCGAAGTAAGGGATGGAAACGGGAAACTGCGACGCAGCAAGGACCAGCGTTGGACAAAGGGAAATAGCCCGAAGAGCACGGCAGTCAACACCGGATTCAAAAGCTCACGGTAGAATCATAAAAAACTGCCCCTTAAGGATAACAAGGATGAGCTATCTAACTTAAACAAAATCTTGGACAAGATATGCCAAATCCACAGTACTCCCGGGAAGCCTGCAAACCATACCCACAGAGATTGTTGGGTCTTCAAGCAGTCTGGCAAACTCAACGCCGAACACAAGGGGCTTGACACACCAAGCGAGGACGATGACGAACCCCACAAGCAGAGCACCGGAAAACAAAAGAATTTCCCACAAGAAGTCAAAACAGTAAACTCACTTTACGTGACAAAAGGGAAAAATAGAATGGCGTCCATAGAGATACACGCCATGCGGCCTATCCCAGAGGAGTCCCGCCACTGGTTATTAAAACTAATCACCTTCGACAATCAGGATTACTCTAGAAGTATCCGGAATGCAGGATGGACTGCCTTGATATTAGATCCGATAATCGACGGACTCCAATTTACACAAGTCCTAATGGACGGCGGCAGTGATCTAAACCTACTATATCAGGACACAATCCGCAAAATGGGGATAGACCCAACCAAAATTCACCATAGAAACACTTCCTTTCAAGGGGCAATGCCAGGCCCATATGCCCATTGTACGGGCTCTCTACTGCTAGAAGTTGTGTTCGGCTCGCCCGACAACTTCCGCCGCGAAAAGCTAACCTTCCACCTCGCCCCATTCACAAGTAGCTACCAAGCACTACTAGGACGCGAAGCTTTCGCCCGCTTTAATGCAATACCGCATTATGCATCCCTTACACTCAAAATGCCCGGTCCGCGAGGCATCATCTCCTTAAAGGGAAACACCGAGCGTTCCTCGAGCGTGGAAGATTTTTGTGACTGCCTTGACAGCCACACACTAAACCGGCTTCACCAATCAAAGCACCTAAACAGGTTGTTAAGACCCCAGACACGGCTAGACGAGTCCGGCGTAAACACACAAGGGCTTACTAGCCGCATACCCCTATACAAGGGGCTCCGCGCATGCACAACAAGAGACAATAAAGCTCAATTTTATTCATTTTTTGAATCGTACATTGTTTATTTAATATAACGTACATTCTCGCACGATCTTTTTCAACTAAGCTCCTCTCTTTTACAGATGAACACCGTGCTACACCCGTCCAGAATACGGCACAACGGAGACACAGGCGCAGACGTGCAGTAGGGACCCGTGACAAGGATTCTTTTCAGATTAAGACCCTGCGTAAACCTTTTTTACTGCCTCTTGTTGATACACATCCCCAGGTTTCTTGCTATAACCGAGGAGGAGGCTGGCGTTTTGGCATGGGCCACGTCAGAATTTTGCACGTACCTGGACACCAGGGGCTTATTACCAAGGGCGTTGTTCGGCCCATTTTCGTAAAGACCGAATACCTTAGGGAGTGTTCGGCGTCTCGAGTTAGGCCTTGTATGCATCAGCTCCGAATCATGTCTTTGGTCAACTGTTGGGTTTGCCCGGCTCCTGTGTTTTGCTGCCTTACGTTCCGCTCTATCGGCTAAGGCGGCACCAGGAGAACTACTGCGATTCTGCCCCGGTTTGGCCAGGCGAGCACCTCAGTAGAGAAAGCCGAAAACTGACTGTCATGATATAGCGTGAGACTGGTCAACCACTCGATGACCTGCCGGAATCTTTAGGATTCCTCCGCCTTGACGAAGGGCCGTTTCCCGGTCAGGCACTTACGCGCCCCGAATTCGGGTGAGCGCGGTGCCCCTAGGGGCTATATAGTAGCCCCACTATCAAACTCCTATGGCTAAGTGAAAGTGATAAAGCATTATAGTCCGGTTGCCTAGTTTGCCGCGCTACCACCTCCTTTATAGGACCAAGACGTTGGATCAAGTGTGAAAATGCACCTTTTGCAAACACCCCCGCATTATACGCGTGGGGGCTGAAGCCGAAGACTGCCATCTTTCAGGTTATATACACATATACATTAACGGCCGCACAGGAGGTATTTTGATTCTTGAAGGCACAAGTATAAAAAGCTTTTATATTTCATTGAAACATTGTTTCACAATAATACATTTTATTCGAACATAATATCCTTCGAGCACCGCGTCTCTATTAAACGAGCGCCCTGCAGAACTTCCTGAAAATAGTGCTCGGCAGGTACTCGGCTTTCGTCCAAATCTTGGGATGCAACATCGGTGGCCTTCATCTCCGCCTAGTATGTCTTGACACGGGCAAGAGCCATCTGCGCACCCTCTATGCATGCAGACCTCCTCATTGCATTGATATGCGGCACCGCACAAAGGAACTATTGCACCAAGCCAAAATAACTCTTCGGCTCGGGCCTCTTCGGCCACATAAGACTCACGACATCCTTCATGGCAAGTCCGGATAACCTTTTAGCTCCACCCATTCGCCAAGCGATCGGTTAATGGAAGTGGGCGCTCTGTATTATGGAACTGTGACCAAAAAACCTTTTCCATTTCGTCATCCTTTTGATCTCGGAAGTGTTCGGCCGCGTCCGCGACACTTGCCGCCAAGTCCAGATAAGTATCCTCCGCATTCCACAGCCGGTCCAACTGAGCATATTTAGGATCCATGAATTTCCTCTGCAGCAGAAAGGGCTTTCCAGCCGTGATATCTCTGGCCTGACGCAGCTCCTCCTTCATAGCTCTCATTGCAAAGCGAGCATCCTTGGCCTCGGTAGTGGCCTTCTTCAGGTCCTCTTGTACCGCTCTATCTTCTTTTTCAAGAAGCTTGCAGTGGTCGGCAGCATTCTTCAACTTCACGACCATCTCGGCCATTTCATTCTTGCTTCGGCAGTGAGCAGCCTGTTCGGCTTTTAGCTCTTCGGCCGCCTTCAAGGCAGCCACATCACTCTTTCTGGTCTGCTCCTTAGCTCGGGCGAGCTCTGCCCGAAGGTTCTCCATGGCAGCGGCACCATCTGCATCAAGCATACATGTTGTAAGGCATGGGCATCAAGCTCCCTTACCAGGTGTCCGCGGAGAAATTACATACCTTGTGACTCGTCAAGTCGCTTATTGACAAGCGCGATGTCGGCATCCGCCACGTC
The DNA here is from genome assembly GCF_018294505.1 of Triticum aestivum. Taxonomy (NCBI): domain Eukaryota; kingdom Viridiplantae; phylum Streptophyta; class Magnoliopsida; order Poales; family Poaceae; genus Triticum; species Triticum aestivum. Next base: position 426,666,734 of record NC_057801.1, on the reverse strand, counting down.
AAGTTGCCTCTTTAGTCCGGCAAATTCATCTGTCCGGATAGCCACCGGACCCTTCGCCACCTACATAGGACGGGCAACATATTATACCTGGGATTATGATCCTCGGCATGCTGTCATTTTTTGACAACACACCGAGCCTCAGGGGCTACTATCTACACAGGGCACATTTTATATGCGGAACTGTCAGAAGGTACATCCTTTTGCGTACCTCAAAACCGGTCAGTAAACTTTTGACGGCTTTGTGCAATCCGCTCTCAGCGGATGAAATCCTTTCAATCACTGTACCCATTAACGCACGGTGATCTTCTGAGATAGACGCTCGCCCGAGCAGATCCTTCAGCTCCTCCAACCGTACACCAGGTGGTGCCGGACTGGTCCCATGGTCTTTTTTGAAGGCCGGACACGGAGGGCTTTGGGGGGACATACGACTGCCTTCCGGCCCCGCCGGACTCGGAGAAACCCTCTGTGACGACACCTCAGGGTCGCCCGCCTTGCAAGACGGTATGGCAGGAGGAGGCGTTTCGCTCTCTATCATCTCCGGACGAAGATCCCCCGAAGATGAGCTCTCCTGAGAAGGGCTAAGATCCGAACTACAAGGTAAATTTTCGGTTATCTTCATCATAAATAAGGCAGGGATGTCCTTCATTTTAACTCCCTTTTTACTTACGGCTCGGTGGAGGGCTGATCCCCTTGGGGGCACAATGCGGCCGAGGCATCTCTCGTCGCAGGATCCTCTGGCGAAGATTTCTTCCCCCGCTTTGAGACCATGGTCTCCAGGTCTTCAGAGGCGGTCCTCTTCTTCCCTTGGATGGAGGGATTCTCGATCCCTCCTTTCCTGACAGCCTCCTTCGCGGAGGTGGTAGCTTCCTTGTTCCCCCCTTCACCTTCTTCCAAAGGCGCAACCTCCAGCATCCTGGTTAACATGGGATTCGGCGTGGTCTCAGGGAGGGGGGGCGGACACCTGATTAACTTTGCTTTCGCTATCCACTCCTGTTCAAGGGACAGCTCTTTTGAGGGCAAATTCATGACAAATATGGGATGGCGTGTCCGGGCATAGGGCTACTTACTTGAGTATTCGGGCGATTGCAGCTCATACATGCGTCCTCGGTCAAGTCCGGACACCTCGCTTGTGATCCAAAGAAAAGCTTATACATCTCCACGGGCGTTGCACCCATAAAAAGTTGGAGAGCTCGTGGTCCCTCCGGGTTAAATTCCCACAGGTGGAGGGGGCGACGTTTGCAGGGCAGGATGCGACGAATCAGCATGACCTACGCTACTAAGACCAGAGTGACCTCTCTTTCTAGGAGGTCTCGAATGCATCCCTGCAACAAGGGCACGTCCTTGGACGGCCCCCAGTCAAGTCCTTTATTGAACCATGACGCCAGCCGCGGTGGAGGACCCGAGCGAAAGGCAGGCGGCGCCACCCATTTGGTGCCCCTGGGAGCTGTGATATAAAACCATTCTTGTTGCCATAGGCTGAGCTCCTCTTGGAAAGAGCCCTCGGGCCACGGAGCATCAGCATTCCTGCTTATAACAGCCCCTCCGCACTCTGCCTGCTGCCCCCTGATCATCTTCGGCTCCACTTTGAAGGTCTTGAGAGACAATCCAAAGTGAGGGGTAATGCGGAGGAAGGCTTCGCATACGACAATGAACGATGAGATGTGGAGGATGGACTCCGGATCCAAGTTGTGGAATTCCAACCCATAATAAAACATGAGCCCCCTCATGAAGGGGTCCGTCGGGAAGCCTAGCCCCCGAAGGAAGTGAGACGCGAACACTACGCTTTCGCCAGGCTTGGGAGTGGGAATAACCTGCCCTTGGGCGGGCAACCTATGCGAAATTTCGCCGGTTAGATACCTGGCATCTCTTAGCTTTAGCACGTCTTCTTCCGTAATGGAGGAAGGCATCCACCGGCCTTGCAGGTCAGAGCCGGACATCATCGAAGGTCCGAAGCGCCTGAATCTGGAGCTTTAGGTGTTGGAACTCGAGGCGAGGGGTGGATTCGATTGAGATTGAAAGAAAGGAGGGGAGCCTTGGTCTCTTTATAAAGAGGTTGAATACCAAGAGCCTTCCCCGTGACCGTTCAGGGCTCGCCTTCGATAGAGGATACGTGCCAACGGGCACGACTGGGTTACCCATGCCCGTATTAATGAGAATCCCGGAATAAGGGGACACGATCTCTGCTTTGACAAGACGTGCCAAGGAAACCGCCTCGCTAAACGTGCTGAGGTGGGATAGTAAAAACGATTCGAATAAAGGCTTGGCCGTGGTGTGATGTCACGCCACGAAATATGTCAGCAGATTGAATTTGTGTAAATATTATTCTCTCTACGGTGGTATGTGGAACATATTTTGCAGAGCCGGACACTATCCTTGTGTTCAAAATCTTCTATGAAGTATTCGGAGGAGGAACCCGCCTTTCAATGCCGAAGACAATATGCGCGCCGGACTCGTCGTCATTGAAGCCTAGTTCAGGGGCTACTGAGGGAGTCCTGGATTAGGGGGTGTCCGGATGGCCGGACTATAGCCTTTGGCCGGACTCCTGGACTATGAAGATACAAGATTGAAGACTTCGTCCCGTGTTCGGATGTGACTTTCCCTGGCGTGGAATGCAAGCTTGGCGATACGGATATGTAGATCTACTACCATTGTAACCGACTCTATGTAACCCTAACCCTCTTCGGTGCCTATATAAACCGGAGGGTTTTAGTCCGTAGGACGAACAACAATAATACCATAGGCTAGCTTCTAGGGTTTAGCCTCTTTGATCTCGTGGTAGATCTACTCTTGTACCACCCATATCATCAATATCAATCAAGTGGGAGTAGGGTTTTACCTCCATCGAGAGGGCCCGAACCTGGGTAAAAACATCGTGTCCCTTGTCTCCTGTTACCATCCGCCTAGACGCACAGTTCGGGACCCCCTACCCGAGATCCGCCGGTTTTGACACCGACACCTCTACATCATGTCATCTTTCTTAATGCGCTACTCTGTTCTTATGAACTTAATACTCTAGATGCAGGCAGGAGTCGCTCGATGTGTGGAGTAATAGTAGTAGATGCAGAATCATTTCGATCTACTTTTCACGGACATGATGCCTATATACATGATCATGCCTAGATAATCTCATAACTATGCGCTTTTCTATCAGTTGCTCGACAGTAATTTGTTCACCCACCGTAATATTTATGCTATCTTGAGAGAAGCCACTAGTGAAACCTATGGCCCCCGGGTCTATCTTTTATCATATAAGTTTACCATCTACTTTTATTTGCATCTTTTACTTTCCAATCTATATCATAAAAATACCAAAAATATTTATCTTATCATTTTATCTCTATCAGACCTCACTTTCGCAAGTGGCTGTGAAGGGATTGACAACCCCTTTATTGCGTTGGTTGCGAGGTTCTTGTTTGTTTGTGTAGGTGCGTGGGACTTCTGAGGAGCCTCCTACTGGATTGATACATTAGTTCTCAAAAACTGAGGGAAATACTTACGCTAGTTTGCTGCATCACCCTTTGTTTCTGCACAGAAATAATACCATGGCAGTTCCGCTGAAAACAACGTCAGTCCGGGTTAGTTCCATTCAAATCATGCAAGTTAGAGTCCAAAACAAGGGCAAAAGTGTTTGGAAAAGTAGATATGACGGAGACGTACCAATGCACCGCAACAAAACGTCATTGGGCCTCTTTCGATATAACTCACCGTCCTGGATGCAGTACGCGGTGGCTTGACGTGCCACGCGCTCGGCTTCTTCCTCCTTCTCCGGTAGGGTCCCTTGAAGCAGGCATGCCTTGAACTCTCCGGTCCAGCACCCCTCCTGAGGCTCGAGCGCAAGCAGCAGGTAGGCCCCTGAGGGGTGGCCACGGGTTGTGGTGCCCGTCTTAGGTGCCTGTGGCAAACCGTCCTGAGGCGGTGCTGGAGTCGCGGTGGGGGGAGCCGCAGACGGCTTGACGAGCCGCTCCTCAAACACTCCCGGCTCCTGAGGGAGCCTGCGGGAGGCTCTCTTGGCGATGTCGTCCGCCTCCTTGTTTGTTCCACTTGGCATGTGCTGCAACTCCAAGCCCCTGAATCGTTTATCCATCTTGTGCACCTCTTCTAGGTATGCCTCCATATGCTTGTCCTTGGGCGTATACTCCTTGTTGGAGAAGTTGATGAGGAGCTGAGATTCGCCCTTGATGGTGAGGCGCTTCACCCCCAGCGCTGTCGTGGCTCTGAGCCCAGCGAGCAAGCCTTCGAACTCCGCAATGTTGTTGGAGACCTTCTCGTCCTACTAGAAGCAGAGCTGCACCGCGTAGTAGAGCTTGTCCTTGGTGGGTGAGATGAGGAAGGCCCCTGCTCCTGCGCCTTGTCGCGTGAATGCTCCATCAAAGTACATGATCCATCTGTCCGGTTCCTTGTCTCCTGGCAAGAGGGAGCGGTTCTCGCTTACTCCGCGGTCAGGAGTGTTAGTCTACTCGGCCACGAAGTCCGCGAGGGCCGCACCCTTAATGACCCTGGTGGTGCTGAACTCAAGATTGAACTCCTGAAGCTCGATGTTCCATTTGACAACTCGTCCGGCGGCATTCGAGCTCTGGAGCACCCTCTCCAGTGGGTACGCCGAAACAACCTTGATGGGGTGGCCTTGGAAGTAGTGGCGCAGTTTTTGGGAGGCGACCAGGAGCGCGAGCAGGAGTTTCTAAGGCATGAGGTAGCATGCCCGGGCCTCCCTTAGTACTGTGCTGACGAAGTAGATAGGGTGCTTGACAAGGGGGTAGGCTTCAGCGGAGTATTGTTCTTCGTGAGGGTGCGGGTCTTCCATGGCTTCGCGAGATCCACTCTCGGGAGCCTCGGTGGCCGTAGGGTCGATCGTGACTTCGGGAGGAACGCCGACCACCAGGTTGGTCGAGGCCCCAGACGCATCGTCCTGAGGGTGCTGTGCCTTGCTCGATGGTTGTGCATCTCCGGTCGGAACTTGGGCGGCCACTGCACCTGCCGCAGGGAGAGGGTGAAGCAGCGCAGCCCTAGCGCTTCTTCGGGAGCGTGAGTCGGCTGGGTCGACGGAGGAGCGCCCGCCATCGGGGCCAGTGGCGCGATCTGGCGGTCGGGGTAGAGGATTCTGACGCAGCCCTACCTAGTGTGCCAAATGTTGGATTGCGGGTTCCGTAAACCCTTGAGAGGTTCGAACTCCGGGGTGCGTGTGGAGATCTCAACCAACATAGCCTGCCTACTCGTGATCCTCCTAAGCCTAGCGCGACAAGCTCAAAGAGACAAAGAGACACAACAGTTTATCCTGGTTGGGGCCACCTTGCGGTGTAATACCCTACTCCAGCGTTTTTGGTGGATTGCCTCGGAGGGCTGAGGATGAACTAGTACAATGGATGAACTGGCCTCAGGAGGTGAGGTGTTCTTGAGCTCAAGGGAGCTGGTGAGGTGTGAGCTAGTTCGGCTTCTCTTTTCCCTTCTATGGTGGTGGCTAGTCCTATTTATAGTGGCCTTGGTCCTCTTCCCAAATGTTGGCGAGAAGGGATCCCACAATGGCTGGATTTGGAAGGGGACAAGTAGTATAGCTTATTCTGACAAAAGTAGTCTTCACCTATGAAAAGCCTCTGGTCGTCACGCTGCAGTGGGCTTGCCGATGACCTTCGTCCTGGCGGTCTTGGTCTTGTTGCACCAGAATGGAAACCTTTGGCTGATTCCTCGGGACTCTGTGCATGCGGCCTGCCTTCGTTGCACCGAACAGGAAACCTACGCTCTGCACCCGCCTGGCTCCCGCCTGGCCTTGATCGTCATGGCTCATGTAAGTTGAGCCTCATAAGGCAAACCTTGCATAGAACTCTCCGCCCCTCGGGAGCCAGCCTAAGGAGGCCGATCACCTCGGAGGCCTTGGCGCCGTCTTCCTTGTGAGGCCTGGCCCCTTGCGAGGGTCTTGAGTTGTTGATGTTGAAGTTGGGCCATACCAGGCCGTCGATGGAGCCACGTGGTGGGCCGCAGGCACGCACGGCTGGATACCCCCATATCCAGGACGCCAACACCGGGCGCTGACCCGAAGAGGACGAGCCTGCCGCCCCGCCCGCAGCCGCGACCTCCCACGGATCCGCCACCACCGAGCCTGCAGTGTCAGATCCAGCCGCCGCCCGGGCCTGCTCGTCGCGCAGAAGCCACACCGGCCCCGCCGCCCACGCCTCACGCTCGCGGGCCACCTGCTCGTGCGACACCCGATCAGCCTCCAGCTTGGAGCGAAGGGCGGCCTCATAGGCCAGATCCGCCCCCGATCCAGGCGATTCCTCGCGAGGGCGCTTGCTTCCCGACAAGTCCTCACTCGAAGAACCCCTGGATTTGTCCATGGTGAGAGCCTCCGCAAAGGAGAGGAGGAGGGGAAGGGGAGGGACAGATCTATGGAAGCGACGGATGGGGAAGCGGTGGGAGCGGATATCCGCGGCGGAAGCCGAAAACCCTAGAAATGGGGGAATGGAGCCCCTCCTTACCCATATATAGCCCGACTGAGCCGAGCCCGCCTGGGCCGGGTCAACCAACTGGGCCACAGAAGTGGAAGGGTTATCAGAGGCCACAACCATCTGTCTAGAGCCCACCAAGGGAAGATGGGGGGAAGCATCCAACTATGATAGAGGGGGAATAATGGGTTGTGACCCACAAGTCGTCCCAACAACCACTCGCACCCCTAGGCCCGAGGCCCACGCACAGCCAAGGCAAGAGCCCGACCTAGGGTTAGCGAATCCGCCCCCTCCCCCGCAGACCGGCGAACCACACAGCAACGGCGCCGCTGCCATGGCCGGAGGGGGGGAAGGAGCCGCGGAGACCGGCGACACCGACCCTGGCGAGGAAAGTAGGCCGGTGCCAGCCAGCCTCTCCCCATCCACACAACAGGAGAACCACCAACAAGAGAGGAGAAGAGAGCTTTACCAGATCTGCGATGGCGACGACTAGCCCGGCACCAACCTGAGCCCTCAGGCAGCACCATAGGGCGGCCCCGGACACTAGGGGCGAACCGCCGGACGCGCATCGACCCCTTGACGGCGGGCGACGGCACCGGCGAGCTCCGCACTGGAGCAACCTCCAAATATGAGGAGGAGTCCTCATCCACAGCAAAAGCCCAAAAGCGAGAGCCCAGCGAGGCCGACCCCGAAGCACAAGCCCCAAACGCCGCACCAACAAGGAGGGAGGAAAAAGCGGAGAGCGGCGACGGCCCAGGGAGGGCGGTCGCCGGGGAGAAACAAGGCGGGGTCGGAGGGGATCGGCACGGGAGGGACGGGGAAAGGGGAGGGGGAGAGGATAGGGAAGGGGAGAGAGGAGCCATCAGGAACCCAAACGACTGCTTCTCTCGTTGCCGACTTCTTGTGATCTCGTTCCTATTTTTTCCATGCAAAAAGCTGCACCAAACTCAGACGGAAGTCACGCAACACGCACAAGAATAGGACTCCTCTTTTTTTCTGCCAGGCAAATTTCCACCAAAAGCGGGTCGACTGATCCGAAACAAACTCCTTATATTTTCTTCTCTTTTTCTCTGGTCCATCAAAACGGATCAATCCGATCTCCTTCTATTGATCTGTAGAACAACGCGCTGCCCGGACGAGGAAAAACAGATCCCGATCTGCTGCAGCTTGCCTCGCCACCAACAATTCAGTCGTCACAACCTCTTCGTCCAACAAATCGGTGATCAAACTGATGACAAGAGGCAAATGATCGAATAACAAGACCTAAGCTTCCCTGACAACAACAGACCAAACTTCCGGCCTTTAACAAACCAGTAGATCCACAAATCTTGTGCAAGACGAGCAGATCAATCTCAGCAGTAGATGATCGCGGTGATAAACCCAGTAATCGAATACCACATAACAGGGATCAACATGGTGATCCTATGGCTTTTGCCCGATCTTTCACTGCAAGACAACTAGATAGATAACTTTCTAATCACGAGAGCATCCAAGCAACCTGAAGGTGAGGAAACGAATCCAACAAGCAACATGGAGATGAACAACACGCCTCTTACCTTGGCACGATAATCCTTGATCACACAAGAAACTTCACGCATTCATCACTTTATTTGGTAAACAGTAGTGCCGTCCCCGGAGGGATGATTCACCACGTGAACACAATATTAGAAACTCAATCTAAAAGATCCCCCCCCTCTAAACCTAGCCACTGGCCTCCTTATATAGGCATCTAAAAAAAGTAGTCGCTTGAACAGACCCACACCGAAACACACAAAATAAAAATCCTAACTGGCCCATAACATGACCTGGAAAAAAATAGATAAAACTGCAACCGACTAAGTACATGGTTCGGTCACCCCCCTTGGCACACCTCTAACTTGGAGGAGTCCTGAAGTTGGGCTTCAGATCCTCCTTCATGGGAACAATATGAGGTACGGGGATGCCCTCATCAGACATGGTATTTGTTTATGTATTCACACATGTATTTAAGTTTCCAATCAATACAATTCTAGCATGAATAATAAACCTTTATCATGAATAAGGAAATATAAAATAAAAACTTTATTATTGTCTCTAGGGCATATTTCCTTCAGCGGCCACCACGTCCTCGCCCATGATCATTGCATCCACCACGACCGCGAGAAGTAGCTGGCAGACGACTGGGAGTGACCACTTCCTTGAAGCAGGTTCATGCGTTGTTCGAAGGCAAGGAGTTGTGAGTATACCTCACTCACCAAGACGGGATCCGAACGTCCTGCAATGGTGGACACCACAGGGTTGAAGTCGATGTCAAGGCCGAAGAGAATGTAAGAGACCATGTCTTCATCATCCAGCACCTTGCCTACTGCTGCCATCTCATCTCCATGCACTCAGAGCTTGGTGATGTATTCAGAGATGGTCATGGAGCCCTTGTGCATAGTAGCCAGGGCGATGCAGGTGTTGACCTTGCGAGCCCGCGTGTGCGTCGAAAAGATATCTTCGATCGCCTCCCATGCCTGTGCTGCGATTGGCTGATTGATAACCGCCGCAAGGACATCACCTATCAGCGTGCCGAGGAGCACATTGAGGACCTGTTGGTCCATGGCCGTCCATGCCGTGAACTCTGGATTGATCATGTCGTCTACTTCCCTTCCTTGTCGGTGGTGGTGATGGTTGCGGGCAGCACAACAACAGAGAGGTCGATGTAGTTCTGCAACTGTGCCCCGCGGATTCCAGAGAGGATCTACACCTTCTAGAGGAGATGGTTTCCCCTGGAAAGTTTCTGGTTGGCGGATTGTGCGAGGGCCGCAAGGAGGGAGAGGGACAGTGCAGAGGATGAGCTCGCCATGGCTGGGATGGGTTGAAGCTAGATGTGATTTAGAGGAAGATGACTCTAATACCATGTGAAATTGGTTAAACGTATCTACCTAGGAGGCTGCGGTCATCTATTTATATTTGGCAGAGTGTTGCCAGTGATGTACATAGATCAGATCCTAGATGATCTTGGGAGATAAGGAAAATAGTTTAAATTTACAAAGAGAATTATATCTATGTGTCTCCACTAGATCATTCTAGGATGTCGTACAGGCCAAGTTTACATGAAGACATCTATCTCTATCTATTCTAACAAGTTTGAGGTGGCCCAAGCAGAGGAGGCGGTGCAGCAGTAGACCATCCTCGACTCCATCCAGTCAGAGCTCGATGACGCGGAAAACTGCCACTACCTTCGTGATACGTCTCCGTCGTATCTATAATTTTTGATTGTTCCATGCCAATATTATTCAACTTTTATATACTTTTGGCAACTTTTTATATTATTTTTGGAACTAACATATTGATCTAGTGCCCAGTGCCAGTTCCTGTCTGTTGCAAGTTTTTTGTTTCGCAGAAACCCAATATCAAACGGAGTCCAAACGGGATAAAAACGGACGGATATTTTTTTGCAATATTTATGATTTTGGGAAGTAAAATCAACGCGAAACGATGTCCGGGGTGGCCACGAGACAGGGGCGCGCCCTCCCCCCTGGGCGCGGCCTGGGATCTCGTGGGCCACCCATAAGGCGGTTGACGCTCTTCTTTTGGCGCAAGAAAGCTAATTTTATGAGAAAGATCTCGGCGAAAGATTCACCCCAATCGGAGTTACGGATCTCCAGATATAAAGGAAACGGTGAAGGGGTAGAACCAGAGAACGCAGAAACAGAGAGATAGATCCAATCTCGGAGGGTCTCTCGCCCCTCCCAAGCCATGGGAGCCAAGGACCAGAGGGGAAACCCTTATCCCATCTAGGGAGAAGGTCAAGGAAGAAGAAGAAGAAGAAGGGGGGCTCTCTTACAAGGTGAGGGAGTCCTGGACTAGGGGGTGTCCGGATAGCCGAACTATCATCATTGGCCGGACTCCAAGACTATGAAGATACAAGATTGAAGACTTCGTCCCGTGTCCGGATGGGACTTTCCTTGGCGTGGAAGGCAAGCTTGGCAATACGGATATGTAGATCTCCTACCATTGTAACCGACTCTGTGTAACCCTAGCCCTCTCCAGTGTCTATATAAACCGGAGGGTTTTAGTCCATAGGACGAAGAACAATCATACCATAGGCTAGCTTCTAGGGTTTAGCCTCCTTGATCTCGTGGTAGATCTACTCTTGTACTACCCATATCATCAATATCAATCAAGCAGGAGTAGGGTTTTACCTCCATCGAGAGGGCCCGAACCTGGGTAAAAACATCGTGTCCCTTGTCTCCTGTTACCATCCGCCTAGACGCACAGTTCGGGACCCCCTACCCGAGATCCACCGGTTTTGACACCGACATTGGTGCTTTCATTGAGAGTTCCTCTGTGTCGTCGCTCATAGGCCCGATGGCTCCTTCGATCACCAACAACGACGCGGTCCAGGGTGAGACTTTTCTCCCCGGACAGACCTTCGTATTCGGCGGCTTTGCACTGCGGGCCAATTCGTTTGGCCATCTGGAGCAGGTTGAAAGCTACGCCCCTGGCCATCAGGTCAGATTTGGAAGTTTGAACCTCGCGGCCGACATCCGCGGAGACTTGATCTTCGACAGATTCGAGCCACAGCCGAGCGCGCCGCACTGTCACGATGGGCATGATCTAGCTCTGCTGCCGGACGGTGCCCTGGAGGCCGCACAAGAGTCCGCTCTGACTCTTAGCTGGGAGCCGACTGCGCCGATCGAGGATGGGTGGCTAGACACCGCCTCGGGGGCTGCTACCTCTACGGCGATGGAGCCGAATACCGACCCTGTCCCTTGTGAAGCTCGTGACTCCGAGGTGCCGGATTCCTCGCCGGACTCCGAACCTCCCGTGCCCCTACCAATCGAATCCGATTGGGCGCCGATCATGGAGTTCACTGCTGCGGACATCTTTTAGCACTCACCTTTCGGCGATATCCTGAAATCGCTAAAGTGCCTCTCTCTATCAGGAGAGATTTGGCCGGATTATGGCCAGGATGGTTGGGATGCGGACGACGAAGAAATTCAAAACCCACCCACCACCCACTTCGTAGCCACTGTCGATGATTTAACCGACATGCTAGATCTCGACTCCAAAGACATCGACGGTATGGACGACGATGCCAGAGACGACCAAGAACCAGCGCCCATAGGGCACTAGAATGCCACCTCAACTCATGATGTATACATGGTGAATACACCGAAAGGAAGCGATAACGAGGAACAACGGGACGCAGCGAAGGATAATTCCCCCGAAAAACAGCCAAAACGGCGACGCAAACGCCACCCGAAGTCCCGCCTCGACAACAACAGCACCCATACAGACCCAGCCGTAGAGCAGGGCGAACCAGTGGACGACGAACATGCCACCAAGCAACCATCCGAACAGGATGAATTGGATGAGCAACCCATCCCCGGCAAAAACAACAGTCCAGATGATCTCACACCGGACAAAACACCGGAGCATAAGAACCTCCACAAAAGGCTCGTCGCCACTGCAAGAAGTTTGAAGAAGCAGAAGCGGAAGCTCAAAACAGTGGAAGACGTACTCAGAATGAGATGGAGCAAAGTACTCAAGACCGCCGACAAATACGGCGATAGTCACCAAGCAAAGAGCTACCCAAAGCGCAAGCTTTTGCCCGAATTTGACGAGGAGGCCGTAGAGCCCCCACAGTCAAAAAACAAAGAGGCCGCCTGGTCGGATAGACGACCGCATGACAATCAAAGAGCGGCAAGCGGCGCTGCACACAAGCCGGCACACGATCCACATGAGGATCCTCGTAAAAAGGATGGCCCTGTCAGGTCCATCTATGGGCCAAGAAAGAAGGCTCCAGGGAGCAACACAACACGTCGAGTGTTCGAAAATAACGGTACACCTAAATACAGGGGCGCCACACACCCCCTATGTTTCACCGATGAGGTACTGGATCACGGATTTCTAGCGGGATTCAAGCCCGTAAACATAGAGGCATATGACGGAACAACAGACCCCGGAGTCTGGATTGAGGATTACATCCTACACATACATATGGCTAGAGGAGATGATCTCCATGCCATAAAATACCTACCCCTCAAGATCAAAGGCCCAGCCCGGCATTGGCTCAAAAGCCTCCCAGAAAAAACTATTGGAAGTTGGGAAGAGCTCGAGGATGCGTTTCGGGCAAATTTTTAGGGGACTTATGTCCGCCCTCCAGATGCAGACGATTTAAGTCACATAACTCAACAGCCCGGAGAGTCAGCCCGCAAATTCTGGAATAGGTTCCTCACGAAAAAGAACCAAATAGTCGATTGTCCGGACGCCGAAGCCTTAGCAGCCTTTAAACATAACGTCCGAGACGAATGGCTCGCCAGACACCTCGGCCAGGAAAAGCCAAGGACAATGGCCGCGCTAACAAGCCTCATGACCCGCTTTTGCGCGGGAGAAGATAGCTGGCTAGCAAGATGCAGCACCAGCGACCCGAGTACATCCGAGGTCCGGGATGGAAATGGGAAATCACGACGCAGAAGAGATCAGCGTCGGACTAGGGAAAATGGCCCAAAGAGCACGGCAGTCAACGCCGGGTTCAAAAGCTCTCGGCCGAACAGCAAAACACTACCCCTTAAAGACAACAGTGACGAGCTATCCAACCTAAACAAAATCTTGGATAGGATATGTCAAATCCACATTACCCCCGGGAAGCCTGCAAACCATACCCACAGAGATTGTTGGGTCTTCAAGCAGTCCGGCCGACTTAACGCCAAACACAAGGGGCTCGACACACAAAGCGAGGACGATGACGAACCCCACAAGCAAAGCGCCGGAAAACAGAAGAATTTCCCACAAGTCAAAACAGTAAATTCACTTCAAGTGATAACAAGGAAAAATAGGGCGGCACCTACTAAAGTGTGCGCCACACGGCCTACCCCAGCAGAGTCCCGAAACTGGATGTCAAAACGAATTATTTTCGACCATCAGGATTACTCCAGAAGTATTCGAAACGCAGGATGGACTGCTTTGATATTGGATCCTATAATTGACGGACTACAATTTACACAAGTCCTAATGGATGGCGGCAGTGATATAAACCTGCTATACCAGGACACCATCCGCAGAATGGGGATAGACCCTACCAAAATTCGCCATAGCAGCACTTCCTTTAAAGGAGTGACGCCAGGCCCTTATGCCAATTGTACAGGCTCCTTACTACTAGAAGTTGTGTTCGGTTCATCCGGCAACTGCCGTCGCGAAAAGCTAATCTTCCATATCGCCCCATTTAAAAGTAGCCATCAAGCACTATTGGGACGCGAAGCTTTCACCCGCTTTAACGCAATACCGCATTACGCGTCTCTTACACTTAAAATGCCCGGTCCACGCGGCATCATCTCATTAAAGGGTAATTTCAAGTGTTCCTCGACCATGGAAGAACGTGAGACTGCCTTGACAGCCACACACTAATCTGGCCTTGCCGATCAAAGCCCCTAAAACAGGTCATTCAGACCCCGGACACGGTTAGGCGAGTCCGGTACAAATAAACAAGGGGCTTCCTAGCCGCATACCCCTTTACAAGGGGCTGCACGAACAAATAATGAGAGCCAATAAAGCTCAATTTTATTCATTTTTTAAAAATCATACTCTTTTTATATACATTTTTCGCATGATCTTTTTCAAACTAAGTTCTTCTCTTTTACAGATGAACAACGTGCTACACCCGTCCAAGATACAACACAACGGAGACACAGGCGCAGACGTGCAGTAGGGACCCGTTGCAAGGATTCTTTTCAGATTAAGACCCTGCGTAAACCTTTTTTACTGTCTCTTGTTGATACACATCCCCCGGTTTCTTACCATCACCGAGGAGGAGGCTGGCGTTTTGGCATCGGACGCGTCAGAAGATTTCGCGCGTACCTGGACACTTGGGGCTTAGGGCATCGTTCTGCCCGTTTTCATAAAGACTGAATACCTTAGGGAGTGTTCAGCGTCTCAAGTTAGGCCTTATATGCATCAGCTCTGAATCATGTCTTTGGTCAAATGTTGGGTTTGCCCGGCTCCTGTGTTTTGCTGCCTTACGTTTCGTTTTATCGGCTAACGCGGCACAAGGAGAACTACTGCGATTGTGCCCCGGTTCGTCCTAGTGAGCACCTCAGTAGAGAAAGCCGAAAATTGACTATCATGATACAGCGAGAGACTGGTCAACCACTCGATCGACTACCGGAATGTGTAGAATTCCTCCGCTTTGACGAAGGGCCGTTTCTCGGTCAGGCACACACGCGCCCTGAATTCGGAGAGCGCGGTGCCCCTAGGGGCTATATCGTAGCCCCACCTTCGAACTCCTATGGCTAAGTGAAAGTGATAAAGCATTATAGTCCGGTTGCCTAGTTTGCTACGCTACCACCTCCTTCACAGGACCAAGACGTTGGATTAAGTGTGAAAATGCGCTTTTTTGCAAACACCCCCGCACCATGTGCGTGGGGGCTGAAGCCGAAGACTGCCATCTTTCAGGTTATATATACATATACATTAACGGCCGCACAAGAGATATTTCAATACTTGAACACACAAGTATAAAAAGCCCTTATATTATAAATATGGTTTTACAAATCATACATGTCACTTGAACATAACGTTTTTCGAGCACTGCGACTCTATCAAACGAGCGCCCTGCAGGACTTCCTCAAAATAGTGCTCGGCGGGTAATCGACTTCTGTCCGAATCCCGAAATGCAACGTCGGTGGCATCCATCTCTGCCCAGTATGTTTTGACATGGGCGAGAGCCATCCGTGCACCCTCTATGCATGCCGACCGCTTCATCGCCTTGATATGCGGCACCGCATCAAGGAATTGCTGCACTAAGCCAAAATAACTCTTCGGCTTGGGCCTTTCTGGCCACAGATGAGCCACGACATCCTTCATGGCAAGTCTGGAAAACCTATTCAGCTCAGCCCACTCAGCCAACCGATCAGTTAACGAAAGTGGACGCTCCGGACTATGGAATTGAGACCAAAAAAGCTCTTCCATTTTGTGATCCTTTTGGCTTCGGAAGTGCACGACTGCATCCACCGCACTCGCCGCCAAATTCAGATAAGCATCCTCCACACCCCACAACTGGCCCAACTGAGCATACTTCAGATCCGTGAACTTCCTACATAGCAGAAAGGGCTTTCCAGCCGCAATGTCTCCGGCTTGACGCAACTCCTCCTTTATAGCCCTCATCGCAGAACGGGCATCCTTGGCTTCGGCGGTGGCCTTCTTCAGGTCCTCTTTCCCTGCTCGGCGTTCTCTTTCAAGCACCTCATAGCGGTCGGTAGCATCCTTCGGCTTCACGGCCATTCCGGCCATCTCCTCCCTGCTTCGGCAGTGAGCAGCCTTTTCGGCTTTTAGCTCTTCGGCTGCCTTCGAGGCAGCCGCATCACTCTTTCTGGCTTGCTCCTTGGCTCAAGCAAGCTTTGCCCGAAGGCCCTCCATAGCAGCGGCACCATCTGCATCAAGCATACATGTTGTAAGGCGTGGGCATCAGCTCCCTTGCCAGGTGACCGTGGAGAAACCATCTACCTTGTGACTCGTCAAGTCGTTTATTGACCAGCGCGATGTCTGCATCCGCAACGTCGAGTTGCCGCTTCAGTTCGGCAACTCTATCAGTCCGGCTGGCCACCGAACGTTCCACCACCTGAATAGGAAGGGCGATATCTTATACATGAGATTATGATCCTCGGCACGCTGTCGCTTTCGACAACATACCGAGTCTTAGGGGCTACTATCTACACAGGGCGCACCCTATGTGCAAAACTGACATAAGGTATATCATTTTTATGTACCTCAAACCCCGTCAGTAAACTTCTGACGGCCTCATGCAACCCGCTCTTAGCGGATGAAATCCTTTCACCCGCTCTTAGCGGATGAAATCCTTTCAATCACCGTACTCATTAATGTACGGTGATCTTCTGAGATAGATGCCCTCCCGAGCAGATCCTTCAGCTCCTCCGGCCGTACACCAGTTGGTGCCGAACCCTCCGGCCCCGCCGGACTCGGGGAGACCCTCCGTGACGACACCTCAGGGTCGTCCGCCCGCCTGACAGTGCGGCAGATGGAGGCGTCTCGCTCTCCATCATCTCCGGACGAAGATCCCCCGAAGATGAGCTCTGCTGAGAAGGGCTGAGATCCAAACTACAAGGTAAGAACTTCAGTTATCCTCAGAAATAAAAGCAGGGATGTCCCTTATTACAAAACTCCCCTTTTTCTACTTACGGCTCGCTGGAGGGCTGATTCCCTTGGGGAAATAGTGCGGCCGGGGCTTCTCCTGGCGCAGGACCCTCCGGTGAAGATTTCTTTCCCCGCTTTGAGGCCTTGGCCTCCGGATCTTCGAAGGCGGTCCTCTTCTCCCCCTGGAGCGAGGGATTCTCGATCCCCCCTTTCTTGAGAGCCTCCTTAGTAGAGGCGGTAGTTTTCCTGTTTTCCCCTTCGCCCTCTTCTGAAGGCGCAACCTCCAGCATCTTGACTAACACGGGATCCGGTGTGGTCTCAGGGAGGGGGGCCGGGCACCGTATCAGTTTTGCTTCCGCTATCCACTCCTGTTCAAGGGATAGCTGGTTAAAAGGTAAATCCATGATAAATAAACGGACGGTATGTCCGGACACAGGACTACTTACTTGAGTATCCGGGCGATTGCAGCTTAGGTCGGCGTCCTCGGTCAAGTCCGGACACATCTCTTGTGATCCGAAGAACAGTTTATACATCTCCACGGGTGTCGTACCCACGAAGTGTTGAAGAGCTCACGGTCCCTCCGGATTGAATTCCCATAGGCATAGGGGGCGACGTTTGCAGGGCAGAAGGCGCCAGATCAGCATAACCTGCGCCACTACGATCAGATTGATCTCCCTTTCTTGGAGGTCTCGAATGCGGCCCTGCAAAAGTGGCACGTCCTTGGACGGACCCCAGTCAAGCCCTTTATTGACCCATGACGCCAGCCATTGTGGAGGACCCGAGCGAAAGGCGGGTGGCACCACCTGCTTGGTGCCCCTGGGAGCGGTGATATAGAACCACTCCTGTTGCCACAAGCCGAGCTCCTCTTGAAAAGAGCCCTCGGGCCATGGAGCATCGGCCCTCTTACTTATAACTGCCCCTCCGCACTCTGCCTGTCGCCCCTCGATCATCTTCGGCTCCATGTTGAAGGTCTTGAGCCACAACCCGAAGTGAGGGGTAGTGCGGAGGAAGGCTTCGCAGACGACAATGAACGATGAGATGTGGAGGATGGACTCCGGAGCTAGGTCATGGAATTCCAGCCCGTAATAAAACATGAGCCCCCTCACGAAGGGGTCCATCGGGAAGCCTAAACCCCGACGGAAGTGAGACACGAACACGACGCTCTCACCAGGCTCGGGAGTGGGAATGACTTGCCCTTGGGCGGGCAACCTATGCGAAATCTCATAGGTTAGGTACCTGGCGTCTCTCAGCTTTAGCACGTCTTCTTCCGTGACGGAAGAGGGCATCCACCGGCCCTGTAGGTCGGAGCCGGACATCGTCGAGGGTCCGAAGCGCCTGAATCTGGAGCCTTGGGTGTTGGAACTCGGGGCAAGGGGCGGATTCGATTGAGGATCGAAGGAAAGGGACATGCCTTGGTCTCATTATAAAGGGGTGGAATACCAAGAGCCGTCCCGGTGACCGTTTGGAACTCGCCTTCGATGGAGGGGGCGTGGCCACGGGCGCGGTTGGGTTACCCATGCCCGTATTGACGAGAATCCCGGAATAAGGGGACACGATCTCTACTTCGACAAGACGTGCCAAGGAAACCGCTTCGCTAAACGCGCTGAGGTGGAATAATAAAAACGATTCGAGTAAAGGCTTGGTTGTGGTGTGACGTCACGCCACAAAATACGTCAGCAGATTGAACTTGTGTAAATAATATTCTCTTTACGGAGGTATGTGGAATTTCTTTTGCAGAGCCGGACACTATCCTGGTGTTCACAACCTTCTATGAATTATTTGGAGGAGGAACCCGCCTTGCAATGCCGAAGACAATATGCGCACCGGACTCGTCGTCATTGAAGCCTGGTTCAGGGGCTACTGAGGGAGTCCTGGACTAGGGGGTGTCCGGATAGCCGAACTATCATCATTGGCCGGACTCCAAGACTATGAAGATACAAGATTTAAGACTTCGTCCCGTGTCCGGATGGGACTTTCCTTGACGTGGAAGGCAAGCTTGGCAATACGGATATGTAGATCTCCTACCATTGTAACCGACTCTGTGTAACCCTAGCCCTCTCCGGTGTCTATATAAACCGGAGGGTTTTAGTCCATAGGACAAAGAACAATCATACCATAGGCTAGCTTCTAGGGTTTAGCCTCCTTGATCTCGTGTTAGATCTACTGTTGTACTAACCATATCATCAATATCAACCAAGCAGGAGTAGGGTTTTACCTCCATCGAGAGGGCCCGAACCTGGGTAAAAACATCATGTCCCTTGTCTCCTGTTACCATCCGCCTAGACGCACAGTTCGGTACCCCCTACCCGAGATCCGCCGGTTTTGACACCAACACTAGGTTTGTAGGAACCACACATATACGGAATTGTGCCAAAAAGCACTAATTTTTCTCTTATTTCTATTGCAAAAAACATTGGTTGCTCGTTGGACCGTTTTAAGTGCGTTTATGACAAGGGGCCCGTATCCATGGACGTGGCAGCACTGTTCACACGGAGACGCCGTTAGACGGTGTTAGATGCCGCTCGCGCACCAGTTCGAGCCGGGCCACTTAATATTCGAGCCATTCCCACCTGCTCTGCTCCTCTCCCTCTCTTTTCCTCCCCCGCACTCTCTCCTCTGAGTCATGGCGACGGTTGGCGGCGTAGGCAGCGATTTCGGCGGGTCTGCCGGCGTTGGAGACGATGGTCCACCGGTGGGAGATGTATGCGGGAGCTCAAACCCTAGCTGGTCGTCGGATACGAGCAGGCCCAACCAGAGCCCCCAGAACTGTCTCGAATATGCGGCGGCAAGATCTTGGGCCAGGGCAGCGAAGGAGCATCCGACGGAGAGCCACTGGATTGCCTCGTCGTTCGCGGCGTCTAGTGAGTTCCATCTTCCCTCTTCCCTCTTCCGGTAGATCAATTCTAGGGTTAGGGTTAGGTTTTTTGGCACTATTAGTGATGACGTTTAGTGCTCTCTTAATTGTGATTCTAGGGTTAGGGTTAGGTTTTTTGGCACTGTTAGTGACATAGTTTAGTGCTTTGTTAGTTGTGATTCTAGGGTTAGGGTTAGGATTTAGTTGTGGTTGATGTAGTTTATTTCTCTGTTAATTGTGATTCTAGGATTTAGGGTTAGGATTTAGGATTTTTGGCACTGTTAGTGATGTAGTTTATGCATTTTTATTTATAGTACATTGGTGCTTTGCTTTAGTGCTCTATTTTAGTGCTCTGTTAATTAAGATATTCTATTTTAGTGCTCTTTTTTAGTGCTCTGTTAATTAAGATATTTTAATTATTTGTGTGTAGTTTGAATGATGATGTTTGGCAAGTTAGAATGCACTTACGTGACAGAGACAACTTAGAGAGATCAGTTTGCATTTCAGACATAACATATTATAAGTTGGTTGCCCTGATAGAGATAGAGGGATATGGGCTGAATGATTTCATGTATTTTGTGAGGGTTCCTGGTGTGGGGATTACAGGAATGGATGAATTTGTGATGATGATAAGGTGGATGAAATGCTTGACCATATTGCTAACAATGATCAGAATGTAGTTAACTTGACAGTGGTTACGACACTGATCCAAGACCCGCAGATTTGAACTCGGGCTATCTGTATGAGGAGCAGGTTCCTTTGAGCCAATTATGAGAGAACCCTGTGTATGTAGTAGATCCTTCTGGTGTTCTCTTAAGATCACCACCAAAAAGTAAAATACAGAGTCAGCCAGAGCCACTGCAGTTCTACACCACACAGCAGAGCACAAACCATGGTATGGATACAGATGCTACCATGGAACAATGCAATGCAGCAGATCAGGATGAACTGGAAACAATAATGGATTTGAATAGGAGAACAAAGATTGCCAAATTTAGGAAACATAAGATTGCAGCTGAGCATGTAAATAAGGTTAAGCAGAAGCTACCAATTCTGCTTACTGAAGATGATTTAGATCTGGATGCAGATGAGGACTATCTTCATAGGCTTAATGAAATGAGGAAGCAAAGAGAGGACCCACTCATTCATTTTGATGGAGACACTGATGTGGATGAAGTGTATGAGGAAGATGAGGAAGGGTAGCATGTGGAGGTGGAGCAAGAGGAGCAGGTGCACCAAGAGGAGCAGGTGGAGCAGCAAGATGTGCCTACAAAGAAGAAGAAAGCTAGAAAAGGGCCAACAAAGAGGTCACGTTCTAGCTTGGAACAGAGATTTGAGGATGTTTGGACACCGTCATCAGATGAGGAGGTAGATCTTGGTGTTTTGAAGCAGGAAAATGATGATGGAGCTGAGGAAGTACAATTTGTTCTGCCCAATGGAAGGAAGAGCAGATCAGTGAGATCATTGCCAAGGATCTGATACAATGAGGAGAGAGATAACCCAGAGGAGCACTTTTGCAGAAAACATTGTTTCCTCAATGTGTATTAGTTTAGGAGAGCAATTCAGACATTGCACATAACTCAGAATAGGAATTATGAGTTCCACAGAAACTTCAATGATAGCATCATAGTTGTGTGCACAAATGCAAAATGCCCTTTCTTTATTGCAGCTTATGTTGTTGCAAATGAGACTACTTTTTGCATAAGGAAGGCAAATTTTGTGCACACATGCCCAGCAGTAGGAGAGAACTCCAAGGTCACCGCAAATTGGGTTGCACACCAGTGTGAGGTAATGATGAGAGTTGATATTGGCACACCAGTCACCACAATAATGCAGACACTGAAGAAGAAATATGGAGTAGAGATGTCCAGCCATATGGCCTATAGGGCTAGGAAGCAAGCACTGAAGGTTGTCCAAGGAGATCAGAGAGGTCAATACACTAAAATAAGATATTATTTGCAAGCTGTGTTGGATACAAACCCAGGCTCTAGATGTGTTGTGACTACTAGGCATCTACCAGAGCACCCAAGCAAAATCCCTAGGTTTCATGGCCTCCTTTTCTGTCTAAGTGCTTGCAAAGAAGGGTTTTTGAAGGGATGCAAGCCATTCATATGTACATTGCATTTACTAAGTTGTGAATTGTTTATGCGCTCACATTACATACACTATCTTCTCACAATTGTCAGCTTTGCAGGGGTAGATGGCTGTTTTATCAAGCTGTCAACAAGTCAACAGATCCTTGCTGCAACAGGAAGGGATGGGAACAATAATATCTACCCTGTAGCATTTGGAGTTGTTGACAAAGAGGACAAAGACAGCTGGACCTGGTTCTTAACACAGCTTAGAGATGCACTTGGTGGAGAAAGTGGGAAGTTTGGTTAATATACCATCATCTCTGATAGGCAGAAGGTAAAAAATTTCTTCTCATACAATATTGCCATTGCTTCATATGCACATTGCTCTAGCTTTATTTCATAGGACCAATGGTTAGCTTTATTTCCTATTGTTTCAAGCAGGGGCTGTTAAATGCAATAAACCATGTTTTCCCCGATTGTCCACAAAGATTCTGCCTCAGACATATCTATCAGAATTTCCAAACTGCTGGTTTTAGAGGTGATGAATTAAAGAAACACATGGATGCAGCTAGCTACTCTTATACTGAGAATGAACACCTTGATGCAATGAATGCTTTGAAAAGAGAGTGTAAGGCTGCTTGGATATGGCTTCACAAAATACCTGTTCATACTTGGGCTAGGCATGCTATGGATTTTAATTGCAAAACTGACCTGGTAGTGAACAACATCAGTGAGGTGTTTAATAAAATGATATTAGATGTCAGAGGCAAGCCAATAGTGACCATGATTTGAAGGAATTAGGACACAATTGATGGTCAAATTTAACAAGAATAGAACTAAGACAAAGACAACAAATTGGGAGATTTGCCCTACCTATGCTGAAATGTTAGAGCAGACAAAGTACAACTCAAGGTGGTGCCAGACTTTGATGGTTGGTCCTAACATTTACCAAGTGACTAGTGGAGAAAACACCTACTCAGTGAACTTGCTGGATAGAACATGTGGATGTAGGAAATGGGATATGACTTCTATGTCATGCAATCATGCAGTTTCTGCAATAGTGAAAGCTAAGTTGCAGCCAGAGGACTTTGTGGCTGATTTCTTCAAAAAGGAAATGTACAAAAAGCATTTGCACATATCATATTTCTTGTGGCTGGTCCAAACTTATGGCCAAGGACAAGAACTCAGGACATAAAGCCTCCAGTATTCAAAGACAAGGTTGGGAAGAAACAAACAAAGAGGAGGAAAAACCAGTTTGAGAAGCCAGCAGCAAGAGATACATCTAGGATGTCATCTATTACTTGCAGCAACTGCAAACTTGTAGGGCATAGATACTATGTTTGCTCCAAGCCCCTAAAGCCAGCTCTTCCTATGAGACTAAACCAGCATCAGGTTAGTTAGATTAGCACCTCAATTCTCTTTATTTTGTCTCCATTGTAACTCACAATCCTTAACTGTTTTTGAATTGCAGCCAAACATGTCACAGGCTTCTACTTCAACAACAAATGCATCTACAGCTGCTGCACCACCAAGGAAGAGGCCATCTTCATCTACTGTTGCACCAGCAAGGAAGAGGCCATCTCCATCAACTACCGCTCCTACACCTGCAGCCACTACACCTGCTGCTCCTCCAAGCAGGTCTCCCAGGAAGAAAGCTACACCTGCTGCTCCTCCAAGGAGGTCTCCCAGGAAGAAAGCTACCACTGCTGGTACAACCTCTACCTCTGCTGCAGGAAACAGGTCAACTTTTCAAGCTCCAAGATAGAGTGGAAGAAAAAGGACTATTTCATACAAGTTGAAAGAGTACTTCTATGCTTCTGGTAACTAGATGCCTTTGTCTTTGTTGGCTTGTGATGCCTTTGTGTTGGCTGTGAACTAGATTACGCCTTTGTTGGCTTTCGGAACCTATGATGCCATTGTTGGCTTTGAACTAGCTTATGCCTTTGTTGGCTTTGAACCATCATTGGCTATGAGAACTTGGATGTTTATCTTCAATGTTGCCTTGGATGGATGTGAGAACCTGACAATGTTGGCTGCCTTGGATGTTTATGTGATATGCTGCCTTTGGATGGACTAGATGTTGATTTTGTTGGCTGTGATGCTAGTGATTCTGATGATGATGATCCTTACTATGATTCTAGGGTCCCTCGGCATCGAAAATTTCACCAAAGTGAGTCTAGGGTCAGACGACGTCGAAAAAACCACCAAAGTGAGTCTAGGGTTCCTCAGCGTCGAAAAATCCACCAAAGTGAGTCTAGGGTTCCTCGGCATCGAAAAATCCACCAAAGTGAGTCTAGGGTCCCTCGGCGTCGAAAAACCCACCAAAGTGAGTCTAGGGTCCCTCGGCGTCGAAAAACCCACCAAAGTGAGTCTAGGGTCACTCGACATCGAAAACCCCACCAAAGTGAGTCTAGGGTCACTTGACGTCAAAAAACCCACCAAAGTGAGTCTAGGGTCACTTGACGTCAAAAAACCCACCAAAGTGAGTCTAGGGTCACTCGGCGTCGAAAAACCCACCAAAGTGAGTCTAGGGTCACTCGACGTCGAAAAACCCACCAAAGTGAGTCTAGGGTCACTCGACGTCAAAAAACCCACCAAAGTGAGTCTAGGGTCACTCGACGTCGAAAAACCCACCAAAGTGAGTCTAGGGTCACTCGACATCGACAAAACCAACCAAGTGAGTCTGGGGTCTCTCATCATCGACAAAACCAACCAAGTGAGTCTAGGCTCTCTCGGCATCGACAAAACCAACCAAATGAGTCTAGGGTCAATCGGCATTGACAAAACCAACCAACAACATCAGATTCAGCATAACTAGAAGATCCATACATAACCATA
The DNA here is from genome assembly GCF_018294505.1 of Triticum aestivum. NCBI lineage: Eukaryota > Viridiplantae > Streptophyta > Magnoliopsida > Poales > Poaceae > Triticum > Triticum aestivum. The sequence continues at coordinate 426,642,414 of NC_057801.1, read as the reverse complement.
ACTAATAAGTACCATATTACACAATAGTGCTTAATGCTAAATAGGTACATGACATAATCATAATTTAGAGATTAGTAGATCATTCATCTAATAGTAGTCATTACATAACCATAATTATAGTACTCATCATCCCATAACCATGCTGGTGGTACTAATAATCGGCATATTACATTATACTGCTCATTCATCTAAGATGGCCTTGATCCCATTGAGCTTCAGCTTGGTCTGCTCCACAACCTTCTCAAGCTCATTAATGTAGGCCTGCAACTTAATCTTCTCTTCAGCAAGCTTCAACTTCATGTTCCTAACGACATTGGCTTGAGCAACTGTCGGGTTCTTGAGCATGTCATACTTCTCCTGCAGCTTCCTCTCATCAGGTTTGTTCTGCATCTTATCTCTCTGCATCTGAGCCCTCTGCTCCTGGGCATCCAAGAGACTGTTGACATCTTCAACCAACCTCTCCTAACTTGCCTGCAGCTTGATCTTCTGTTGTGTCAGATTGTGAACAGCAAATGAGCTTTCCAGATTCTCCTCAATCTTGCTCCTCCCGCACTCTTCATACTTATCCCACAACTTGGTCAATGCATTCTCCATTGAGGCTGGCCAAAATGGATCAACCCATTCAACTAGCCAACAGTTTCTTCCCTCATGTAATATTAGTGTTAAACAAATGGTGAAAAGTGCTCACTAATCCACATGCTATAAACTAACAAATAGGTATGAAGTAACACAATCAGTTAAACAAACAGGTATGAGCTATATGACACAATGAGTTAAACAATTACACACTCATTAATCCACATGCTATAAAGTAACAAGTCTGAATCAGTGATCCCAACCCTATGCACATACTGACATATAAACAATGACCTCACTCACCCACCACTATCACAGAAAATACATAACTAATTAACAACCTAACTAACTGGACAGACCTGCTGACAACATTGTGCACATGCTCACATATAAACATTGAACTCACTGAGCATCTAACACACCAGAGCTGCTAACTATAAAATCAGTACTAAACAATGACCAGATTAGCATCAATTTGGCACATACCTTCACAGCACAAGCAAGGAACCTCCTGCCAGTATGGATGCCCTGGAAAGCAACACGCCTCTCTGCTGGCAGGGAGTGTTCATTGCACAAAACGTCAGGTTCAGTGCCCTCGAAATCGGAGTCATCCATGGTTTCAGGGATCTGGAGGTGCAAAGGAAAGCCAACAAAACTTCAGATCAAGCTCAACAGAAAAATCCCCAAATCCCAACCCTAACCCTAGCTTGAGCTCGAGCAACTCACCTTGATGATGCCCTTGTATGAAACTGAGTCGACGTACTGGTGAGAGTTCTCGCTGATGTCGTCATCAGACCAGGACACCATGGCGACGCGGCGGCGACGGCGGTCGGAGATGTGGGAGGGGGCGGCGGCGGCGAACGAGCGGGAGCAGAGAGGGGAGAAGGACGAGAGAGAGTGAGGGCTGGGAGTGGGCCTGCACCGCTTCGGGGGTGTTTGACCCGAGCGGCTCGAACCGGTGCGCGAGCGGCGTCTAATGCCGTCTAACGCCGTCTAACGGCGTCTCCGTGTGGACAGTGCTGCCACATCGACAGATGCGGGCCTCCTTGTCATAAACGCACTTAAAACGGTCCAAACGAGCAACCAGTGTTTTTTGCAAAAAATTAAGAAAAAAATTAGTGTTTTTTGGCACAATTCCGTATATTTATGGTTCCTGCAATTCACTCAGGTCCGAGTGGCGGGCCTCAAAGCCTCACGGACATAATTTCATAGGAAACGGGTGGCAGCCCTTCCTACTTAATAGAAAGTACATAGATTGTCATTGTAGAACCACACCATCCAAGTCTGCACAACAAGTTTGTTACCACAAACCAGCCCATAACTCCGAATAGACATACGTACTAAGAACTTTTGGAAGTGCTAAACCTACAACCTTGTGTTGTCAAATGCATTCAAAACCCTTTCAATTTTGTTTAAATATAAAAATTGTAAATGTATTAAGAAGGTTGTGGTGTCAATATACATCATTGTTTGTGTAGAATTTCCACTCTAGACCACCGAGATCGAGAAAAATTACTCACACCAAACTGGTAAAATAGAAGAAAACGAGACAAGGAGGATATACATGCACGCATATGGTGTGATACTAACATCTTGTTTGGCAATTTACATAATAATCTAATAATCTCCGATAAAACTAAACCTCAAAAATTAGACTTACCATAGAGATGGATAAATTTCTCATATTTTTAGATTAACCCTACACTTACATAGCCATGGATAACTTTACTATCTATTTAAGCTCTTTTCTGCACATTATATCAGAAACAGGTAAACACAAGGAAAAGCAGTTCAACCAAACGAAGATTATTCACCGCAATATGCAACCTTACCGGAGACCCAAGGACAACCAACTAAAATTGGCTAGTGCATTTACAATTCTGCAAGCTTATTATCACTAAACATCTGAAACTGCGACAGAAGTATAATTCACCATACCACACAGTAGATCTCAGTTCGTCTATAGTATTAATAAATAGCGTGAGGCATCTGCCTGATATAATATGGTTAATTCAAATACAAATAAGTACTCTCTTACTTACTTACTTACGAAGCCTTTGATCCCAAACAAGTTGGGGTAGGCTAGGTATGAAACCCTTTCACGAGGACTTCCCAGGAGGTCACCCATCCTAGTACTACTCTCGCCCAAATGGGTTTCATACCCAAAAGACTGGCTAGTTTTTACGTTGGCTCGCCAAGCCTATCACAACCCTTAGATATGAAACTCTTTCACAAGGACTTCCCAAGAGGTCACCCATCCTAGTACTAGTCTCGCTCAAATCGGTTTCATACCTATGGGACTGGCTAGTTTTTACGTTGGCTCGCCAAGCCTATCACAACCCTCCTCCTTTACCCGGGCTTGGGACCGGCTATGCCTAGAAGACATAGGCGGAGTTACAAATAAGTACTCTCTCCGTTCCTAAATATAAGTCTTTATAGAGATTCCACTATGAACCACATACGAATGTATATAAATGCATTTTGAGTGTAGATTCACTCATTTTGCTCCGTATGTAGTTCATAGTAAAATCTTTACAAAGACTTACATTTAGGAACGGAGGAAGTATAAGGAAGTGAAAACACTCCACAAATATATTTCATTGATCAAAGCAACAGCCTCGTGAGCATATTGACTGAGATAAATAGTACTCCCCCCGTCCGGGAATACTTGTCATCAAAATGAATAAAAGAGGATGTATCTAGATATATTTTAGTTCTAGATACATCCCCTTTTGTTTATTTTGATGACAAGTATTTTCGGACGGAGGGAGTAGGTAGAGCTGAGATAGGACACACCTATGAAACAATATATTCATGTCTCAGTTATAAATTCCTTCTACCAAACAAGCAAATCACGAGGAGGCGACACATACTATGCCTACTCCCACAAGAAACCGCCCAGTGCACCAACGTCCAAAGCAATCAAAATTCTCTTTTGCGCCATGATTATCTCGAGTATGGTTTGCACATGCATAAAATTAAAGAAACTGCCACCGGCCATCAAGGAAGTGCCCTTAAATATATATATAAGCGTTCGACGAACAAGCAGAAGTTGAGATGGCAGCTTGTGTAAATAATTCCTCACAGCAACGAAAGTGAAGTGAAATATTCCTCTCATGAACGAGGTACACATATGCACTCGAGTACATGTACAAGAAGTCCACGGTACGAGCTATATAAATTAATAAGTTGCAACTGTTCTAGTTATTAGACCAGCTTCATCAACTCATCCAATTTGCCCGTGGAGGACAAATGGAAGAGGATTAAAGCAATGTAGGCACAAGTTCAAGATGAAAAGCTTGCATGGAATTAATAATTAGGATAACAGGACCGCACCATGCATAGACCAAGCTCAAGGGTAACCCTGGCGATCACATCTGGCGCAACTCCAGCATTTGGAAAGCATCATATATGCATATCTACTAGGCTAGCTAGCTACTAATTAATTAAGTGTGTCTGAAGGAGTTAATTAGTCAGGGGTTGTTGGGCATTGTGGAAGGGGAAAGGTCTTGCAATAGCGCGTAGTCAGTGAAATGGTGCTGCTGGAGAGTTCCCGCCATTGGATGAGAGGCTGGATGATGATGGGGAGGCGGTGGCACGCTCAGCAGGTGCATGTTAGGGCTTGGGTAGGGCATGCGCATCATGCTCATCAGCTCTGGGTGGAACACCCCCGGCGGTATGAGGTGCGGCGGCGGGAGCCCGTGGAGTCCGGGGGGCATAAAGAGGTGCGCGGCGCTTCCCCGGAGGCTGGCGGGGCTGTGGTGCGTGTGCTGCCCTTCGTACGTGGTGATCACCGTCGACGGGTCCTGGTACGACCGCTCCACCTGCTTCTTCACGCCGCACTTGGGCGTCGTGCACCGGTAGTAGCTCCTGCGCACGTTGCCATTTACATTACGTTATCACGGCCGGTTCACACTGAGCTTCATGCATGCAACTAAAGCGTACCTTGGATAAGGGCTGTTCTTGACGGCCTTCTGGCCGTATTTGCGCCAGCGGTAGCCGTCCTCGAGGTGATCGACCTCGCTCTTGGTGAGGAAGGAGACGCGGGGCAGCCGCGGCCTCTTCTCGGCTTTCTTTTTGGGTTTGTTATTCCTGCAGCGGCAAAGTAATTAATCACTTAGGTTCATCGCAAAACAAAAATAAATAAGCAGTTAACAGGCTAGAAACAGAACAGGCACTGATCCATCAGTGCCTTGCTTAGCTAGGTCAATCAATCAATCGTGATTTTCCGGAAGTACTATATATAGCTAACTATGTCGCCTAGATATTTCATGGAACGGTGCAGCCCATGTTATGTAGTTTTGCCGAGAGTGATCAGTGTTGTAGATCTATAGTTCCATAACAGATAGGGAGTGTAGTAAGTTAGCTAGCTAGATATATATATACCTATATACAGAGATCACATGTCATGACAAGATCAACCTGATGTAATGCAAAATTTAGGAAATTTATACTAATGGCCTTGATGCTTTTGGAGATTATATTACATTTTTGGATCTTTTCTAAAAGGGGGAGAGATCTTTATTTTTGGGTCTTCAAAGACTAAGCTATCTACTTGGTCAAAGTTTGAAGCTACGGCACGCATGCGCAGCAATTGATTAGTTCTAAGGAAGATCTCTTCTAGAGTGTACGTTGATTGTCTTTTAAATTGAATACCACACGATCTATAAAGTTATCTTGGACCAAAGCAATAAGAAGCATATAAGACGACAAAAGTGTGAGTCAGCTTGGGGGCTAACCGGATCTAATTCCAGATGAACTATAAGAACCCTAATGAAGCAAACCGTAGCAAACCCTAATGTTCACATCACCTAATAGACAAGGCACAAACACAATGGGGCAGAACGAAAGAAAATCCAAGTAAGTAAGCAATAGTAGGACCAGATCTATCACTGTATGAACACATCGCATAAGCTCACGACAAAAGGAATCGGCGAAGCAAGAAATCAAGGTGATTCACACAGCAGATCAGCATCAAAATTGGCGAAACCTACGCTGTCTTGGAACTTTCCCCATCTTCATGGTCCTTCCCATCCTCCTGGTCATCCGCCTCCTGCGCCCGGCCCTTGTTGCTCCGGCGAGACTTTCCCTCACCGTCCCCGCCTCCGGACGAGAAAGACACCGATGAGTTGGGTGTTAGCAGCGCCGCGCTTTCTCCAGCAGCGCTGCCGGTGCCCTGGCTCTCTTGGTCATGGCTCCTAACGTCGACCGACAGCTCGTGCTTGGCCGGCACGTCGAGATGCCGAGTTAGCCCGGCGGGGTCCAACAAGAACCCCTGCAGGTAGTTCGTGATGCTCGAGTACGGCGCGATCTCGTCGTCGCGTACACCACCGCCGACGCCCTCGGGCTGGTTGAAGAAGAAGCTCTCCATGTCGTCGTTGCTGAGCTCGTAGCCGCCGGCGCCATCGTAGCGGGTGAGTTGGCCGTGGCCATGCTGGTGGTAGAGGCCATGACGGCCCTGATCCCCTCCCCCGCCACCACCGGAAGACATGATGAGAGAGTGGGAGGTAGCTAAGTGTGTAAAGAGAAGAGAGGCGTGGAAGTGAGGAGGAGGGTTTGAGCTTGCACCTAGTCTCGCCTTCCCCTCTTGATATTCATTTTTAATTGCAAAAGCGTGCAAAGGATGATAGGCGCAAAGATACGACTTTTGTTGAATGGAATATATAATTTTCAGTGGGTGCGGGGGCAAGGCGATCTAGCTACTACCACGTATTCTAGTGTGATGTGTAGAATCAGTCAATTCCTAATGTGTCTATTAGTGACATCTCCTTGTTTAAGATTCTGTTTGCATTTATCCATGTGGGCGTATCCGTCAGAACAAACTGTCGGCATATAAAATGAACTGCAGATTTCGTTTTTTACAGGCATATTACTGCAGGTTACTGCTGAATGATCGAGATACTTGATTCGAACTGGATGTGGTTTAGTGTGCTTAAATCCCGCGTTTGGACAGACATGGAGTACTTTGTTTTTCTCTCTTTTTTGGGAGGAAGGGCAGATACATACCTGCAGTCCTCTACGGTCTAGCTGCTGTTGCAGCCAAGAATTTTGACACACAACGTGTGGCTTTACCCAGTAGTACAACGCTCATTCTATAATTCCACGTGCATATATGCGGGTACCATTTTGAATTAATGGTCGCATGCATACGTGTATAGCGCTGTGGAGTTGGAGCTTATGAATGTACTAACTGTCCGGGTTTATTAGTTTTTTTTTCGTATTTGACTAAATTTTGACCTTAGATTTGAGTAGCAAAATATAAGTTGTATGACATACAAATTATATTGGTATATTCGTATTTGAAAGGAGTTTCCAACGATATTATTTTTGTTACATATAAATATACTCCCTCCGATACAAAATAAGTGTCGTGGTTTTAGTTCAAAATTAAATGCATGGTCAAATTTTGACCCAAAATGCGCTATGACTAATAAACCCCGGCGAAAGTATAGTACGTACATACGACATTCAAGTTACTCTCCCCCCCTCTCCTCTCTCTCTCTCTCTCTCTCTCTCTCTTCATGGAGTACTATACATAACCGTACATAGTGCAACTGACCTCCCGGACGGATAAAATAGTCTGATGAAGTTAGCAAACCATGTTCTGTTGTCTAAATCAAGCATGTATGTACGGGTTTTGTATTTTCTTTTCTTCGAATCAACGAGCCTCCCCTTGACTATTTCTATTAAAGAAACAACCCTAGTACTACAAGGTAGCAAATGAAACAACACCAAACGGGAAAGAAAGCCCCTGAAGGCAACAGAAGCAAAAGTCGGTGGTTACTACTGCACACAGGCAGAGTCAACCAACCACACACTCTAGGGTGAAATTGCTCTAAAAGTTCCAAACAAGTTTTCACCATGCTACTTATTACATCATGCCCAGGGAAGAAAAGCTTATAGCTAAATGAGACTCCCAACACCACTCAGCTTCAAATCCTCCCGCCCAAAGGTTTCCATCCATGTCTTCAGTTGAAGATTTGTCGCAACACCTCTCTGGTCCTTAACACACCATCTTCAGTTATGCTTATGTCTTGGCTTTTCTGTAATATTCTCCAAGAATTCAGCAAGGAACAAAATTTGAAAACCTCGGAAGAGGGGTCATCACAAAATTTCTTATCAAAGCACACCCGATTCGACCTAGTTTTCCAAATTGTCCAGCAGATAGTACCCCCCCCCCCCCCCCGCGCGTACCACGCGTCTTTGATTTCCAGGGAAAGGCTGCAACCAGCTTCCCATCATATCTGAAATGCCGTCAGGGGGTCTAGTCAAGTCAAAGGCACAGATCATCACCTGCTAGACAAATCTGAGAAGGCTACACTAGAACATAAAATGATGAAGATTCTCTTTGAGGCCACAGAAATGGCATTCTTCATTGCCACCCAATCCATCTTCTTTTGATGGGATTGTCTTTAGTTAAAATGCTATTTTTGATAATCACCCACAAAAAACCCTAATCTTTAGGGGAACTCTTAATTTCCAAATCCCTCTAAACCCAGCCAGGGGAGAGGATTTGAGAAACACGTATAGTTCCTTCACCACAAATTTGTTCTTATTGTTCAGCAACCAAAGGACTTTATCCTTCTCATCCACAAGCTCAACTTCATCAACGAGCTTTTTTAACTCTTCCCTCTGAACCAAATGCTCTCCATGTAAAGTTCTCTTGAAGGTAAACCTATCCCAACCAGCTTCCTTAACAGTTTTAATAGTAACTAGCTTGGGAAATGTGATGTTGTATAATCTGGGAAATATCTCCGCTTGCTTTTTATCTCCTAGCCAAAGATCTTCCCAAAATAAGGTCCTAGCACCATCACCTATCACCCTTTCTGGCCAGGCTAACAAAGATTTCTTTGACTTTCATCAACCCCTGACAGAAGTGAGAATCATTGTTGCCACAACTCACTGCAGACAATGTTTAGCTAGCATTTGTTATGCAACAACTCTTGCCATAAACCTTTAGAATTCTCAAGCTTCCACAACCATTTCATTAGCAGGCATTTGTATTTCAGCTAGCAGACAATGTTTTCATTTTGTATTGCTTTACTTGCTAGCTGAAATACAAATTTGTCTCGCTTGTCATGCATGTTCTGACATGTATATACATAGCACGATAGGGATTTTAAATAGCTATATACAAATTTGTTTCACTTGTCATGAACGCATGTTGTCCCACTCATCGTGTACATGCATGCTTATATATTTTTGGATTCTATATACGAATACGGCATAACAACTACAGGACTTATAATAAACAGATTTTTTCTTTGAGGGGTTAAACCAAGCTTTATTACTTAAATTCCACATGACGTGGGATACAGATCGGATCATGCGGAAAATGAAATTGTATGATGACTCGTGAACTGTCTTAGTGGTCTGCCCCAGACCTCACCTCCAATCCCTTTTCTATGTATAATCTTCTGAATCGATGCTGTCTCTTTAGCAATAATTAGGTCCCTAGAATTGTTTCGTACAAGAAAGATTAATTTAGGCATTTCGCAAGAAAAAGATTAATTTGGGCAAGATAAATTTGGTCAAAATACCAGTAAATCAAGCTGTATTACGTTAGAACCATTTAGTAAAACCGAAGTTTATACATGCAGCCGGAGGGAGAGAGTAGGCAGTGGACACCTAGCCCATCCAAAAGGACCGAAAAGACGGATCCTCCGTCAACAAAACAAGGCACCCGCTTTTAAAACGGGCGGCGCCGCGGCCCGTCTAGTTGGAGGATCTCTCACGACACCTCCCGAGCCTGCCGCATGCTGACGCTGGCGAGGAGGAGCATGTATGACGGTGGCCCGTCACACCACGAGCGGCGCCCGGTCGAGCAGCAAAGCACAAGGTAGCGGTCGTGGCCGCGCAGGCGTCCCGTCCGTCACTGCGTCACGAGCGCGCGGCGCGGCCAAGCGTCTGGGCGTCGGTAGCACAGCTCGGTCAAACTTTCACGCTCCGGATCTCAGCCGCTTTCACAGCCAAATCCGCCCGTGCGGCTCCGCACGTGTGCCATTGCCCCTGCCACCGCCCCGATCCGCTCGTCGAATCCCGAATGAAATGGAGCCCGCGTGGTGCCGTGGAGTCCTGGTGAAGTTGTACCGGGAGGGGAGGAATCATCGGCGGTAGCACGTCACCGGTGTGCGGGGCCATGGTGCGGTGTGAACAGGCGTACGCTTTGTGGCGCCGCGATTGTACGTACGGCTTGCGTCCAGATTTCGGGGTATTTTGTTCGTGCGTGCGTGCGTGCGGGTTGCGGGGCGGTGGGTCGTGGGCGTCGGCAGACGCAGGAGGTGTGGGCTGGACCGATGCGATGCGGTGCGCGCGGGATGGACGCAGAGTGGAGGAGGTGGATGCGATACGTACGTGGTGCTGCGGAGACCGGCGGCGTGAGCGTGAGGAGGTTCCGTCCGCGTGCGCTAATATTTTTTGGCCGATTTCGTCTCATTCATGTTCCCGGTGTGTCGATCGCTTGTCGGTTCGATCGAGGACAGCGTGGTTGGTCTGTGACTTGGACGGGTATGCACGTATGGTCATGGCCCTCACAGAAAGGAAAAGGTTTCTTTAGGGTATAAACAAAAGGTTAATTCGTTCGGAAAAGTAGGGTGAGTGAATATGTGCGTGCCCCCACTGAGCTCTTTTGGGCGTGCATGATTCCTTAGGTTCAGGTGCATGCATGTCAGCATGTGGTCAGGCACGTCACTACGTTACTATGGTGCGATGTGATCGCTGAGCTGAAAATCCTAGTTGGAGAGCCGGGTGATTCACTGTTTGTTTTTTTCATGGTAATACTTGTTTCATTCGTATCATAAAGATCAAATTACAAGTCACGTAAAAGCCGGCATGATAAAACCGAAAAGATAGCAGAACATGCTAAGCTTAACACCAACGTCCGTCACCTGTCTCCGGCACCACCACAACAGCCACCAAAGAAAAAAAATGACGGATCACCTCCTCGCCCGAGCTCGACACGGCTCCGTCGCTGAAACCTATTCTCGACGTCTCGAAAATTTGGAAGTGCACCAATATACGCACTCAGATACTCAGCGGTCTTTGTATCACCTAGACTAGAAATGTAAATTTGAGCTTCGGCCTATGCAGCAACAATCCTGACCACACATCTATTACATTGAGTTATCTGCACCTGACTGTTGCCATGTTTGCAATTTTCTCTAAATTTTGTCCATATCTAAGAGCATCACCAACCTGACCCTCCACAACCACCCACCCACCTTGCTCCATCTGTCCCCTCCCCTCCGTCTATATATTCGGGTGGATACCGTAGACAGTGTCTCGATAAAAAATCGTCACCTAAGTGGTGCCTCCCGTACATAGCTCATATGGCGAGCCTGGCCCGACACACCTCAAAACCATTCCGTATGCGTGGCGGATTTGGGCCTGCCCAACGCGTCCGTCGCTTCGGATTCGACACATTGGATAGTCAAAGTTAAATCTGATAGATCCCTCAGGGTATCCTAAGTTAGGTTACTTGGTGCGATGGTAACATGACACGGAATTTTACCAAGGTCCGGCCTCTACAGAGGAGATAATACCCTACGTCCTGATTGTGTCTATTGCGTTGGAGCGTATCGAAAGTACAAAGTACCAAGAGGTTGTAAGTTGTCTATCTATGAGCCTGGCCACTCGGTTTACGTACCACACTGAAGGATCCTAGGGTACATGGATCTTAGCCGACTATGTACAGAGAGGTAGATAGCTCTATGATTCCAACTTCTTGTCTTGCGTGTCAAGCCTCTTGGAATCTTTATGTGACACACCATGAGCCGCCCAAAGTGGCCCAGGATGAAACCGACAAGGGGTCCTCAGCCCGGCCCACCAGGCCAAAAAATGTCATGGTGAGGGGATAAGGTACCAACGGCAAACCCGAGGGCGGTCCTCATCTTCTCAGCCACTGTCGCGACCTCTTGGAGTCGGGCCTCCGTGTCACAATTCTGGATCTCTGGCAGCGGAGCTCCAAAAGGCAGACAAAAGTCATATCAAAGAAGAGGCGGCCGAAAAGGTTAAAGAGCGCTCACGGCAATGCTAAGGCACGTACCCTTAGCAACAACTTCCAAATTTTGGCAGTTTTGTCGCGCCTCAGCAAGTTGTGTAGCCACATCCTCGCTCTCCCGCCGGAGCCGAGCGACCTTCTGATCGGCCTCCCAGGCCACATCAGCCACATGCGTCAGTTTCTTCTCCGCAGCCTCCAGATCACACTGAAGCAATCCCCGGTGGTCCTTATTCTCCTCCAAGTCATTATGAAGGGAATAATAGGCCTCCAGCTCCTATTGAAGGGCGGCCTCCAAGTCATGTTTGGAGGACAACGCTGCCTCCAGCTGCTTCTTGGAAACCTCCTCTGCTTCTTCTTCCTGCTTACGGCCTGGGAGGCCTCGTCCAACTCCCTGTGGAGGGGTGCAGTCTCTTTGGAGGCTACACAAGGGAAAACACTTCAAAACCCCTTCAAGTCAAATAAATCAAAAGATAGGGCTGCACTGGGTACAAATCCAAAAGCGATGACTGACATGAGGCATCATCCTTGGTATGTTGCAAGCCACAGGCCTTCTGCTGAGGAGCCCCCAACCGCTCCTCTAGCTCTGAGACCCGCGCAACAAGGCTGCAGTTATCCTCAACGAGACCCTAAATAAGGACGAAAGGATACCTTAGTCAAGATCGCCTACAAAAAGGGATATGTGGACCACCACCATACTTGGTCCCGGGGGCTACTACCACTACAAGTTAAGAGGCAATGCACACCTTGAAGCTGCGCTCCACAGATAGCATAGCAACGAGGGGGAGAGTGTGTCTACGTACCCTTGTAGACCGTAAGTGAAAGCATTAAACAACGCGGTTGATATAGTTGAACTTCTTCGTGATCCAACGATCAAGTACCGAACGTGCATCACCTCCGCGTTCAACACACATTCAGCTCGGTGACGTCCTCACCTTCTTGATCCAGCAAGACGATCGAAGTAGTAGATGAGTTCCGGCATCACGACAACGTAGTGACGGTGATGGTGATGCGATCTCTGCAGGGCTTTGCCTAAGCACTACGAAAATATGACCAGGGAATAAATGGTGGATGGGGGCACCGCACATGGCTAAGACAATGTTGTGTCCTTGTGTGGCACCCCCTCCCCATGTATATATAGGTGGGAGGGGAGGGGAGGCAGCCAGGCGTGCCCTAGGGGAAAGGAAGGAAGAGGAGGGGGAAGGAAAGGGAAGACCTAGTCTCCACTTTCCTTCTCCCCTAGGGCCGGTCATCTATAAGGGTGCACCAGCCCCTTGAGGGCTGGTGTGTTCCTTCACTTGGCCTATTAGACCCATAGCTTTGTTGGGGTTGCCCGGAACCCCTTCCGACGACCCGACAAGTACCCGGTATCACCCAAAACACTTCCGGTGTCCAAATACCATCGTTCTATATATCAATCTTTACCTCTTGACCATTTCGAGACTCCTCGTCATGTCCGTGATCTCATCCGGGACTCCGAACAACATTCGGTCACAAAATCACATAACTCATATAATACTATATCTTCATCGAACGTTAAACGTGCGGACACTACGGGTTCGAGAACTATGTGGACATGACCGAGACACCTCTCTGGTCAATAACCAATAGCGGAACCTGGATGCCCATATTGGCTCCTACATATTCTACGAAGATCTTTATCGGTTGAACCATTATGACAACCTACACAATTCCGTTTGTCCATCGGTATGTTACTTGCCCGAGATTCGGTCATCGGTATCTTCATACCTAGTTCAATATCGTTACCGGCAAGTCTCGTTCCGTAATACATCATAGTGCAACTAACTCATTAGTCACTTTTCTTGCAAGCCTTCTTATGATGTGTATTACCGAGAGGGCCTAGAGATACCTCTCTGATACTCGGAGTGACAAATCCTAATCTCGATCTATGCCAAGTCAACAAAGACCTTCGGAGATACCTGTAGAGCATCATTATGATAACCCAGTTACGTTGTGACATTTGATAGCACACAAGGTATTCCTCCGGTATCCGGGAGTTGCATAATCTCATAGTCGGAGGAATATGTATTTGACATGAAGAAAGCAATAGCAATAAACTGAACGATCATTATGCTAAGCTAACGGATGGGTCTGGTCCATCACATCATTCTCCTAATGATGTGATCACGTTATCAAATGACCACACATGTCTATGGTTAGGAAACCTTAACCATCTTTGATCAACAAGCTAGTCTAGTAGAGGCTTACTAGGGACACGGTATTTGTTTATGTATTCACACATGTATTTAAGTTTCCATCCAATACAATTCTAGCATGAATAATAAACCTTTATCATGAATAATGAAATATAAAAATAACAACTCTATTATTGCCTCTAGGGCATATTTCCTTCAGTCTCCCACTTGCACTAGAGTCAATAATCTAGATTACATTCTAATGAATCTAACACCCATGGAGTCTTGGTGCTGACCATGTTTTGCTCGCGGAAGAGGCTTAGTCAACGGGTCTGCTACATTTAGATCCTTATGTATTTTGCAAATTTCTATGTCTCCACCCTTGAACTTTTCACGAGTGGAGTTGAAGCGTCTCTTGATGTGTTTAGTCTTCTTGTGAAACCTGGATTCCTTCACCAAGGCAATTGCTCCAGTGTTGTCACAAGAGATTTTCATTGGACCCAATGCACTGGGTATTACACCCAGATCGGATATGAACTCCTTCATCTAGACTCCTTCATGAGCTGCTTCCGAAGCAACTATGTACTCCGCTTCACACATAGATCCCGCCACGACGCTCTGCTTGGAACTTCACCAACTGACAGCTCCACCATTCAATATAAACACGTATTCGGTTTGTGACTTAGAGTCATCCGAATCAGTGTCGAAGCTAGCATCGACATAACCATTTACGACGAGCTCTTCGTCACCTCCATAAACGAGAAACATATCCTTGGTCCTTTTCAGGTACTTCAGGATGTTCTTGACTGTTGTCCAGTGATCCACTCCTGGATTACTTTGGTACCTCCCTGCCAAACTGATGGCAAGGCACACATCAGGTCTGGTACACAGCATAGCGTATTTGATAGAACCTATGGCTGAGGCATAAGGAATGACTTTCATTTTCTCTCTATCTTCTACAGTGGTCGGGCTTTGAGTCTAACTCAACTTCACACATTGTAACACAGGTAAGAACCCTTTCTTTGACTGATCCATTTTGAACTTCTTCAAAACTTTATCAAGGTATGTGCTTTGTGAAAGTCCTATTAAGCGTCTCAATCTATCTCTATAGATCTTGATGCCCAATATATAAGCATCTTCACCGAGGTTTTCCATTGAAAAATTCGTATTCAAGTGTCCTTTTATGCTTTCCATAAATTCTATATCATTTTTGATCAACAATATGTCATCCACATATAATATTAGAGATTCTATTAAACTCCCACTCACTTTCTTGTAAATATAGGCTTCTCCATACGTCTGTATAAAACCATATGCTTTGATCACCTCATCAAAGCGTATATTCCAACTTCGAGATGCTTGCACTAGTCCATAGGTGGATCGCTGGAGCTTGCACACTTTGTTAGCACCTTAGGATAGACAAAACCTTCTGGTTGCATCATATACAACTCTTCTTTAAGAAATCCATTAAGGAATGCAGTTTTGACATCCATTTTCCAGATTTCATAATTATAAAATGTGACAATTGCTAACATGATTCTAAATAACTTAAGCATCGCTACGTGTGAGAAGGTCTCATCGTAGTCAACCCCTTGAACTTGTCGAAAACCTTTTGAGACAAGTCAAACTTTGTAGATGGTGACATTACCATCAGCGTGTGTCTTCTTCTTGAAGATCCATTTATTCTCAATGGCTTCCCGGTCATCGGGCAAGTCCACCAAAGTCGACACTTTGTTCTCATATATGGATCCTATCTCAGATTTCATGGCCTCAAGCCATTTATCGGAATATGGGCTCATCATAGCTTCTTGATAGTTTGTAGGTTCATCATGGTCTAGTAACATGACTTCGAGGACAGGATTAACGTACCACTCTGGTTCGGAACGTGCTCTGTTCGACCTACGAGGTCCAGTAGTAACTTGATCTGAAGTTTCATGATCATCATCATTAACTTCCTCTCTAGTTGGTGTAGGCATCATGTGAACGAATTTCTCTAATGTGCTACTTTCCTAATTGAGAGAAGGTATAATTACCTCATCAAGTTCTACTTTCCTCCCACTAACTTCTTTCGAGAGAAACTCGTTCTCTAGAAATGTTCCATTCTTGGCAACAAAGATCTTGCCTTCGGATCTATGGTAGAAGGTGTACCCAATTGTTTCCTTAGGGCATCCTATGAAGATGTATTTCTCCGATGTGGATTCGAGCTTATCAGGCTGAAGCCTTTTTTAAGTGTTGCAACCCCAAACTTTAAGAAATGACAGCTTAGGTTTCTTGCCAAACCATAGTTGCATGTCTGTCGGTGGAACTGGTCTCATGTGCGTAGACATGTAAGGTTGGTCCAGGCCGCTTCATCCCACAATACCGCCAAATCAAAATAAGACGTTGGTGGTAAGCAGTTTGACTATCACTGCCCACAACTTTTTGTATTCTACTCGTGCATATCATCTATGCATAGACCTGGCTCAGATACCACTATTGGGAAATGTTGCATGGAAAGCAAAAGAAATTCTACGCACACGCAATGATTTATCCATGGAGATGCATAGCAATGAGGGGGGGAGTGTTTCTATGCGGCTAAGACAATGTTGTGTCCTTGTGTGGCGCCCCCTCCCCATGTATATATAGGTGGGAGGGGAGGGGAGGCAGCCAGGCACACCCTAGGGTTGGCCGCCGGCCCCTAGTGCCCCTGCCTTGCCCTGCGCCCCCTGCCATATTTCCCCGAAGGGGAAAGGAAGAGGATGGGGGAAAGAAAGGGGAGACCTAGTCTCCACTTTCCTTCTCTCCTAGGGCCGGCCATCTATAAGGGCGCACCATCCTCTTGAGGGTTGGTGTGTTCCCTCACTTGGCCCATTAGGCCCATAGCTTTGCCAGGGTTGCCTGGAACCCCTTCCGTGACCCGACAAGTACCTGGTATCACCCGAAACACTTCCTGTGTCCAAATACCATTGTCCTATATATATCAGTCTTTACTTCTCAACCATTTCGAGACTCCTCTTCATGTCCATGATCTCATCCGGGACTCCGGACAACATTTGGTCACCATATCACATAACTCATATAATATTATATCCTCATCGAACATTAAGCGTGCGGACCCTATGGGTTTGAGAACTATGTAGACATGACCGAGACACCTCTCTGGTCAATAACCAATAGCGGAACCTGGATGCCCATATTGGCTCCTACATATTCTACAAAGATCTTTATCGGTTGAACCGTTATGACAACCTACAGAATTTCCTTTGTCCATTGGTATGTTACTTGCCTGAGATTCGATCATCGGTATCTTCATACCTAGTTCAATCTCATTACCGGCAAGTCTCTTTACTCGTTCCGTAATTCATCATCGTGCAATGAAAGTGCAACTATCCCTGGGTGGTTTTGGTAATTCCTAACAACATATAGCTCATTGAGCTAATGCTATTTCAAGACAAATATTTCAGGAAAGCTCAATGATTGGCATGGGATGGATGAGAAATGTGGACCCCTCAAAATGTTAAGGACAAAAGGATTGGTTCAAGCTCAAAGCACAAGACTCTACATTTTCCATTTTAGTGATCCAAGATCACATTGAGTCCATAGGAAAAGCCAATACTATCAAGAGGGGGTGAGGTGTTGCTTAATGAGTTTCTTGCTCAAAGTGCCTAGTGATATGCTCCAAAAACTCTCAACTACTTTCTCACATCCACATATGTCCCAAACCAAAAGTCAAACTCGGCCCCACTAAAACTTTCTATCCGGCGCCACTGAGTTCAGTTGACATAGCCACTGCCAGAAACCCTAGTATTTTCGGTCTCACCGATAGGGATCTCTGTCTCACCGAGATGGGATTGTAATCTCTCTATTTCCCTTCGTAACGTTTTGGTCAAACCGAGATGAGTGATTGGTCCCACCGAGATTGCAATGCAAACTCTCTGTTTCCCCTTCGTAATGTTTCGGTCCAACCGAGATAAGCGAATTGGTCCCACCGAGTTTGCCTGACTAACTCTCTGTGTGTCTATTACCAAAATCGGTCTCACCGAGTTTGTGTAATCGGTCTCACCGAGATTACGTTATGCCCTAACACTAACCACATCGGTCCCACTGAGTTGACATGTCGGTCCTACCGAAATGCCTAACGGTCACATTATGAACTAAATCGGTCTGACCGAGTTTACGATTCGGTCCCACCGAGTTTGGTAAGTTGTGTGTAACGGTTAGATTTTGTGTGGAGGCTATATATACCCATCCACCCACTCTTCATTCATGGAGAGAGCCATCAGAACATGCTTACACTTCCAACATACATTTTTTGAGAGAGAACCACCTACACTTGTGTTGAGGTCAAGATATTTCCATTCCTACCACATAAATCTTGATCTCTAGCCTTCCCCAAGTTGCTTTCCACCAAATCCAAATCCTATGAGAGAGAGTTGAGTGTTGGGGAGACTATAATTTGATGCACAAGAGTAAGGAGTTCATCATCAACACACCATTTGTTACTTCTTGGAGAGTGGTGTCTCCTAGATTGGCTAGGTGTCATTTGGGAGCCTCCATCAAGATTGTGGAGTTGAACCAAGGAGTTTGTAAGGGCAAGGAGATCGCCTCGTGAAGATCTACCCTAGTGAGGCAAGTCCTTCGTGGGCGACGACCATGGTGGGATAGACAAGGTTGCTTCTTCGTGGACCCTTCGTGGGTGGAGCCCTCCATGGACTTGCGCAACTGTTACCCTTCGTGGGAAGTCTCCATCAATGTGGATGTACGATAGCACCATCTATCAGAACCACGGATAAAAAATCTCCGTGTCAACATTGCGTTTGCCTCCTCAAACTCCTCCCTTTACCTTCATATACATTTGTTTTAGATTCCGCTGCTATACTCTTAGAATTGCATGTGTAGGTTGATTGCTTGACTTGTGCTCAGTTGCTAAAATCTGCCAAGAACTAAAATTGGGAAAAGGCTAGATTTTTATTTGGTCAAGTAGTCTAATCACCCCCCCTCTAGACATACTTTCGATCCTACAAGTGGTATCAGAGCTTTGGTCTCCATTTGCTTTGATTTCCATAGCTTTTGGTGGTCATTGCCTTGGTTTCACAACCTAGGAGAGTATGACGTCTAGCAAGGGAAATTACCACCGTAGAGGTCCTTACTTTTATGGTACAAATTTTGCTAGTTGGAAGCATAAGATGAAAATGCATATTCTTGGACATAACCCCGCCGTTTGGGCTATTGTATGTATTAGCTTGCAAGGTGAATTCTTTGACGGGAGAGAACCAAACCTTGAAGCTACCGCGAAAGAGTTGAAGATGCTGCAATACAATGCTCAAGCTTGTGATATTCTCTTCAACGGATTGTGCCCCGAAGAATTCAACAAAATCAGCCGTCTTGAGAATGCAAAGGAAATTTGGGATACTTTGATTGATATGCAAGAAGGTACTGAATCCGTCAAGGAATCCAAATTGGATGTGCTTCAAAGTCAACTTGACAAGTTCAAAATGAAGGATGGTGAAGGCGTCGCTGAAATGTACTCTAGGCTTGCTCTCATCACAAATGAGATTGCCGGCTTAGGAAGTGAAGAGATGACCGACAAATTCATCATCAAGAAGATCCTAAGATCCTTGGATGGAAAATATGATACCGTGTGCACATTGATCCAAATGATGCCCAATTATAAAGATCTCAAGCCAACGGAAGTCATTGGAAGAATTTTTGCTCATGAGATGTCACTCAAGGATAAGGAAGAGCTCCACAACAAGTCAAGTGGTGCTTACAAACCCTCATGTGAAGCTCCCACATCATCAAGTGAGAAACAAACCTTCAATGAAGAATTGAGCCTAATGGTGAAGAAGTTCAACAAGTTCTACAAGAGTAGAAGCAAGGAAAGAAGTTCCAAGTCAAGGTCCTGCAATGACAAAAGATCTTCTAGTCATGAGCGTAATTGCTACAATTGTGGAAGACCCGGACACTATTCCAATTAGTGTACGGCTCCCTACAAAAGAAGAGAAGATTCTCCAAAAAGAAGGAGTAGAAGAGAAGAATCACCATCAAGAGAAAGAAGGAGTAGAGATGATCGTTATGAACGAAGAACATCCCGGAGAAGCAAGGATTCGGAAAGGAAGGACAAATCATCAAAGAGCTACACAAAGAGAAGACATCAAGCTCATGTTGGTGAATGGGTATCCGGCTCCGACTCCGACAATCACTCCGAGAGAAGCTATCACTCCGACTCCGAATATACTCAAGATGAAGGTGTTGCCGGTCTAGAACTTGTGTCAACCAACTCCTACGACATATTTGACTCACCAAATGAAGGAATTGGAAGATGCTTCATGGCTAAAGGCCCAAAGGTATCACACCCCGAGTATGTTGATTTCAATAGTGATGAAGATGACTTGTTAGGTGATGATGATTTACTTGTTGACAACTCTAGTGATGAATACTATGATGAAACATCAATTAATCATGCTAATCAAGATAAAACGAATGACAATGATAAGGATAAGATTGAGCGCCTAACTAAAGAATTAAACACTCTTAAGTTAGCTCATGAAACTATCTTGGAAGATCATCGAGAACTTTTAAAGACTCATGAGAAGTTACGCTTTGAAAAGCTCAACCTTGAGCAAGAGCATGAGTTTTTAAAGGCAATCAATGATGATCTTCGCAAGAAAAGTTCTTCTTACATTGCCAAGCGTTTACTCTTATCTACTTACATGCCACAAGTCAAGTCTAGTAACAAGAACAAGAAAGATTCTTCTTCTAGTAGTAACAATAATCATGCTAAATCGAATGTTGTTGCTTCTAGTAGTTCTCTTGATTCCACTAATGATTCTCTTAGCCAAGTTACACTTGAGCAAGAAAATAGCTTATTGAAGGGAATCATAGAGAAAGGTGTTTACAAGAGCCTTGCTGGAAGTAAGCAATTCAAGGAAATTGTACGCAAGCAAGGAAGGCACCGGAAGAATCAAGGTGTTGGTTTTGAACGAAAGTTAAATGCCAATGGAGTTGAGTGGGAAGAAGATCAATACCCCAAGACGAAGTTTGTTCCTCAACAAGAGAAGTACGATCCTACTTCTTTCAAAGGAACACAAGCTCAAGATGGTCTTCCACCACAAGACCACAAGCAAAAAGGCAAGGACAAGTTTCAAGAGGAGATTGATGCATTTGAAGATGGTCCTAAGGCCTTGGTCAAGTGGGTTCCCAAGACGACATCAAGTTCTACTTCATCAAGTACTACTACAACTCCAAGGATTCCCATCAAGATGATGTGGATCCCAAAGAAGAAGAACTAGAGAGTTCTTGAGGGTGACTCCGCCAACATACTTCACTCATATCATTTTGGCAAGGACAAGTGCAATCAACTTCCACATCTTGCACTAGTTCAAGGAGTCACAAAACCTCTTGTTGGTAAGACAAGGGACAAGGTAAACTAATGCTTTCATGGACATCATCTTGTGTGTGCGTCACTCTATGTCTATGGATATCCTTGTTTGGTCCTTGTGGGACTAACCCGTGTAGGTATTGAAAGTGCAACTCACTCCAAAGGATTGCTCGGAATGATCTACATCAACATTGAGCATCCACATCTTCAACACCTACATGAAGTCATCATCGACAAAACCCAAGGTTAGTTCATCCCTCTTAGGGGGGATCTCACATCTAGGGGGAGCTTTACTCTAAGAATTGAGCTAAAGCAACTCTAATGGTGTGAACACAACAATGCTTTATGTAAAAGTGGTAACCCCACTTGTGCTTAAACGATGAGTATGACCTATGATCAAATGTTCTCATTTGACTCCTAAGTCAATATACTCATATATAGATGACCTAGTCATCGCCAATTGCTTGATAGATGCTAGAATTGGTTGTGCATGCTGTTGGGGAACGTTGCAGAAAATTAAAATTTTTCCTACGGTTTCACCAAGATCCATCTATGAGTTCATCTAGCAACGAGTCATGGGAGAGTGATTGCATCTACATACCACTTGTAGATCACGTGCGGAAGCGTTCAATGGAACGGGGTTGATGGAGTCGTACTCGCTGGGATTCAGATCACCGATGACCTAGTGCCGAACGGACAACACCTCCGCGTTCAACACACGTACGGAGCGGATGACGTCTCCTCCTTCTTGATCCAGCAAGGGGGAAGGAGAGGTTGATGAAGATCCAGCAGCACGACGGCGTGGTGGTGGATGCAGCAGAACTCCGGCAGGGCTTCGCTAAGCAACTACGGGAGGAGGAGGAGGTGTTGCAGGAAGGAGGGAGGCGCCAGGGCTTATGGGTGCGGCTGCCCCTCCCTCCCCTCCCTTTATATAGGGGCAAGGGAGAGGGGGGGCGCAGCCTTGCCCCTTCCTCCAAGGAAGGGGTGCGGCCAAGAGGGGGGGGGGAGGAGTCCATCCTCCCCAAGGCACCTCGGAGGTGCCTTCCCCCCTTAGGACTCTCCCCTCTCCAAGTCTTCTTGGCGCATGGGCCTGTTGGGGCTGGTGCCCTTGGCCCACATAGGCCAAGGCGCACCCCCTACAGCCCATGTGCCCCCCCGGGGCAGGTGGACCCCCGGACCCCTTTCGGCACTCCCGGTACAATACCGATAAAGTGCGAAACTTTTCCTGCGACCAAAATAAAACTTCCTATATATAAATCTTTACCTCCGGACCATTCCGGAACTCCTCGTGATGTCCGGGATCTCATCCGGGACTCCGAACAACATTCGGTATGCTGCATACTCATATTCATACAACCCTAGCGTCACCGAACCTTAAGTGTGTAGACCCTACGGGTTCGGGAGACACGTAGACATGACCGAGACGGCTCTCGGGCAATAACCAACAGCGGGATCTGGATACCCATGTTGGCTCCCACATGCTCCTCGATGATGTCATCGGATGAACCACGATGTCGAGGATTCGATCAAACCCCGTATACAATTCCCTTTGTCAATCGGTACGTTACATGCCCAAGACTATGGTGTTGATGTAGAAGCCCTCCATGGTGGATGCCCCCTCCGGCGGAGCTCCGGAACAGGCCCCAAGATGGGATCTCCTGGATACAGAAGGTTGCGGCAGTGGAATTAGATTTTTTGCTCCTCGTCTTTTCGTTTGGGGATATGTAGGTATATATAGGAGGAAGGAGTACGTCGATGGAGCAACAGGGGGCCCACGAGGTAGGGGGGCGCTCCCAGGGGGGCGCGCCCTCCACCCTCGTGACCTCCTCTGGCACTTCTTGGAGTAGGGTCCAAGTCTCCTGGATCATGTACGGTGAGAAAATCACGTTCCCGAAGGTTTCATTCCGTTTGGACTCCGTTTGATATTCCGTTTCTTCGAAACACTGAAATAGGCAAAAAAACAGCAATTCTGGGCTGGGCCTCTGGTTAATAGGTTAGTCCCAGAAATAATATGAAAGTGGAAAATAAATCCCAATATAGTCCAAAACTGTAGATAAAGTAGCATGGAGAAATCAAAAATTATAGATACGTTGGAGACGTATCAGGCATCCCCAAGCTTAATTCCTGCTCGTCCTCGAGTAGGTAAATGATAAAAAAGAATTTTTGATGTGGAGTGATACTTTGGCATAATTTCAATGTAAATATTCTTAATTGTGATATGAATATTCAGATCTGAAAGATTCAAGATAAAAGTTCATATTGACATAAAACAATAATAATACTTCAAGCATACTAATCAAAGCAATCATGTCTTCTCAAAATAACATGGCCAAAGAAAGTTATCCCTACAAAATCATATAGTCTGGCTATGCTCCATCTTCCCCACATAAAATATTTAAATCATGCACAACCCCGATGACAAGCCAAGCAATTGTTTCATACTTATGACATTCTCAAAACTTTTTCAATCTTCACGCAATACATGAGCGTGAGCCATGGATATAACACTATATGGAATAGAATGGTGGTTGTGGAGAAGACAAAAAAGGAGGGAAGATAGTCTCACATCGACTAGGCGTATCAAAGGGCTACGGAGATGCCCATCAATAGATATCAATGTGAGTGAGTAGGGATTGCCATGCAATGGATGCACTAGAGCTATAAGTATATGAAAGCTCAACAAAAGAAACTAAGTGGGTGTGCATCCAACTCGCTTGCTCACGAAGACCTAGGGCATTTTGAGGAAGCCCATCATTGGAATATACAAGCCAAGTTCTATAATGAAAAATTCCCACTAGTATATGAAAGTGACAAAATGAGAGACTCTCTATCATGAAGATCTTGGTGCTACTTTGAAGCACAAGTGTGGTAAAAGGATAGTAGCATTGTCCCTTCTCTCTTTTTCTCTCATTTTTTTGGTGGGCTTCTTTGGCCTCTTTTTTTATTTGGACTTCTTTGGCCTCCTGTTTTTTGTAAAATCCGAAGCCTCATCCCGACTTATGGGGGAATCATAGTCTCCATCATCCTTTCCTCACTTGGGACAATGCTCTAATAATGATGATCATCACACTTTTATTTTTCTTACAACTCAACAATTACAACTCGATACTTAGAACAAAGTATGACTCCATATGAATGCCTCCGGCGGTGTACCGGGATATGCAATGAATCATGAGTGACATGTATGGAAGAATTATGAACGGTGGCTTTGCCACAAATACGATGTCAACTACATGATCATTCTAGCAATATGACAATGATGGAGCGTGTCATAATAAACGGAACGGTGGAAAGTTGCATGGCAATATATCTCGGAATGGCTATGGAAATGCCATAATAGGTAGGTATGGTGGCTGTTTTGAGGAAGGTATATGGTGGGTGTATGATACCGGCGAAAAGTGCGCGGTATTAGAGAGGCTAGCAAAGGTGGAAGGATGGGAAAAAGTGCGTATAATCCATGGACTCAACATTAGTCATAAAGAACTCATATACTTGTTGCAAAAATCTAGAATTTATCAAAGCAAAGTATAGCGTGCATGCTCCTAGGGGGATAGATTGGTAGGAAAAGACCATCGCTCATCCCCGACCACCACTCATAAGGAAGACAATCAATAAATAAATCATGCTCCGAGTTCACCATACGTGCATGCTACGGGAATCACAAACTTCAACATAAGTATTCTTTGAATTCACAACTACTTAACTAGCATGACTCTAATATCACCATCTTCATATCTCAAAACAATTATCAAGCAACGAACTTATCTTAGTATTCAACGCACTCAAAAGAAAGTTTCACATATCTTGAACACCAAGTATATTAACATTAAGCGAATTACCATGCTATTAACGACTCTCAAAATAATCTAAGTGAAGCATGCGAGATCAATAGTTTCTTTAAAACAAATCCACCACCGTGCTCTAAAAGATATAAGTGAAGCACTAGAGCAAAAATTATCATGCTCAAAAGATATAAGTGAAGCACTATGAGCAAAACTATCAAGCTCAAAAGATATAAGTGAAGCACATAGAGTATTCTAACAAATTCCAATTCATGTATGGCTCTCTCAAAAGGTGTGTACAGCAAGGATGACTGTGGTAAACTAACAAGCAAAGACGCAAATAATACAAGACGCTCCAAGCAAAACACATATCATGTGGTGAATAAAAATATAGCTCCAAGTAAATTACCGATGGAAGTGGACGAAAGAGGGGATGCCTTCCGGGGCATCCCCAAGCTTTGACTTTTTGGTGTCCTTTGATTATCTTGGGGGTGCCATGGACATCCCCAAGCTTAGGATCTTGCCACTCCTTGTTCCATAATCCATCAAAAGAATTCACCCAAAACTTGAAAACTTCACAACACAAAACTCAACAGAAATCTCGTGAGCTCCGTTAGAGAAAGAAAACAAAAGACTACTTCAAGGTACTGTAATTAACTCATTCTTTATTTATATTGGTTTTAAACCTACTGTATTCCAACTTCTCTATGGATTATAAACTATTTTACTAGCCATAGATTCATCAAAATAAGCAAACAACACATGTAAAACAGAATCTGTCAAAAACAGAACAGTCTGTAGCAATCTATAACTAACGCTAACTTCTGGAACTCTAAAAATTCTAACAAAATAGGAAGTCCTGGAAAATTTGTTTATTGAACAGCAGAAAAAATATTCAACACAAAATCACGTTCCTGTGATTTAACAAAATTATATTCATGCGCGCAAAGTTTCTGTTTTTCAGCAGAATCAAATCAACTATCATCGTAGCTTACCCCATAGGTTCTACTTGGCACAAACACTAATTAAAAGATAAAACCGCATCCAAACAGAGGCTAGATGGATTATTTATTCCTAAACAGAAGCAAAAACAAAAAACACAAAATAAAATTGGGTTGCCTCTCAACAAGCGCTATCATTTAACGCCCCTAGCTAGGCATAAAAGCAAGGATAGATCTAGGTATTGCCATCTTTGGTAGGCAATCCATAAGTGGCTCTCATGATAGATTCATATGGTAATTTTATTTTCTTTCTAGGGAAATGTTCCATACCCTTCTTCAAGGGAAATTGAAATCTAATATTCCCTTCCTTCATATCAATAATTGCACCAATCGTTCTAAGGAAAGGTCTACCAAGAATAATAGGACATGAAGGATTGCAATCTATATCAAGAACGATAAAATCTACGGGCACATAATTCCTATTTGCAACAATAAGAATATCATTCATTCTTCCCATAGGTTTTTTAATAGTGGAATCCGCAAGATGCAACTTTAGAGAGCAATCATCAAAATCACGGAAATCTAGCAAATCACACAAAGCTTTGGGAATAGTAGAGACACTAGCACCCAAATCACACAAAGCATGAAACTCATAATCTTTAATTTTAATTTTAATAGTGGGTTCCCACTCATCATAGAGTTTTCTAGGGATAGAAACTTTCAACTCAAGTTTTTCTTCATAATATTGCATCAAGGCATCAACATTGTGTTCGGTAAAGGCCTTATTTTGACTATAAGCATGAGGTCAATCTAGCACGGATTGCAACAAGGAAATACAACCAATCAAAGAGAAATTTTCATAATTAAATTCCTTGAGATCCAAAATAGTGGGTTTAGCAACATCTAAGTTTTTATTTCTTTCAATCCCACTTTCATCAAATTCATCATCAAGATCTAGAAACTCCGAATTCTTAGAACGCCTTCTAGGTAAAGGAAGATCATATTCAGGTTCATCAAGATTCATATTACAAAACAAAGATTTGATAGGGGACACATCAATAACTTTTAGATCTTCATCTTGATTTTCATAGGAATTGGAAGAACACGCTTTAATAAAGGCATCTTTGGAAGCACGCATCCTAGCGGTTCTTTCCTTGCACTCATCAATGGAAATTCTCATGGCTTTGAGAGACTCATTGATATCATGCTTAGGAGGAATAGATCTAAGCTTTAAAGAATCAATTTCAAGAGAAATTCTATCAATGTTCCTAGCCAAATCATCAACCTTAAGCAATTTCTCTTCAAGCAAAGCATTTAAATTCTTTTGTGAATTCATAAACTCTTTAACACTACTCTCAAATTCAGAGGGCATCTTATTAAAATTTCCATAAGAGTTGTTGTAGGAGTTTCCATAATTATTAGAAGGATTACTAGGATAAGGCCTAGGATTAAAATTCCCTCTAAACACTTTGTTTCCAAAACTATTCCTACCAACAAAATTCACATCCATAGATTCATTATAATTCTCAAGCAAAGTAGACAAAGGCATATCATTGGGATCAAGAGGAGTATTTTTAGGAGCAAACATCTTCATAAGTTCATCCATCTTTTCACTCAAAACATTGATTTCTTCTATAGCATGCACTTTTTTACTAGAAGATCTTTCGGTGTGCCATTGAGAATAATTAGCCATAATATTATCAAGCAATTTTGTAGCATCTCCTAACGTAATTTCCATAAACGTGCCTCCCACGGCCGAATCTAAAATATTTCTAGAAGCAAAATTCAATCCGGCATAAAAAATTTGTATGATCATCCATAAATTCAAACCATGAGTAGGGCAATTCCGAAGCATTAATTTCATTCTTTCCCAAGATTGGGCAACGTGCTCATGATCAAGTTGTTTAAAATTCATGATATCATTCCTAAGAGTGATGATCTTAGCGGGAGGAAAATACTTAGAGATAAAAGCATCTTTGCACTTGTTCCAATAATCAATACTATTTTTAGGCAAAGACGAAAACCAAACTTTAGCATGATCTCTAAGTGAAAACGGAAATAACTTCAATTTGATAATATTGTTATCGGTATCTTTCTTATTTTGCATATCATACAAATCAACAAAATTATTTAGATGAGTAGCGGCATCTTCACTAGGAAGGCCGGCGAATTGATCTTTCATAACAAGATTCAGCAAAGCGGAATTGATTTCACAAGACTCATCATTATTAAGAGGAGTGTCAGTGTCAAAACCGGCGGATCTCGGGTAGGGGGTCCCAAACTATGCGTCTAGGCGGATTGTAACATGAGACAAGGAACACGATGTTTTTACCCAGGTTCGGGCCCTCACGGTGGAGGTAAAACCCTACTCCTGCTTGACTAATATTGATGATATGGGTAGTACAAGAGTAGATCTACCACGAGATCAAGGAGGCTAAACCCTAGAAGCTAGCCTATGCACTACTGGAAACAGCTACTTTGCCATCTGCCAGCTCTTTGCCGTCTGCTAGCAGACGGCAAAGAAGCTCTTTGCCATCAGCTACCCAAAAGCGGACGACAAAGAACTGTGTAACGCCCTCGATGCGGCTATATCTCCCACGCGTCGAAGCACGACTTAGAGGCATAACCGCATTCAAAGCAATGTCGCAAGTGAGGTAATCTTCACACAACCCATGTAATACATAAGGGAAAGAGATACATAGTTGGCTTACAATCGCCACTTCACACAATTACATGAATAAAGCATTACATCATCCAGATACAATCAAGGTCCGACTACGGAACCAAAATAAAAGAAGAACCCCAAATGCGACAAAGGTCCCCGATCGACCCCAACTGGGCTCCACTACTGATCAACTAGAACGAAACAACATAAAGGGCAAGATCTTCATCGAGCTCCTCCTTGAGGTTGGTTGCGTCATCTGCACGGTAACATAGGCACCTGCAAACTGGTTTTGGAAGTATCTGTGAGCCACGGGGACTCAGCAATCTCGCACCCGCGAGATCAAGACTATTTAAGCTTATAGGAAGGATGGAGTAATGAGGTGGAGCTGCAGCAAGCGACTAGCATATATGGTGGCTAACATACGCAAATGAGAGCGAGAAGAGAAGGCAAAGCACGGTCGATAAAAGTATGATCAAGAAGTGATCCTATAACAACCTACGTCAGACATAACTCCAACAACCATGTTCACTTCCCGGACCCCGCCGGAAAGAGACCATCATGGTTACACACGCGGTTGATGTATTTTAATTAAGGTCAACTTCGGGTTTTCTACAACCGGACGTTAACAAATTCCCATCTGCCCATAACCGCGGGCACGGCTTTCGAAAGTTCAAATCCCTGCAGGGGAGTCCCAACTTAGCCCATGACAAGCTCTCACGGTCAACGAAGGAATAGACCTCCACCCGAGACACTCCGATCAGATTCGGTATCCCGGTACAACAAGACATTTCGACAGGGTAAAACTAAACCAGCAACACCGCCCAAATGTGCCGACAAATCCCGATAGGAGCTGCACATATCTCTTTCTCAGGGCACACTCAGATTGTCCTAGGTACGGGTAGGCCAGCCCAGAGTTGCCCCTGGTAGCCACCGGTAGCTGACAGGTGGACCAACACTCAGAGGAGCACTGGCCCGGGGGGGTAAAATAATGATGACCCTTGAGTCCGCGAAACCCAAGGGAAAAAAAGGCTAGGTGGCAAATGGTAAAACCAATGTTGGGCATTGCTGGAAGAGCTTTACTTAAGGCGAACTGTCAAGGGGTTCCCATTATAGCCCAACCGTGTAAGGAACGCAAAATCCGGGAACATAACACCGATATGACGGAAACTAGGGCGGCAAGAGTGGAACAAAACACCAGGCATAAGGCCGAGCCTTCCACCCTTTACCAAGTATATAGATGCATTAATTAAATAAGATATATTGTGATATCCCAACAAGTAAACATGTTCCAACAAGGAACAACATCTCCATGTTCCAACAAGGAACAAACTTCAATCTTCACCTGCAACTAACAACGCTATAAGAGGGGCTGAGCAAAGCGGTAACATAGCCAATCAACGGTTTGCTAGGACATGGTGGGTTAGAGGTTGACATGGCAATTTGGGAGGCTGACAAGCAAATGGTAGGCATCGTAGCATTGGCATAGCAAAAGAGCGAGCAAACTAGCATAGCAAAGATAGTAGTGATTTCGAGGGTATGATCATCTTGCCTGAAATCCCGCAAGGAAGAAGAACGAGTCCATGAAGAAGACAAACGGGCGTAGTCGAACGGTTCCTCACAAACTCGACGTTACCGGAACCAACCCGAAGAAGCAATCACCGGAAAAGAAGCACACAACATAGTAAACAACCACCACATAGACATGGCATGATGCACAATCGAGTATGATGCATGTCTAGTTTAAAGAGGCATGGCATGGAAAATGCAACAAACTATCTTACAAATTAAGTGGAGCTCAATATGCAACGGAGTTGCATATTGACGAAACACCACAACAAGTTATTTAGTTTGATCTCGTTTATGTACTCAACAATATTAAATGTTGGTTAACATGGCAAGAGGGTGAAGCAAAGTAAAACTACCTATCTAGTCAAGTTTAAGTGAGGCCGGAAGCAACGAACAACAATTCCGGAAACTCCCCATATGCATATTTTAGATTAGGTCCTGTTCTGCCCTAAACACAATTTTAGGGTTGTTAAACATGCAAAGTAAGGCCACCATGATAAACTAGGCAAAATTCTACCCCATTTACATATAAAGTTTATTAAAATTGGAGTTACGGTTATTTAGTTATGAAATAAAGCATTTTAGCATGGCATAGGAGCAAATTAATGCAAACAGCATTTTTATCATCTCAAACATAGATGAAAGTTGGATATTATTAATCTACACAAAATTTTGAGCAAGTTTCATATATAAAACATTTTAATCCGATGCACGGTTAGTGAGTTATTAAATGCATGAACTAGGGGGACTAAACTACAAAACTGCTGCTCTCTGGAATAATAGGAAAAATCCCAGGCGCTGAAAAAAACACATGACGGGCTGAATCTGGGGCAAGCCCAACAGGTAAAAAAAATAAGAGGAGGGGGCGCTTGGGGCTGCTCACCCTGGGCCAAGGCCCGGTTCGCTGGAGAAGGGCGGCTGGGCCGGATGAGGCTGGGGCGGCGCTGGGCTTTGCGCAAGGAGGCCCAGGCGCGGGCGACGTGGAGGTCCAACGGGAGCCGAAGCAGGCCGATGCGAGGCCGATTGGGCTGCGATCTGGCACGGGAGGAGGCACGCTGGGCTGGCCGGCCTTGGTTCAATCGGGGAAGGGTCAACGCGAGCGGGGACGAGCGGGCGAGCGAGCTGCTCTGTTCGTCAGGAAGCAGAGCAGCGGCGGCGAGCTGGCTTGGCGGCAACGCGGCGGCGGGATCCGGCCAGGAAGGCCGTGGCTGGAGGAGGAGGTGGATCCAGCCGGATCCGAGGCAGGAAAGGGCGCGGACGGCGTCGGTGGGGAGCACGGCGACGGGGCGAACGCGACCCGATCCGGCGGGGTCAAACGAGGCAGTGGTTGCATCAGTTCCCTATGAAGAAGAACAGGGAGGGAGCATCCGGTGAGAGAGGGAGATCAGAGAAGGATAAGAAAAAGGGAGGGGAAGGAAGAGGGAGGAGGAGCACGGGCCTGGGCGCTCGCGAGAGGAGGCGGAGCTCCTGCAGGTGCTGCTGCTCGTCGCCGGCGGGGCTGCGCGAGATGGAGGCGCACGGGAGAAGATGAGGTGAGAAGGAGCCAGGCAGCGCTGCT
Source organism: Triticum aestivum (assembly GCF_018294505.1). Classification (NCBI taxonomy): domain Eukaryota; kingdom Viridiplantae; phylum Streptophyta; class Magnoliopsida; order Poales; family Poaceae; genus Triticum; species Triticum aestivum. Next base: position 426,610,814 of record NC_057801.1, on the reverse strand, counting down.
GCTGCGGGATCGGGGCTCCCCTGCTCGAGCTCCTCGGGCGCGTGCTCGCGCACGAGAGCGAGAGGAGGCTGGGCCTCGGGAACCGAGGAGGTGGCGGCTGGAGGATCTGGATCTCGGTGGGGGTTGGCCGGCTAGGGAAAACGAGGAAGGAGGGAGGCGCAGGTGGATGGCTGGATTTTTGGATCGGGGAGGATCCCGAGGAGGAAGGGACAAGAAGAGTGGCGGCGCTCGGGAGAGGGTGGATGGGACAAGATCCCTAAAATTTAGGGTTGGTCTTTATATAGCACAAGTGAATTTTGGATAGGGGCTATTTCGTCCCGATCGAAATCAGACGGTTCGGGAAGAATAGGCTAGGGAGCCCAAATAAGAAAACGGTGACGTTTTGTAGACGTTTGGGGATGATCCGGATACAACGGTGGCGACAGCTCGGTTCGGGTTCCGGACAACTTTCGGACGGCGCGCGAGGAGGGCGGCGGGCTGACGAGAGAGGTTAGGTAGGGCCTGGTGGTGAGAGGTAGTGAGTTGTGCAGACGGTCTCGAGCTGAGAGAAGAGAAGAGAGGAAGGCCCGGCGACTATTTCCGGAGACCGAAAACGTCCGACGTTTTGACCGGCTACTATTGCCGCTATATTTATCCGTTGGGGCGTCAAACGAACTCCGATTGCGATGAAACTGGACAGGCGGTCTGTCTACACTATAATAAGACCACACACCAAATTTCAACCCAATCCGAGAACATTTTCCGGCCACTTATAAAATAATATTTCGGACATGCCGCGGGCGCGTGCAAGTGTGTCTGGGCTCAGAACGGACAACGGAAGGAACGAGGAGACCGGGACGGATGCAAGTTTTTGAAAAACATGCGGATGAAATGCAGATGATGACATGGCAAAATGCAACACGCAAGCAAATGACAAAGCAATAACAGCGAATAACTGCACGACACCTGGCACATCGGTCTCGGGGCGTTACAACACTCCACCACTACGAGAGGATCTCGTCCCGAGATCTAGAATGGCACCGGAGGGACAACGGAAGAGAAAGAGAGGAGAGGTAAAACTAAGTTGCTCCTTTGACGAACGAGTGAAACCAAAGAACCTTGCGAGGTTGAACTAATGAATGAAAGAAAACAACGAAGATGAACAAAGTTGAAAACACTCCGTTAGAAAAGAGGAACAAGGGATACGATGAGAACCCAGAGGTTTAGTGATAAGATAGATATTGAAACCACTCCGGTTAAAACTAGATAGAGGAGGAATAAGATTGATATAATTTGGGCAGCACTCCGACTGTAAATGGAAGGAATTGAACATGAACTTGACAAGATGGGAGGATACATGATGAAATCAACAACACACTGCCTCCGGAATTGAAAGAATGGCACAAGGGGTAAGAAACATTACAAACCGCACTCCGGTTGAGAAGGGAGGCAAAACTAGATAAGATGAAAAGAACTTGAGCAGAGGACACGACACTCTGGTTAAATGGATAAGCACGAAAAGAACATGATCTTTGACAAACGAGATGATGGGTTGAAAAGAGCAACATCACAATGACTCCGGAACGAAGGGAAACAAGATCTTGAGAGATCACAGATACAACAAATGCTAGAATGGAGTTGTTGAAAACCAACAACGAAAAGAATAATCTTGATATGGTCTTATGAAATACATCTCAAATTATGAGATGACAACCTGCCACTCACGGGAAGAAGAATTGGATTGATATGAACGAGGAGACGAGAAACTTATTTCACCGGGAGGATAAATGAAGTACTTGGATCATTTATAAGCACCATAAATAGCAACAACCTTAGGGAAGGCTTTAGGTGAAATATAACCCAAGATAGCTCCAATGACGAGATTGATGGATTTTAAAATATCTCATTCATGACAACATGTGAATCATGAAACATGAATTCAAAATATCAAGAATGACATAATACCACCTCCAATGATACGGAAGAAAGAATTGCACTCCAGATAGCAAGATGAAGAAAGCTTGAGCTCCTTTTGAAAGGAATCTCAATGAACACTTGGAGAAAGAATTAAATCCTTGATGAACCATCATGTAGAACCTTCACGAAGAACTCCGGTCAGAAAAGAATCATCAAACGAAAGGAAAGAGAAGTTGAAAACACAAGGTCAAACCTTGTAATGATTTAGATGGATCTCTGTGATATTTAGAGCTTGGAACTCTGGGAAAGAAAAATGAATCAAGTGAAACCGAGAATTTTAAGGGCCTCCGGAATAAAGAATTGATCACTTGGATGAACAAGAATAAGAATTATGTTATGCTTATCCTTCACCAATTTAAATTGATGACAAGCAACGGATTTGGCATACCACTTATTCTTGTAGAAAGGATTAAGAGAGATATGGCGTAAACTTGAGAAGGTCTTCAACGAACCACCGGTAGGATTTGGAAAGAACGAATGAATTGATATGATAACAAAGAAAGAGAACTCTTGAACGAACCACCGTAAGAATTGAAATTGAACGTAGCAAATGCACAAATCACCGGGAAGAATTGCAAAATGAATGAAGATACTTTAGGGTATTTAGATACATGAGAACGAAGAGAGCACGAGCCGATTAAAGATCACTTGAACAAGGCACCGGTAAGATCGGAGAATGATAACTGCAAACTGAGAATGAATAAATCTGAATTGATGGACTCCGGATGACAAACTGAGAAGACTCTTGAATAACTCCGGATGGATGAAAAGAATTCTCACGATCAAAACAATTATGAGAGGATGGCAACAAGCTAGCACCATGAATCTTGAAGAGAATAGAGCAAGATTAAAGAGAAACTCTTCTTCGGTCTTCAAATGATGAGAATGACAACGAGAAACACCACCAAGAATTATTTAGACACTCCGAAAGAATCAAAACGAAGAGGTTGAGCCAACGATGAAAATAATTGTGAAAGATCTAGGAGATGGCATTTGACTGATGATAACTCATTCTTACGTCAAACTTCGAAAAGAATTTTAAGGACATCTCCGGGAGAATTAGAAGAGTCAGGTAAGATCCTGGGAAAAGACCTGTGGGTTAGGGCCCACTCAAAAGAAACACCGTTGAACAATTTGAAGAGAGATAATGCACCGGTTGAAATAAAAGACTTGAATGAGAGAACATCCTCGAAAGATCTTGAACGAATGCATAGTGGAAACACGAATCTTCGAGATATCTTGAGTACTCCGGAATAACAAGTAGCGAGAAGTAGAATTATAATGAGGTGCACCAGTATGAGAAGACATTTGAGACGAGAAAAAGGGGATATAATCGACAAATCTTGACTTGAATCCACCGGAGAAGAGAAAGGAATGAGGAATGACGAACTTGAAGCTCCATTAGAATCTTCATGAGAATCACCGGATAAGAACATTGACGGAAAAGAATGGAGAAACTTCCCATCAATAAAATGGATACTCGATTAAGAAATCTGAGTCCTTGAAGAAAAAGGGGTGGGAGGGCGGGAAAACAAAAACAACTTGGGACGGATGAAACAAACACCGTTGAGAAAACTGAGAGGTGATCTTGCGAATGTTGAAATGATCGGATCCACTTGAAAAGAAGCACACCGGTTGGAAAGAATTGACATGACAATCTCGATGATCGAAAGGATTAGCACTCCCATAGAAGTATGAGAACACCATTTAGGAAAGGTATGGATTCAACATTTGACATTGAAGCAACTCGAATACCACAACTCAAAACAAAAACAAAGGACTGGCTTGCAGAATAAGCCGGAACAAACATATGATAGAGATTTCGTCCGAAGTTTTCGTGGTGGGGCCTACACGGGCTCGATCGTACAGCACCATCATGTACAAGGCAGTGCACATGACATACGAAGTGTCCCCGAGTCGGCATAGCCAAGGACTCTTTAAGACACAACGAGACCACTGTAAAACGACCGTGGAAAGGCGGACCACTAGACGTCGAACCCCAATTTCATATCATACATCCGTCGGAAAGATATCCTAAGAGCTACTTGAATTCCCACCTATGAAACTCCCGAAATTTTCCGGTTATGCAATCAGGTGTTGGGGATACAGGGGAAGCATAATATCTCACCCAAACTAGCAAATCCTACATCCAGCTGTATCCATCCTTCAACACATAACCAAGAAACCTTCGGAAATCATCTACCTCAACCTTCGAAAAGCATCCGTTATACAAGTCATGGCAATACTCCCGTACTCACCTCAGTACTGGGTTATCGGGGTTATCTCACCAACAACTGCATAAAAGAGATTTTCGATGTCGGCGTACTAAACTCAGGTATTCCAGAACTGCAACGATAAAATTATGATGACAACACCTCAGAGCTCAACTCCCCGGGACACTTCCACAAAACCCCTGACAGGAGGCACCAAGACAATGTTCTCATCATAAAACCATCGGAACGATTCCAAGATACCCGCGTGATCCTAAAAAAATTTTAGTGAAATTTGAGAAGAGAAGAGTCAAAACTCTACGTCAGGATGCCTTACCAGAGCGATGAGGAGGCTGGGAAGTAAAAAGAATTCCTAACTCTCCGATATATATAATCCTAAATGACTCAAAACATTTTTCTAGACACAACTCGGCCGCTAAAAACGATCAAGCAATGGGGCTCCTAAGGTCGGGGAAGGCTCTGATACCAACTTGTAACGCCCTCGATGCGGCTATATCTCCCACGTGTCGAAGCACGACTTAGAGGCATAACCGCATTGAAAGCAATGTCGCAAGTGAGGTAATCTTCACACAACCCATGTAATACATAAGGGAAAGAGATACATAGTTGGCTTACAATCGCCACTTCACACAATTACATGAATAAAGCATTACATCATCCAGATACAATCAAGGTCCGACTACGGAACCAAAATAAAAGAAGAACCCCAAATGCGACAAAGGTCCCCGATCGACCCCAACTGGGCTCCACTACTGATCAACTAGAACGAAACAACACAAAGGGCAAGATCTTCATCGAGCTCCTCCTTGAGCTTGGTTGCGTCATCTGCACGGTAACATAGGCACCTGCAAACTGGTTTTGGAAGTATCTGTGAGCCACGGGGACTCAGCAATCTCGCACCCGCGAGATCAAGACTATTTAAGCTTATAGGAAGGATGGAGTAATGAGGTGGAGCTGCAGCAAGCGACTAGCATATATGGTGGCTAACATACGCAAATGAGAGCGAGAAGAGAAGGCAAAGCACGGTCGATAAAAGTATGATCAAGAAGTGATCCTATAACAACCTACGTCAAGCATAACTCCAACAACCATGTTCACTTCCCGGACCCCGCCGGAAAGAGACCATCACGGTTACACACGCGGTTGATGTATTTTAATTAAGGTCAACTTCGGGTTTTCTACAACCGGACGTTAACAAATTCCCATCTGCCCATAACCGCGGGCACGGCTTTCGAAAGTTCAAATCCCTGCAGGGGAGTCCCAACTTAGCCCATGACAAGCTCTCACGGTCAACGAAGGAATAGACCTCCACCCGAGACATTCCGATCAGACTCGGTATCCCGGTACAACAAGACATTTCGACAGGGTAAAACTAAACCAGCAACACCGCCCGAATGTGCCGACAAATCCCGATAGGAGCTGCACATATCTCTTTCTCAGGGCACACTCAGATTGTCCTAGGTATGGGTAGGCCAGCCCAGAGTTGCCCCTGGTAGCCACCGGTAGCTGACAGGTGGACCAACACTCAGAGGAGCACTGGCCCGGGGGGGGTAAAATAATGATGACCCTTGAGTCCGCGAACCCAAGGGAAAAAAAGGCTAGGTGGCAAATGGTAAAACCAATGTTGGGCATTGCTGGAGAAGCTTTACTTAAGGCGAACTGTCAAGGGGTTCCCATTATAGCCCAACCGCGTAAGGAACGCAAAATCCGGGAACATAACACCGATATGACGGAAACTAGGGCGGCAAGAGTGGAACAAAACACCAGGCATAAGGCCGAGCCTTCCACCCTTTACCAAGTATATAGATGCATTAATTAAGTAAGATATATTGTGATATCCCAACAAGTAAACATGTTCCAACAAGGAACACATCTCCATGTTCCAACAAGGAACAAACTTCAATCTTCACCTGCAACTAACAACGCTATAAGAGGGGCTGAGCAAAGCGGTAACATAGCCAATCAACGGTTTGCTAGGACATGGTGGGTTAGAGGTTTGACATGGCAATTTGGGAGGCTGACAAGCAAATGGTAGGCATCGTAGCATTGGCATAGCAAAAGAGCGAGCAAACTAGCATAGCAAAGATAGTAGTGATTTCGAGGGTATGATCATCTTGCCTGAAATCCCGCAAGGAAGAAGAACGAGTCCATGAAGAAGACAAACGGGCGTAGTCGAACGGTTCCTCACAAACTCGACGTTACCGGAACCAACCCGAAGAAGCAATCACCGGAAAAGAAGCACACAACATAGTAAACAACCACCACATAGACATGGCATGATGCACAATCGAGTATGATGCATGTCTAGTTTAAAGAGGCATGGCATGGCAAAACGCAACAAACTATCTTACAAATTAAGTGGAGCTCAATATGCAACGGAGTTGCATATTGACGAAACACCACAACAAGTTATTTAGTTTGATCTCGTTTATGTACTCAACAATATTAAATGTTGGTTAACATGGCAAGAGGGTGAAGCAAAGTAAAACTACCTATCTAGTCAAGTTTAAGTGAGGCCGGAAGCAACGAACAACAATTCCGGAAACTCCCCATATGCATATTTTAGATTAGGTCCTGTTCTGCCCTAAACACAATTTTAGGGTTGTTAAACATGCAAAGTAAGGCCACCATGATAAACTAGGCAAAATTCTACCCCATTTACATATAAAGTTTATTAAAATTGGAGTTACGGTTATTTAGTTATGAAATAAAGCATTTTAGCATGGCATAGGAGCAAATTAATGCAAACAGCATTTTTATCATCTCAAACATAGATGAAAGTTGGATATTATTAATCTACACAAAATTTTGAGCAAGTTTCATATATAAAACATTTTAATCCGATGCACGGTTAGTGAGTTATTAAATGCATGAACTAGGGGGACTAAACTGCAAAACTGCTGCTCTCTGGAATAATAGGAAAAATCCCAGGCGCTGAAAAAAACACATGACGGGCTGAATCTGGGGCAAGCCCAACAGGTAAAAAAAATAAGAGGAGGGGGCGCTTGGGGCTGCTCACCCTGGGCCAAGGCCCGGTTCGCTGGAGAAGGGCGGCTGGGCCGGATGAGGCTGGGGCGGCGCTGGGCTTTGCGCAAGGAGGCCCAGGCGCGGGCGACGTGGAGGTCCAACGAGAGCCGAAGCAGGCCGAGGCGAGGCCGGTTGGGCTGTGATCTGGCACGGGAGGAGGCACGCTGGGCCGGCCGGCCTTGGTTCAATCGGGGAAGGGTCAACGCGAGCGGGGACGAGCGGGCGAGCGAGCTGCTCTGTTCGTCAGGAAGCAGAGCAGCGGCGGCGAGCTGGCTTGGCGGCAACGCGGCGGCGGGATCCGGCCAGGAAGGCCGTGGCTGGAGGAGGAGGTGGATCCAGCCGGATCCGAGGCAGGAAAGGGCGCGGACGGCGTCGGTGGGGAGCACGACGATGGGGCGAACGCGACCCGATCCGGCGGGGTCAAACGAGGCAGCGGTTGCATCAGTTCCCTGTGAAGAAGAACAGGGAGGGAGCATCCGGTGAGAGAGGGAGATCAGAGAAGGATAAGAAAAAGGGAGGGGAAGGAAGAGGGAGGAGGAGCACGGGCCTGGGCGCTCGCGAGAGGAGGCGGAGCTCCTGCAGGTGCTGCTGCTCGTCGCCGGCGGGGCTGCGCGAGATGGAGGCGCACGGGAGAAGATGAGGTGAGAAGGAGCCAGGCAGCGCTGCTGCTGCGGGATCGGGGCTCCCCTGCTCGAGCTCCTCGGGCGCGTGCTCGCGCACGAGAGCGAGAGGAGGCTGGGCCTCGGGAACCGAGGAGGTGGCGGCTGGAGGATCTGGATCTCGGTGGGGGTTGGCCGGCTAGGGAAAACGAGGAAGGAGGGAGGCGCAGGTGGATGGCTGGATTTTTGGATCGGGGAGGATCCCGAGGAGGAAGGGACAAGAAGAGTGGCGGCGCTCGGGAGAGGGTGGATGGGACAAGATCCCTAAAATTTAGGGTTGGTCTTTATATAGCACAAGTGAATTTTGGATAGGGGCTATTTCGTCCCGATCGAAATCAGACGGTTCGGGAAGAATAGGCTAGGGAGCCCAAATAAGAAAACGGTGACGTTTTGTAGACGTTTGGGGATGATCCGGATACAACGGTGGCGACAGCTCGGTTCGGGTTCCGGACAACTTTCGGACCGCGCGCGAGGAGGGCGGCGGGCTGACGAGAGAGGTTAGGTAGGGCCTGGTGGTGAGAGGTAGTGAGTTGTGCAGACGGTCTCGAGCTGAGAGAAGAGAAGAGAGGAAGGCCCGGCGACTATTTCCGGAGACCGAAAACGTCCGACGTTTTGACCGGCTACTATTGCCGCTATATTTATCCGTTGGGGCGTCAAACGAACTCCGATTGCGATGAAACTGGACAGGCGGTCTGTCTACACTATAATAAGACCACACACCAAATTTCAACCCAATCCGAGAACATTTTCCGGCCACTTATAAAATAATATTTCGGACATGCCGCGGGCGCGTGCAAGTGTGTCTGGGCTCAGAACGGACAACGGAAGGAACGAGGAGACCGGGACGGATGCAAGTTTTTGAAAAACATGCGGATGAAATGCAGATGATGACATGGCAAAATGCAACACGCAAGCAAATGACAAAGCAATAACAGCGAATAACTGCACGACACCTGGCACATCGGTCTCGGGGCGTTACAAACTGGCTGATGGCAAAGTACTTCTTTGCCATCAGCCAGTTCTTTGCCGTCTGCTAGCGGACGGCAAAGAAGCTTTGCCGTCGGCTAGCGGACGGCAAAGAGGGAGGGGCCCCACCGACGAGCTGGTTTAAAAAAACTTAACGCCCCCGCTATTTGCCGTCCACTAGCGGACGACAAAGAGCAAGTGGCGGACGGCAAAGTGGGGCGGACGGCAAACGTTTAGGTTACTAACGGCGCCCCACCCCGCGCATCTCTCTCTGTTCGATCTGTCCCCCTCTCCTCCCTGACGACCACCACCACCCACCACCGCCCCCTGGCCCCACCGCCCTTCGCCCCGTCGCCCCCACCACCCGCCACCACCCCGGCGTCCCGTCGCCCGCGCCGGAGCCAGGTTCGCCGCGGGCCCCCTGCGTCCGCCTCGCCCCCCCGTCTCGGAGCTAGGCTCGCCGCCGCCCCTGCGCCCGTGCCGCCCCCGGAGGCAGGCTCGCCCCTAGGCCTGCGTCTGCCTCGCCCCCCCCGCCAGTGCGTCCGCCTCGTGCCCCCTGCCCCGGAGCCAGGCTCGCCGCCGCCCCTGTGCCCGCGCCGCCCCCTCCATCCTCCATCGAGAGGAGCCAAGGTGAGCATTTTTTTTGTTTTTTTCTACTGTTTTTCTTTGCTGTTTAGGTTTAATTAGGTTATTGATAGGTTTAGGTTAGTGGTTGGTTTAGGTTAGTGCTAGATATAGGTTTAGATTATTATTAGAAGAAGAAAGTTGAAAAAAAGAAGAAGTAGAAGAAGAGGAAAAAGGAAAAAAAGGAAGAAGAATAAGAAGAAAGTTGAAAAATATAACAATATAGAAGAGGAAAAAGGAGAAGAAGAAAGAAGAAGAAGAAGAAGAAGAAGAAGAAGAAAGAAAGAAGAGGAGGAGGAGGAGGAGGAAGAGGACGAGGGAGAAGCAGAAAGAAAAGAAGAAGAAGAAAGAAGAAGAAAGAATAATAATAAGAAGAAGACCCCAACGCGCCACCCCGACACCCCGACCCCGACCCCCGACCCCCGACACACCCATCCCGACCCCCGACACCCCGACCCCGACCCCCGACACCCCGGCCCGACACCCCGACCCCGACCCCGACCACCGACACCCCGACCCCGACCCCTGACACCCCGACCCCGACCCCGACACACCACCCCGACACCCCGGCCTGACACCCCCGACCCCCGACCCCCGACCCCCGACACCCCGACCCCGACCCCCGACACCCCGACCCCGACACGCCACCCCGACACCCCGGCCCGACACCCCGACCCCGACCCCCGGCCCACGACACCCTGACACCACGCCCCGACCCCGACACGACACCCTGATACCCCGACACCCGACCCCGACACGACACCCCGACCCCGACACCCCGACCCCGACACCACACCCCGACAACCCGACCCCCTGACCTCGACCCCCCGACCCCGGAACAGCACCCCGACCCCGACACGGCACCCCGACACCGACAGGACACCCTGACCACCGACACCTCCCGAAAAGGTGTTTTTTTGGCTTCTGGAGGCCGACGGGGTCATATATTTGTGAATTATTAGTTAGGTCATATATTTCTCGATTTTGTTATGAAAAACATCATATATAATTGTGTTGATCGTGTAGTTTTAAATGTGCAGTTGTTTCATCGCTGCGAGGTTTGGTGTTCGACGACCTCGCCGTGCGTTTGACGAGCTCTGCCCCTTCGTTCGTGGGTGAGCACAAATGACAAGTCCTCCTCCCCCATTAATTATTTGATCTATTCCGATGAAACTTGATAGCTAGCTATATATGTGTCTTGAATCATCAGTATGCGTAACCAATATGTGTCTCCCGTTCGAAAGCGTCATAGTTATAAATATGCATGCATTTGCATATTCATAACCTTGATTCTTTCGAATTGTCCAACGCTATCCATGGACAGCCCGAGTATGTGTAGATTGGGTTCGTTTTCCCATATGCTTTGCTCTGGATCCGACGCATAAATTTCGTTAGTGCCTCCTCTGTTGTTCTCCGGGTACACATCCTCTCTGTTTAATGCAGAGACGTGTATCAGGAGAACAGCGGGGAGGTGCTGCCGAAATTTTGCGCCGGATCCGGAGCATAGCATGGGAAAATGAACTCAATCTACACATACACGGGTGGGATTAGGACCTATCATTACCTATTAGAGTGTAGGTTGCATGGACGTAATAAAATTGACAAAATAGATAAACTGATGAATATATACATGGTGAATTACATATATAATTGTTGTGTGTCCAGTAGCTCTGAAAGTCAAGATGAGTGACCGTGCGTGGATGTGTACGACCTGTATGCCATGGCCCACACTGGCCCTTACAAGAAAGTCAAGGCATTCTCTACGTCTGACCTCGATGATCCAAAGAACTTCACCAACATCTCCGCCCATGAGAAGCTCGTGCAATATAGAGATCAGGGGAAGGCGAGGAAAGGGGAGGACTTTAACCCGAGCCAGGGTCCCATTGATACAGAGCTGCTGATGATATCTGGTGGCGGGAGGTCCCATGGCTCCATAGCCATGGGAGATGGACTTATCCGCTGTCCTAGCACACTCCCGGAGATCAAGGCGCGCCAGTCGAGCTCCGCTCCTGAGATAAGGCCTCGTGAACGGCCAGTCCAACTCGCCATCAAGGTTAGTTATATGTACTCAGCTATCTTTCTCCATTACATTGTGTGCGCTTCCATCAATGATTACAAATGGTCATGTGAGTGGTGTTGCAGGCTGCTATACAGAGTGAGAGAGATAGAACGGAGAAACTTTTGGCGGAGGCGGCGGAGAGGCAGCGGGAGTTGGAGGAGAAGACGACAAAGATGTTGGAGGAGGAGAGGGCACGGAATGACATGCAGGCAAGGGCCATGTACGAGCTCCTTGTGGTAAGTTTCTTCTGTAGATTACTTGCTAGTCTTAACATTTGAGTCTCATTACTAACTAGTATGACTCTGTTGTGAAAACCAAATGTGCAGTCTGTGTACGAGAAGTCCGGTCAGACCGCTCCGCCGATGCCAGTGATTGCTCCTAGGAGCACGGTGAGTTTAATTTGAATGGACATTACTTGCTTGTCTTAACATTTGAGTGTCATAATGCTAACGAGACATTGGAAATGATCTTTGGTGCAACTTAACTCCAGAAACGCATCGCACAATCCTTCTCCAGCTACCGGCGCGAGCCAGCCCACTCCTTCTCCAGCTACCGGCGCGAGCCAGCCCGCTCCTACACCTCCGTGATCACGGTAAGTTTCTCTAGGGTTTTGCTTAACAAATGCATAAAGACCTAGACTTAGCTTTATTTCCTCCAATATGCTTACCATAATGACCTAGAGTTAGCTTCTTTTCCTCCAAAATGACTTAATAAGCTTACTGACCTCATAAACCATCCATTCTACCTAAGTTAGCTCTAAAATGACTCATTTTACCTTAGTTAGCTTACAAGTGATCCAATTTATCCAAGTTAGCTTGAAAATGACCCATTTTACGTAGATTAGCTCCTAAATGATCCATTTTACCTATATTAGCTTTAAAATGACCCATTCCACCTAGGTTAGCTCCAAAATGACCCATTTCACCTAGGTTAGCTCCAAAATGACCCATTTCACCTAAGTTAGCTAAAAAACGATCCATGTTACCTTAGTTAGCTCAAAAACGTGGCATTTCACCTAGGTTAGCTCATAAACGACCCATTTGACCTAGGTTAACTCATAAATGACCCATTTCACCTAGGTTAGTGTTGGGGAACGTAGCAGAAATTCAAAAATTTTCCTACGAATCACCAAGATCTATCTATGGAGAGACCAGCAACGAGTAGAAAGGGGAGTGCATCTACATACCCTTGTAGATCGCTAAGCGGAAGCGTTCAAGTGAATGGGGTTGATGGAGTCATACTCGTCGTGATTCAAATCACCGATGATCAAGTGCCGAACGGACGGCACCTCCGCGTTCAACACACGTACAGCCCGGTGACGTCTCCCACGCCTTGATCCAGCAAGGAGAGAGGGAGAGGTTGAGGAAGACTCCATCCAACAGCAGCATAACGGCGTGGTGGTGGTGCAGGAGCGTGGCAATCCCGCAGGGCTTCGCCAAGCACCATGGGAGAGGAGGAGGGAGAGGGGCAGGGCTGCACCAAGAGAGATCAAATCGCGTGTTATGGGCAGCCCCTAGGCCTCATATATATAGGGGAAGGGGAGGGCTGCGCCCCCTTTAGGGTTTCCCACCCCAAAGGGGTGCGGCCAGCCCTAGATGGCAAAGGGGGCGGCGGCCAGGAGGGGGAGAGAGGGGAGGCGCCCACTAGGTGGGCCTTAAGGCCCATCTGGACTAGGGTTTGCCCCCTCCCACTCTCCCTTGCGCCTTGGCCCCTTGTGGGGGGCGCACCAGCCCACCTAGGGGCTGGTCCCCTCCCACACATGGCCCACGCAGCCTTCTGGGGCAGGTGGCCCCACTTGGTGGACCCCCGGGACCCTCCCGGTGGTCCCGGTACATTACCGATATCGCCCGAAACTTTTCCGGTGACCAAAACAGGACTTCCCATATATAAATCTTTACCTCCGGACCATTCCGGAACTCCTCGTGATGTCCGGGATCTCATCCGGGACTCCGAACAACAATCGGTTACCACATACAAGCTTCCTTTATAACCCTAGCGTCATCGAACCTTAAGTGTGTAGACCCTACGGGTTCGGGAGACATGCAGACATGACCGAGACGTTCTCCGGTCAATAACCAACAGCGGGATCTGGATACCCATGTTGGCTCCCACATGTTCCACGATGATCTCATCGGATGAACCACGATGTCAAGGACTCAATCGATCCCGTATTCAATTCCCTTTGTCTATCGGTATGTTACTTGCCCGAGATTCGATCGTCGGTATACCGATACCTTGTTCAATCTCGTTACCGGCAAGTCACTTTACTCGTTCCGTAACACATCATCCCGTGATCAACTCCTTGGTCACATTGCGCATTTGATGATGTCCTACCGAGTGGGCCCAGAGATACCTCTCCGTTTACACGGAGTGACAAATCCCAGTCTCGATTCGTGCCAAACCCAACAGACACTTTCGGAGATACCTGTAATGCACCTTTATAGCCACCCAGTTACGTTGTGACGTTTGGTACACCCAAAGCATTCCTACGGTATCCGGGAGTTGCACAATCTCATGGTCTAAGGAAAAGATACTTGACATTGGCAAAGCTCTAGCAAACGAACTACACGATCTTTGTGCTAGTCTTAGGATTGGGTCTTGTCCATCACATCATTCTCCTAATGATGTGATCCCGTTATCAACGACATCCAATGTCCATAGCCAGGAAACCATGACTATCTGTTGATCACAACGAGCTAGTCAACTAGAGGCTCACTAGGGACATATTGTGGTCTATGTATTCACACGTGTATTACGATTTCCGGATAATACAGTTATAGCATGAATAAAAGACAATTATCATGAACAAGGAAATATAATAATAATACTTTTATTATTGCCTCTAGGGCATATTTCCAACAGTCTCCCACTTGCACTAGAGTCAATAATCTAGTTCACATCGCCATGTGATTAACACTCACAGGTCACATCGCCATGTGACTAATACCCAAGAGTTTACTAGAGTCAGTAGTCTAGTTCACATCACTATGTGATTAACACTCAATGAGTTTTATGTTTGATCATGTTGCTTGTGAGAGAGGTTTTAGTCAACGGGTCTGAACCTTTCAGATCCGTGTGTGCTTTACAAATCTCTATGTCATCTCCTAGATGCAGCTACCACGCTCTATTTGGAGCTATTCCAAACAACTGTTCTACTTGGAGCTATTCTAAATTATTGCTCCATTATATGTATCCGGTCTCTCTACTCAGAGCTATCCGGATAGGTGTCAAGCTTGCATCGTCGTAACCCTTTACGACGAACTCTTTTACCACCTCCATAATCGAGAAAATTCCTTAGTCCACTAGTTACTGAGGATAACTTTGACCGCTGTCTGTGATCCATTCATGGATCACTCTTGTACCCCTTGACTGACTCATGGCAAGGCACACTTCAGGTGCGGTACACAGCACAGCATACTATAGAGCCTACGTCTGAAGCATAGGGGACGACCTTCGTCCTTTCTCTCTATTCTGCCGTGGTCGAGCTTTAAGTCTTAACTTCGTACCTTACAACTCAGGCAAGAACTCCTTCTTTGACTGGTCCATCTTGAACACCTTCAAGATCATGTCAAGGTATGTGCTCATTTGAAAGTACCATTAAGCGTTTTGATCTATCCTTATAGATCTTGATGCTCAATGCTCAAGTAGCTTAATCCAGGCTTTCCATTGAAAAACACCTTTCAAAATAACCCTATATGCTTTCCAGAAATTCTACGTCATTTCTGATCAATCAATATGTCAACAACATATACTCATCAGAAATTCTATAGTGCTCCCACTCACTTCTTTGGAAATACAAGTTTCTCATAAACTTTGTATAAATCCAAAATCTTTGATCATCTCATCAAAGCGTACATTCCAACTCCGAGATGCTTACTCCAGTCCTTAGAAGGATCGCTGGAGCTAGCATACCTTTTAGCATCCTTAGGATCGACAAAACTTTTCTGATTGTATTGCATACAACCTTTCCTTACGAAAACTGGTAAGGAAACTCGTTTTGACATCCATCTGCCAGATTTCATAAATGCAGCTAATGCTAACATGAATCCGACGGACTTTAAGCATCGCTACGGATGAGAAAATCTCATCGTAGTCAACTCCTTGAACTTGTGAAAAACTTTTCGCCACAAGTCGAGCTTCATGGATGGTGACAATACCATCCACGTCCGTCTTCTTCTTAAAGATCCATTTATCTCAATGGCTTGCCGATCATCGGGCAAGTCCACCAAAGTCCATGGATCCGTTCTCGGATTTTATGGCCTCGAGCCATTTATCGGAATCCGGGCCCACCATCGCTTCTCCATAGCTCGTAGGTTCATTGTTGTCTAGCAACATGACCTTCAAGACAGGATCACCTTACCACTCCGAAGTAGTACGTGTTCTTGTCGTCCTACGAGGTTTGGTAGTGACTTGATCCGAAGTTTCATGATCAATATCATAAGCTTCCACTTCAATTGGTGTAGGTGCCACAGGAACAACTCCCTGTGCCTGTCACACACTAGTTGAAGAGATGGTTCAATAACCTCATCAAGTCTCCACCATCCTCCCACTCAATTCTTTCGAGAGAAACTTTTCCTCGAGAAAGGACCCGATTCTAGAAACAATCCATATTGCTTTCGGATCTGAATTAGGAGGTATACCCAACTGTTTTGGTTTTCCTATGAAGATGCATTTTATCCGCTTTGGGTTCGAGCTTATCAACCTGAAACTTTTTCATATAAGCGTCGCAGCCCCAAACTTTTAAGAAACGACAACTTAGGTTTCTCTAAACCATAATTCATACGGTGTCATCTCATCGGAATTACGTGGTGCCCTATTTAAAGTGAATGTGGTTGTCTCTAATGCCTAACCCATGAACGATAGTGGTAATTCGATAAGAGACATCATGGTACGCACCATATCCAATAGGGTGCAACTATGATGTTCGGACACACCATCACACTATGGTGTTCCAGGCGGTATTAATTGCGAAACAATTTCCACAATGTCTTAATTGTGTGCCAAAACTCGTAACTCAGATATTCATCTCTATGATCATATCATAGACATTTTATCCTCTTGTCACAATGATCTTCTACTTCACTCTGAAATTATTTGAACCATTCAATAATTCAGACTTGTGTTTCATCAAGTAAATATTCTCAACATCTACTCGAATCATCTGTGAAGTAAGAACATAACGATATTCACTGCATGCCTCAGCACTCATTGGACTGCACACATCAAAATGTGTTACTTCCAACAAGTTGCTATCTTGTTCCATCTTACTGAAACCGAGGCTTTTCAGTCATCTTGCCCATGTGGTATGATTTGCATATCTCAAGTGATTCAAAATCAAGTGAGTCCAAACGATCCATTTGCATGGAGTTTCTTCATGCATATACACCAATAGACATGGTTCGCATGTCTCAAACTTTTCAAAAACGAGTGAGTCCAAAGATCCATCAACATGGAGCTTCTTCATGCGTTTTATACCAATATGACTTACATGGCAGTGCCACAAGTAAGTGGTACTATCATTACTATCTTATATCTTTGGCATGAAAATGTGTATCACTACGATCGAGATTCAATAAACCATTCATTTTAGGTGTAAGACCATTGAAGGTATTATTCAAATAAACAGAGTAACCATTATTCTCCTTAAATGAATAACCGTATTGCGATAGACGTAATCCAATCATGTCTATGTTCAACGCAAACACCAAATAACAATTATTTAGGTTTAACACCAATCTCTTTGGTAGAGGGAGCGTGCGATGCTTGATCATATCAAGCTTGGAAAAACTTCCAACACATATCGTCAGCTCACCTTTAGCTAGTCTCCGTTTATTCCGTAGCCTTTATTTCGAGTTACTAACACTTAGCAACCGAACCGGTATCTAATACCCTGGTGCTACTAGGAGTACTAGTAAAGTACACATTAACATAATGTATATCCAATATACTTCTATCGACCTTGCCAGCCTTCTCATCTACCAAGTATCTAGGGTAATGCTGCTCCAGTGGTTGTTCCCCTTATTACAGAAGCACTTAGTCTCGGGTTTGGGTTCAACCTCGGGTTTCTTCATTGGTGCAGCAGCTGATTTGCCGTTTCATGCAGTATCCCTTTGTTCCCTTGCCCTTCTTGAAACTAGTGGTTTCATCAACCATCAACAATTGATGCTCCTTCTTGATTTCTACTTACGCGATGTCAAACAACGCGAATACCTCAAGGATCATCATATCTATCCCTGATATGTTATAGTTCATCACGAAGCTCTAGCAGCTTGGTGGTAATGACTTCGGAGAAACTATCACTATTTCATCTGGAAGATCAACTCCCACTTGATTCAAGTGATTGTTGTACTCAGACAATCTGAGCACAAGCTCAACGATTGAGCTTTTCTCCCTTAGTTTGTAGGCTAAGAAAATCGTCGGAGGTCTTATACCTCTTGACGTGGGCACGAGCCTGAAATCCCAATTTCAGCCCTCGAAACATCTCATATGTTCCGCGACGTTTCGAAAACGTCTTTGGTGCCTCTACTTAAACCATTTAATTGAACTATCACGTAGTTATCAAAACGTGTATGTCCGATGTTCGCAACATCCACAAACGACGTTTGGGGTTCAGCACACTGAGCAGTGCATTAAGGACATAAGCTTTCTACTGTCCGCATAATTGCTACTATCAACTTTCAACTATATTTTCTCTAGGAACATATCTAAACAGTAGAACTATAGCGTGAGCTACGACATAATTTGCAAAAGGTCTTTTGACTATGTTCAGGATAATTAAGTTCATCTTATGAACTCCCACTCAGATAGACATCCCTCTAGTCATCTAAGTGATTACATGATCTGAGTCAAACTAGGCCGTGTCCGATCATCACGTGAGACGGACTAGTCATCATCGGTGAACATCTTCATGTTGATCGTATCTACTATACGACTCATGCTCGACCTTTCGGTCTCCGTGTTCCGAGGCCATGTCTGCACATGCTAGGCTCGTCAAGTTAACCCCAAGTGTTTTCGCTGTGTAAAACTGTCTTACACCCGTTGTATGTGAACGTAAGAATCCATCACACCCGATCATCACGTGGTGCTTAGAAGCGACGAACTGTAGCAACGGTGCACAGTTAGGGGAGAACACTTCTTGAAATTTTGTAAGGGATCATCTTATTTACTACCGTCGTCCTAAGTAAACAAGATGCATAAACATGATAAACATCACATGCAATCAAATAGTGACATGATATGGCCAATATCATTTTGCTCCTTTTGATCTTCATCTTCGGGGCTCCATGATCATCATCGTCACCGGCATGACACCATGATCTCCATCATCATGATCTCCATCATCGTGTCTTCATGAAGTTGTCACGCCAACGACTACTTCTACTTCTATGGCTAACGCGTTTAGCAATAAAGTAAAGTAAGTTACATGGCGTTCTTCAATGACACGCAGGTCATACAAAAATAAAGACAACTCCTATGGCTCCTGCCGGTTGTCATACTCATCGACATGCAAGTCGTGAATCCTATTACAAGAACATGATCAATCTCATACATCACATATATCATTCATCACATCCTTTTGGCCATATCACATCACATAGCATACCCTGCAAAAACAAGTTAGACGTCCTCTAATTGTTGTTGCATGTTTTACGTGGCTGCTATGGGTTTCTAGCAAGAACGTTTCTTACCTACGCAAGACCACAACGTGATATGCCAATTGCTATTTACCCTTCATAAGGACCCTTTTCATCGAATCCGTTCCGACTAAAGTGGGAGAGACTGGCACCCGCTAGCCACCTTATGCACCAAGTGCATGTCAATCGGTGGAACCTGTCTCACGTAAGAGTACGTGTAAGGTCGGTCCGGGCCGCTTCATCCCACAATACCGTCGAAACAAGATTGGACTAGTAACGGTAAGCATATTGAACAACATCAACGCCCACAACTACTTTGTGTTCTACTCGTGCAAAGAATCTACGCAATAGACCTAGCTCATGATGCCACTGTTGGGGAACGTAGCAGAAATTCAAAAATTTTCCTACGTAACACCAAGATCTATCTATGGAGAGACCAGCAACGAGTAGAAAGGGGAGTGCATCTACATACCCTTGTAGATCGCTAAGCGGAAGCGTTCAAGTGAACGGGGTTGATGGAGTCGTACTCGTCGTGATTCAAATCACCGATGATCAAGTGCCGAACGGACGGCACCTCCGCGTTCAACACACGTACAGCCCGGTGACGTCTCCCACGCCTTGATCCAGCAAGGAGAGAGGGAGAGGTTGAGGAAGACTCCATCCAACAGCAGCACAACGGCGTGGTGGTGGTGGAGGAGCGTGGCAATCCCGCAGGGCTTCGCCAAGCACCATGGGAGAGGAGGAGGGAGAGGGGCAGGGCTGCACCAAGAGAGATCAAATCGCGTGTTATGGGCAGCCCCTAGGCCTCATATATATAGGGGAAGGGGAGGGCTGCGCCCCCTTTAGGGTTTCCCACCCCAAAGGGGTGCGGCCAGCCCTAGATGGCAAAGGGGGCGGCGGCCAGGAGGGGGAGAGAGGGGAGGCGCCCACTAGGTGGGCCTTAAGGCCCATCTGGACTAGGGTTTGCCCCCTCCCACTCTCCCTTGCGCCTTGGCCCCTTGTGGGGGGCGCACCAGCCCACCTAGGGGCTGGTCCCCTCCCACACATGGCCCACGCAGCCTTCTGGGGCAGGTGGCCCCACTTGGTGGACCCCCGGGACCCTCCCGGTGGTCCCGGTACATTACCGATATCGCCCGAAACTTTTCCGGTGACCAAAACAGGACTTCCCATATATAAATCTTTACCTCCGGACCATTCCGGAACTCCTCATGATGTCCGGGATCTCATCCGGGACTCCGAACAACAATCGGTTACCACATACAAGCTTCCTTTATAACCCTAGCGTCATCGAACCTTAAGTGTGTAGACCCTACGGGTTCGGGAGACATGCAGACATGACCGAGACGTTCTCCGGTCAATAACCAACAGCGGGATCTGGATACCCATGTTGGCTCCCACATGTTCCACGATGATCTCATCGGATGAACCACGATGTCAAGGACTCAATCGATCCCGTATTCAATTCCCTTTGTCTATCGGTATGTTACTTGCCCGAGATTCGATCGTCGGTATACCGATACCTTGTTCAATCTCGTTACCGGCAAGTCACTTTACTCGTTCCGTAACACATCATCCCGTGATCAACTCCTTGGTCACATTGCGCATTTGATGATGTCCTACCGAGTGGGCCCAGAGATACCTCTCCGTTTACACGGAGTGACAAATCCCAGTCTCGATTCGTGCCAACCCAACAGACACTTTCGGAGATACCTGTAATGCACCTTTATAGCCACCCAGTTACGTTGTGACGTTTGGTACACCCAAAGCATTCCTACGGTATCCGGGAGTTGCACAATCTCATGGTCTAAGGAAAAGATACTTGACATTGGCAAAGCTCTAGCAAACGAACTACACGATCTTTGTGCTAGTCTTAGGATTGGGTCTTGTCCATCACATCATTCTCCTAATGATGTGATCCCGTTATCAACGACATCCAATGTCCATAGCCAGGAAACCATGACTATCTGTTGATCACAACGAGCTAGTCAACTAGAGGCTCACTAGGGACATATTGTGGTCTATGTATTCACACGTGTATTACGATTTCCGGATAATACAGTTATAGCATGAATAAAAGACAATTATCATGAACAAGGAAATATAATAATAATACTTTTATTATTGCCTCTAGGGCATATTTCCAACAGTTAGCTCATAAACAACCTATTTCACCTAGGTTAGCTCATAAACGACCCATTTCACCTAGGTTTGCTCATAAACGACTCATTTCACCTAACTTAGCTCATAAACGACCCATTTCACCTAGGTTTGCTCATAAACGACTCATTTCACCTAGGTTTGCTCATAAACGACCCATTTCACCTAGGTTTGCTCATAAACGACCCATTTCACCTAGATTTGCTCATAAACGACCCATTTCACCTAACTTAGCTCCAAAATGATCCATTTCACCTAGGATAGCTCATAAACTACCCATTTCACCTAGGTTAGCTCATATTCGATACATTTCACCTAAGTTAGCTAATATATGGCATATACTTCTTCTTCTAGTCTTCTTCTTCTATTCTTTTTCTTCTAGTCTAATTCTTCTTCTAGTCTTCTTTTTCTAACTTTCTTATTTTTCATTTTGCAGGTTTCATTCACTTCACGGAAGCTAACTTCCTATGATGGATTGCTTGCTTTTTCCTGTTTTTTCCTTTGATGCACTTGTATTCTGCTGGCTTGCTATGAAGAAACTTTGCATATTGTAATATGTATGGATCGATGGAACTATGTGATGGATATATATGTGATGTGAAATTTTTGATGGATATATATGTGATGTGATGGAACTATGTGATGGATATTTATGTGATGGATATATATGTGCTGTGAAATTTTTGTTGTGATAATTGTTGGATATAAGAAAAACAGAAAAAAAGAGGCAGTGCAGGCTCTTTGCCGTCCGCGGCGGACGGCAAAGACCCCTTTGCCGTCCGTGGCAGACGACAAAGGGGGCACGTGGCGCCCACCTATGCTTCCTGGGGTGGACCATTTGGCCAATTTGCCGACAGTGGCGGACGGCAAAGCCTGGCTGACGGCAAAGACTTCGCCTTTGCCATCCGCCGGGCAGACGGCAAAAAAAAACGGGCGCTGAGGTATTGCTGATGTCACCTGGCGGACGGCAAAGAGGCGCACTAATTTTTCGTCCACTGGTGGACGGCAAAGGCCGCCGTTAGCCGCCTAACGGAGTGACAATGGCGGACGTGCCACATTTTGCCGTCCCCCCTCTTTGCCGTCCGCCGCTGTAGGCAAAGGGCTCTTTGCCATCCGCCTTGGAAAGCAGACAGCAAAGGACCTGTTTGCCGACCCTATCTTTGCCGTCTGTGTTTGCCGTCCGCGGCGGACGGCAAAGTGCTTTGCTGTCAGCCGTCCCTGCCTTTGCTGTCCGCCATGGCAGATGGCAAAGTACTGGATTCCTGTAGTGATGGTATGATTGTTATTTGTCCTACGGACTAAACCCTCTGGTTTATATAGACATCGAAGAGGGCTAGGGTTACACAGAGTCGGTTACAATGGTAGGAGATCTACATATCCGTATCGCCAAGCTTGCCTTCCACGCCAAGGAAAGTCCCATCCGGACAAGGGACGAAGTCTTCAATCTTGTATCTTCACAGTCTTGGAGTTCGGTCGACAGTGATAGTTCGGCTATCCGGACACCCCCTAGTCCAGGACTCCCTCAGTAGCCCCCGAACCAGGCTTCAATGATGATGAGTCCGGAGCGCATATTGTCTTCGGCATTGCAAGGTGGGTTCTTCTCCAAATTCCATGTACTCGCCGAATGGTGTCTGGCTTCTTATAAATGCTGCGCTCGTTGGCTTCCACGTCCAATAATGGCCATCTTCCACGTGTCGTATGAATGCGAAAAGCCAGGGCATTTTTACATTCCACCCCCTAGCTGCACGAATGAACCGCCTATAAAGAGAGGCGAGGATCCAGATCCGAATCACACCATCCTCCTCCCACGAGTATTCATCGGAGCGCTTCTGACCAAAAATCCATTCCATCATGGACAGCCGATGCGGATCCTACTCTCGCGCTCCTAGCCCTCAGACAGGAGATTGGGGAAGATGCCCGGTCCTGCATAGTGAGCTAGTGACGCTCCAAGCCGAGGCATTTCTTCCCCCAGCCTTTATGGTTCCGGTTCGAGCCGGACTTGCCACCTACAAGGGCGGAAAGCAGGCGGAGAGCGTCCCCAATCCCTCCAAAGGAGAGCGGGTATGCTTCGTCCCTCATCTAATAAGAGGACTCGGATTTCCCATACATCCATTTCTCCCGGGGCTCCTGGAGTTCTATGGGCACCAGCTTCACCACCTTACGCCTGCCTCCATCCTGCACATCACAGGCTTTGTGTCCCTTTGTGAGTTGTTCTTGGGCGTCGAGGCCCATTTTGCACTGTGGAAGAGATTATTCTGCCTCGTACCCCGTTCTCATGAGGGGTCGATATATCAAGTGGGCAGAGCCGAACTATGGCGCATCGCCGGGACCGGATATCTATCTGGAACCTCGAAGAAGGCGTCCTAAGACTGGCCTTTGGAATGGTTTTATATGGAAGACGCCCCGCTACCGGACCCAGTTCGGATCAGCCTCCCGGAGTTCAGCAACGCTCCTTTAAAGAAACGCCTGAGTTGGCACCCACAGAGCCCTCAACGGGAGAGTGATAGGGACATCTAGTATCTGATGGGCCGAATAAGGTTATTGGCCCATTCCGGATTGACCATGATCGGGGTCGTGGCCACATGCACTATGCGAGGGGTGCAACTGATCCAGTATAGGGGCCACCCCATGTGGGATTTCAACGGGGAGGATGATGCCACCCGTCATGGCCGCAAGGGGCCGGGATCGGTAGATGATCTAGTGAAGATCCTGTCCGGCCTGTACAAAGGGGAGAAGGAGGACTTCCTCCGTGCTAGTCCATTGAACGGATTTTCCATGAACATACCTCGGAGCTGGGTAAGCGGACATTTGTCTAGCCGATCCATATTCCCAAAGTTAAGTACCTCACTTTGAGATTTTGACGCAGGAACTGCGCCGGGCCATAGAGGATATACACAGCCTGGCCCCACAACCCGAGGATCCGGAACGATCCCTTGATCCGGCCTCCGGAGAGGATCCGGACATAGAGGTGGAGCTAATCGACGGGGTGTTCCACCAACTTAGCATCGACAATGCTTTGGTCGCCATTACGGCCGACTACCCCGGAATATCTCCGACTTCCCAGGTAACTGTGACTGGAGTCCTGACACCATTACTCATCCATGCTTATCTGACCACCGTACCAATGGTGTTCCGCAGGAGGTGCCTTCGAGGCGGGAAGCCGAGCCCGCGGCGGCTGGCCAACAAGGGGCAGCTCGGCCCAGCAGGCGAAAAACAAGTGCGGCGCGGATCGAAACATCGCCGCAACGGTATGGCGGGCCACTACGTTTCCAGGAAAGATTCCTGGAAGGCATATTAACGCTCGAGGTTTTTCTTTTCAGGAGAAAGAGCGCTCGCCGGACTATGTCCGGGGAGATTGCCAATCAAGCCTCCGCCAGCCAGGCTCCAACGCAAGGTCCGGAGGGGGAGGCAAATGCAAGGCGCGTATCGGGTGCTCCTTCAACGGAGAACGCCGACCGGTTGTCCGCCACCAGATCTGAAGTGGAGAGCGCCATGAATCACAGGCGCCGCCGGACAGTTCTTCATGACGCATGCTTTTCCCTGGAGTCGTTAAATGCCTTTGATTCGGGAGATGTGCACCTCCGTGCCGCTCGAGATGGTCTAGCCAGAGCCACGGAGCAGTATGAAAGACATATGGGTGAGGAATTTTGACAGTTGTATATGCCAGTAGCCCCCGAGACTTAAAATAGTTAGAATAACTGATTTAAGGATCATTTGTTATGCAGGATCTTACGGAGAAGAATACCCACCTGTCCCAGGAGCTTCAAGAGTGCAAGGCCCAACTTGAGGCCGCACTGGCCGCCACGGGAGGAGCCACAGAGACCCCCTCCGGTAATATATACTTTCGAAAGAGAAGTAGTTTGTGAAGTGCGGCGTGTGCATGGGTCTGACAATAATATTACAGATGGTGCCGGACTACATCCGGACAGGCAGCAGCTACTACGCCAGCTAAAGGCCGGCGAGAAGGTGCTGACAAGGGTGCGGAGGAGAAAAATAACCTCCAAGATGCCAACACTCAGCTGGGCGAGGAACTAAAAGATGTTCGGGTCCAGCTGTCTTACTCCGTGAAGGAGAATCTGCGGCTTCGTCGCGGCATTTATAGTAAGTGCTTGAAGGAACTTTTGAAAACAAGAGTTCGGCAAGGAAGTTGATTAACCAGAATATGTCTGTAGGTATGCTCACAGGCCGTCCTGCAGAGGAAATGCCCGGTTCAACAGGTGACCAACTTCCCGAGCTGTTGCAACTGCACGAACGAGTTCGGCAGGTGATGAGCGGCGTCGCCCAGGCCTTATGGCCGTCCGTCTCCCTACCCGAGGGTCTTGGAGAGCTTGTGGAGAAGCTTCAGGGAGCACGGCGGCGCTTCCGTCTTTTGAAGATATCGGCCTGCCGTCAAGGCGCCAGGGAGGCCTAGGCCATGGTGAAGACGAGGTACACGAAGGCCGATCCAGACCACATGGCCGAGGTCGGACCTGTGGGGCCCGATGGGAAGGAGATCCCTGTGAGCTTAATGTACGGCCAAGTAGAGTTGGCCGCAAAGTATTCCCAGCGGGACTGTAAACTAGACAGCCTGTTAGATGGTATTGAAGAGGAATACAATCAGTCAGTTTGACTATGTAATTTAAAATTACATGTAAAATGCCTTCTAGCCGGATTGTAGATCGTTTGTCATTGCGGACCTTTTCGCTTCAACCTCGGGACCCGACAGTCCGGAGTGTGTCCGAATACCCTCGCGGTTATAAAAAAACCGGGGCATGCGTGGAGACCAGGCGTAGGGGTCATTAGTGCTTTAGCAGACAAGTGCCCAACTAGTTATGTTATATTACATGGTTAGTAAGAAACATCTTCCAGGGAGAATAGTTCCGTTAGGGGTTCCTTTCCCTGGGAGGCATGCCCTAAAGTGCATGTATGGACTGCGAAAAAAGCAGGAAAGCATCTGGGGGCAGATAAATAAATAGGCAAGAAATCGTCTTTTAGTTCACCGAACAAATATTCCCTTAAGAACGCTAGCTTTCGGCTTCACCCAGTCAGAGGTACACATCCGGCTGACCCGGCAGTAACAATAGCAGAGGTGCTCCCTTTACCTCCTAGCCAAACAATCGGGAACGTAGGGGTAAGCACAGGAGTCAGGCAACCCAGCTTGGCCAAAACTTAAGTCATATTGATGCATATAATGGTGAATAAAAGGTACATGCGGAAGTGCAACACATGTGTTGGGCATGAAGCCCGTATAAATAAGCTTCTGTTAAAGAAGCCCCCAGGTATAATGAGTGCGAGCAGCACGTCAAGTGTGTGCGAACGATGCACAGATCAGCCTCCAAAGGCTTTAGGAAAAAAGGAGGGAGAAAGAGAGAAACAAAAGACAGCTAAAGTATAAAATGTGGACGGATGAAGGAGACGAACTCAGAGTCCGGCGCTATGCGTAGAATCTTCGGAGACGGGCTGCGTTCCATGGGTTCGGATCGAGTCAGTTGTCCGATGCGTTTCGCAGACGGTGTGCTCCGCCGGTCAGGACTTGGTCGATGATGAAGGGACCTTCCCATTTGGGCTTGAGTTTGTCCTTTTTCTTGTCCGGCAGGCGTAGAACTCGTTCGCCAACATTGTTAAGTTTTGGACCGTACTTCTCTGCTTTGATATCTTTGAGCCTGCTGTTGCTAGAATGCGGAACGAGCTTTTGCCACGTCGCGCTCCTCCTCTAAGGCGTCCAAACTGTCCTGCCGATCCAGGTCGGCTTCTCTTTCTTCATACATACGCACGGGAGGTGAGTCATGAATTATGTCGCAGGGCAAGACTGCCTCTGCGCCGTACACCATGAAAAATGGTGTGAATCCGGTAGTGCGATTCGGCATGGTCCACAGCCCCCAGAGTACGGAGTCGAGCTCCTCTACCGAGTGCGTGTTAGATTCCTTGAGGGTCCGCACTAGTCTGGGTTTAATGCCGCTCATGATTAGACCATTTGCTCGCTCAACTTGACCGTTAGTTTGAGGGTGATAGACTGAAGCGTAGTCGAGCTTGATGCCCATGTTTTTGCACCAGAGTTTAACCTCGTCGGCCATGAAGTTTGTGCCATTATCAGTGATGATGCTGTGGGGGACACCGTAATGGTGTACTACCCCTGATATGAAGTCTATCACGGGTCCGGATTCGGCC
Organism: Triticum aestivum; assembly: GCF_018294505.1. Lineage (NCBI taxonomy): Eukaryota > Viridiplantae > Streptophyta > Magnoliopsida > Poales > Poaceae > Triticum > Triticum aestivum. The sequence continues at coordinate 426,583,354 of NC_057801.1, read as the reverse complement.
GTCTTGACTGGCTTGGCCTCTATCAATTTGGTGAATTTATCCACCATGACCAATAGGTATCTTTGCTTGTGGGTTCCCCTTTAAGGGGTTCAACCATGTCAAGCCCCCAGACCGCGAACGGCCAGGTGATGGGTATAGTTTTCAGGGCGGTGGGTGGCATGTGGCTTTGATTAGCAAAGAGCTGGCAACCGACGCATCGTTGGACTAAATCCTGAGCATCTGTCCGGGCCGTTGGCCAATAAAATCCTGTACGGAAGGCCTTTCTTACAAGGGCCCGGGCTGCGGCATGGTGCCAATCGAGTCCGGCATGAATTTCAGCCAGAAGATTTCGCCCTTCCTCTTCGGAGATGCACCTTTGAAGGACTCCGGTTGTGCTTTTCTTATAAAGCTCTCCCTCATGGACCTTATAGGCTTTAGATCGCCGTACTATGCAGCGGGCCTCGTTTTGGTCCTCGGGAAGTTCCTGCCTAGTTAAGTAAGCTAGGAATGGCTCGGTCCACGGGGCAATGACTACCATTATTTCGTGGGCTAAAGGTGTTGTTTCATTGGCAGAACCACCGATTGTGTCAGAATGCGCGGTGTCGGGCAGTGCGGTTGGGTCCGGATTGTTATTTCCGGACTCCCCTTCCCATAGTACGGATGGCTTGAAAAGCCGTTCCAGGAAGATGTTGGGGGGGGGGGTCGGCATCGCGCTTTGCGCCGATGCGTGCCAATACGTCCGCCGCTTGATTATTATCCCGGGCTATATGGTGAAATTCGAGCCCTTCAAACCGAGCTGACATTTTCAAAATGGCGTTACGGTAAGCTGCCATTTTGGATCCTTGGCGTCGAAGTCTCCATTTATTTGGGATATCGCGAGGTTCGAATCCCCTCGCACCTCTAGGCGTTTAATGCCCATGGAGACCGCCATCCAGAGGCCATGTAGAAGGGCCTCGTATTCGGCTGCGTTGTTGGAGTCCCTGTACATTATCTGAAGTACGTATTGGACTGTGTCCCCAGTTGGGGACGTCAGGACGACGCCAGCCCCCAGGCCGGCCAACATTTTGGAGCCGTCGAAGTGCATGATCCAGTTAGAATATGCGCCGTACTCTTTAGGGAGTTCGGCTTCAGTCCATTCGGCGATGAAGTCGGCCAAAACTTGCGACTTGATAGCTCGCCGTGGTTTATAGGTTATGTCGAATGGTAGGAGCTCGATGGCCCATTTGGTAATCTTGCCGGTCGCGTCGCGGTTGTTTATTATGTCATTGAGAGGTACTTCAGAGGCTACTGTTATCGAACACTCTTGAAAGTAGTGTCGGAGCTTCCGGGATGCCATGAACACTGTGTATGCTATCTTTTGATAATGTGGATACCGGGATTTGCATGGAGTTAGGACAGTGGATACGTAGTACACTGGTTTTTGAAGAGGGAACTTATGTCCGTCCGTTTCTCGCTCGACGACGAGCACCGCGCTTACAACTTGATGTGTTGCCGCGATATATAATAGCATTGGTTCGCCCACGTTGGGCGCGACCAGGACCGGATTTGTTGCCAATATGGCCTTTATTTCTTCGAGTCCGGCCGTGGCGGCATCCGTCCACTCGAAGTGTTCGGTGCGCCGGAGGAGACGATAAAGGGGTAATGCCTTTTCTCCTAAGCGGGAGATGAAGCGGCTTAGAGCCGCCATGCATCCAGTCAATTTTTGTATTTGCTTGAGGTGTTTTGGGATATCCAATTGTGACAGAGCTCGGATCTTGGCTGGGTTTGCTTCAATTCCTCTACCGGATACAATGAAGCCCAAGAGCTTTCCGGCTGGCACGCCGAAGACGCATTTTTCTGGGTTGAGCTTAATGTCATATGCTCGGATATTGTCGAATGTGAGCATCAAGTCGTCTACTAGAGTTTCGACGTGTTTGGATTTGACAACCACATCATCTACGTATGCCTCCACTGTTTTGCCGATCTGGTTTGCCAGACATGTCTGAATCATGCGCTGGTATGTTGCGCCGGCGTTTTTGAGCCCGAAGGGAATTGTGTTGAAGCAGAATGGTCCGTATGGAGTAATGAATGCCGTTGCGGCTTGGTCTGGCTCTTCCATCTTGATTTGATGGTAGCCGGAGTATGCGTCGAGGAAGCACAATGAATCGTGTCCTGCGGTAGCGTCGATATTTGATCGATGCGGGGAAGGGGGAAAGGATCCTTTGGGCAAGCCTTGTTAAGGTCCTTGAAATCGACACACAGGCGCCAGGATTTGTCCTTCTTTGGTACCATTACCAGGTTTGCTAGCCAGTCCGGATGTTTTATGTCTCTGATGAATCCGGCTTCTAATAGTTTGGCTAGCTCCTCTCCCATTGCCTGTCTTTTGGGTTCGGAAAATCGCCGAAGAGCCTGTTTGACTGGCTTGAATCCTTTTAGGATATTTAGGCTGTGCTCTGCCAGCCGGCGTGGGATTCCTGGCATGTCTGAAGGGTGCCAGGCAAAAATATCCCAATTTTCCCGTAGGAATTCTCGTAGTGCGGCGTCTACATCAGGGTTTAATTGTGCCCCAATGGAGGCCGTTTTTGTAGGGTCCGTTGGATGGACTTGGAATTTGACTATTTCGTCCGCTGGCTTAAAAGAGGTGGACTTGGATCTTTTGTCAAGTATCACGTCGTCCCTGTTCACCGTGGAGCGCGGCGCTGTGAGTTCCTCGGCCGCTAGGGCTTCAGATAGCGCCTCAAGGGCTAGTGCGGCTGTCTTATTTTCGGCGCGGAGTGCTACGTCCGGATCACTAGCAAGGGTGATGATTCCGTTGGGCCCGGGCATTTTGAGCTTCATGTACCCGTAATGGGGTATAGCTTGAAAAATTGTGAATGCCTCTCGTCCTAATAAAGCGTGATATCCGCTGCTGAACGGGGCCACATGGAACGTGATCTCCTCGGACCTGTAGTTGTCCGGCGAGCCGAATACCACATCTAGTGTGATTTTTCCTGTGCAGCATGCTTCCCGACTAGGGATTATTCCTCTGAAGGTTGTGTTGCTTCGCTCAATGCGGCTCCAGTCTACTTCCATTTTTCGAAGGGTTTCCTCGTAGATGAGGTTTAATCCGCTGCCGCCATCCATGAGTACCTTAGTAAGGCGAAAGCCGTCCACTATTGGACTGAGGACCAATGCGGCTGGTGCTCGGGCTGTTCGGAATTTAGGTTCGTCACTGGCATTAAAGGTAATAGCCGTGTCACTCCATGGATTTATTGTTGCTATTTGGTAGACTTCGGCAACGCTGCGGAGTGTTCGTTTTCGCATATTGTTTGATGCGAAAGTCTCGAAGACTGTTAATACCGTACTGGTACTGCTGGGCTGGTTCTCTGGGGCTAGAAGCTCTTCGCCACTTTTGGCCACCTGTCGTAGTATCCAACATGCTCGAAGGCTATGCGTTGGAGTGGCGCCCTCTATGCTATGAATTTTGCAAGGTCCGTTGAGCCATCCCTCCAGTACGGTTCCGTGCCCTTTAGGGTTTTTTTTTGCTTTTTGGTTTTTAACCCAGGTTCCTGAATATGATGCACCCTTTTATTTCGGACTAGGGTTGTGTTCGGAGCCGGATTGTCCCAAAATTTGGTTTCGGTTTTCCAGGCGCTCTCCATCGCACAGTACTTTTGTACTATGGACGCCAGGTCGGCGAAGCGTGTAATTTCGCGATGACTTATGGCGTTCATGATTCCCTTGTCCGTGCAATTATTGCAGAAAATTGAGATTGCACTTTCCTCACGGCAGTCCTTTATCCTGTCCATAACCAGGAGGAATCTGGCCCAGTAATGATGTACTGTTTCAGCGGGCTCTTGCTGGATTTGGGATAGATCGCTTGTGTTTGGGTGGGCGGGTGGAATTAAATTCGGAACCCCGTCCAATCTAAGACTCAGGGGTCGGAAAGTTTCCGAACTTGGAAGTTTGGCTTGTTGGATGTTGTCCAACGAATCCGGCCCGCTGCCTGACTTTAGGTTCAGGGTGTGATCAACGTCCGTTCCTCCGCGGGAATCCGGCATGGAGGGGTTGGGAATTCGAACATAGCTTGTCCTTAATGTAGAAGAAGAGTCGCCGTGCTGTTCCTCCACCACAGCAACATGGTGGGTAGCCTGGGGAGAGTTGATCTCTCTTAGATCGGTTTTATTCCCAATCTGATCATCGTCTGTAGCGACTCCCAGGGCAGCGATGCGATCCAGGAGCTCATTTACGGAAGAGAGCTCCATCAGATCTAGCTGCTCGGCGAATTCCGAGTTGATGTGGAGATCTCTTTTGATGACCCGAGAGGTCATCGTCGGCGTGGCGGCCGAACAGGCGGTCATAAGAAAACCGCCTAGCCGGATAGTCTGGCCGATGGCCAGAGCTCCTTTGGCGACGGTGCCGTCTTTAAAGACGGGACGAGGCATCCTTCCTGATTGCGACGGCACAGAGGAACTCTCAATGAAAGCACCAATGTCGGTGTCAAAACCGGCGGATCTCGGGTAGGGGGTCCCGAACTGTGCGTCTAGGCGGATGGTAACAGGAGACAAGGGACACGATGTTTTTATCTAGGTTCGGGCCCTCACGGTGGAGGTAAAACCCTACTCCTGCTTGATTAATATTGATGATATGGGTTGTACAAGAGTAGATCTACCACGAGATCAAGGAGGCTAAACCCTAGAAGCTAGCCTATGGTATGATTGTTATTTGTCCTACGGACTAAACCCTCAGGTTTATATAGACACCGAAGAGGGCTAGGGTTACACAGAGTCGGTTACAATGGTAGGAGATCTACATATCCGTATCGCCAAGCTTGCCTTCCATGCCAAGGAAAGTCCCATCCGAACACGGGACGAAGTCTTCAATCTTGTATCTTCATAGTCTTGGAGTCCGGCCGACGGTGATAGTTCGGCTATCCGGACACCCCCTAGTCCAGGACTCCCTCAAGTTGCAATCGGAGTACTAAGGAAATCATTATTATTGGTATTTGAGAAATCACACAATTTGGTATTATCTTGCGCCATGGCAACAAGTAATCCAACACACAAGCAAACAGAAAGGCAACGGGAAAAAGGCAAACGACAAAGAGAGGAGGAGATTGGGAAAGAGAGGGCGACTAAAATGGCAAGGGTGAAGTGGGGGAGAGGAAAACGAGAGGCAAATGGCAAATAATGTAATGCGAGAGATAGGGATTGCGATGGGTACTTGGTATTGTTGACTTGCTTGCGTGAGCCTCCCCGGCAACGGCGCCAGAAATTCTTCTTGCTACCTCTTGAGCATTGTGTTGGATTTCCCCGAAGAGGAGAGGATGATGCAGCAAAGTAGCGTAAGTATTTCCGTCAGTTTTTGAGAACCAAGGTATCAATCCAGTAGGAGACCACACACAAGTCCCTCGTACCTACACAAAATGATAGCTACTCGCAACCAACGCGATTAGGGGTTGTCAATCCCTTCACGGTCACTTACGAGAGTGAGATCTGGTAGAGATGATAAATAATATTTTTGGTATTTTTGATAGATAGATGCAAAGTAAAAAGTAAAAGGCAAAGTAAAAACAAAGCAAGTAATAAAGCAATAGAGATTTATATGATGAGAATAGACCCGGGGACCATAGGTTTCACTAGTGGCTTCTCTCAGGAGCATAGATATTCTACGGTGGGTGAACAAATTACTGTTGAGCAATTGACAGAATTGAACATAGTTATGAGCATATCTAGGCAATGATCATGTATATAGGCATCACGTCCAAGACAAGTAGATCGAAACGATTCTGCATCTACTACTATTACTCCACTCATCGACCACTATCCAGCATGCATCTAGAGTATTAAGTTAAAAACAGAGTAACGCCTTAAGCAAGATGACATGATGTAGAGGGATAAATTCATGCAATATGATAAAAATCCCATCTTGTTATCCTCGATGGCAACAATACAGTACGTGCCTTGCAACCCTTTCTGTCACTGGGTAAGGACACTGCAAGATTGAAGCCAAAGCTAAGCACTTCTCCCATTGCAAGAACTACCAATCTAGTTGGCCAAACCAAAAAGGATAATTCGAAGAGACTTGCAAAGATAACTGGATCATCATACATAAAAGAATTTAGAGAAGAATCAAATATTTTCCATAGATAATACTGGATCATCAACCCACAATTCATCGGTCTCAACAAACACATCGCAAAAAGAAGATTACATCGAATAGATGTCCACAAGAGAGGGGGAGAACATTGTATTGAGATCCAAAGAGAGAGAAGAAGCCATCTAGCTACTAGCTATGGACCCGAAGGTATGAAGTAAACTACTCACACTTCATCAGAGGGGCTATGGTGTTGATCCAGAAGCCCTCCGTGGTGGATGCCCCCTCCGGCGGAGCTCCGAAACAGGCCCCAAGATGGGATCTCATGGATACAGAAGGTTGCGGCAGTGGAATTAGGTTTTTTGCTCCTCGTCTGTTCATTTGGGGATACGTAGGTATATATAGGAGGAAGGAGTACGTCGGTGGAGCAACATGGGGCCTACGAGTTAGGGGGGCGCGCCGTCCACCCTCGTGACCGCCTCTGGCACTTCTTGGAGTAGGGTCCAAGTCTCCTGGATCACGTTCGGTGAGAAAATCACGTTCCCGAAGGTTTCATTCCGTTTGGACTCTGTTTGATATTCCGTTTCTTCGAAACACTGAAATAGGCAAAAAACAACAATTCTAGGCTGGGCCTTCAGTTAATAGGTTAGTCCCAAAAATAATATAAAAGTGGAAAATAAAGCCCAATATAGTCCAAAACAGTAGATAAGGTAGCATGGAGCAATCAAAAATTATGGATACGTTGGAGACGTATCAGACGTCGCCGCAAGGCTCGATGGCTCGTCTCATCATCAAGGACAACATTACCTTGGAGGGAGCTCTGGCTGTAGGCCAGATGCTCCGACTCGGCGGCTTTTTCATGGCCGCCCCATCGGCGGAGGCACCAACGATGGCCTCTCGGGTCGTCATTCATAACCTTCGCGTCAGTTCAGAACTTGCCGAACAGATGGATCCAATGGAGCTCTCCTCCCTTAATGAACTCTGGGATCGCATCGCCGATCTAGGAGTCGCTACGAACTATGACCGGATTGAGCTTAAACCCGACCGAAGGGACATCAGGTGCCCGCCGGCCACCCATGAGGTAGCGATAGTGGAGGAACCACGCGCGGATTGTCCCTCAACTTTGAGGACGAATTATGTTCAGATTGCCGAACTCCTAGAGCTGAAAACCTGCTCAAAGGAAAACATGACCCAGGCCCCGGGCTTAGAATCGAGCATTGGGCCAAAGAAATCGGGTGGTATTCCGGATTCTGAGCTATTAAGCTCGGAACCGCCCGCGCCCTTGGGCGTTGGATCGAATCAAAATCCGGATCTGGCTAACAACACCTATCTGGACTTAAACTATCTCTCCCGCATCAGGCAAGAGCCCCAGGAAACGATACATCATTACTGGGCCAGATTCCTCCTTGTGCTTAACAAGGTCAAGGACTGCTGCGAGGAGAACATGGTCTCGCTCTTCTGCAAAAACTGCACGGACGAAGGGCTCCTCAATGCTATAAGCCTCCGCGACATAGTACGCTTCACGGACTTGGAAATCATAGTACGAAAGTACTGTGCGATGGAGAGTGCTTGGAAGACCCAAACAGAATTTTGGGATAGTACTGCTCTCACCAAGACCTTTGTCCAAACTAAACGGACGAACTCTCGTAAGTCATCTGATCGAATCCCCAAGAAACCAAAGCCCGCCCCAGGGCGGGGATCCGTATTGGAAGAATGGCTCGACGGACCATGTAAGCTCCACAGTACTCCGGATACAATACCAACTCATAGCCTTAGGGCATGTTGGATACTCCGGCAGGTGGCAAAAAGTGGCGAGGATCTTCTTGTAAGCCATAAAGCGGAACAACATCCTGCCAACGGACACAATACGGTACTAACAGTCTTCGAGTCTTTCGCCTCGAACAACAGGCGCAAGCGAGCTCATCGAAGCTCTGCGGAAATTTGCCATGTGGCAAAGATAAACCCTTGGAACGACACTGCTATAACTTTCAATGCCAGTGATGAACCTCAATTCCAGACTGTCCGGGCACCGGCCGCTCTGGTCCTTAGCCCAATCATGGACGGCTTTCAGCTCACCAAAGTACTCATGGACGGCGGAAGCGGGTTAAACTTGATCTATGAAGAAACGCTCAAGAAAATGGAAATTGATAAAGGCCGCATTGAGCAAAGCGGCACCACCTTCAGGGGAATCATCCCTACTTGAGAAGCGCGGTGCGCGGGAAAAATCACACTCGATGTGGTATTCAGCACCCCAGAGAATTATAGGTCTGAAGAAATCACATTCCAAGTGGCTCCCTTTAGCAGCGGATACCACGCCCTTCTAGGGCGGGACGCGTTTACAAGCTTTCAAGCTGTACCCCATTACAGGTACATGAAGCTTAAAATGCCCGGACCAAATGGAATCATCACTCTAGCCAGTGATCCAGACGTCGCACTTCACGCCGAAAACAAAACCGCAACACTAGCCCTGGAAGCATTATCTGAAGCCCTAGCAGCCGAAGAGTTAACAACACTGCGGGCCACCGTGGACAAGGACGACGTGATACTCGACAAACGACCCAAGTCCACCTGATTTAAACCTGCAGACGAGATAGTCAAATTCCAAGTCCACCCAACGGACCCCACGAAGACAGCATCCATTGGGACACAGTTGAGCCCCATGATGGACGGCGCACCGCGAGATTGCTTACGCGAGAATTGGGACATTTTTGCCTGGCACCCTTCGGACATGCCAGGCATCCCACGCCGGCTGGCCAAACACAGCCTCAATATACTAAAGGGATACAAACCGGTCAAACAGACCCTAAGGCGGTTCTCAGAACCCAAACGGCAAGCCATGGGGGAAGAGCTAGCCAAGCTGCTTGAGGCCGGATTCATCAGAGATATTAAACATCCGGATTGGCTGGCAAATTTGGTAATGGTACCAAAAAAGGACAAATCTTGGCGCTTATGCGTCGACTTCAAAGACCTCAACAAGGCTTGCCCCAAGGATCCCTTTCCCCTCCCTCACATCGATCAAATCATCGATGCCACAGCTAGACACGACTCACTGTGTTTTCTCGACGCATACTCCGGATACCATCAAATAAAGATGACAGAGTCTGACCAAGCTGCAACAACTTTTATAACGCCATAATGCCATACTCCGGATACCATCAAATAAAGATGACAGACTCACTGTGTTTGCTCAAGAATGCCGGTGCAACCTATCAATGCATGATTCAAACATGCCTGGAAAAACAAATCGGCAAAACAGTGGAAGCATATGTGGACGGCGTGGTCATAAAAACTAGACACGTCGAAACCCTAATAGATGACTTGAGGCTTACATTCGATAACCTCCGGACATACGACATCAAGTTGAATTCGTAAAAATGCATTTTCGGTGTCCCCTCGGGGAAGCTGCTGGGCTTCATTGTTTCCAATAGAGGAATCAAAGCGAATCCAGCAAAAATCCGAGCTCTGTCGCAGTTGGCTATACCAACAGACCTCAAGCACATCCAGAAGCTAGCTGGATGCGTGGCCGCTTTGAGCCGCTTTATATCCAGGCTAGGAGAGAAGGCATTGCCTCTTTACCGCCTCCTTCGGTGCACCGAACACTTTGTATGGACGGATGCAGCCGCGGCCGGACTCGATGAGATAAAGACCTTATTGGCCAGTAATATAGTCCTAACAGCGCCAAACATCGGCGAACCTATGCTACTATACATAGCTGCAACACATCAAGTGGTAAGCGCAGTGCTCGTCGTTGAACGAGAGGTGGACGGACACAAATTCCCGCTTCAAAAGCCGGTTTATTACGTATCCATGGTCCTCACCCCATGCAAATCTCGATACCCACACTATCAAAAAATAGCATACGTGGTCTTCATGGCAACTCGGAAGCTAAGACACTACTTTCAGGAGTGTTCGATTATCGTCGCCTCCGAAGTACCACTCAATGACATAATTAATAACCGCGACGCTACGGGCTGGATTGCTAAATGGGCTATCGAGCTCCTCCCATTCGACATAATATACAAACCACGACGGGCCATTAAGTCGCAAGTGCTGGCTGACTTTGTCGCCGAATGGACAGAAGCCGAACTCCCTACAGAGTATGGCGTGTACTCCAATTGGATCATGCACTTTGACGGCTCCAAAATGCTGGCTGGACTGGGAGCAGGGGTAGTCCTAACGTCTCCCACCGAGGACACGGTCCAGCATGTCCTCCAAATATTATACACAGACTCCAACAATGCAGCCTGATATGAGGCTATGTTGCATGGTCTTCAGATGGCGGTCTCTATGGGCATCCAATGCCTGGAAGTGTGCGGGGATTTGAACCTCGCAATATCACAAATAAATGGAGACTTTGATGCCAAGGATCCGAAAATGGCGGCCTATCATAATGTCATCCTCAAAATGTCAGCTCGGTTCGAGGGGCTCAAATTCCACCATGTGGCTCGAGAAAACAATCAAGCGGCAGACGTCCTCGCCCGCATCAGTGCCAAATGTGACCCTGCCCCACCTAATATATTCCTGGAAAGGCGGTTCAAACCATCCATAGTATGGGAAGGGGAGTCCGGCAATACCAGCACAGATCCGAATACACCCCCAGACTCCGAACCATCAGACACAATCGGAGGCTCTGCCACCGAAATAACTTCTTTGGCCCACGAAATCATGGCCATAATTGCCCCGTGGACCGAGCCTTTCTTGGCCTACCTAAATAGGCAGGAGCTCCCTGAAGACCAAAATGAAGCACGCTGCATAGTCCGGCGTTCTAAAGCTTACAAAGTCCACGAAGGGGAACTCTACAAGAAAAGCGCGACCGGAGTGCTCCAAAGGTGCATCTCCGAAGAGGAAGGGCGGCAACTCCTGGCTGAAATCCATGCCGGACTGGGCGGACACCATGCCGCAGCTCGAGCGCTAGTCAGCAAAGCCTTTCGTATAGGCTTCTATTGGCCGACGGCCCGAGCAAACGCACAGGACCTTGTCCAACATTGCGTCGGCTGCCAACCCTTCGCCAATCAGAGTCATATGCCCCCTACCGCTCTCCAAACAATCCCCATAACTTGGCCCTTCGCGGTCTGGGGACTGGATATGGTCGGACCTCTTAAAGGGGGTAGCCATAAGAAAAAATACTTATTGGTCATGGTGGACAAATTCACCAAATGGATGGAAGCCAAACCAGTTAAAACGGCCGATCCGGACCAGTAATAGACTTTATATCCGGGGTCGTACACTGGTACGGTGTCGCCCATAGCATCATCACTGATAATGGCTCAAATTTCACAGCCGATGAAGTGAAAACTTGGTGCGGAAAAATGGGCATTAAGCTCGATTACGCTTCCGTCTACCACCCTCAAAAAAACGGCCAGGTCAAACGGGCAAATGGTCTCATCATGAGCGGCATCAATCCCAGACTAGTGCGATCTTTAATAGAATCGGATACGCACTGGGTAGAGGAGCTCGACTCCGTACTCTGGGGGCTGCGGACCACACCGAATCGAACCACCGGATATACACCATTTTTTATGATGTACGGTGTGGAAGCAGTACTACCCTGCGACATAATACATGATTCGCCATGCGTACGCATGTACGAAGAGAAGGAAGCCGAGTTAGATCGGCAGGATAACTTGGATGGCCTAAAGGAGGAGCATGATGTCGCAAAAGCCTGTTCCGCATTCTATCAGCAGCAGGCTCGACGATATCAAAGCAGAGAAGTGCGGGCCAAAACTTACAAGATTGGCGAGCTCGCTCTACGCCTACCGAAGAAGAAGAAGGACAAACTCAAACCCAAGTGGGAAGGTCCCTTTGTCATTGACAAAGTTCTCACCGGAGGAGCATACCGTCTACGTAATGCAACCGATAATAGACTCAAGCCGAACCCATGGAACGCGGCTAGACTCCGGAGATTCTACGCCTAACGCCGAACGCAGTGTTCGTCTCCTCACCCCTCCTTTTTAATTATGCTCCACCTCTTTTTCTCTCCTTTCTCGACCCTTTTTCTCTTCACACAAAGTGTTTAATATAGTGCAGACTCCCGGATCATCCCGGCCGTACTATGTGTGTAAGATGTACCTGGGGGCTTCCTATTCGGAAGCTAGACATAATTACTTCAAATGGCTTTTTGCCCATCGCATATGCGTTCTGTTTCCATATGTGCCTTTTCTTCATCATTATATGCATCGGTATGACTTAAGATGTGGCCAAGCTGGGTTGCCTGGCTCTTGTGTTTATGCCTTATGTTCCCGTTAATTCGGCTAGGGCATAAGGGGAGCACCTCTGCGATTGTTACTGCCGGTTAAGCCGGATGTGTACCTCAGACTGGGTGAAGCCGAAAGCTAGTTTCCTTAAGAGAATATTCGATCGGTGAACAAAGGATGTATTCATTGGTTACAACAAAAAACCCCAGAAGCTTTGTGTCCTGCGCCGTCGTTCGCAGTCCGGACATGTACATCGACACATGCATTCCCAGGGAAAGGAACCCCTAACGGAACTATTCTCCCTGGAAGATGTTTCTTTCTATCCATGCAATATAACATAACTAGTTGGGTACTTGTCTGTTCAAGCACTTATGACCCCTACGCCTGGTCTCCACGCATACCCCGGTTTTTGTACAACCGAGCGGGTATTCGGACACACCCCGGACTATAGGATCTGGGGGCTCAAGCGAAAAGGTCCGCCATGACAAATGATTTCAATCCGGCTAGGGGCTACTTATGCCAATTAAATTACACAGTCACTGAGACTGACTATATTCCTCCTCTATACCATCTAACAGGCTATCTAGCCTACAATCCTGTTGAGAGTACTTAGCGGCTAACGCTACCTGGTCATATACCAGGCTCACGGGAATTTCTTGCCCATCGGGCCCCGCCGGTCCTACTTCGGCCATATGGTTCGGGTCCAGCTTGGTGTAGCGCGTCTTCACCATCGCCCAGGCTTCTCTTGCTCCTTGCCGGCATGGTGATATCTTCCATAGACGGAAGCGCCACTGGGCTCCTTGAAGCTGGCCCGCAAGCTCCTCCATGCCATTCGGCAGGAGGCTTGATGGCCACAAGGCCTGAGCAACACCGTGCATCACCTGCCGAGTACGCTCGTGCAACTGCGAAAGATCTTGCAGCAAATCACCTACAGATGAGGGCATCTCCTCTTCAAGGCGACCCGTTAACATTCCTACAGGCAAAAAAATTTCAAAAAAACTTCCTCGCCGAACTATCAAATAGTTCGCTTGAGCTCTTACCATAAATGCCGCGTCGAAGCTTTTTGTTCTCCTTCACGGAGTCCACCAGTTGAGCACGGATGTCCTTTAATTCCACGTCCAGACAAATATTGGCATCTTGTAGCTTGTCCTTCTCTTGTGTCACTTGCGTAAGGATGCGCTTGCCAGCCTTTAGCTGCCGTTGGAGATGCGAGTCGTCACCCATTACACCCTCCGGATTCACCCCGGGATTGTCTGCAGAATTTTCTGTTAGACTAACCGCACCAGCCATTTACTAACTAGTACATCTGCGTATAATGGAGACAAATATTACCAGAGGGGGCCTTTCGGGAACCCTCTATCTTGGCTACCGCATCAGTTAGCTGGGCCTTGCATGCCTCCAGCTCCCGCGCCAATTGTTCATTCTTGTCCACAAGGACCTGTGCATATATTCATCCTTCAAACAGTTGTCCCAACTATTCCAAGTCTCAGGGGCTACTGCTATGCATACTTATCAAAATTTCTTACCTGTATGTCTTTGGTATACTGGTTTGTCGCTTGGGCAAGCCCGCCTCGAGCAGCTCGGACATATGCGTCCGTTGAATTGAAGGCATTAAAAGCCTCTTCGGAAAAGATGTTGTTCCGGAGCACGGCCCTTCAGCGCTGGTGATTCATGGCGCTCTCCACTTCGGAGTTCGTGGCCGAACACATATCCGCATCCTCCGTCGGGGAACTTTGCGGTGCTGGCCCCGTGTCCGCCTCCGCCCCCGAAGCTGGTCCTGGAACCCGGCTGGTGGAGGCGTGATTGGTGGGGTCTCCGGACATGGTTATTCCTCTTCCTGCCAGACACAAAGGGCGCTATCATATTTCAAATTCTATAATTACAGGACAGGTTATTACTTTACCTCTATAGCAGTGTGTCAACCCTCACCGCCTTCCTCTTGAGCCTGCCCAATCTGGACGCCCGTGGTTGACGAGTCCCTAGGGGCTCGTCCCCTCGCTCCGACCGTCGTTTCTGCAAATAGAACGACGCCTCAAAGGTAAGTTATAATACCTGGGGGGAGTGCTCTTCGGAGGATAGGGTTTTTTAGCTCAGCTTACACGTGACGTGGGGAGCAGTCCAGGGTAGTCGGCCGTAATAGCCACTAGGGCGCCATCCCAGCTCGGCTGATAAGATACCCCGTTGACAAGCTCCACAGTAATATCTGGATCTACTTTGAGTCCCGGATCTAGGGCCCTTCCAGGGTCCTCTGGTTGCGGGGAGGGGCTAAAGATTCCTTCTACGGCCCTCCTCAGTTCCTGCTCAGAAGCATCGATGCAAGTAATCTTAGCAGAAGAACGCTAGAGTAAATGAAGCTGGGAAAAGAATGGCAACTTACCCACTCTGGGGGGTTGTGCATGGAGAATCCGTCCCGCGTTTTATGCGGAGGAACTCCTCCTCTTCCCCTTTGTACAAATCGGACAATATCCTTGCCAAAGCGGCAGCGGAGTCCGGACCCTTACGACCGCAGCGGGTGGCGTCGTCTTCCCTGTTGAAATGCCACATGGGCTTCCCCCGATATTGGAGCGGCTGCACTCCCCGCCTTATGCATATTGCCATGACCTCAACTATCGTTAGTTCGGACTTGGCCAACAACTTTATCCTGTTCATCAGGAGGAATATTTACCTTGTGTCCTCTTCTTGAGGGCCCCGGGGGTGCCAGCTTAAGCGTGCCCTCGGCGGGGCATTGCTGAACTTGGGGAGACCTATCCGGACTGGATCCGGAAGGGGAACGTCATTTATATAGAACCACTCTGAGGGCCAGTTTTCTGGTGCCTTCTCAGGAGTGCCGGACAGGTATCCGGTCTCGGCGATGCGCCATACTTCGGCCCCGCCCAATTGACATAGGGACTCTCCTTGGGTGCGGGGGACAAGGCAGAACAGCTTCCTCCATAATCCGAAGTGTGGGTCGCAGCCTAAAAACAGCTCGCAAAGGGCGACATACCCCGCTATGTGCAGAATAGAGGCTGGGGTAAGATTGTGTAACTGGAGGCCATAGAACTCCAGGAGCCCACGAAGAAACGGGTGGATAGGAAACCCGACGCCCCTCAACAGATGCGAGATGAGGCATATCCGCTCCTCTGAAGACGGGTTAGGAGATCTCTCAGCTTGTTCCCCTCCGTCATAAGTGGCTGTTCCAGCTCGGACGGGGACCATGAATGCCGGTGGGAGAAATCCTTGGGTTTGTAACTTCACCAAACGGCTGTGGCGAACTGAGCACTCTCCCCAATCCCCCGACTTAGAGCGAGGAGGGCAAGAAGAAGAGCTGCGACGGCCGGCCATGTTGGAATGGTTTTTCACGGAGCTCTCTAGGATGCTAGCTCGAGGGAGGAGAGTGAGGTTTGGATCTGAGAATCCCTGTCCCTTCAAATAGATGGTTGGCCCGGAGGATCAAGGGTGGCAAATGCAAAAATTCCTCGACTCCTCGCATTCGCTCGACACGTGGAGATGGTCATTACTGAGGCGCTAAAGCCGAGGAGCACAACATTGATTGGAGGCCGGACACTATTCGTCGTAACAGGTACTTTGGAGTATTCGGAGAAGGAACCCGCCTTGCAATGCCGAAGACAATACTGCGCGCTGGACTCATCGTCATTGAAGCCTAGTTCAGGGGCTACTGAGGAAGTCCTAGATTAGGGGGTATCCGGACAGCCGGACTGTGTACAACGTCTGGACTATTGAAGCGTGAAGATACAAGACTCAAGACTTTGGCCCATGTCCAGATGGGACTCTCCTTGGCGTGGAAGGCAAGCTTGGCGATCCAGATATTATATTTCCTTCCTTGTAACCGACTCCATGTAAACCCTAGCCCTCTCCGGTGTCTATATAAACCGGAGAGGTTGGTCCTTAGAAGGCCGATCACATTTACAATCATACCATCATAGGCTAGCTCCTAGGGTTTAGCCTCTACGATCTCGTGGTAGATCTACTCTTGTACCACCCATATCATCAATATTAATCAAGCAGGAAGTAGGGTTTTACCTGCATCGAGAGGGCCCGAACCTGGGTAAACATCTGTGTCCCTTGCTTCCTGTTACCATCAGCCTTGACGCACAGACCGGGACCCCCTACCAGAGATCCGCCGGTTTTGACACCGACGACGGACAAGTAACGATAGAGGTAATAAAGTGTAGCAAGGTGGCCCAATCCTTTTGTGACAAATGACAGGCCAAAACGGTCTCTTATAATAAGCAAAGCATTCTTGAGGGCACACGGGAATTTCATCTAGTCACTTTCATCATGTTGGTTTGATTCGCATTCGCTACTTTGATAATTTGATATGTGGATGGACCGGTGCTTGGGTGCTACTCTTACTTGAACAAACCTCCCACTTATGATTAACCCCCTCGCAAGCATCCGCAATTACAAGAAAAGTATTAAGATAAAATCTAACTGTAGCATTAAACATTGGAATCCAAATCGGTCCCTTACGAAGTAGCGCATAAACTAGGGTTTAAGCTTCTGTCACTCTAGCAACCCATCATCTAATAACTACTCCACAATTCATTCCCTTAGGCCCAAATATGGTGAAGTGCCATGTAGCCGGCGTTCACATGACACCACTAAGGGAATCACAACATACATATCATCAAAATATCAAACACATATCAAGTTCACATGATTAGTTGCAACATGATTTCTCCCGTGACCTCAAGAACAAAAGTAACTACTCACAAATGATAATCATGCTCAAGATCAGAGGGGTCTTAAATAGCATAATGGATCTAAACATACAATCTTCCACCAAATAAACCATATAGTAATCAACTACAAGATGTAATAAACACTACTAGTGACCCACAGGTACCAATCTGAGGCTCAGGTACAAAGATTGAACACAAGAGATGAACTAGGGTTTTAGAGGAGATGGTGTTGTTGAAGATGTTGATGGAGATTGGCCTCCCAAAGATGAGAGGGTTGTTGGTGATGACGATGGCTTCCATTTCCCCCGACAGAATCGCTCCCCGGAGGGCAAAAGTGCTCCTGCCCAAGTTCCGCATCGAGACGGTAGCGCTCCATCCCGAAAGTCCTCTCCTTATTTTTCTAGGTCAAAAGACCTTAAGTAACAGAAGATGGGCACCAGAGGTGGGCCGAGATGGCCAGAATCCACCAGGGCGCGCCTAGGGGGCCTGGCGCGCCCTGGTGTCTTGTGGTCACTAGGTGCCCCCCTCCGGTAGTTATTTGCTCTGTATTTTTCATATATTCCAAAATAATTCTCCGTAAATTTGTAGCTCATTTGGAGATGTGCAGAATAGGTAACTCTGGCGTAGCTTTTTCAGGTCCAGAATTCCAGTTGCCAGCATTCTCCCTCTTTGTGTAAACCTTGCATATTATGAGAGAAAAGGCATTAGAATTACTCCATAAAGTGTTATAAAGCATAAAACACTATAAATAATAGTAGGAAACCATGATGCAAAATGGACGTATCAACTCCCCCAAGCTCAGACCTCGCTTGTCCTCAAGCGAAAAACCGATATCGAAAAACATGCCCACATGCTTAGAGAGAGAGAGAGAGAGAGAGAGGTGTCATTAAAAACAAAATACGAATATAGTAGCATCATGCTCATTATTATAACAAAAACTAACTTTATTATAGAACTTATCACATAACTTTATCATATAGCTTCTCATGAACAAGTAACAATTCATCACAACATCGAAGTAAAAGCATAAACTCTATTGAAAACCAATAAACTATGTTCTCAGTCAACTTTGCAACTACAATTCATCATATTTTTAGGAAGGGTCTCGTATCGGAGCCTTTTGGCAAGTCCACATACTCAACCATCATTTAATCTTCTATCATTGCTAACACACACCACATACACATGAGCAAAAAGTTTCAACCAGACACATAGAAAAATATGGGCTTATAGTTTCGCCTCCCAACTTATTCACCTCAAGGGTGTTGTCAACAATAATAACTCATGCCTACTTATATCCAACTGGGTATATGTGCCTAGATCTTTCCACACCACATGATGCTTGCAAAAATAGAAAATAAAAAGGAATAGGGAAGAATACTTTGACTCTAGCATGAAAAGTAAATACATAAAGTAAAAGATAGGCCCTTCGCAGAGGGAAGCAGAGGTTGTCATGCGCTTTTTGGTTTGTATGCTCAATCTCTTAATGCAAAAGAATGTCACATTATATTGCCCCTTATGATAGCAACCTTTATTATGCAGTTTGTCATTTTTATTACTTTGCCATCACAAGTTTGTACACCACTCAATTTTCTCTTACACTAAATGATCCAACACATTTAGAAGCAATTTTATTGCCTTTTTGCACCAATGACAACTTACTTGAACGATCTTACTCAATCCATAGGTAGGTATGGTGGACTCTTGATACGTCTCCAACATATCTATACTTTTTTATAGTTCCATGCTATTATATTATCTGTTTTGGATGTTTTATATGCATTATTATTATATTTTATATTATTTTTGGGACTAACTTGTTAACCTAGAGCCCAGTGCCAGTTTACTGTCTTTTTCTTGTTTTTGAGTTTCGCAGAAAAGGAATATCAAACAGAGCCAAAACAGAATAAAACTTTCACGATGATTTTTCTTGGACCAAAAGACACACGTGGGACTTGGAGTCCAAGTCAGAAGACCCTCGAGGAGACGACAAGCCAGGGGGCGCACCCGAGGGGGCGTGCCCCTAGGGCTTGTGGCCCCTCAGAGACCCCCTAACCTCCTACCTTGGCCTATAAATTCACAAATATTACTAAACCCTCAGAAGCATCCACAAAAATACTTGTCCACCGTCGTGCGACCTTCTGTTCCCATGAGATACCATCTTAGGGCCTTTTCCGACGATCTGCCGGAGGGGGATTCGATCATGGAGGGCATCTACATCAACCCTATTGCCCATCCGATGAAGCGTGAGTAGTTTACCTCAGACCTATGGGTCCATACCTAGTAGCTAGATGGATTCTTCTCTCTCTTTGTTCTTCAATACCATGTTCTCCTCGATGTTCTTGGAGATCTATCCGATGTAATCTTCTTTTGCGGTGTGTCTGCCGAGATCCGATGAATTGTGGTTTTATGATCAAATTATCTATGAATATTATTTGAATCTTCTCTTAATTATCATATGCATGATTTGATATCTTTGTATTTCTCTTTGAATTATCAGTTTGGTTTGGCCGACTAGATTGGTATTTCTTGCAATGGGAGAGGCGCTTAGTTTTGGGCTCAATCTTGCAGTGTCCTCACCCAGTGACAAAGTAGGGGTAGCGAGGCACATATTGTATTGTTGCCATCAAGGATAAAAAGATGGGATTTTCATCATATTGCCTGAGTTTATCCCTCTACATCATGTCATCTTACTTAAGGCGTTACTCCGTTATTTAGGAATTTAATACTCTAGATGCATCCTGGATAGCGGTCGATGTGTGGAGTAATAGTTGTAGATGCAGGCAGGAGTCGGTCTACTTGACATGGACGTGATGCCTATATGCATAATCATTGCCTTGGATATCATCATAACTTTGTGCTTTTCTATCAATTGCTCGACAGTAATTTGTTCACCCACCGTATTATTTGCCTTCAAGAGAGAAGCCTCTAGTGAAACCTATGGCCCCCGGGTCTATTTTCCATTATATATTTTCAGATCTATAAACCAAAAATATCTTACTGTAATTTATCTACTTTTAATTTGTTTTACGTTTTAGCAATATTTTATACATATCTCTATCAGATCTCACCTTTGCAATTGACCGTGATGGGATTGATAACCCTTTGATCGCGTGGGGTGCAAGTGTTTGATTGTTTGTGCAGGTGCATAGATCGGGGACTGTCGGTGGGAACAACACCTATGGGATCACGGGAATCCCTTTTATGGTTGCGGGACGCGGGGTTGTGAGAAGAGAGGGATAAGCAATCAGCACAAGCACATGGGTCGTTTACCCAGGTTCAGGCCGCGAGGATGTGTAATACCCTAGTCCTGCTTTTGTCTCTATTTGAGTGTTCTTGGAGTTCTTGAGCTAGCTAAGATGAGTATAACTTGCCCAAGGGTCCAAATCCTTCTCCTGGATGCCTCGGGCCTCCTTTTATAATCAAGGGGATTGCCACAGTGGCACACATGAGGTGACATCAGTGTACAGTGGCTAAGCTTATCGCTTAGCCATTACGGGACAAGACACATTTAATGCGCCCCTTAGGTGTCCCTCTTACTTTATCGGGGACGGAAACCAGCCCCCACCCTGTCCACCGCCGCCCCACCTCGCCCCGACACGCGTCCAAGCCAGCGGTGCACATGGTGCCAGGTAGGCTGGCAAGCTGCTGAGGTGGCGTGGTGGTAGGGCCTTCATGAAGATTTGCATGCCACCACGTAGGCATGCGCTAAGTTGGCCACACAGGTGCTCGTCTGATTGGCTGGGCTGGCAGCTGCATGGGAATGGCGGTGGAGTCTTGACGCGCGCGGGCCTGGCTGCGACCTCACTAATGCCCTCGGCAAGCCCTTTCCGGGGCCCCGGCAAGGGTCTTGCCGCGACACTATGGTCGCCCCCGGCAAGGATGTTGTCGGAGGCCTCATCTTTTGGTCTTGATTTGTTCTTGTGTGTTAATGGTCTTCACAAAGATCTGCATGCCACCATGGAGGCGCCTCACGAACCTTGCTTCCAATGTGGTGGGTGATGTTTGGAAAGCCTCGGGCTCAAGGGTGGCGCGTTCCGCTGGTGTTGGGCAAGTTGTCCCCGCAAGGCCCTTGCCGGGGCCGTCGAGGCTGCCCCGGCAAGGCCCTTGCCGGGGCCGTCGAGGCCGCCCTGGCAAGGGTCTTGCTGGGGCCGTCGAGGCCGCCCCGGCAAGGGTCTTGCTGGGGGAGTCCACCTCGCCCTCTTGCTCTTCGTGTCTCTTTCTTGGCATTGCTTTAATCGCCTTGTGGCCTCGGCTTCCCTCACTCGCCCTGCTTAGTGTGGCCGTGGCATGGCTCTGATTGCCCGTGCAAAGGTAAAGGGGTATAGAGTAGAACCCCTAATTCTGTACACCGACAGGAGCCCCCGGGCCTGGGCCACACATAAGCGCGACACGTTGTTGGGCTAGGCCCAGAACGGTGCATGACCAGGCGGGGCCGATTTTTACCGCAGTAGTTTTTCCACCTGCTGCGCTTCCCCATGACCCGCGTTGAATGCGTGACGTGGGGGTCGCCTGTGATGTGGGGGGCATGTGTGGGGTGGTCGCTGCAGGCATGTGTCACATTGTAATTAATTGTAAAGAGGCGGCCCGCGCCTTCCCCATAAAAAGGAATAACCGCGGGCGCATGACTCATTTACCCTCTGGGCTTTCCCCAATCTTGGCATCGCTGTCTCCATCTTCTTCCTCCTCAAGCTTTCGCTCCTGCTTGCTGCTGTTGCGCCCCCCTGCTTTCGACCCCTTGCCCTCTTCCCAGCTGCCATGGCACCTAAATCTGGCAAAGGCAAGGGCGTAGCCAAGGACACAAAGGAGAAGGAGATGCCGGAGAGCGAGGCGGTGGCGCGGCGGGTGCAGTTCGCCTATTTCATCCCGTCGTCAATCGACGTTTTCGACCTCAAGGACTCCTTTAGGCCTTTGTGGGGGACGGAGACGGAGGGGCATACTGCCACGCGTGTCATCCTCGCTGATTGCAACAAGGGCGGCCCAAAACGGTATCCATTTTTCGTCGACTTCTTCTTCTGCGGGCTCTGCCCCCCTTTATCCGATTTCGTCAATGATGTCATGTGCACCTTTGGCTTCCATCTGTTGGATCTCACGCTGAATGTCGTGGCAGGCTTGGTGTGCTTTGCCCACCTTTGTGAGGGCTTCGCCGGGGTGTTTCCTGGCATGGCGCTTTTCCACCACTACTTCTCCCCCTGCATCCAACCTAGGGCTGCCCTTACTGGGAGCGTTGCCTGGATACCGAGGGCCCAGGGGAAAGGCGCATACCCAGAGGGTGCCATGATGGAGAGTTGGGAGGAGTGGCGGGGCCGGTGGTGCTGGATCATGGAGGAGAACCCACCGGAGTTCTGCTGGGGTGTTCGACGGGAGCCGCCAACCCGTGGCG
Organism: Triticum aestivum; assembly: GCF_018294505.1. Lineage (NCBI taxonomy): Eukaryota > Viridiplantae > Streptophyta > Magnoliopsida > Poales > Poaceae > Triticum > Triticum aestivum. The sequence goes on along the minus strand of NC_057801.1, from coordinate 426,561,062 downwards.
TGGACTGGAGCAACCTCGATGCCAATGACAAGAAGTGTTCGATCGCCACCACCAAGATTTGCCGCCTCACCAAGGCCGGGCTCACCCTCGAGATGATTGGGGCAGATTTCATCCGCCGCTGAATCGCTCCGCTGCACAACAAGGGGAGGTCGGCCTGGGATTTCAGGAACGCGGCCGACATCATGAGGCTCCGCACCGGCCTGAAGCACAACCTCATGGTGATGGGGCACTCCTGGTATTGCCGGAGGCTCTTCCAGCTCGATGTGTTTGCCAACGGCAGGGTGGAGAGGACCGACAAGGCCGCGAAGTCCGTCAAGGCCATCAAGGGACCCTTGTTCGGGCTGCCGCCGGGAGTGGTCCCCCTGAGCAACAACTCCCGGCAGGCCGACATCCTCGCCATGATATCGGTCTTCAACGCGCACGGTCTTGACCCAGCCTGGGTCGAGCCCCCGGCACGCGAGGTGTGGGAGTTCTTCAACAACTTGGTCGAAGTTCTCGATCATGACGAGCCGCTGCTCATCCAGGACACCACCCAGGAGGAGCTGAACTACATCACTGCCAGAGTGGCGGAGGCGGAGCTTGCCAGGGCGGCCGACGAGGTCGACGGCATGGAGAACGAGGCCGCCATGGCCGCGGAAGAGAAGGAGCTCGCCCAGTGGGCGAAGTCTACCAGGGAGGCGGGCCGCGTCAGCACCGAGGCCCCCCTTGTCGAGGACATGGTCTAGGAATCGTTCGAGGAGGAGGCCGAGGCCGACGCCCCCTCGTCTATGAAGAAAGGGCGCGTCCTGCATCGGGCTAGCTCTGGCGAGCCGGTCCAGTCTGGCAGGGCCGAGCCACGGCAAGGGGTTCAGGGGGAAACCGCGCGCGTGATGATGGCCGCGATGACGAAGAAGAAGGCCGCGGTGGCGAAGAAGAAGGCGACCGCCTCTTCTTCATCCAAACGCTACCGGACTCCATCGCCTTCCCCTCCTCCCACAAACGCCGGCACGGAGGTTGCCTTCGACTTTTCGTTCCTCAGCCCGAGGAGGAAGAGGAAGGTAGCAGAAGAGGAGGTGGAGGACTTCTGCCCATCGTCATTCCCGTCCTCTCCAATCATGCCGCCTTACCTGATTCATTTTTGTCTTTGCAGGAAAATGGAGACGCTGGCCCAGCAAGCGGCGAAGAAGGCCAAGGCCTCGACGGGCAGCTAGCCCCTGGCGGGTACCTCAAAGGCGCCGCTGGTGGTGGTGAGCAGCCCGGACAGCAGCCCGTGGCACAGCCCCCGGCTCAGCCCCCAACATGCGTTCACCACCTACTCCCCATCAACGTGCATTGGGGTGTGACTTTTTGGTACTGACCTTGCCGTGGCTGCATGAGGAGGGCGGCAGCAGGAGGAGCCACCAATGGCCACCCCACCACACTGCCCCCATCAACGTCACCGCCCCGAGGGGTGTCCCCGGCAAGGGCGTCAGATACCGAGCCCATGCGCATGGAGGCGGAGGAGGTAGACTTGGGCACAGGTGGCCCCGTCCCGGCAATAGACGTTGGCGGGGAGGGGGGCACTTCTTCACAGCCCGGCACGGGTGAGTCATCTGATTTTCCTTACTCCTTCTTTTTTGAACCTTGATCTTGGCCTCGCCTCATCCTCCCTTCTGGCATCTTGATCCTCCCTTGGCGGATCAAGGGGACATCGACACCGTGATCACGGAGGTCGCCTAGGACGCCGAGGTTGAGGCCGACAAGATCGCCACCGAGGAGGCCGCCAAGACCACAGTCGAGGATGCCGCCAAGGGGCTTGCCGGAGAGACCGGAGAGGCTGCCGCCGATGAGGCCGGAAAGGGCACTGCCGAGGAGGCTGGCAAGGGCACTGCTCGGGAGGCCGGCAATGCCGCTGCCGAGGAGGAGGTGGTTGACGACCAACCCTCCTTGTCTGCCGCTTATGGCTCAGGCAAGTATCTGAAGGTGGGCGACAACTTGTTCGTCCACCTCCCAGGGACGGCGAGCACCAGGGCGCTGGCCGAGGGGGAGGTGTTCGATAACGAAGTGCTCACCGCCACCGGGCTCGAGGTCGTCGAGGAACCGGGTGCCGGTGGCGGTGGTACCTAGGAGGAGCAGCTTTTTTGGGCCATGGGCGCCAACTTCTAGAAGCTGCAGACGCTCCACCGCGCCCGCCTGGACAAGGTGAAGTCCAGGGAGGGGGTGGCGGGCAAGGCGGAGGTGGGCAAGGCAGAGGCAGACCTTGGGGAGTGTGTCGCCGAGGCGCAGGCCTGGTTCTGCCAAGCCCATGAGGAGCTGATGGCCGCCCAAGGCCAGCTAACGGAGCGCGAGCTGGAGCTTCTCTTGAAGCATGCCGACATCAAGAAAGCCGAGGAGGCGGCGAGGGAAGAGGACACCAAGGCCGAGGCCACCCGGTCCCAGTGCCAGGCCAAGTTGGACTCTCGGGAGGAGGACCTCGTCGCCCGTGAGGCGGCGCTTGCCGCCACACTCCGCGGCAAGTACGAGGAGGTCGAGAAGCTAGCCACGGCGCAGACCCGGGAGCTGGAGCAGAAGCACAAGGAAGCACTTGATGCACAAGCCCTGGCCCACGGCGAAAAGGTGAAGGAGCTGGAGGTGGAGCGGGATGGCCTGAAGACCAGGACCGAGGAGCTGGCAAAGGAGAAGGACACGGTCAACTGTGCCTTGACGATGGCGCAGGCCGACGTCCTTCATAAGGCCGAGCAGCTCTCTCGCACCAACGAATCCATCAAGGACCTGAAGCTGAAGCTGGAGGGCCTTGAGGGGATGCTGTCGGAGGCCAGGACCCGGGAGGGAACATTGACCAAGAGCCTGGCGGAGGAGAGGCAGCTGCGGAAGAACGATGCTGCCAACAATGAGGATTTCATGAAGGTCGAGAACCTCTGGATCAGCCGCCTCGCCGACGTCGCCAACAGGGTCACCAAGCAGCTGGCCGACATGGGGATGCCGGACGTGAGATACACCCCGGAACCGAATGTGAGCCCCAACGCCAAGCTGACCCTGTTCTTCGAGGGTGTTCTTGGAGCCCTAGAACGATTCAACTCCAACTGGGCGAGCTCCCTGGCCAGCGAGGCCCAGATACTTTGCCGGGGCGCCATGATCAAGGTCCTCACCAAGCTGGCATACTGGAAACCTTGACTTCGACACTGCGCTGGACAGCTTGCCGGAGGATGCAGACCTCACGTTGCTCGAGGAGCGTATCGAGCCCATCATTAGCCGCGTTGGCGGAATTCAGAGGGTAGAGGGCCAGCGCCGGGATTAGGCACCCCGTTTCTTGTCGCCGCTGCAGGTTCATGACCAAGACAATGTTTATCCTTAGTTAGAACCACAGCAACAATTGATGTAATATAACTCTGAAGTGTTTTAAAACGATGCATGTTATTTCCCTGTTCAACCTCTCCTTGTATGCCCACCCTACGCCAATTGGGTAGGCTTGTCAGCGCATAAACCCAAACCGCAGCGCTTTGAAGGACAAATCCTTTAGCGGCCGGCAGGGTGTGCTTGCTGCTGTGCGAACCACCTTGCTGTTCTCAGCGCGACCGCTCGAACTGTCGAGCGGACTCGAAACAGGGCGATAGCGTTGCCAATAGCGGAAGGCCACCCTGCCGTTCTCAACACAGCCGCTCAATCTGTTGAGCGGACTTGAAATAGACCAAGGGCGTCACCAATAATGGAAAGGCCCCACTACGTGTAGGTTTCTCATACAAAGGAAAGATCTCTGAGGAGGATAACCTTATATAAAAATGAATTACTCAGAGTTTTTGAATGACTTAGCTTTCTTGTCGTCGCGCGAACGCTTGCCGCATCTGCCGACAGTGCTGCTCGCTTGGTCGCCTTCTTCCTTGGAAGCCATGGCGACAGAGAACTGTTGGGCTGACGACCGAACCAGATTCTCACAACTGCGCCCCCCTACCTGGCGCGCCAAAGATGTCGATGGGAACGACACCTATGGGATCACGGGAATCCCTACCACAGTTGCGGGGCGCGGGGTCGTGAGAAGAGCGGGATCAGCAATCAGCACAAGCACATGGGTCATTTACCCAGGTTCGGGCCGCGAGGATGCGTAATACCCTAGTCCTGCTTTTGTGTCTATTTGAGTGTTCTTGGAGTTCTTGAGCTAGCTAAGATGAGTATAACTTGCCCAAGGGTCGAATCCTTCTCCTGGATGCCTCGGGCCTCCTTTTATAGTCAAGGGGATCGCCACAGTGGCACACAGGGGGTGGCATCGGTGTACAATGGCTAAGCTTATCGCTTAGCCATTACGGGACAAGACGCATTTAATGTGCCCCTTGGGTGTCCCTCTTTTTTTATCAGGGACAGAAACCAGCCCCCGTCCCGTCTACCGCCGCCCCACCTCGCTCCGACATGCGTCCAGGCCAGCGATGCGCATGGTGCCATCTAGGCTGGCAAGCTGCTGAGGTGGTGCGGTGGTAGGGCCTTCACAAAGATTTGCATGCCACCACGTAGGCATGCACTAAGTTGGCCTTGGGACTGCGCGTCACCACGCAGGTGCTCGTTTGACTGGCTGGGCTGGCAGCTACATGGGAACAGCGGTGGAGTCTTGACGCGCGCGGGCCTAGCTGCGCCCTCACTGATGCCCTCGGCAAGGGTCTTGCCGCGGCACTGCAGTCGCCCCGGCAAGGATGTTGCCGGAGGCCTCGTCTTCTGGTCTTCATTTGTTCTTGTGTGTTAACGGTCTTCACAAAGATCTGCATGCCACCATGGAGGCGCCTCCCGAACCTTGGTTCCAATGTGGTTGGTGATGTTTGGAAAGCCTCGGGCTCAAGGGTGGCACGTTCCGCTGGTGTTGGGCAAGTTGTCCCGGCAAGGCCCTTGCCGGGGCCGTGGAGGCCGCCCCAGCAAGGGTCTTGCCGGGGGAGTCCACCTCGCCCTCTTGCTCTTCGTGTCTCTGTCTTGGCGTTGCTTTGATCGCCTTATGGCCTCGGCTTCCCTCAATCGCCCTGCTTAGTGTGGCCGTGGCGTGGCTCTGACTGCAGTTGCACAGGTAAAGGGGTATAGAGTAGAACCCCTACTTCTGTACACCGACAGGGACTTTCTTGTACCTCCTACTGGATTGATACCTTGGTTATATAACTGAGGGAAATACTTATCTCTACCTTGATGCATTACCCTTTCCTCTTCAAGGGAAAAGTCAACTCAAGCTCAAGAAGTAGTAGGAAGAATTTTTGGCACCATTGTCGGGGAGGTCTACATCAAGCCTACCAAGTACCCATCATAAACTCTCATCTCTTGCACTACATTATTGCCATTTGCCTCTTGTTTTCCTCTCACCCACATCTAATTTTTTTTTCAGAAAAATACTAAAAGATTTTCCTTTTTATTCGCCCTTCTTTTCTTCATCTTTTCCTTTGCTTTTTGGTTGCTCGTGTGTTAGATCACTTGTTTTGCTTTCATGGCTAGTCCTTCCACCATTGTTAGCACTCCCGAGAATGAGGTCCTTGATTTTAAGAAAAGGGTGTTGGGGAACGTAGCAGAAATTCAAAATTTTCCTACGTGTCACCAAGATCTATCTATGGAGAAACCAGCAACAAGGGGAAAGAAAGTGAATTACATACCCTTGTAGATCGCTAAGCGGAAGCGTTCAAGAGAACGGGGTTGAAGGAGTCGTACTCGTCGTGATCCAAATCACCAGAGATCCTAGTGCCAAACGGACGACACCTCCGCGTTCAACACACGTACAGCCCGATGATGTCTCCCATGCCTTGATCCAGCAAGGAGAGAGGGAGAGGTTGAGGAAGACTCCATCCAGCAGCAGCACAACGGCGTGGTGGTGGTGGAGGAGTGTGGCAATCCTGCAGGGCTTCGCCAAGCACCGGGGAGAGGAGGAGGGACAGAGGTAGGGCTGCGCCAGGGAGAGGTCAAATTTATGTGTTGGCATCCCCCAAACCCTCAACTATATATAGGGGGAGAGGGGGGGCTGCGCCCCCACCTAGGGTTCCACCCCTAGGGGCGGCGGCCAGCCCAAACCCATCTAGGGTGCGGCAAAGGGGGTGAGACGGGAAACTTGCCCCCCAAGTTAGGTGGGTGTGCCCCCTCCCCAAAACCATAGGCGCCTTGGGCCCCTTGTGGGGGGGGGGGGGCGCACCAGCCCACCTGGGGCTGGTCCCCTCCCACACTTGGCCCATGCAGCCCTCCGGGAGTGGTGACCCCACTTGGTGGACCCCCGGGACCCTCCCGGTGGTCCCGGTACGTTACCGATAAAACCCGAAACTTTTCCGGTGACCAAAACAGGACTTCCCATATATAAATCTTTACCTCCGAACCATTCCGGAACTCCTCAGGATGTCCGGGATCTCATCCGGGACTCCGAACAACATTCGGTAACCACATACAAACTTCCTTTATAACCCTAGCGTCATCGAACCTTAAGTGTGTAGACCCTACGGGTTCGGGAACCATGCAGACATGACCGAGACGTTCTCCGGTCAATAACCAACAGCGGGATCTGGATACCCATGTTGTCTCCCACATGTTCCACGATGATCTCATCGGATGAACCACGATGTCAAGGACTCAATCGATCCCGTATACAATTCCCTTTGTCTAGCGGTATAGTACTTGCCCGAGATTCGATCATCGGTATACCGACACCTTGTTCAATCTCGTTACCGGCAAGTCTCTTTACTCGTTCCGTAACACATCATCCCGTGATCAACCCCTTGGTCACATTGTGCACATTATGATGATGTCCTACCGAGTGGGCCCAGAGATACCTCTCCGTTTACAGGGAGTGACAAATCCCAGTCTCGATTCGTGCCAACCCAACAAACACTTTCGGAGATACCTGTAGTGCACCTTTATAGCCACCAAGTTACGTTGTGACGTTTGGTACACCCAAAGCATTCCTACGGTATCCGAGAGTTGCACAATCTCATGGTCTGAGGAAATGATACTTGACATTAGAAAAGCTTTAGCATACGAACTATGATCTTTGTGCTAGGCTTAGGATTGGGTCTTGTCCATCACATCATTCTCCTAATGACGTGATCCCGTTATCAACGACATCCAATGTCCATGGTTAGGAAATCGTAACCATCTATTGATCAACGAGCTAGTCAACTAGAGGCTTACTAGGGACATGGTGTTGTCTATGTATCCACACATGTATCTGAGTTTCCTATCAATACAATTATAGCATGGATAATAAACGATTATCATGAACAAGGAAATATAATAATAACTAATTTATTATTGCCTCTAGGGCATATTTCCAATAGTCTCCCACTTGCACTAGAGTCAATAATCTAGTTCACATCGCCATGTGATTAACACTCACAGGTCACATCGCCATGTGACCAACATCCAAAGAGTTTACTAGTGTCATTAAACTAGTTCACATTATCATGTGATTAAGACTCAATGAGTTCTGGGGTTTGATCATGTTTTGCTTGTGAGAGAGGTTTTAGTCAACGGGTCTGCAATATTCATATCCGTATGTACTTTGCAAATCTCTAGGTCATATTGTAAATGCTGCTTCCATGCTCCATTTGGAGCTATACCAAATGGTCGCTCCACTATACATATCCGGTTTGCTACTCAGAGTCACTCGGATAGGTGTTAAAGCTTGCATCAATGTAACCCTTTACGCTGAACTCTTTATCACCTCCATAATCGAGAAACATATCCTTATTCCTCTAAGGATAATTTTGACCGCTATCTGGTGATCCACTCCTTGATCACCTTTGTACCCTCTTGCCAGACATGTGGCAAGGCACACATCAGGTGCGGTACTCGGCATAGCATACTGTAGAGCCTACGTCTAAAACATAGGGGACGACCTTCATCCTTTCTCTCTTTTCTGCCGTGGTCGAGCTTTAAGTCTTAACTTCGTACCTTACAACTCATGCAAGAACTCCTTCTTTGACTGATCTATCTTGAACACCTTCAACATCATGTCAAGGTATGTGCTCATTTGAAAGTACTATTAAGCATTTTGATCTATCTTATAGATCTTGATGCTTATTGTTCAAGTAGCCTAATCCAGGTTTTCCATTGAAAAACACTTTTCAAATAACCCTATATGCTTTCTAGAAATTCTACATCATTTCTGATCAACAATATGTTTACAACATATACTTATCAGAAATTCTATAGTGCTCCCACTCACTTCTTTGGAAATACAAGTTTCTCATAAACTTTGTATAAACTCAAAATCTTTGATCATCTCATCAAAGCGCTCATTCCAACTCCGAGATGCTTACTGCAGTCCTTAGAAGGATCGCTGGAGCTAGCATACCTTTTAGCATCCTTAGGATCGACAAAACCTTTCTGATTGTATCGCATACAACCTTTCCTTACAAAAACTGGTAAGGAAACTCATTTTGACATCCATCTGCCAGATTTCATAAATGCAGCTTGTGCTAACATGATTCCGACGGACTTTAAGCATCTCTATGGATGAGAAAATCTCATCGTAGTCAACTCCTTGAACTTGCGAAAAAAAACTCTTCGCCACAAGTCGAGCTTCATAGACGGTGACATTACCGTCCACGTTCGTCTTCTTCTTAAAGATCCATTTATCTCAATGGCTTGCCGATCATCGGGCAAGTCCACCAAAGTCCATGCTTTGTTCTGATACATGGATCCTATCTCGGATTTCATGGCTTCTAACCATTTGTCGGAATTTGGGCCCACCATCGCTTCTCCATATCTCATAGGTTCATTGTTGTCTAGCAACATGACCTTCAAGACAGGATTACTGTACCACTCTGAAGCAGTACACATCCTTGTCACCCTACGAGGTACGGTAGTGACTTGATCCAAAGTTTCATGATCACTATCATAAGCTTCTACTTCAACTGGTGTAGGTGCCACAGGAACAACTTCCTGTGCCCTGCTACACACTAGTTGTAGTGACGGTTCAATAACCATATCAAGTCTCCACCATCCTCCCACTCAACTTTTCGAGACAAACTTTTCCTCGAGAAAGGACCCGATTCAAGAAACAATCCATATTGCTTTCGGATCTGAATTAGGAGGTATGCCCAACTGTTTTGGGTGTCCTATGAAGATGCATTTTATCCGCTTTGGGTTCGAGCTTATCAACCTGAAACTTTTTCACATAAGCGTTGCAGCCCCAAACTTTTAAGAAACAACAAGTTAGGTTTCTCCAAACCATAGTTCAAACGGTGTCGTCTCAACGGAATTACGTGGTGCCCTATTAAAGTGAGTGCAGCTGTCTCTAATGCCTAACCCATGAACGATAGTGGAAATTCGACAAGAGACATCATGGTACACACCATATCCAATAGGGTGCAACAATGATGTTTGGACACACCATCACACCATGGTGTTCGAGGCGGTATTAATTGTGAAATAATTTCCACAATGTCTTAATTGCGTGCCAAAGCTCGTAACTCAGATACTCATCTCTATGATCATATCATAGACATTCTATCCTCTTGTCACGATGATCTTCAACTTCACTCTGAAATTACTTGAACCATTCAATAATTCAGACTTGTGTTTCATCAAGTAAATATACTCAGTATCTACTCAAATCATTCGTGAAGTAAGAACATAACGATATCCACTGCATGCATCAGCACTCATTGGACTGCACACATCAAAATGTATTACTTCCAACAAGTTGCTTTCTTGTTCCATTTTACTGAAAACGAGGCTTTCAGTCATCTTGTCCATGTGGTATGATTTGCATGTCTCAAGTGATTCAAAATCAAGTGAGTCCAAACGGTCCATTTGCATGGAGTTTCTTCATGCATATACACCAATAGACATGGTTCGCATGTCTCAAACTTTTCAAAAACGAGTGAGTACAAAGATCCATCAACATGGAGCTTCTTCATGCGTTTTATACCAATATGACTTACATGGCAGTGCCACAAGTAGGTGGTACTATCATTACTATCTTATATCTTTTGGCATGACCATGTGTATCACTACGATCAAGATTCAATAAACCATTCATTTTAGGTGCAAGACCATTGAAGGTATTATTCAAATAAACAGAGTAACCATTATTCTCCTTAAATGAATAACCGTATTGCGATAGACATAGTCCAATCATGTCTATGCTCAACGCAAACACCAAATAACAATTATTTACGTTTAACACCAATCTCGATGGCAGAGGGAGCATGTGATGCTTGATCACATCAACCTTGGAAACACTTCCAACACATATCGTCAGCTCACCTTTAGATAGTCTCCGTTTATTCCGTAGCTTTTATTTCGAGTTACTAACACTTAGCAACCGAACCGGTATCTAATACCCTGGTGCTACTAGGAGTACTAGTAAAGTACACATTAACATAATGTATATCCAATATACTTCTATTGACCTTGCCAGCCTTCTCATCTACCAAGTATCTAGGGTAATTCCGCTCTAGTGACTATTCCCCTTATCACAGAAGCACTTAGTCTCGGGTTTGGGTTCAACCTTGGGTTTCTTCACTAGAGCAGCAGCTGATTTGCTGTTTCATGAAGTATCCCTTCTTGCCCTTGCCCTTCTTGAAACTAGTGGTTTCACCAACCATCAACGATTGATGCTCCTTCTTGATTTCTACTTTTGCAGTGTCAAACATCACGAATATCTCAAGGATCATCATATCTATCCCTGATATGTTATAGTTCATCACGAAGCCCTAGCAGCTTGGTGGCAATGACTTTGGAGAAACATCACTATCTTATCTGGAAGATCAACTCCCACTCGATTCAAGTGATTGTTGTACTCAGACAATCTGGGCACAAGCTCAACGATTGAGCTTTTCTCCCTTAGTTTGCAGGCTAAGAAAATTGTCGGAGGTCTTATACCTCTTGACGTGGGCACAAGCCTGAAATCCCAATTTCAGCCCTCGAAACATCTCATATGTTCCGCGACATTTCGAAAACGTCTTTGGTGCCTCAACACTAAACCGTTTAACTGAACTATCACGTAGTTATCAAAACGTGTATGTCCAATGTTTGCAACATCCACAGACGACGTTTGGGGTTCAGCACACTGAGCGGTGCATTAAGGACATAAGCTTTCTATTATCCGCATAATCGCTACTGTCAACTTTCAACTATATTTTCTCTAGGAACATATCTAAACAGTGGAACTAAAGCGCGAGTTTACGACATAATTTGCAAAGATATTTTGACTATGTTCAGGATAATTAAGTTCATCTTATGAACTCCCACTCAGATAGACATCCCTCTAGTCATCTAAGTGATTACATGATTCGAGTCAACTAGGCCGTGTCCGATCATCACGTGAGACGGACTAGTCATCATCGGTGAACATCTTCATGTTGATCGTATCTACTATACGACTCATGCTTGACCTTTCGGTCTCTTGTGTTCCGAGGCCATGTCTGTACATGCTAGGCTCGTCAAGTCAACCTAAGTGTTTCGCGTGTGTAAATCTGGCTTACACCCGTTGTATGTGAACGTAAGAATCTATCACACCCGATCATCACGTGGTGCTTCGAAATGATGAACTTTCGCAACGGTGCACAGTTAGGGGGAACACTTTCTTGAAATTTTAATGAGGGATCATCTTATTTACTACCATCGTTCTAAGCAAATAAGATGCATAAACATGATAAACATCACATGCAATCAAATAGTGACATGATATGGCCAATATCATTTTGCTCCTTTTGATCTCCATCTTCCGGGCTCCATGATCATCATCGTCACCGGCATGACACCATGATCTCCATCATCATGATCTCCATCATCGTGTCTTCATGAAGTTGTCTCGCCAACTATTACTTCTACTACTATGGCTACCAGTTAGCAATAAAGTAAAGTAATTACATGGCGTTGTTTAATGACACGCAGGTCATACAATAAATTAAGACAACTCCTATGGCTCCTGCCGGTTGTCATACTCATCGACATGCAAGTCGTGATTCCTATTACAAGAACATGATCAATCTCATACATCACATATCATTCATCACATTCTTCTTGGCCATATCACATCTCATAGCATACCCTGCAAAAACAAGTTAGACGTCCTCTCATTGTTGTTTGCATGTTTTACGTGGCTGCTATGGGTTTCTAGCAAGAACGTTTCTTACCTACGCAAAAACCACAACGTGATATGTCAATTGCTATTTACCCTTCATAAGGACCCTTTTCATCGAATCCGATCCGACTAAAGTGGGAGAGACTGGCACCCGCTAGCCACCTTATGCAACAAGTGCATGTCAGTCGGTGGAACCAGTCTCACGTAAGTGTACGTGTAAGGTCGGTCCGGGCCGCTTCATCCCACAATGCCGCCGAATCAAGATTGGACTAGTAACGGTAAGCATATTGAACAAATCAATGCCCACAACTACTTTGTGTTCTACTCGTGCAGAGAATCTACGCAATAGACCTAGCTCATCATGCCACTGTTGGGGAACGTAGCAGAAATTCAAAATTTTCCTACGTGTCACCAAGATCTATCTATGGAGAAACCAGCAACGAGGGGAAGGAGAGTGCATCTACATACCCTTGTAGATCGCTAAGCGGAAGCATTCAAGAGAACGGGGTTGAAGGAGTCGTACTCGTCGTGATCCAAATCACCGGAGATCCTAGTGCCGAACGGACGGCACCTCCGCGTTCAACACACGTACAGCCCGATGACGTCTCCCATGCCTTGATCCAGCAAGGAGAGAGGGAGAGGTTGAGGAAGACTCCATCCAGCAGCAGCACAACGGCGTGGTGGTGGTGGAGGAGCGTGGCAATCTTGCAGGGCTTCGCCAAGCACCACGGGAGAGGAGGAGGGAGAGAGGTAGGGCTACGCCAGGGAGAGGTCAAACTCATGTGTTGGCATCCCCCAAACCCTCAAGTATATATAGGGGGAGAGGGGGGGGCTACGCCCCCACCTAGGGTTCCACCCCTAGGGGCGGCGGCCAGCCCAAACCCATCTAGGGTGCGGCCAAGGGGGGGAGAGGGGAAACTTGCCCCCCAAGATAGGTGGGTGCGCCCCCTCCCCAAAACCCTAGGCGCCTTGGGCCCCTTGTGGGGGGGTGCACCAGCCCACCTGGGGCTGGTCCCCTCCCACACTTGGCCCATGCAGCCCTCCGGGGATGGTGGCCCCACTTGGTGGACCCCCGGGACCCTCCCGGTGGTCCCGGTACGTTACCGATAAAACCCAAAACTTTTCCGGTGACCAAAACAGGACTTCCCATATATAAATCTTTACCTATGGACCATTCCGGAACTCCTCGTGTTTTCCAGGATCTCATCCGGGTCTCCGAACAACATTCGGTAACCACATACAAACTTCCTTTATATCCCTAGCGTCATCGAACCTTAAGTGTGTAGACCCTACGGGTTCGGGAACCATGCAGACATGACCAAGACGTTCTCCGGTCAATAACCAACAGCGGGATCTGGATACCCATGTTGGCTCCCACATGTTCCACGATGATCTCATCGGATGAACCACGATGTCAAGGACTCAATCGATCCCGTATACAATTCCCTTTGTCTAGCGCTATAGTACTTGCCCGAGATTCGATCGTCGGTATACCGATACCTTGTTCAATCTCGTTACCGGCAAGTCTCTTTACTCGTTCCGTAACACATCATCCCGTGATCAACCCCTTGGTCACATTGTGCACATTATGATGACGTCCTACCGAGTGGGCCTAGAGATACCTCTCCGTTTACACGGAGTGACAAATCCCAGTCTCGATTCGTGCCAACCGAACAAACACTTTCAGAGATACCTGTAGTGCACCTTTATAGCCACCCAGTTACGTTGTGACGTTTGGTACACCCAAAGCATTCCTACGGTATCCGGGAGTTGCACAATCTCATGGTCTAAGGAAATGATACTTGACATTAGAAAAGCTTTAGCATACGAACTACGATCTTTGTGATAGGCTTAGGATTGGCTCTTGTCCATCACATCATTCTCCTAATGATGTGATCCCGTTATCAACGACATCCAATGTCCATGGTTAGGAAACCGTAACCATCTATTGATCAACGAGCTAGTCAACTAGAGGCTTACTAGGGACATGGTGTTGTCTATGTATCCACACATGTATCTGAGTTTCCTATCAATACAATTATAGCATGGATAATAAAAGATTATCATGAACAAGGAAATATAATAATAACTAATTTATTATTGCCTCTAGGGCATATTTCCAACAAAGGGAGGGAGAAAAATTAAAGGCTGCTTGGTATAGAATTTGTAATTCTAAGAATAGATCTACTCGTAAGCAATCTACTACCGTTCTTCTTCGCAATTTTTATGTGGGTGTTACTCCTTGAAATAGATATGTTCTAGATACCATTACCGAGGGAAATTTCTTGGGGATCCACACTTTGGATGCCTATAATGTTATGATAGATTTGGTAGGCCCAGCACCTCTTATGGTTAATGAAACTGTTTTAACCTTGGAACATGTGATGCAAAGGCTTGATATTATTGAGAATAAAATAGCTACCATAGAGCTGATTGAAAATTTGGATAAAAAGATTCATAATCATATGACACAATATGGATCTAAGGTAGGATTTACTCTAAAGAATCTAAGGGAAAAGGAACCCATAGTTAATGAAAAGATAGATCAGGATTCTACTAGAATTGGCAGACTAGAAGATATTATTACCAACTTGGGTTCCGCCTTTTCCTCTGTTAAAACTTCTAAAAAAATTCTCCTACTAAAGCTACGAAGTTTATTTATGTTCCTAACATTTTCGATATTGTTAAGGAACCAAGTGCCACGAGTGAATTTCTTAATTTCTTGCCTAGGACTTTGATCATTAATGAAACCAAAGAACATCCTAAGGATTATAAGTGTGCAATTGAAGAGTTGCATACCAAAGATGACAATACCTAGATCTATGCAATATGCCTAGCTAGGGGCGTTAAACAATAGCGCTTGTTGGGAGGCAACCAAATTTTATTTTTGTTCTTGCTTTTTGTTCCTGTTTTCAATAATTTTTTCATCTAGCCTCTGTTTAGATGTGTTTTTATGTTTTAGTTAGTGTTTGTGCCAAGTAAGACCTATGGGATGGCTTACGGTGATAGTTGATTTGATCTTGCTGAAAAAAAGAAACTTTTGCGCCCAGTAAAATAATTTTTGATTTTTAAGAGAAGCATGATAAAATACTGATTTTTTTGCACAAGATTGATATAGAAACTTTATCTCTTTTCCTAATTGTTCAGAATTTTTGGAGTTACATAAATATTCAAAGTTTACAAATTGCTACAGACTGTTCTGTTTTTGACAAATTCTGTTTTCTATGTGTTGTTTGCTTATTTTGATGAATCTATGGGTAGTATCGGGGGGTATGAACCATGAAGAAGTTGGAATACAGTAGATATCACACCAATACAAATAAATAATGAGTTCACAACAGTACCAAAAGTGGTGATTTTATTTTCTTGTACTAACGGATCTCATGAGTTTTCTGTTGAGTTTTCTGTTGTGAAGTTTTCATGTTTTGGGTAAAGATTTGATTGACTATGGAATAAGGAGTGACAAGAGCCTAAGCTTGGGTATGCCCAAGGCACCCCAAGGTAATATTCAAGTACAACCAAGAGCCTAAGCTTGGGTATGCCCCGGAAGGCACCCCCTCTTTCGTCTTCAATCCATGGGTAAATTTACTTGAGGCTATATTTTATTCACCACATGATATTTGTTTTGCTTGGAGCGTCTTGTATGATATGAGTCTTTGCTTTTTAATTTGCCACAATTATCCTTGCTGTACACGCCTTCTGAGAGGGACACACATGAATCATGATTTATTAGAATACTCTATGTGCTTAACTTATATCTTTTGAGCTAGGCAATTTTGTTCTGGTGCTTCACTTATATCTTTTTAGAGCATGACGGTGGTTTTATTTTATAGAAATTGTTGAACTCTCTTGCTTCACTTATTTTATTATCTTGAGAGTCTCTTTACAGCATGGTAATTTGCTTTGGTTATGAATTTAGTCCCAATATGGTGGGCATCCAAGAGGGATATAATAAAAACATTCATATAAAGTGCATTGAATACTATGAGAAGTTTGATTCCTTATGGTTGTTTTCAGATATAAAGATGGTAATACTAGAGTCATGCTAGTGAGTAATTGTGGATTGGTATAAATACTTGTTTTAAAGTTTGTGATTCCCGTAGCATGCACGTATGGTGAATCATTATGTGATGAATTCGGAGCATGATTTATTTATTGATTGTCTTCCTTGTGAGTGGTGGTCGGGGACGAGGGATGATCTTTTCCTACCAATCTATCCCCCTAGGATCATGCGTGTATTTCTTTGTTTTGATAACTAATAGACTTTTCAATAAGTAAGTGAGTTCTTTATGACTAATGTTGACTCCATGGATTATACGCACTCTCACCCTTCCACCATTGCTAGCCTCTCTTGTACCGCGCAACTTTCACCGGTGCATTAAACCCACCATTCCCCTTCCTCAAAACAGTCACCATACCTACCTATTATGGCATTTCCATAGCCATTCCGAGATACATTGCCATGCAACTTCCACTATTCTGTTTATTATGACACACTTCATCATTGTCATATTGCTTTGCATGATCATGTAGTTGACATCGTATTTGTGGCAAAGCCACCATTCATATTTTTTATACATGTCACTCTTGAGTCATTGCACATCCCGGTACATCGCCAGAGGCATTCATATAGAGTCATATATTTGTTCTAGTATCGACTTGTAATTCTTGAGTTGTAAGTAAATAAAAGTGTGATGATCATCATCATTAGAGCATTGTCCCATGTGAGGAAAGGGTGATGGAAGCTATGATTCCATCACAATTTGGGATGAGTCTCCGGACTTTACAAAAAGATAAAAGAGGCCAAAGAATCCCGCAAAAAATAAAAGAGGCCAAAGAAGCCCACCAAAAAAATAGAAAAAATGAGAGAAAAGGGAGAAGAGACAATGCTACTATCCTTTTTACTTGTGCTTCAAAGTAGCACCATGATCTTCATCATAGAGAGTGTCTTATGTTATCACTTTCATATACTAGTGGGAAATTTTCATTATAGAACTTGGCTTGAATATTCCAATGATGGGCTTCCTCAAATTGCCCTAGGTCTTCGTGAGTAAGCGAGTTGGATGCACACGGACTTAGTTTATTTTTGAGCTTTCATCACTTATAGCTCTATCACTACAAAAAAAGACACATTCGTGACATTTTGGGCCGAACGAATTTTTTTCCTGTCATGCTTATGACACTTCTATGACGATAATTGTGACAAAACTCAGTATCATCATAGATGTGGTGGGCTCCTACTTCTATGACAAAAAATCATGACAAAAAATGGGCTTCTCATCCTAGGCAGGACGGAGGCGCACCTGCATGACATTCTTTGGGCCGTCCATGACGGAAAAAATTGTGGTAGAAGCGAGGCGAGGAAAATTTCGGGGAGTTCCCAGTTACGGTGGGTGGTTGGGGTCGAGCGATGCATGGAGGTTTGCACGTTTCTCTCATACAAGTATGCGCGTGTGTGCACGGCGTTGTGCTCTAACTGAACCCGAGCGGGCGTTGGTCTCTAACTGAACCTGAGCGATTGCACTAGCTACTTTACTGAACCCCGATCGATCCCTTGCTAGTAACTGAACCCGAGTGATTCCTTCGCTACTGCTGATAACTGAAACTGATCGAAGCTGCCTCTTGATGAACAGTTCTCGGTGGGGGTTGGATGAACAATTCCCAGTGGGGGTTGGATGAACAGGATCCCATTGTAGTAGAGGCCGTTGCCGCTAGATGAATAGGACCCCGATCGATGAGGTGGGGGTGGATGAATAGTAGCTGGTGGAGGGACCCCATACGTGGAAGGCTGGTTGAACAGGACCCTGTGAAGGGGCTGGTTGAACAGGACCCCGTGGAGGGCTGGTTGAATAGTAGCCGGTGGAGGCTGGATGAACAGGACCCCGTGGATGAACAGTAGCTGGTGGAGGCTGGAGGAAGTCATCGGTGGATGAACAGTAGCAGGTGGAGGTTGGAGGAAGTCGATGGTGGATGAACAGCAACCCATGGAGTCCCGTTTGCAGTACGCCACACCCCTCCTTATGAACAGGACCCCGTTTTGATCGTAGGCGCTCCAACACAAGTCCGTTTCCTCCGCTTTGCGGTATGCCACACCCCTTCCGATCAACAGGACTCCATTTCGACCGTACGCGGTCGAACACAAATCTGTTTCCTCTGTTTTGCAGTATGCCAGACCCTTCCTGATGAACAGTACTCCGTTTCGACCGTACGCGGTCGAACACAAGTCTGTTTCCTCCGTTCTGCGGTACACCAGACCCCGATGAACAGGACCCCATTTCTACCGTACGCAGTCGAACATAAGGCCGTTTCCTTTGTTCTGCGGCACGCCAGACCTTGTTTCGGTTGTTTCATCCAAGCCGGCTGGCTCCTGATGAACACGATGTATTCCGTTGCCTCTCGATGAATACGACGTATTCCGTTGCCTCCCGATGAACACGACGCATTCTGTTGCCTCCCCATGAACACGACGCAGTTTCTCCATTTTGACCCAGCCGGTTGGCTTCCGATGAACAGGACGCCATTGCTGCCGTCCGTGGCCTCTCCACGTACACGGGCCCTAGCCGTACGTATGCGTGAGTACGCGTTTGAGACGCCGCTTGTATGTACATACGTGGCCGTATTTTTTGGCATCTGGCTATACGTACGTGTACACAGTTTTGACTGGACTGCCTGAATTGCTACCGCTCCTTACTCGGCCACGGTTCATCATGGCAGACAGACTGATCGTCTGGTATGTACACAGACAACACTATGTACGCTTCAACTGGGTGGGTCCCAGCTGTCAGGGAGGATAAGGACGCACTTCCTTGTGTGCGAAGATATAGCTGGTGGGTCTCAGCTGTCAGGGAGGAGAATCATTTTTTTGCCTGTAATAAGGATGCACTTCCTTCCGTGTGAAGATGTAGCTGGTGGGTCCCAGCAATCAGGGGGAGAAAACATTATTTTTATGGTAAAAGGATGCAGTTGCATGCATGCGTCCATGGGAGTGGTGCCTCCCCACTGTCAGCCTCTCCATGTACAGTCATCTTCCGATGACACTCGTTTGTTGACCATATTGACCACACCGTGCAGAGCGCACCAAGCCAGTGAACAACGGAGAGGCCCCAGACTGGAACACCTCAGAGATGGGGAAGATGCGGCAGTGGAGTCGCATACCAAGAGGAGTGGGAAACTTGACTGGTTCGCGTGCGGGGTGGGCCTACACTCGGCAGAGAACAACAGGAGGTGCGGAAGAGTGGAGGGATGGCCTGGCCGTCGGCGGGGTAGCGTTTCGCTGCGAGGCGTGCAAAACAGCACCGCTGGACACTAGAGGTTGGAGCAGGCGGTCCCAGCAGTGCCGGGGTGAAGAAGATGAGAGATTGTAGAAGAATGTCGGCCGTTTGATGTAAATCCAACGCCTTGCTTAGGCTTAGACCTTTGTATTTTTATTTTTTGCGAAAGTGCTTAGGCTTCAACCTACTAGCCCACATGTTAGGCAATCCATTTGGCTTTTCTAGTCCATTTGGTGGGTTGGGTGAAACAATGCTGTAGCATCTATGTAGCCCGTTTATATATTATGGTAGAATTTAAAGCCCATTTGCATTTTTCTCGAAATCCGTGGACTTGCTGGGCTGGACGGAGAAATGTTTTAAAAATATAAACACATGATTGCACGTCTATTACTGCATTGGTCAGTAAAATCTTTGCAAGCTTATATACACAATCACTAGGAGTTAACTTGCCAAGTTATATATAAACAATTATTACTATTATTTTGTAAGAACTTGCGATTTACGAAATAAAATATTATTTTAATTTGATGAGTTAATAGGACGTTGGGTATTATTATTTTTTAGGCTAAATGTGGGATAGTTGAGTTGGTTCTAGGGAAAAGTACTGGGGGAAAACTCAGATTACATCGAAAAAGAAAGTGGGAGAAAATTCAGATATAGGATTAATGAAAACGAAAAATAAAGGAAGTGGGAAGGTCTATAAAATGGTTGGACGAACAACAGGTTTAACGGAACCTTATGTTGTTTTTAATTATATACATAAACACTATTCTGATCACGGGACCAGAATAATATTCTGATCACAACCTGAACTACCTGAGTTACGCGCCTGAACTTCCCTGTGTATGAACCCGACCTTCGGGCTATCTTCGCCACCGTGTCTCCCCGCATGAATTATTCTGGTTAGTCGTGTTCTATATGATGTAAGTGTAATCTACAAACGATTTTTAGCAACTAAATGCCCGTTTTAAATAGGAATCTCGCTCGTTGGCGGATTTTGCTCTCGGGTCGTGATGAAATTGCGTTTTTTTGCAATTTTACTTCCTGAGTTGTTCGACCTGAACTTACCCCTCTGCGAGGTTGAACTTCTGCAAACATTGTCCAAATTGGGCTTGCGATATACCGTTGGAAAGCTATGGACACCAGTATCATGACCCAAGTTAAGTTTTTGGTAAAATGTAAGCGGTTTAAGAGCAGTTTTGAAAACATTTTTTCTTCATACAAAAAACGTGAATCGTATTTTCGATCGCATTTCTAAACAGTTTATCGGAATGAGGCAAATAATATGTCGTTGAAAAGCTACTGCAAAACCGCTTCTTCCACATGTTGAAAGTTTTCTCTAATTCCCTATGGATAAAGAGTAATTTGGAATATCGTAAAATTTCGCTAACCGAACAGGCGAGTTCGTATTTTCGATGTCATTTCTAAACGGCTAATCCAATTGAGGCAAATGATATGACGTTTGAAAGCTTATGAAAATGCGCTACTTTGTCATGTGAAAAGTTTTTCCTAATTTTGAACGGTTTCAAACTAATTTAGAAAACAATACAAGTTCCATCGAGTTTGTATTTTCGAGCTAATTTTTTAACCGTACGTCCGAATGTAGCAAATAATATGGCGTTGGAAAGCTTGAGGAAATGTGAAATGTTTTGGTATATATTGTTTCTCCCATTTCCTTACGGATTTAAGTAAATTTTGAAAATGACTAAAAAGATATTTTCACCGTAATTTCTGCAAACTTTATCGGAATGGGGCAAATAATATATCGTTGAAAAGCTATAGAAAATGCGAAAGTTTTTCATGTTGATGGTTTTCTTTGATTCCTAGCCGTTTTCAAGTAATTCCGAAAATGGCGAGATCATTCGTTCTGCCTCTATCGCGAAACAGATTGTTCGAAAATGCACCGCGTGAAGAACTTGAACTTCTCGACATGTCTACTTGAACTTCACTCTGTTTTTCACATTATTTTTTTGCTTGTAACTCTCCATCCACTCACCGGAATTGAGCAAATGATATATCGGTGGAAAGCTGCTGTAAACACGCAACTTTACCGTGTAGATCATTTTTTCATACTCGCAGCGATTTTAAAAAACAATTCATCTGAAATTCATTCACTGTAGTAGTTGAACTTCCTGTTGTTTTCACATTGAACTTCTGTGACGTATTTTTGTCAGTAATTTTCTCATCCATTCGTCAGCGTTACACAAATGATATTCATTTTGTACAAACCTCTCTCACAATAATTTTGTTAACTTTCTCCGACTGAAGACTTAAACTTATAACAACAAAACTTTTAGCCTTTGCTTTTTTATTCTTTTTTAATACAAAATGCACACTGTGTAGTACGTGAATTTCTGGCAGTTATCAAATTGAACTTCTCTCGGTTACGTGAAAATATGTGAGCTTTTTATGAATATTAATCTGAATTTCTTAATCCATTTTTTATGAATTTTGAAGCGCTCTATGTTTAAAAGTTGAACTTCTTGTTATTTTATTTTTGAACTTCTTGTTTGCATTTTTTAATAACGAGGAAAATCTGAGTTTTCTATAATCATTGAACTTCTCCATCTTTTTAATATGGACTTCCTGGTTTTATTTTCTTAATTTTTTTATGAATTTCGAAGTGCTCTATTTTAAAAAGTTGAAGTTCTTGTTATTTTATTTTTGAACTTCTTGTTTCCACTCTTTAATAATGAGGAAAATCTGAGTTTTCTATAATCATCGAACTTCTCCATCTTTTTAATATGGACTTCCTGGTTTTATTTTTAATATCTTTTGTGAAATTTTGAAGCGCTCTATTTTTAAAAGTTGAATTTCTTGTTATTTTACTTTTGAACTTCTTGTTTCCATTTTTTTAATAACAAGGAGAATATGAGTTTTCTATAATCATCGAACTTCTCCATATTTTTAATATGGACTTCCTGGTTTTATTTCTTAATCTCTTTTTTTCAATTTGAACTCGATGGTTGATTCTTGAATACTAAGGAATATTTGAGTATTTTAATAACGGTAAAATCTTAGTTTCTAAATAAACATCAAACCACTTCGCTATTTTTGTTTGAACTTCTAGTTTTTTGGAAATAGGGAAAATCTATTTTTTAAACTTTTTTTAGTTGTTCCTTTTTTTAATTTGAACTTCTTCATTTTATACTTTAGTAACGAGAAAAATCTAAGTTTTTCATAATATTTGGACTTCTCTTTTATTTTAATTTGAACTTCTTAGTCTTATTCTAAGAAAAAATGTTTCTAAATAAGCATCAAACAATTTTTTAAATTAAACTTATACTTTTATTTTTCCAAGAAACGGAAGGAATTTGAGTTTTTTTATATCTATCGAACTTCTCCTTTTCTTGATTTGAACTTCTTCATTTTATTTTTTAGTAACAAGGAAAATCTGAGTTTTGTCATAAATATGGAACTTCTCTATTTTTGTAATTTGGACTTCTTGATTTATTTCTTTTAGTAAAGACAATATCCTAGTTTTCTAATAAATATTGGATTGTCCATTATTTCAATTTCAACTTCTAGAGTTTTATTTTATTTTAGAAACAACGAAAGTCCTTTTTATGATTTCTGAGCTTCTCTATTTTTAAAATTTGGACTTCTTATTTTTTATTTTAGAAATGGTGAAATATCCACTTCTAAGTGTCTTTTACTTTTGAACTGCTCTATTTATTTTCTGTTTGAACTTCCTATGATCTTCTTGTTTGTCTTTAGTGATTGAAGAAATTTGAGGTTTTAGTAAACATTGAACCACTCCGCTTCTAGGTTTTTTTTAAAGGTGTGTTGTGAGTAGAACTCCAAACTTTGGTTGTCGGTGTATTTGAACTTATGCGATATTAGTAAAAAAACAGAGCCAATTTGCGCAATTTTTGAATCTTTTCTAAATGGATGACCTTGAACTTCTCAACATTTTTCACTATACACACCTTTTTTGTATGTAATAACTTTTCTAAGTCAAATGTCTCCCTGAATGTATATGAGCTTACCTACAAAATGTATGTGAGCTTCTTTTTTTAGTGGTGTTTTTCTTGCTAACATGGCACCACATAGATCATTTAAATTCCTTTTCGGCTTCATACTTTCTAATGCAATGGTTTTGCACGGCATGCATGTTTATAGAAATTACAGAAGTTAATTGGTTCAAGAAAAAATGAAACACTGAAATAGTTTATTTCCATTTTTGACATAACCACGGACACCTTAGGAACGTGTCCATTTTTTATCTGCACTTGCTCTTTTTTTTGGAGGCTCCACTCCTCTCCCAGCACGAGACTATACATTTTTTTTGGAATTACTAAAATCTTCAACCTGGAGTCAACCTTGGACTGCACAATCACGTGCAATCGGACAGGAAGTGTTATGCATTTGTAGTAGGATATAATGTACAACAATGGCGTACAATATGCATCAAACTTCAACCTGGAGTCAGATTAGACTGTAAGACCAAATTTTAGAAACAATGAAGTAAGTAGAGATGGGGTGGAAGGGTGATTCGTGTGGTCCTTTATTCGCTCCAGCGGGACAACCAACGTTGTTGCACGAGACCGGAAAGAACATCTCAGGCAAGGATGATGAACCGTGGCATTGGTATTTCCTGTCGATGAACATGTAACGACGGACGGAGTGCTCACGACCTTCCCAAGGCGTTGACTGCGACCTTCAGAGGGCGCTGCCATGACCTGCCCTCATGCACACCTCGAATGAAGCTGGATCCAGGGAGGACACATGCGTCAGATCCGCGTCGGCGACCAAGGGGGTGGATGGGCCGGGGGGAAGGAGGGCGCCGCCATAGCCGGGACAACAGCAAGCGAGGATTGGGCAGTGATGGCGTGAGGTCGACGGCCCGCGGAGGAGGTGCTGCAGGTGAATGGCGCTGGTGCTTTTTTGCCAGAAGCTTGCGGGAAGGTCGCCGCCATGGTGAAGCTTGAACGGCCGTCAAGTTTTGACGGTGGCAGGGATATGGCGGCGCGGTGGCGGAGGCGGGGCTCGGGGTGTGGTTGCATGGCGGCGCAACATAGGAGGCGGGGTTTGGGATGGGGAGGGCCGGCGCATCATTGGAGGATGCTGGGAAGGAGAAGGGTGCGGGCTGTCGGTGGTCTGTTGGAAGGGGGAGGAGGTGAGGGCCGGCGGCGGCGCGCTGGGAGGGAGAGGAGAGGTGGCGACAGCGGGTGGAGGGGGGCGGCGAACCTTATTGCGGCGATGAAAGGAGGGAAGGATGGAGATGAGCCGGGAGGAGGCGGGGACGGCGACGTGTCGGAGGGAGGCGTGGGCAGAGGCGAGCCTGGAGGAGGTGGGAACGGCGACGCGCCGGAGGGAGGTGCGGGCAGAGGAGGGGATGGCGGCGGGATCGGGAGAAGGTGGGGGAGACTACGGGATCAGGAGAAGGTCGTGGGGTAGGAGGTGGCAGCGGGTGGGTCGGGGGTTTGCAAAGGAGGCGGGTGGGTCGGGTCCTTTTTTTAGTTCGGGAACACTTAATAGGGCCTATATATGGTGATCATGATCCAGATAGGTATTCTAATCCTCAGATTAGAATAGTGCTGTCCTATATATATAGAAGGGAAAACATAGGTTCAGTTTTGCATTCTTATAGAAAAATAAAACTAAGCTATGCGTCGTCTTGAAAAAATAAACTTAACTTGGGTTGTTGATGTTATAAATAAGCTAGGTTGGGAGGCCCAGAGGCCGCTTGATACCGACTGGATCCAAAAAAAGTTGAAACATGTCGTGGCATGCCATGTTAAACAACAAAACCTGCCCCCTCAAAAAAATTGTTAAACAACAAAACCTAGGCCATGGACCTGCTGGCCCCGGGACTATCAGCCTCTCGACGAACAGTCCTCTCCTGATTCCTCTTGTTTTGCTGACCATGTTGGGAACGACAAACGGCGACATCGCGGCGAGAACACCAAGGCGGAGGACGACATCAAGACCTCGGACTGAACGAACCGAAGCGGGGGAAGACGCAAGCGGAGGGGGGGTACGAGGGTTGACTTGTTCGGGTGCAGGGTGGGCCGGTGGAGCTACTGCCGTCGGACAATGTGTGGAGTAGAGGGATGGCCTGGCCAATGCCATAGGCTATGATGGGTCACCGAGGCGTGCGCGACAGAGCCACCAACCATTGTATAGGAAGAGGACAAAAGATTGAACAAAATAAAGAAATACAAATGGATAGGTGGTTGGTCCCAGATGTCTGTGTATGAGACCAGTTGGGTCTACTTGAGAACGGGAATATGTTGAGAGGAACAAGATTCAAAGAATGGCAACCGAGTGAACTAGTTACTTACATAAGCAAATAGCCACTAAAAAAGCAAACCAGTTAATGGGTTCTTAGAAGAAATATTCACTACAAGAAATATGTCAACTTGCGACCATCACTATGAGTCACTGAAAAGTCATTGTTTTTCATTTGCGACCTTTTTGTGACCAAAAACGGAAGGTCAAAAGCTGGCGGTCGTAAACTGAAATTAATGACCTTCTTTGTGATATGTAAAAGGTTGTTGGTTCTTTGATGAAATTTTTGGTCACTAGCAGCCTCCCCAGGCCACGTAGGATCCAGCGTAGCAAGCTGACGTGGATAAGAATCAACCCAGTCCAATTCAGTGTTTATATGGGCCGAGCCCATTAATTCAGCCCATTTATATTTTTTCCTATGGATTTTTTGTTGGCTTCATGGACCAAGCCCAACATTGCAGCCTTTTTATTTTTGGGCCATGACCTTTTTATCTCAACATTCATTTTTTCTTTTTTATAAAGTGGGTTCACTAGCCAAGTGGGTCCCCATTGTCAGGCTCTAGTACTGGGTCCTAGCCGCAAGGGAATATTCTTCAATTTTTTAATTTAACACAAATAAATACCTAGTATTTAAATTGGCACATAGAACACACAAAATACTTCAAATATTATCAACCATCAAAGTGTTACATCATATAACACACATACAAATGTGATCAGCATCAAGTTTACAATCAGATAACAAGCTCCACAAGTGTACAATCACATGAGCCAGATTCTACTACATCATATAACACACATACAAATAGGAGCAGCATAAAGGGCTTCATTACTCTTAGAACTAGCTCCAATGATCTAGAACTACTCTTCCTCCGACTTCTTTGTCCTGATGCTCATGAAGAAACATGAAAGCCCAGCATCTGCATGTTACAGAACAAAATGTTTAGGAACAAAATAGAAGTAAATCTAACAGCATATTTAACAATAAATAATAGAATAGTGAAGTTAATGAGACATTTTAGAATCAACTTGACAGTTGACAGTAATATTTGCATTGGACACATCCAAAACTAAAATTATACATAAATGCCTAAATTCCAATGCCCAATGCCTCAGTTTAGTAAATTTGCAGATTCTAGACAAATCTCATCATCCTAAAGACAACAAAGCCTGCTTGGTAATATTTTAGGCGTTAATAATTCTTTACTCATAAAAGAACATTGCCTAAGTGATTAGATGGCATTGGAAAACTCGAAAGATAAGCCATATAGCTTTGTTTAATATTACTAACATATATAGCCATTAGTTTGTTTTAACATGGAACCCAAGAGTATGTGACTCTAGCACCCTGAGAAAGATGTTAATATGCCATCATACTAGCTGATAGATAAACATTCCAGGAAGAATTGATGCTTGTTTAACGGGTACAATCGGTATTGCTATCTCTAACAAAAAAATTTAAAGTTTTTAATACATTTTTTTCTATTAGCAAAATTGAATATGCTACTTCCTGATTCATGGCTGCATAGTCCAGCTAGCTACACCGGTTTGTTCTCATGCAAAAATTAGAAAAAAGAACAACAAATAAATCAACACTGATTTCTCTAACACGTACAGTAACTTGCTGATATAACTTTCTCCTAATTGCATTCGCATATGACTGGGCCAACATGTGATGTTACTATTCGGTGTGCTATTGGCCGAAGCAAAGGAAGCCTCACCCACACCTTGTACTAATGCAACTAGCTTAATTGATTTTTCCTACTTAGAAATAGTACTACACTTTGACTTGCTTCAACTCAGCCGGAAGCTTCATACTAGCTCAACCAGCAAGAAACTAGCACTAGCTAGAACGAATCAGGAGGCCAGCAAAGGGACAGCAGGTCGATCCCATAAATAAATACACCAACGATTGATAAAGATACCTGGATACCCAGCCGCAAGCACATGTGTTGAGAAATCCACTAAAGATACAACACCACCAATGGATAAGGGATAGCAGGCCAGGCCAGATGCAGCGGTAGTAGCTCCAGCGACGATAGCAGAAGGACCAAGCATCCAGCCACGACTGCGACTATGGATGGCAGAGAAGCCACCGACAGCAATGGCAGCAAAGGACTCCTACCCAGTGTTGTCTACAAAAATCAGCAAACCAGAAATCAGAACGAATACTTCAATCTCATGAGAAGTTTAAAAAAGACTATAGCAGGACCAAATTAATGGTGCGAATTAAATTATGGATGCATACAATACTTCTGACAGACAATCTAAGGTCAAACAAACTTTGACACGTACAGTAACATCCTAGCATATCTCAAGTTGATGAATTATTCTAGCAATAACCAAATTAGAATCACCCATTGTTGTACAATTAACCTTACTACAAGATAGTAGAAGAATCACTCTTGGTGAATCAAATCATAACAAATCGAGCAATAGATACAAGAGGCACATCGGGCCTAGCCATATTCATTTCAGTGATTTAGAAAGAGCTCCGATGGGGAGCAGAACCTTGAGGCCCTGTTATGGGGTTGTGTCTGATGAAGGTTGCCCTTTGGGACGGCAGCAGCAGCTCCGCAAGATGCAGCAACAGTGTTATCAGCGCAGTTCATAGTGGCTGCCACAAGCAGACCCAGAGACATCATGAACTTGGTTCCAGCGGAACCTCCGCGACCTACAGTTCAAGAACAAGCACATACAAGCTAGTTAGATAAAAGGATCACATATCTAAAGTACACTAAACCAATAATCCAGAGATGCATCGCAGCCACACACCAGTGCTATGATTCATGAAAGTCCCTTCATAGCTAAGTAAGTATTATATTGATTTACCGAGCCAAGATACATACAAGCATCTGAGAAACACTTGACCCAAGAGATGCAACTACCTGAATGCTTCAATCAAGATTTAACACAGTAACTCTACAGGCAGAAAGTAAATTGAAGGCAATCACCATGCACAACACCTCTTGGGGATTGATCCAATCTTCAAATGGATCTGGAAATGCTCCTGTACCCTTAAGATCAAAGTATTTGGGTGGCTTTTGTTGATGGATCGTCTTAATACTAGAGACATGATGCAAAGGAGACATTGGCATATCCAGGATGATACTTGTGTTCTTTGCCAGTCTTCCATGTATGAAGACAGAATTCGCCTATTTCTCTCCTGCAACTTTAGTCAGAGAGTTTGGAATTATATTGCAATCTCATGGCAGGCTCTACCCAACCAGTCCACCTTCTTGATGGCCTCAGCTTCTAAGAAAGAATTCAATAAACCTTTCTTTTCTGAGGTAGTTTTTATAGCAGCTTCGAATATCTGGACATAGAGGAATGGGAAAATCTTAAGAAATGAGGATCCTAGCTTTAGATCTTGGAGGAGGAACTTTGTGCATGACCTCTCTCTCTTAGCACACAGAATCAAATGTAAATATAGGGATAGCCTCTTAGCCTGGATAGCCTCCCTCCCCTAGTTCTCTTTGTAAGTATTGTAATTACTTTCTTTACTTTCTTCCTTTTTTGTATAGAGAGATTTTATTTTTGATGAATAAAGAGCTGTGAGGCTGTTGCCTTGCAGTATAAAGTAAAAAAACACCTCTTTGCACATCACTTATTTATGAACGAAGGGAGTGATATTCAGCTTCCGTAGTCAAAGGAGACCCGTAAACTCATTCCGCACAGTTGAAAAAACACATTATGTAACAGCAATACATCATCAGTGTATGTGTTTGTGTGTGTGTGTGTGTGTCGCGGTTAACTACATATCCTACTAAGTGAAGCCGGCAGTCAGGTTGTTGGTCTGGTACTTGTCAAACTAACAATCTATGGATTTTGTAGTCTGAATGAGATCAATATAAACTAATTGCACACAGTTGCAGCAGCGCCATCGAACCAACGGACGAACGAACCGACCCAGTCAAACCAAGAAGGATAACCAGAAGATTGGATGGGAGGGGGGTGGTTACCATCCTGGTGCGCTCGCCCTTCTCCTGGATGGCATCATCCTTGAGCATCCTCTCCATCTTCCCAACCATAGAGATGGAGAGAAAAAATGTCAGGAACGCGTCGGGCTGATCCAGCCATAGAGAAGAGAACTAACTGGGGGCGGTCGGGAAGGGTACCTCGGGGATGGATGATGGGGCAGACGCATGGGAGAGGAAGAGGGCGGGTGGATCTCGTCGGGGTCCGCGGTGCACTCTGCGAGGATCCGGCAGTGCAGCAGCACGTCGTCGGCCTTGTTCATGTCGAGGTCGATGTAGTAGCTGGACAGGAGGCACTCGTAGTGGTCCTCGAGCGCGCGGTCGAAGAAGGGGTCAGAGAGCGCCTCCTAGTTGTTGGCGGCCCATAGGCGGTCGAAGATCCCCCTCCTCATGTCGGTGGCGGCCCGTGGCTCTCGGCGTCTCTATCGGCCATCCACCCAAGGCGGAGGCAGAGGCGAAGAGCCAGCAGAGGTGGCAGTGGAGGTGTGGGGCCGAGGGCGAGACGAGCGCGGCGACCCTGCAGTGGAAGGCGGCAAGTGAGGCATCAGGGACGGGGTTGGTCGGCGGGTGGAGGAATAGCGGCGTGGGGAGGCGAGGAGGAGTGTGGTGGCGCGCGGGCGCGGGCGGCGGGATCTGAATCAGGGGCGGGAGGTATGTGGCGGCTGCGAGTGGATCTGAATCGGGGAAGAGAGGGGAGAGGAGTGGAGTTAGGGTTTGGTTGGCCTGCTGAGGTGAGTGAGAGACGTTGGATCCACCTGGTGTGGACGGTTCGGATCACATAGAGTGGGGTGATCCGTGAGAAGTGTTCTGATTGGTCAGAGAATCTGTGATTTAAAATAATTTCCAAGTACTTAAGATAGAGCTATTTTGTGAAGCAATTTTATCAAAAATATTTTGCAAAAGGGCATCACACAAATTTTCACTCAAGTTATACCACATTTTATGGATGAGCACTAATTTGTATGCATTTCTGATCTTTCTAGCTATTTTTAATCATTTTTTGAGTGTCCAAAATGAGTTTTTTTGTTATGGACCTATAATATATTTGTTGCAAAATTGGACCAAATCAAATTTATAAAACCTTAGGCCATATTTAGTGCACAATTGACCAAATGATTGGGTGTAAAAAGTTTTTATCCACCTCTGACGAGAAAGATAAATTTCCGCCGATTTAGCTAGAAGCGGGTCAAATTTGAACTGCAAATGCCTCATATTTTGCTCTTTATTTTTTCCAAAAATATTTTCTTGGTACATAAGTATCCATTTGACCAGAGAAACACCAAAAAACTTCTAAGATTCAACCACTAGCTAGGAACGATCATGCCCACCGTTTCGACCGCATTTTGAAACGGGCTTAAATTTTTTTTAAAAAATCAAAAAATTGGAAAACCTTCGCATTGTGTCATTATATGTGACCAAGTTACAAGGAAAAATAATAAACTTGTAATACATCAATTCTTTAAAAAATGTGTTCTCAGAAATGAGCTATCATTTGTGAAGATTCATGGCTTTCAAGCCAAATGATCAATCTTATGGCCACATTCATGGCATAGTTTCTTCCAATGATCTCATATAGTTCACAAGGGTGCATCTTGGAGTGGCAAACAATGTTGCCTAAGGGATTTTTCATTTTTTTTGGACGGGAAATCAATTTCCATTTTCCAAGTGCCCAAAATAAGTTTTTTGTGTGAAGGACCTACCATATATTTGTTGCAAAATTGGACCAAATCATTTTTCTAAACTACTAGGACATATTTAATGCACAATTGACCAAATGATTGGGTGTAAAAAGTTCTGATCCACTATTGGCGAAAAAGACAAATTTCTGCCGATTCAGCAGGAAGCAGGTCAATGAAGTGCAAATGCCTCATAGTTTGCTCTGTATTTCTTCCAAAAATCATGTCTAGGTACATAAGTATCTATTTAATCAGAGAAACACCAAAAAATTTCCGAGATTTAACCATTAGCTAGGAACGGCCGTGCCCGCCGCTATGACCGCATTTTGAAACGGGCATAAAAAATTAAAAAATTACAAAAATTGGAAAACCTTCGCATTGTGTCATTATATGTGACCAAGTTACCAGAAAAAATTATAAACTTGTAATATGGTGATTATTTTAAAAAAATGTTCTCAGAAACGAGCTATCAAGTGTGAAGATGCATGGCTTTCAACCCAAATGCTCAATCTTATGGCCACATTCATGGCATGGTTTGTTCAAATGATCTCATATTGTTCACAAGGGTGCATATTGGAATGACAAACAATGTTGCCTAAGGAAGTTTTCATTTTCTTTGGACAGATATTTCATTTTCCATTTCTTGAGTGCCCAAAATGAGTTTTTTTGTAAAGGACCTACCATATATTTGTTTCAAAATTGTACCAAATCAATTTTCTAAAATACTAGGACATATTTAATGCACAATTGACCAAATGGTTGGGTGTAAAAAGTTTTGATCCACCTCTCGTGATAAAGACAAATTTCCGTCGATTCAGTAGGAAGCGGGTCAAATTTGAACTGTAGCTACCTCTTAGTTTGCTCTTTATTTTTTTCAAAAATAATTTCTAGGTACATAAGTATCTATTTAATCAGAGAAACATCAAAAGTTTTCCAAGATTCAACATCTAGCTAGGAACGGTCATTCCCGTCGTTTTGACCGCATTTTGAAACGGGCATAAAAAATTCAAAAAATCAAAAAATTAGAAACGCTTCGCATTGTGTCATTACATGTGACCAAGTTACCAGGAAAAATTATAAACTTGTAATACAGCAAATATTTTTAAAAAGTGTTCTCAGAAACGAGCTATCAAGTGTCAAGATGCATGGCTTTCGACCCAAATGCTCAATCTTATGGCCACATTCATGGCATAGTTTGTTCAAATGATCTTATATTGTGCATAAGGGTGCATCTTGGAATGGCAAACAATGTTGCCTAAGGAAGTTTTCATTTTCTTTGGATGAAAATTTCATTTTCCTTGAGTGCCCAAAATGATTTTTTTGTGAAGGACCTACCATATATTTCTTGCAAAATTGGACCAAATATATTTTCTAAAATACTAGGACATATTTAATGCACAATTGAAAAAATGTTTGGGTGTCAAAAGTTTTGATCCACCTCTCATGAAAAAGACAAATTTCCGACAATTCAGGTGGAAGCGGGTCAAATTTGAACTGCAGCTGCCCTATAGTTTGCTATTTATTTTTCCAAAAATCATTTCTAGTTACATAAGTACCTATTTAATCATAAATACATGGTTTGGTGGTGATACGTCGTGGTTTGGACGGTGGCCGAGGGACCCAACTCTAGAGCGCGTAAACTCGCATGCCCGCCGCGTGGTCACCGCGTGACTGTGGCGTTTCCATGCGTTCTGGGCAGCCTAGGCATGTCTAGTGGGTTGGGCACTGCCCACATAGGTGCTAGGAAGAAAATTACAACATAAGATTCTCACGAGGAGACCGATCTATGCTCAAACATGAATTAGCAGCTAAGTGTTTGATTAGTGGTATGGGAAATGTGCATGGCTAATGGGCATGAGTTTTGGCTAAGGATGATCAGTTACTAAGAAGATTGTCTTCACAAATTTTCAGCTCAAAAGGAGGAGCCTAGGTGGTACTTGCTTTGCAAAGTACCATACTGGACATAAATACGAATGTTGAAGCTCGACTCAAAATAATGAATGGATTGAGCTGAAATTTGGTGGAGGATGGTTATTTGGGCATAGGAAAGCACTATAGAAAATGGATACCATTTGGACATGCCAAAGTGGTACTTTCTTCACAATGCTCTTCTCTAGACAGAAACTTCAGAAAATTAGTGAGAGAAATTGGCTAAATGAAATGAGCTCAAATTTGGTGTGGGTAAGTTACATAGGCATATAGAATATGTGGTAAAAATTCAACTCATTAGGATATGCATAGCTAGTACTTCTTTCACAAAGGTTCTAGGTGGACAAAAACTTTGGAAATTTGCCGAGGAAGATTTACTGAGCAAATGGAACTGAATTTTGTCATGAGGAAATGATTTGGATAGGAAAGAGTGACCAAAATTTTTGAGGGCAACCAAGAATATAGAAATAGCACTTCCTTCACAATGCTCTTCTCTCGACAGAAAATTTGAAACATTAGTGAGAGAAATTGGCTAAATGAACTGAGCTCAAATTTGGTGTAGGTAAGTTACATAGGCATATAGAAGATGTGGCAAAAATTCAACTCATTAGGATATGCATAGCTAGTACTTCTTTCACAAAGGTTCTAGGTGGACGAAAACTTTGGAAATTTGCCAAGGAATATTTACTGGGCAAATGGAGCTGAATTTTGTCATGAGGCAATGATTTGGATATTAAATAATGCTCAAAAATTTTGAGGGCAATCAAGAATATATAAATAACACTTCCTTCACAAAGTGTTGTTCTGAACAGAATAGGAAAATGAATATTGTTGAATTATTTTTGAACTAGGCAAGGAAGGTTTTTTTACATATTTAACAAACAGATGACCCAAAGAATTTATTAGATTTTTTTGGGAATTTTGGGAATGACAAAAATATAGGTTGCTTCACAACCTAGGGGAAAAATTGACACATGGATATGACACATAGGCAAAACTGATGAGGTGGCACCTAGTCATAGCAACCCACCACAATTTACAAGGTTATGACCATCTATATTGG
Source organism: Triticum aestivum (assembly GCF_018294505.1). Lineage (NCBI taxonomy): Eukaryota > Viridiplantae > Streptophyta > Magnoliopsida > Poales > Poaceae > Triticum > Triticum aestivum. The sequence continues at coordinate 426,526,920 of NC_057801.1, read as the reverse complement.
TCGTGATCAGCTAGAAATAAGGCAGCGGACCACTGCTGTCTGCTTTATGACCATTTCATGTAAGGAAATTATGACCTTTCTGACCAAAATGGCCGTTATAGTTTAGGGTTTGGAGCCCCCGAACAGCTTTTGACCAATTGGTTTGAAATGGTCATAGATCTATGACCAATTCTTCCAGGGTCACTAATAGAAGGTCACTAGTTGACATATTTCTTGTAGTGATTTTGGACAAAACAGATAATTACGACACATAGGCTAATGCATGAAACACTCAGATGATAAAGGTGCTTAAAAAGATAAAGTATAACATCTAGACCTTCCTAGCACACTTGATCATCATGACACATCTGTCTGTGTACTCGTCGGTTATGGGAAACAGACGCGCCCACATGTCCAAGATCCGCCTGTACATGTCGTAGCCTGCGTATGCGTCCTTGACTGTGTAGGTTATGTAGGCTACATTCAGAGGTACCTCCCACATGTTAGGTCCTTGGTATCGTTGTCTTCTTTCATGTTGGCGTAGCAGGGGTCGATGATGATCTCGGCGAGGTCAACCACGGAGTCCTTCTCCTGCCTGTTGCCGATGATCTTGTATTGCTTCTGGATGTTGACAAGCTTGTTGCACCAGATGGTCGAATTGTCACATTCTTACTTCTCTCCACTGCAGCGAAGGTGCAGTCGGCTCTGCCGATGAAACGGCCAAATGCTCCAGAACCTCTGATGGCCCTACAACAGTGGTAGACGAGAACCTCGTCCCGTACACATACCTGGGCGAGGGTGATCCGCTGGTCCTTGTCATGAGACGAAAGGATGGGAACAAGGTCTAGTCCTGCGACCATGTGCTTTCTCGTCCTATAGGTACTACTTGAACTCGGCGAGGCAAAGCTTGACCGAGTCCAGATCGTTGGTGTACATCACATTCAACTTGGTGCAGCCATGGGACTGAAAGGCGAACTCAAAGGTGAACTCCTTGCTGAAGTCCGTATCCAGCAGGCTCACCCCTCGGATCTCCATTGGAGTCTCTTCAAGTGAACGTGTGGATAGGCGGCGGTAGCAGTTTGTTTTTCAGCTCTTGGGGAACTGGATTCAATAGTAAACTGAGTGTGTATAGGCGACAACAGTTACTACCCCTCCCTCTCCCGTTGCACGCCTGGTAGAACATGCACCCTCGGCGCATTCAAACGCCTCCATTAAGAAACCTATTCCGGCCACACGTCGGTTCACAAGCGGGTCTGTATTGGTACTGTAATAACAAGTGTTAGTGGTCAATTTACTTAAATTTAATTAGCTTTAATTAAAATTTATTCTTAAAACAGGCAATGCATTGGCTCATTCTATCAGTGCCACAGGATCAACATTCACAACAATTAGAATTATTATTTTTAGGACGCACACGATCAGCACATTTGTCGCACTTTCACACAGATAACACTATCAAGTTTGAACTGTTTGTTATGGTTGCTGTCCTCTGCATCATCATGCCGTGTTTCCCAGCTTGCAAGATTCAGAACCAACAAATAAAATTCAAATAATAAGTACAACAAAGATGCCTACACATCTCATTATTCCCAGCTTGCAAGATTCATAACCAACAAATAAGATTCAAATAATAAGTACAACAAAGATGCCTACACATCTCATTGATTCCCAGCTTGCAAGATTCAGAACCAGCCCATTAGAGCCTTTTGATAAAGTGAATATCGGGATTAAATCCATCTTGGCTAGCTGTGTCATACAACCCAAGAACTTGGTGAATGCTCTTGACCATCACAACATCTATAGTTGAGTATTCCTGTTTGAACATCACAGATAAGAAAGAGCATGATTACTATAATAGTGGCACTAGTCGAAGTCCACCTGCAGCTCCACTCAATGATTCGATTCATGTGACTTTTTCTGAAGTTCACCTGAAATGAAGCAAAGATTGCATCATTCAGCTAGCAAGAAGTACTTGCTCTTGTGAGCTGGCAGGTTCTTCTTTAGTAGTTGCACAAAAATTGAGCAACATTAAGGTTGGTTGTCCTGCTCATGTAAGGAGCAACTATAATTTGCTTATCCTTTTGTGCAGTTGCACTAAAATAAAGTGCCATTGTGGTGACAGTGACGGCTCATCTTGCAAAGGCTAATAAAATGTTGCACGAGATTACGAGCAGAATTTGACAGAGATTTTGGAAACTCCAATCATCATTTTGTGCAGTTCCACCAAAATTGAGAGATGTTGCCCACGTGACATTTTAGTTGAACTGCACAAGACACTCATTCCAAAAAAGCGTTTTGTGCAGTTCACCAAAAGATCACAATAGCAACAAGGTGAAATGGATATCCCTATCTGCACAAAAAGATAGAAAGAAAACAGTTGCTGGTCAATAACAAGATACGAAACATACACGAAATGAAAAGAAGCATCTTGATTATGTTCATGGCAATAACGCAAGGACAGTAGATATTTTAAAATGGCAGCAATGCTTCATGTTACCGGAAGCATTACGATCAACAATGACATTCATCAAATATGGGATTACTTTAATGGTGGCATTGCTTGTTTACAAGATACAATAGATCAACAGCAGCTAAAGAGTTGGTTTAAGGGCATGGGACCATGGGGACACTAGGACACTCAGCAGCATAAAGATGCAACTTACTTATCATACTAGGGAAAACAGGGAAAATAGTAGGAGTACCATTTGTAACACAGTTTAATTGCATCATATCAGTGGAGGCATTAGATTAACAATAACATTGGTTAGACATGTCCTTAAGGTAATAGTGTGATCGCTTCATTTTACATGCGCCCTTACATTAGCAACAGCAAAAAGTTGGTATAAGGACATGCGACAGTGGACACATCAACACAATGTACCTACAATGAGGCATAAAGTGGTGATACCGAGTTTGTTCATACTATGTGAGGGCAGCAAATCTAATCCTGGAGACCTTTTACTATGTCAGGACAACAAATCTAATCCTGGAGACCTTTTACTATGTGAGGGTAGCAAATCTAATCCTGGACATACTCTGTTGAGTTGTCCACCAGCCGCCACTTTCTATCCTTTTTTCAACCAATAATAGATCTGTTCCTTATCCAGTTTGTACTGCATTTTCCCTTTATTTCCCTTTTCAACCAAGAGACCGGTTGGGTATCCGATCTCTACTACTCTCCCCCTATTATTTCCTATTTCAATCAAGTCCTAGATTCATGCTATGACTTTCCCCCCTTTCTTCGTTGTTTGAACCAAGACCTAGATTCGACTGCATGAAGTAGCTTTACCTCCAATAATACTAAAAATTTAGGTGGATTTGGAAGAGATGATGGAAGTAGAAAAAGATGCACATGTAGACACGTGGGGAGCTGGGGCAGTAGAGCAAGGCTGCTTTCGAAGAACTTATACATGAGGGTTGTGGGGATGTCAGCGGCGGTAGGGTCAGATCTGTGCACAATACGGTAGGGAGGAAGAAGGGTCGGAGGACCTCCCGAGCCGGCGCTGTGTCAAAGAGAACGGCACCGGCAGAGGGATCGGACCCCCTGGCAGCTTTGGGTTTCCTCCCTCGCCGATGATGACTGCGTGAACGATGCACCTAGTCCTGTACACACACTGGCCGAAGGGATCCGGTCGGATCTGTGACCAGCGGTGAGCAGAGAGAAAATTTTGCTACCACTGTCTTGTTTAGATCTGGAGAGGATGAGAGAATGAAGAGATCAACCCTAGTAAAGCAAGCGCTCATGCCCCTGCCTATATATAGTGGAGTGATTATCTTTTTCTCTCCACAACAAGCGTTTCAATTTGTGTACGTGGCATTAAAGAAAAGAAACTCTCTATTTAACGTGACTAACTGTACACTCCTACTTACTAGTAGTAGTATTCTTCACTTGTGCTCCCCGGCCCTCCATTCATTGGACGACCCCACGGATCAATAAACATACAGTACTAGTATTTATATAGAACGAACAAGCTCGAACTATTTTTGCATAGTTAAAATTTGAGGGCGGGGATTTTCCCAGGCAGTACGCATGTCAATTTTCGCGTAGGCGGTTTGACAAAGAGGCGAGGAGGGTGACGGAGTAGAGGATTCAACTTATTGCTAGAAAGGTAGGGCTGTGCAATTTGACGGTGTGTTACTGCTGGAAAGATGGGGTCTTGTGATATGACTACTCACTATAGTCATGAATTACTGGTGCTACGACCGGGGTGATGCCCCCCTTCCATTCCCCACTCTAATTTGGTGCATGACACGTCGACCCGGATGTTGGCTCTCCCACATGTCAGTGAAGTAGGCAAGAAGGAGCAAAGAATTATGGTATATAGTGTATATACTAGTACTACTACTGACGTCGGAGGAGTGCGAACCACGACAGCCCAATGAACAAGCAGTCGATGGGCCATAGAAAACAATGTGGTGATATGGCCATAAAAAACAATGTGCTAAGTCCATACTGTAGAATGTACAGTACTACTCCTCCTCGTCTCAGTTCATTGCTATCATACTTTCCCCATTCCTGTGTTTTCAGTATCCTGCGAATCAAAGAGGCCTTTAGACTGGTTTAGGTCCGGTCGTTTTTCATAAATGTGTTATGTCCAAAATTTAATGAACGTGCTCCCGTTTCTATGAAAATAATATGGTTTCATGTAGTAATTCATTCATTTATTTATTCTTCTATGGGGGGTTTGCATGTAATTCGTGAGGTATGAAATGTAAAGTACGTCGGCATGGTTGCATATGCTCTGAGTCATGCATGCACTACGACCCACATACTCTACGTCCCACATGTCGGCGAAAGGGAGAACGTGGAAATAGCCTAGGAGTACATATTGGAGGATAAATGCGTGAAAAATATGTACTATGAAGCATAGCTGCAGTTCGAAAAGGACCTAAAGTGATGACAGGTATAGGTCGCACGCACCCAACTAGTGGTACTAGACGTGCGGCTACTTTTTCCCTAAAAAAATAGGTACGCGTGCTCAGTACTCCTATTCTATCAACACGAGTCCCATCTAACAACCGCGGCCGTGCTAAAGCTAGCTCTTCTTCCTCGTTTCTCTTTTCTAATTCTAAACTCACGCGACGCGCGGTGGGCGGGGTGGGGATTTGTCGATGGTAGGTTTGCTCAACTGCAGCCCACCTCACAATGAAAATGTTATGACTTGTCGTGGAATTATCATGGCAGATGCCCTAGCATGAGGACTTAGGCATGGAGCCATCGCTACGAGGTTATCTTGAAGGGGTTAAAACGGGACAAGGGACACAACAAGGTTACCCAGGTTTGGCCCCTCACAACGAGGTAAAGGCCGACGCCTTCTTTAGGTTGTATTGCTTGGGTTTCGATTACTAGGGAGCGAATACGCTTGGGTCACCCCTTTATATACACAGGTTGATGCCCGGCGGCTTACAGAGTCCCGGCCGGCTCATACACAACGTGTCCGGCTCGATGATAGAACTACACTTTCCTTAACATACAAGTTAAACATATAACAGTTTATGCCTGTCCGCCTCAAGTCTCCTCCGGGTCTTGGGCCTTCAATAAGCTTGCTTCATGAACCACCATCTTCAACATCTTCTTGGGCCTTCTCATTATGAACCACCAGTGGTATGACCCGGCCCCTCCTCGGTGGTTCATACCCAATAGTCATATACCCAACAATAGACCCCAGGTTGATATAAACTTGTTCATTTCAATCGTCAATACTTAGAAAAAATCCTTCCTAATCTGTCCTTGCGGGATCTTATAACCCGCCGTGGCGTCATCTCCTAGAATTGTGGTAACCCGCTGTGATGTCATCTCACATTAATATCACACGAGGCCCAAATCTTAATATGTCATCACTTTTAATGAACCTCCAAAAATCGAGGCGTCTGTGCTGTCACAATCCATTTTCCAGCCTACTTGATTCCTCCGCATGCCATCTATCCATTGCCTTATAAATAGGGCTAGGGGTCCTTTTCATTTCCCCCCTTGCATCCTCATCTTCATCCTCTTCCTCATGACGATTCCAGCACCCGAGCTCCGCCGCTGACGTCGACCTTCGCTATTGCCTCAACCTCAGCTGCTGCATCAACCTAAATGTACCAGAGCTCGTCCACGCGCCTCCGCTGTTCAACAGCCCCGGCAAGCTTTTCTCCTTTCCTCACGATAGATCCCATTAGGGTTTTCTCGAGTTCTTCGGAGTTCATCTCCGTTTCTCTTGGTTCATTCCTGTATTATGTCGTTTTGATCTGAACTTAGTGCTCATCCTGCGTGGCATCAATTTTAGCACTCATTTTTGATATTTGAACACCTCCTCTTCGTGAGAGATCCCATCTAAGCACATGAACTACTCTGCTGCCCCAACTTAGGTTTAGAAATTTATTCATTATTTGAACTGCCGTAGATCCAAAATTATAGCATCGATCTGTGAAAGTTGTTTGTCCAACACTTCGCAATTTTTCCACTCACGGATCTGAAAATCGATAGCTGTGTGGGCGGATTACACTACAAAAAATGACACATCTGTGAAATTTTGGGCCGAACGAATTTTTTTTCTGTCATACATATGACACTTCTATGACGATAATTGTGACAAAACCCGGTATCATCATAGATGTGGTGGGCTCATACTTCTATGACAAAAAATCATGACAGAAGATGGGCTTTTCATCCTGGGTGGGCCGGAGACGCAGCTGCATGACATTATTTGGGCCGTCCATGATAGAAAAAACCGTGGTAGAATCGAGGGTGAGTAAAATTTTGGGGAGTTCCCGGTTACGGTGGGAGGTCGCGGGCCGAGCGATGCGCGTTTCTCTCGTACACGTACGCGTGTGTGTGCGAGGCATTGGCTCTAACTGAACCCGAGCGATTGCACTGCAGGCTACGCGTTACTGAACCCGAGCAATCGATCGATGGCTGTTAACTGAACCCAATCGAGCGATTCATTCGCTACTACTGCTAACTGAAGTCGATCGATTGGATGAGTAGTGAGTGTTGCGGGGCGGGGGGGGGGGGGGGGTTGATGAACAGTGAGCGGTGGCGTTGCCTCTGGATGAACAGGACCCCGTGGTGTGGAGGGTTGGATGAACAGTAGACGATGGAGGGGTGCCCGTGGAGGGGTGGTTGAACAGGACCCCATGGTGTGGAGGGTTGGATGAACAGTAGATGGTGAAGGGGTGCCCGTGGAGGGGTGGTTGAACAGTAGCTGGTGGAGTAGCACGCGGTGGAGGCTGGATGAACAGGAGCCCGTGGAGGCTGGAGGAGGTTGAAGGTGGAGATGAACAGTATCCCATGGAGCCCCGTTTTGCGGTACGCCACACCCCTCCCGATGAACAGGATCCCCGTTTTGACCGTAGCGCTCCAACACAAGTCCGTTTCATCCGTTTTGCGGTACGCCACACCCCTCCCGATCAACAGGACCCCCGTTTCGACCGTAGGAGGTCCGTTTCCTCCATTTTGCGGTATGCCACACCCCTCCCGATCAACAGGACCCCCATTTCGACTATAGGAGGTCCGTTTCCTCCGTTTTGCGGTACGCCACACCCCTCCCAATCAATAGGACCCCGTTCCGAACGTAGGAGGTCTGTTTCCTCCGTTGTGCGGTATGCTAGGCCTCGTTTCCATCGCTTGTTCCATCCAAGCCCTCCCGATGAACACGAGCACGCATTTCGTTCTGACCCAGCCGGTTGGCTCCCACGCGTTCCGTTGCCTCCCGATGAACACGACACATTCCATTGCCTCCCCATGAACACGACGCATTCTGTTGCCTCCCCATGAACACGACGCCGACGATGTTTCTCCGTTCCGACCCAGCCATGTACACGAGCCCTGGCCGTACGTATGCGCGAGTAGGCGTTCGAGACCTCGCCCATATGTACAGATACATGGCCTATTTAATTTCTTGCACCCTGGTCGCTGTACGTACGTGTACATTCTACGTGTGCACCTCTTCTACGACACGTACACGCCTCTACTACGACACGTGCGTGCCTCTACATCGACCAGTATATATGTACATACACGTTCGTGACCAGAATGACAACGCTACATACGCTTCGACCAGGTGGGTCCCGACTGTCAGGCACTTCCTTGCCTACGAAGATGTAGCTGGTGGGTCCTAGTAATCAGGGGGCGAATCATTTTTTTGCCTGGACGCACTTCCTTGCGTGCGAAGATGTAGCTGGTGGGTCCCAGCAGTGAGGGGGAAACATTTTTTCGCGAGATACGATGGCCCGTCCGGTGTGTCCCCGCTGTCAGGTGGAGGAATAATTATTTTGTGTGTAATAAGGAGGCACTTCCTTGCTGCGGCCATGGACCCAGCTGTCAGCCTCTCCACATACAGTCCACGTCCGATGGAAGCCGTTCCTTGACCATGTTGACCACGCCGCACCGAGAGCACCAGGGCGGTGGACGATGGCGAGGCCTAGGAAGGGAACGACACAGAGGCAGGGAAGACGTGGCAATGGATGCCCACGTGGAGGGGAGTATGACTGTACAAGGGTTTACTAGTTCGTCTACCGTCACCGGAGAATAACAACAGGTGTGGGTGACTAGAGGGATGGCTAGGCCAGCGATGGGAGTACGGTGGGGCGGTGAGGCCTGCGCGGCAGCACAGCCGGCCGTGGAAGGAGGGAGCAGGCAGTCCCGCCGGTGCTTGTTTGAGCGGCTGGAGCAGGAAGAGCAGAGATTGAAGAAGCACGACGTTCGTTGGATGGACATCCAACAATCAATGCTTGTGCGTCAAACATTTTTTAGGAAAGCCTCAAAGCTGTGGAAAACAGCATACAACCCATCCGCCGTTATTTCTTATAATTACAGCCCATTTGCTAATTCTTAAGGTTTTTTAGCCCATATTCTTTTTGTTAGCATTACATCCCATATTGTGGCCACGGTTAAAAATTATACGAATTTTTGCATATTTCGATGCGGTCCGAACTATTTTTAATCCCGAAATTTCGACTCAGATTCAAACTGATTTTAAAAATAAATATATATCAACATAAAATCCTACAAATTCTCCACGCATAAAAATTAATGTAATTTAAAATCTTGAAATGAAAAAAAGATATTTGAAACTAATTTCTGGTTTGATGTGTTTTAAAAATGTATAGCCCATTTCTCATTACTGATGGGCCATTTTCTCGGCCAGCCGAATGAAAGCTCTCCTCGTCTTGAAAGATTTGCAGCCCAATAGGCCTGACAAAGCGACTTACTTGGCAAATCACAAAAAAACTAGGCTGTGGCCGTGGACCCAGCTGTCAGCCTCTCCACGTACAATACTCTTCCGATGGAAGTCGTTCCTTGACCATGTTGACCACGCCACGCGGAGAGCACCACGGCGGTGGACGACGACGAGGCCTAGGAAGGGGACAACGCGGAGCCGGGGAAGACGCGGCAGTGGAAGCCCACGCGGAGAGGAGCATAAGTACCTGTCCATCTGATCATTTTGTGCAGTTCTACTGAAATCACCCAATGTAATGATTTGCCTGCGAGTTCAGGCTCCAAATTACCCCTTCATGAAATCGGCAAACAGTAGCACAATACCAAATTACCAATACATATGACAGGCACAATAATTAGGATAAAGACCAGTACCAACCTGTGTGAGGTAGCATATCAATTACTATTTCCTTTGACTGGAAGCCGAGATAAGCCAAGCGATTGATAGCACAGGAAGAAAGCAAGCGGAGATTAGCGACTGACAGGACAGGACGGAAGCTGTCAAGGTAATGAAGCACCCAAAGTTTTTGTGCAGTTCCACCAAAATCGAGCATCCCTGTTGGCACATATATTGAGAGAGTGAGATTACTGTAATAGTGGGACTAGTTGATGAAACATACACTAACAAATAGAAGCACCCTCATTATCTTAATGGGTAAAGTTAGCAACATAGTAGTCTTGCTTAAAGAGAGGTATTAGTTTATTTAATCAGTGCCAATTAGCTCAACACTCAAAGCATTGCCATTTATCATAGGTTGCAAAACTTTAACGTGCAAAGATAAAGGAGTTTCTCATGACAGTAGCACGATACAAATAGAGATGACAACAAACTAATATGGATGAAGGCCTTAGGCCCGTACCAACATGAGAAAAAAAGCTTTTACATGTAGTCTCATAAGAGATGATAAAGCACTCACTGGAATCACACAATAGTATATATTTTTGTGCACTTCAAATGTATGGCTGAAATCACTCTTATTTACCAGTGCTGAGATTATATCGAAAGATTATCAAGAACTTCCAGCAGAGTTAAAGCACTGGCTGGGATACAGTTCATTGTATTATCTTGTGTAGTTCCACTAAAATGTATGATTGGCACAACTTGATCCCTGTTTGTACAAGTAGGAACAAGGTGAAACCTTCATTAGCTTAGTGAGAAAGGATAGGAAGACATTAGCATATTACTCAAACAGTAGCATCAAATTCATGATGGACAATATGCAAAACATTGTCTCATTGAACCAATGGCAATAAATTGACATGCAAAACAATAGCACTATTATGTCATGACACTAATAATATTCTCTCTCTGCTCCACCACATGATTCACCTCCATAGACAAACATACACACGTACATGATTCAGCATAGGGTCCTACTAAAGATTTGTTCAACTCCAACAAGAAAATTAGGCAGTAATAAATTAGTGGTACTTAAGTACTCCTAATTAATTAAGTGAGACAGTAGAAGTGGAAGGGCTCCCTGGAGGATCGTCTCACCTGTAAGGTAGTCGTTGCCGGAGCCCTTGAATGGCCTCGACTGAGGCCTCTGGCTTCAGCAAGATCGCCTTGGCACTGTTTATTCTTCTTCTTCTTCCTCTTCATGCTCTGTTTCTCTTTCTCCTCACCAGTTGGTGAAACCAAGTACATGATTGGCCTTCTAATTCAGAATTTGTTTTATCAGTGAGGGAGTACAAGTGTACTAGTAAAAAATAGCATTATTTTCTCACGGCAGTCAGAAAATAGAGATGAACACATGCATTAAATATCATTCTTACCTAAAGGAAGGTTATGGCGCCAATATGGATGATGAGGATTGGAACACAGATCTCCCTTTGTGCAGTTCCACTGAAATGAACCAACTGTTCCATTCTGACATTCCATTTAAACATCAAAAAAGTCTTTTCTTTTAAGAAGAGTTTTTTGCAGTGCACCAAAAGGTCACAACAGCAACCAGGTGAATTGGATATCCCTGTTTGCACAAAATGGTATAGAGGAAACAGTCATAGTGGCAAAAACATTTGGCTAAACTTGTCATGGCTTATAACAGCAACCAGGGACATTAGATTAAGAACATCTAAGGCTGCGTTCGGTTCACAGGTTTGGTGCAGGATTTTTGTAGGAACACAATTCCTACGATATTCTTTCCCTTCCAACCATTCGGAACGCGGGAAAGGTGAATAGTGTTTCATAGGAAAGCTGGTCTGGTAGTACTGATTCCATAGAATTAGAAACATCCACGCGCTGCTCATTTTTTCGGCGGAATCCCGAGGCAGGCGCTCGCTGCCATGCGTTAGATAGGTTGCTGTGCTGTGTTTGTCGGAATAAAAAAATCAACCTATGTGTGGTACGTGAGGTGAGGACAAGAGTAGTCACTGTGCAGCTGAATAAACAAATATCATCTCATACTGCCAAGCATGCTACTCTAAAAAAACAAATCTGTACATTTCGTAGTCCATCTGAACACATTCTCTTGAGAGTTTCCTCCGGTTCGCTGTTCCATAGTTTTATACCTACATTCCTTTCCTATTCCTCTATTTTCATCAAGACCTATGTTTTCTGCCCCTTTATTCCGAACGGAGCCTAAATATTCGGTATAAGGGCATGGGACAGTGGGTGCACCATCAGTCTAGCACCATGTACGTAAACATGGGCATAAAGTGGTGATTCATAGTTTGTTGCCCCGAGAAAAAAACATCCAAGCAACATATCTGGGTTGGTCCCATTTTTGTTCACTCTAGCCACCTACTCCTATGTGTGGATAGCAAATCTAGTCCTGGTCATACCACTGTGTACAGCGTTACCACTATATTTTCCTTTTCGACCAAGAGACCGGTTGGATGACCAGTCTATACAACTTTCAACCCCTTTCCTTCCTTTTGTACCAAGTCCGATGTACATACTAAATTCCCCCACCCCCACTTTATTTCTTGTTTGAACCAAGTAATCCCTCCGTCCGGAATTACTTGTCATCAAAAAGGATGTGTCTAGAACTAAAATACATCTAGATACATCCATTTCAATGACAAGTATTTTCGGACGGAGGGAGTACAAGATTCGACTCCATGAAGTAGCTTTACCTCTCACAATAGAAGAAAAAAAATAGGTGACGTTGGACCATCCGATCGAGAGGGGTCGAGAGGTAGAAAATGATGCACATGCAGCGACGTAGCCAGCTGGGGAAGTAGAGCTAAGGTGGTTTCGAACTAAGATATACCTGAATGTCGTCGGGATGTGGATAGGTGGGCGGCGGGAGGCCGGATCCGCCCACAGACAACGACGAAGGGATCGGAGGACCTCCAGCGCCGGCGCTCGGCCAGCGATAACGGTGCGGCCGGAAGTGGGTCTCCTCCCTCTCTGCCGACGACGGCCTAAATGCTGCCCCTCCTTCCCTTCATCGGCGGAGGGGGATACGTCCGGATCTGTAACCAGCGGTGCGGATAGAAAGCCAGTGTTTTTGAAGGGAGAAAGACAGTGTTACTACCCCTATCTTGTTTAGATCTGGAGATGATGAGAGTGTGTGAATAGAGCAACCCTAGCAAGCAAGCGCGGAGGCTCCAGCCTATATATACGTAGTGGGGTAGTTTTCCTTTTTCACTCCATCAAAACAATCATTTAAAATTGTGTACTACTACAAGCCAGGTTCCGGTTTTTTAGTTGTTGATTGTTTTTTGAGATAGCGACCCTCTTGTTCCAAGTGGTGTTACAATGTGCCAGGTCACACTTTGTATTGTTCAAGTCTAGTACTACAAGTCCCTCCATTAAATGAACAACCACCCCCTCGTAAAAATTGTGAACAAGCCCACGGCTAAAATTAGCAGAAACGTGGGTTGCCCCAACATGCATTATTATTTATATTTTCTACTCCCTCCGTTCCTAAATATAAGTCTTTTTTATTAGCCACACCTAAGACAAGATTTTTTTTATTAGCAGTGAACCCCACATGTCATAGACACAAAAACTGTGGCAAGATTCCCTTAGGCAAGCCAAAGTGTGTCTAACAATTTGAGCAACTCAAGTTAGGCAAGTGTGGCAAGTGTGGGAAAAATAATGTGGCAACCTAAGACAAACATAGTCACAATCCAAACAGCCCCGTAATTTTTTGTGACATCCATGAAAATTTGGTTAGTTAAATTTATAGTCAAACTTTGGCAAGGTGCATCAAATCATCACATGCAAGCATAAAAAGGAAAGTCACGGCATGCATGCATGCGTTGTACTCCCTCCATTTCCAAATATAAGTCTTTTTAGAAATTGCAACAAGTGACTACATACGAAGCATAATATGTCTACATACGAAGTAGTCCATTTGAAATGTGTAAAAAGACTTATATTGAGTGCAGTGCTTTGATGTCTCGTGTCGACTCATACAATACCGAGAAATTTGATTACTACAACGCCCTCTCCCTCGCGGACTGAGCTCCAGTGCCTTAACTGCACCTGCCTTTGGCTGCATGACAGGAGGGCCAACCACCCGTTGGGCCCACCTGTCATAGACGCAAAGGCAGGAGCAGTAAGTAGAAGCTTTCGCTACACGCTATCCCTCCCGCATGAGGTGGACGGACATGCAGAAGTGGATTCGATACTATAGAAGTAGGAGTAACATCATTGTTCGTCTTCTCGAAGAGGCGAAGAGCCAAGCGCAACCCGAACGTGGCAGTTGCAAATGCTCGCGTGGTGCGGTGCCTTGGAGCATGCATATACTAGCCAGGCTCTTGCATGAGACAAAATCTCAAATCTCAAATCTCATGAACCAAGGCATTTTGCGATTGGAGGAATGTATCTCGTACTTTACGAAACTACTCCCTCCTTTCTGGTTTATAAGGCTCAATTCAAAAATCTCACCAACCAAGGTAGATGGTGAGTGGTGGAATACCTTTTGGAGTTTGCAAAAGCACCCAATTAATGCTCTTGTTTTCATCAAAAAAGTATGTTTACCAATGCATTAATTGCAATGCATGCACACATAAATTACATGCATTGGTCAATTTTCTCTTAATACTTGCATGCGATGATTTAATGCACCTTGGAATCTGAATATCTGATGGGAAACAACCAAATTGAGCCTTATAAAATGGAAAAACTAAAATTTTGAGATAAGCCCTATAAACCGGAAACGAGGGAGTACTAATTAAACTCATGCATTATTTACGTTGTTCTCTCGTTTTGCTCTCCGCCTTGGTCGCGGTGCACAATATTGAGCACTCCTATATGACTAGCCGCTCTATCTACATGCGGGACATTTCAAAGCATCCGGGCCCACGTGCCATCCACCAAATCACAGCAAGGTGGTACAGTCGAGACTCACCTGTCACCCCGGTCTGGCCGTCATGACCCGTCATATCACAAAACCCACACCTTTACCAGCAGTGGTAAGGTGGCCTCCAAGTTGGACTGGACGAAGCAACCATCATTTCACTGGAACGCTCGTTCAAGCCCTTTCTTCCCTTTCTTGAAGAAAACCTTACTCCAGGCTACTCACTTCTGCCATTTTTCTTCTGTACCAGCGGAGGAAAGGTGTGTGAATCAATTATGTTGCTATATTTTCATTCCAAGAATCTTCTTTTTGCGAAGCACCGACCGATTCTCACATCCTACTCTTTTCCCGTTTTCATTGCGATTGTGGTTTCCTTTCAGTTGCTTTTTGTTTGTCAGTTCATTGATGGATCCTGGAGCACTAGGAAAAGAGTTGCCGGCGGACAACCCACTGGATCAGCAATCTCCAAGAAGCGATCACCGACCAACGAGTTGACCATGTTGGCGGGCCAACCCATGGAGACGAAGAACTCCAAGAAACAAGCACTGGCCAAAGAGTTGAGGACGTTGGCGGATGAACTCCTCAAAGAAAGTTGGAAGAACAGCAAGGGCCCCACCGTGCCTACCCCAGGAACTCTGATTGCCACCTATGTGAGGCTCAAGACCGAGTTTGAGGATATAGTCGCCGTTGAGAAGCAGTATTCCCCTAGCAAGGTGATGGCCCCCACCGAGGACGAGGAGATGGCCCTCGGAGGGATGAGATCCCCCGGTGAGCTGCACAAGGTAAAAAATAATGGCTTGTTACCATAGTTGTGGTTTTTGATTATTTGCAATGTGCTTGTTAATACGTTAGGGTTGTGCAGGTGCCGGTGGACGTCCTTGATGATTCCGATGTCGTGGCCCATCCTGTTGGCATCGCCCCGGAGATCGATTCCGATGCCGCTGTCCATCCTATGGACATCGCCCCAAAGATCGATTCTGATGTCGCGGTCAGTCCTATGGACATCGCACCAGAAATCGATTCCCATGCCGTTGTCCGTGTTGTGGTCATTGCCCGAGAGATCAATGGCAAGAAATAGTTGGTCGCGCTAATCCTTCAGGGTAGTTTGCATTGCCATGTGTTTAACTACCAGAACGATGCGTGTTATCAAACCATCTTAGGGCTACTGCACTGTCTTGTGTGGGCGGATCTTGATACTTTTGTTTGATAGTGAATCGTGCGATGAATCACGCGAACCCTCTCCGAGTTATGGAAACAGATGTATCCTCACCAGCTTTTGATGTAATATATGGCATGCTTAGATGTAAGTTTGAACTGTTTATCATATCAGCAGGGCTTGTTTGATGATTCTTGGTGTTAGTAGTCTAGCTACTGTGCGAGCTATAGTATTTGCAAAACACTCAGCGAAGAGAAACGTTGGGGCTGATGTGCTCATGGTATGCTTATACTTATCCCTCGTTGATCGACCAATAGCCCTAGCTCCTAAAATTGTAGGCTTAGCGATCGATCAGACAATAGTCGACAGGTGGATACATTTAGGCCTCATTTGGTTCATAGGGTAGGAAAATCATAGCAAAAGTACAAAGAATGTGCAACACAAAATCATAGCAGTGCAGAGACGTACTCCCTTCGTTCCAAAATAGATGACCTAGGCGGGCTAGTTTGACCTAGTGGGTTTCAGTGATATGACGTGGTATAGTGATGTCCAGTCTTCGCGTGTGGTAGCAGTATTGTGGGTACAGTAAGTTTTCTTGAAGAAGCGGAATTCAATGAAGTCATGATGGTTCCTTCGTCCGAACAACTTACATTGGGAAAGGTTGGGCCTGCGATACGACCGGGGTAGACCAGGATAATTTTGTGCATGGCAGGTGGACCAGGATGGTCGACGTCCCACATGTCGGTGAATGGAAGTATTCTTTCCGATATAGAGGACGAGCAACGAGTATCCCTTGGTTATTTTTTATGAAAGCTATTGTCTCCACTGTTACGACGGAGGAGTGTGAAACACGGCAGCCCAGTGAACTTGGCATGTGCACCACTCCCTCCTTCCTCATGTAATGCCCAGGTTACATCTTTTTCTCACTTTCTCTCTATCTATTTCCTCTCAAATGTTTTTTACCTTTCTTTTTTTAAGACACAATTGTTTTTATGCCTTTTCTTAGAATTATCATTTTTATACCTAGGAGCATGTGTAGAGACGGGCTCTAGCAGAGCCCACTCCTTGACTTTGTCAATGCCTCTCTCTCCTCCACATAAGGAGTACTACTGGCTATGCATGCATGCGGCGGGCAGCTGGCGTCTTGAGGGACCAGGGCGGTGAGAGCGGGCTCCGAAAGCGGTCCGGACTCCAGCATGGCCCACCTCACATTATCACCATATATTTCTTGGAGTCCGTGCGCGGCGGGCGGGCGATCTCTTCTCCCTCCCCCGTTTCTCTCTTCTCAGTCGACGCCCGCCGAGCGATTAGATTTCGGCTATCGACGGTTTATTCAATTACAGTCCCACATGTCAGTGAAATTGCAAGACAACGCGTGTCCCCTCTGGTGAGCGGCATGTGAGCCGGACTGTCGGGGGTGCGACGTGTACGAGTCGTAAGTGTGACTCCTTTTCCTTTAGAACTTGCGAAGCATAACATTTTCGCGCGGTCGATCGGTAGAAATCCAGAACAAAATGACAAGGGTGGTGCTTTCCCGCTCGTTAGGCGGGCTAGTTCGAGTGATATGACATGCTACAGTGCCGTCCACTTGCTCCATTTTTATGTAAGCAAGAGTTTACACTCTTACGGGGGAGGAGTGTGAAACACCGCGGATCTGATTTTGATCGAGGGATAACTGTTCCCTGCCAAATAATGGAGGACTGTTAGCGATTATAGCATGATAGTTAGGGCATCTCCAGCACTGGCCCACAAATTTACACCGGCATCTGTCCGAGGACACTGATGGATGCCATCCGATGCTGCCCGCATACCTTTCGACAACTATATGAACCAACCGGACGAAATTCGTGCAAACAAAGCAAATTTCAAATTAACCGGATGAAATTCATTACATTTCGAAAACTTTTCCTACAAACTAGACGAAATTCATTACATATTTCACACAAACCGTACTAAAACCTACTGTAAACCTAATCTTAACGATCGCCGGTGCCAGACCACCATGTCCGGCCATGAACCCGAGAAAGCCGACCATTGCCTTTGCCTCCTCATCTGCATCGATAACCTCCTCCTCCGGAGCACAAGGTTCTGAAGATTTCTGCCTCCACATCGCCATCAAGCGGCTAATCGGCCGCCGATGTTTACCCCACCAAGCTTGGCGTCGACTAAGTGGAGTAGCGGTGGCCTTCCCGGGACCAGCGGCGGCGACCTACCATGTACTACTCTTCCTCACTGCCGGCTGCGCCCGCGCACGTGCGCCGGCTTTGTGGTCGTGGCGGCGGAGGGCGGCCGAGGGGGTGCCGGTGATCTCCTTTGTTTGCTCCTGCGACAGTAAGTCGAAGAGAGCTTTGGAGCGCGCCCGGAGCGGAGCCGCCGATGTCCCTCGTCTGCTCCTGCGACAGTACGTCCAAGAGAGCTTCGGAGCACCAAGAGGCCATGGTTGGAGTGGTGCCGACAGAAGGAAGGGACCGGAGGAGAATAAGTGTGGGTCTTTGGCTATGGCTGGGAGCTGGGGCTCAAGTTAATATAGCGGGCGAATGGCAATGAGCCGCGGCAGACGGATGGACAACTGGCGCCGGAGTAGGTTCATCGGGCGTGAATGTGGACGCTGCTTCAGTGACTTAACTGCAGATGCGTTGGGTTACTAACATGTGGGCCCAACGGGCATCTGGCCCGCATGTCAGTGACACACCAATTGCACCTACAGTTAAGTCCAGTGAATGCGGCATTGACATTCTGGAGAGACGGTGATCGTTTCAGGCGGGAAACGCGCGGTAGCGATGGAAGGGGTTTCGGTGTGCAGTGGCACTAAGACCGGTCGCTCACGATAGTACATACTCCGTACGATACTACCATAGTACCCTCTCTAGCTAGGCTGTTTTATAGATTGTCGTTGTGATGGACGATATACATGAGCAAGGTGGTCCGAGTATGACCGTTGGTGTTGAGCCAGGTGAATACATGCTCGGCGTTCGCGTAGGCCTCCATCAAACGTCTAAACAGTAATGTCATGCACCGCCGGGGCGTGCAGGTGATGGGCTCGCCGTTTGCATTGCGCCATGAGCAAGACTTTGATTTAGAGGGCGACGTGCATGCATTAGCATGCTTTGACAGCATGAGCTTGAGTGTCTGACGCGAAGTATTTCATTTTCATTTGGCTGACGAGGGTGCGTTGCAGCGACGAGTCCGTGGTTTGATTCCCCACATACGCATAATTTTGGTTTTACAGTATTTCTTTCTCCATTGATAGGTAGGCCCGCATAGATAGATAAAGAACACGAGCTGATGAGGCGCATGCGGACTGTTTGACTGGTCAGCCAGACAAATACGGAGCTATACGCTGAGCCAGTGACCGTATAATCACCATATCTCGTATACAATGATCAAAGTGAGCTATCAAGACAAGTTCGATGACCGCCAATGCATTTTACTCGGTAATAAATGACCTGGATTGAAGAGGAATCCAAATTTGCTTCGTCTTCTGTCCTTGAGCTCTTGACAAACCAATGCACTATATGGTTGTCCAGCCACTCCACCCTAGAGGTCTCACCAAGCGTCGTTCATGCCACCGCGCCGCACACTAAACGGTATGGCAGCAATGGCATCCCGCCGCGCCAAGTTCCTAGCCGCCCACGACCGCACACAAAATGGTAGGGAAGCGATGGAATCCCGCCGTGCCGAGTTCATCGCCGCTCGCGACCTCACAACTATGTGGGAGGAATTTGAAGATGCCAAGGCCGAATGGGTGGTAGAGCAAGAGGCGGCCAAAGCCGCACAGAGGGAACGGAAAAGTGAGAAAGCACTCAAGAAAAGAGAGGCCCGCCGCCGCAAGAAAGATAAGGACGCACGCGCTGCTGTGGAGAGGTCGGTGGAGATCCAAGAACGGTGGGGTGTCGCCGACAAAGCCGAGAAGGAGAACGACGGTGTCTGGCCAGCATGTGAGAAGTAGTAGTACTAGTAGTTAGTGTGTGTGTCTGTGTCTGAGTACGAGCATGTACCAGTACTACTAGTTACTACTATAGGTTTTAGAGCAAATTACCAGTACATTAGCCTAGACTAAATGGAAAAATTCCTATCCTATGCATCAAATGGCATCTCTTTCTTTATAGGAATTGAGATGCATGTCATCTCACTTCCTATGATTCATATTCCTATAAAATTCCTATCCTATGAACGAAAGGAGGCCTCTGTTGGAGTAACTACTGTAGCTAGCAGTACTGCTGGTACAGTAGTTTTCTTCAAGAAGAGGAATTCAACGAAGTCATGATGGTTCCTTCGTCCGAGCAACTTGAAAGTGGGAAGTGGGCCTGTGATTTGACGGATCATTAGTCATTGTTACTGCGGCACGACGACCTGGGTGACTTTCCCTTGGAGTTCTGCATGCATGGCAAGTGGACCAGGATGGTCGATGTCCCACATGTTGGCGAACGGAAGTATTCTTTCCGATATTGAGGAGCAAGGAAACCGCGTGGTATAGTATCACTACTGATTTGTTTGCAAAAAAATAGTATCACTGCTGATTTATAATTATTTTTTATTTCTTATGAATGCTAGCGTTTCAACTCTTACGACGAAGGGTGCCAAACACGACACGTGCTGGATGTCCCACACGTCAGGGAAAGGAGTGGGACATGAACAGCGTGGTAGAGCCCAGCGTAAAAAAACAGCGTGGTAGAGCGTCTCCACTTCTTCCACTTCTGGGTCGGAGACCACATGTAGTAGTACTTTTTTTTGAGCATCAGTACAGACACAGGCGCTCATATACACGCGCATACACTCACCCCAGGTAGTAGTGGTATGAACGATACAAAGTGCGACCTGGAGAGAAAGACACGTCTAGTTGGAAGGTCTCGGGGCATACACGTAAACAAATATAAAAGTTAATATGTGCCTCCAACTAATATAGTAGTAGTAGAGTACTTAGGCACGTACTCCATAACATCACCGTGCATTGCACGTACAACATTTAGTGGTAGTATGTAGTAAGAGACAAATGCCGCCCAAGAGTTCCCTTCTCGACCTACTTTTGGGTGTTTGGTAGAGTGTATGGAGGGTGCATGAGTCCACACTAGTTTAGCACAAATACACTAGAAGCATGCATGAAGAGAGCATGCATGAAGAGGGGTGTTGAGTTGAGCATGCATGAAGAGGGAAGAACTATGCTGAGACGAGAACGCAACCAAACACACCCTATATGCCATGCATGTTCATACCATTTGTGCCTTTCTACTTCACTTACTGTGCTACATTACTCAGGTTCGTACGTCCACTCCTGGGTACATGTCCGTCTCATAGTTCCAGTCCCATGTGTTCTTCATATAGATGGAACGATCCTTGCATAACACGTGCACCTTGATGCTAGATGTCTCGCGTGTTGGCAAAAGGATGAACAAAGCTCACATAAAAAATACTAGAGTGGAAGAACATAGATTCCCGACAACCGAGAAGGAGCAAGGAACCTCGTGGTGGAGCGTCTGCACTCATAATATTTAATATTATTCAGCAATATAAAATTAACCAATCATCTCCACAGTGGACTGGAAGAGTACGAAACACGGCAGCCCAGTGTAGTTACATCATACTAGTACATGGCTAACCCACGTATCACCTTATTTGTTGGCTTCTGTGCGACACCTATCTCTAGTAATCCAGCAGCCTGTATCGCTTCTCCCTCCTCGTCTCTATCAAAGTGCGGCGGGCTGGCGTTTTTGCCGTCTATTGATGTCGGTTAACTCATCACATGTTAGCGACATGCCAAGAGCATTCTAAAAAAAATTCCTTTCACGTTCCATTTTCAAAAAGAAAAAAAATCCTTTCACGTACGAATTTGTCTGTATGCTTTGAGTAACTTGCATGTCCTATACTGCTCCTGTTTGATACTCTAACTTAGCTAGAGGTTAGACTAACTCATGACTAGCCCTGAACTAACTGTAGCCAAAGAGGTGTTTGGGTGACAGGGTTAGATTGACAATAAATGCACTTCATGGAGAGAGAAAAGTGATTTTTTAGTGGTCCCAATGATAACTATCTCCAGTTAGCACCTCTTGGGTGGGATAGTTTTTTTTTTTGGTGGGTTCGGTGCAACTTGCTCCAATTTAAACCCTCATGCTTGGATACTTTAGGGCTATTTGAGCCCCAACTAGCTCAAACTAACTCTAACCCATGGATCCAAACAGGGCCTATGGCCAGTCTCGACGCGGAGCAGTCGCGTGCACCGAGAAGCGGCGCTCTCTCAGCCGTCGCGCCACTTCAAAGCTGGCACCAGTGAGAGGTCCCCTCCACTCTGGCCGGGCATTAATGCAGCACTGACGCTCCACGGCGACGCTGACCATCTCATGCGGGAAGCGCGCGCTGGCAAGGGAGTATAGGTTTTGAACCGTTTCAGGTGTAGTACTGGTAGTTTGCAAAACTAGTCAATTATTGCACTCGGTTTCCTAAGAAATTGTGGTAAAAAAACGTTACTCCACAGCCCGCTTCCCTTCTCCTTCCTCTTCCACCGCCCGCGCACATCTGCGGGAAGCGACCGGTCAACCCTTATATAGGAGTGCTAGCACAAAAAGATGCATGCATGACCACTAAAATTTCCATATTAAAGCGCCGCTCCGGCGGGAGTATGGCGTATGTTGTTACCTTCGGTCGGCCCATGTCTACCGGGTGACGGCGACCAGAGAAGAGGCGGCGGGAGGGGAATGAATGCAGCTACTGTTTGGGTTCGCCTTCCGGCTTAAATAAATGCGCAGCATCACGTGTACCCGCGGGTGCACAAATTGTAATATACGTGTCTGCTTAAGTGGGCGTCACATAACTCGTGTGTGTGTGTGAGAGATTCTGAGAGACAGAGTGTGTGTGTGCGACTCTGCTCTTCGGACATGTACTCAACCTTTTGCATCGGGATATAAGTATAATGGTGTTTACTTTAGCTAGTGATTTACGTGGCCATGTTAACGTGGTTGTGTAAAAAAAATGTCACTTCCTGCTCGTGATTTGCGTTATATAATTACAAGCAAGATTCTCATGCATTGCACGAAACATCAATATGCATTTTTTTACAAAACACATGTTGTGATTGACCCATGCAGGAGTAATCCCATGTGTAAAAACTAATGATATCTCGAGAATTTTATCGGAAAACTGGCATCTCGAGAATGTCATCAAAAAAATGAAAGATGAGAGATAAGGCGAGGAGGAGTGGAGCGTGGTGGTGACTGTTGGTCGGAATGGGCGGAGGCATGGGGATGGATGGCGCCGGCAAGCGGTAGCGGCCACCATGCATGCTAGATTGTTCCAGAGACTTATTCCATTTTTAGTTGCTGAGCAATGAGGTTGCGGGAGATAATGATGTGGAGAGAGGTGCGGGTATCTTTTGTAAAATTATCATAGTTTTCTTTCTACCCGTCAGATATTGATCATACGGTATGTATTACAAGATGGCAGGCACACCATCATCGCCAACTCGTTTCTTTATAAGGGTACAGATGATAAGTTTGCTGACTACTAAAGTAAAGTGGAATTTGTCCATGTTATGCAAGTAAATAAAGGTGATTGTTTATCATACGGGTAAGGTTGGATGAAGGGTGGTAGGAACAAATGCTCCGCCTAGAGCATGTGTGTGTGAGATGGATCTTAGTGTGTGTGTGGGGTGTGTGTGTGTGTGAGAGAGAGAGATGGAGTCTTAGTTTGTGTGTGTGTGTGCGAGAGAGAGAGAGATGGAGTCTTAGTGTGTGTGTGGGCGGGTGCGTGTGTGTGTGTGTGTTTGTGTTTGTGTGTGTGTGTGTTTGTGTGTGTGTGTGTGTGTGAGAGAGAGAGAGAGATAGATGGAGTCTTAGTGTGTGTGTGGGAGGGTGTGTGTGTGTGTGTGTGTGTGTGTGCGCGCGCGCGCGTGTGTGCGTGTGTGTCGCTGGGTCCTCTATGGCGGATGTAATTTAAGTGTGCATGGTTCATCATAGATAGGTGATGTGTATGGCAGAGGCCACCAACGATGGGGTGCGAGAGAGAAAATGCCCGTAGAGAGGGAAGAGAAGGTGTGTGCGCGTGAGAGGAGTCGACATCGAGAGAACGTGTTTGTTCGAGAGACACCGAGGAAGACTACTATATATCGATGGTGCATGTAGGCGGGAATTAAACAAAGGAATGGTCTTATTGGTTTCGGGGATATAGGGGAAGAGTGAGAGGCGGGGGGGGGGGGGGGGGGGGGTAGCTAGAAGGAGATTGTTAAGTGTCAGTGTGTGCTTTACCCATCCAGACGGAAGTTATGTGTACAAAAGAGGAGAACGATTTGACGTGGCGTTAGGATCGAGGGTAATTATCTACGTATGGAGGCATAGAGACCTTGAACGTGCATGTGTGAGAGGTATACATGTATACGTGGGATGTGTGTGTGTGCGCGCATGATCGAGATAAAAGAAAGAAGACATAAGTCGTAAGATCAACGACATGGGAGAGACGGATTGGTATGACAATATGCAAGCATGTGAGAATGCAGGGAAGAAGGCCCGACAATTGAGCATATGTTTTTGTCTTTAAGAGATTGTGGCGTGGGCTGGAGCATGCATCTATGGCGAGCAGGGGGGTGAGGCACAACGATTGTGCAAAAGAGATCAACCTATAAATGCCTATGTATGGAGAGACATATATAGTGTGGGTGATAGGAAGCAAGACTCCATGAGAAACTACAGATAGATATAGAGATGGAGATGCTAGCAAGAGGGACATCCGCTAGTTTGGGTGTTGGAGATGACCGTCGGGTGGTTCCGAGGGTGAAGTTATATATGTGTGTGAGAGGGCACTTGACTGCATGTAGAGAGAAACATATGTAGTGTGCATGATAGGAATCAAGAGTGAGGGCGAGAAAGAAGGTTGATGGAGAAACAGATAAATAGAAAGATAAAGATGCTAGCTAGTGTGCGTTAGAGATAGGAGTCGAGTGGATCAGAAGGCTGAGTTATGTGTGTGGGTGTGAGAGAGATAGAAAGAGGGTGCATGTGAGTCACATACAAACAGATATCAGAGAGAAATGAGACCCCGAGAGACGGAGTTTTGTGTCTGCGAGAGAGAAAGATATTTCACAACGAGAGTGATAGCTAGAGAGACATATGAGGGAACGCAAGATATCTCTAGGGAGAGAGAGTGTGCGTGAGCGACATACAAGAGAACAATGGATAAATATGAGACCCTGGGAGACAAAGTTTGTGTTTGTGTGTGAGAAAGAGATATTTAAGAGGAAGAGTCGTAGGTTCTCATATCTAAGGAGCGAAATACATCTCTGTATGAGGGGTGTGCGAGTGGCACACATGGGAATAGTAGAGAGAAATGAGACCCCAGGAGACAAAGTTTTGTGTTTGTGTGAGAGAAAGAGATTCCACATGGAGAATCATAGTTAGAGACACATAGCAGGGAGCGAGATATACTTAGAGAGAGATAGAGTGATGAAGGTCGAGGGAGAGACTACCGTCAGTGTGTTACGAAGATAAAAGATCATTGTCGACATACAGGTAGCACGAGAGTTACCTGAGAGACGATGAACGCGTATAGGTCCAGAGAGATAGTCCCATATAAGCATGAGTGATAGCTATATGAGGCGAATATCTGGATTAAAGGGGATTCAAATATTTAAACTGGAGATCATGACATCGATAATATCATAACGCAAATTGGTGTATCAAACATGCATATTCATTTGAATTTGGGCACACGTGTAATGTTATATAGTTTATCAATATTGGTGATCCATAGATTCTTTAATTACAAACAATGCATGGTTTATATGCAATTAGTGTCTAAACAGGATTACACTATATGTTGCGTGTGTGAAACACATTACACATGTTTGAGATAAAAAAACCCCGCATGAAACACACATTAATTGGAGACAATTAGCGAGGAATGCATACATTGGATTTCAACATAAAGTTGTTTCAAATATTTGAAAATCCAAATTGATGGATACAACCTTATGAACCTGAGATCATGCCATTTGTAACCCATATTTATGTATAAATGGTGTTGTGCTTTTGAAAGTATATATAAAAAATGATGTATATAGAATGTAATACCAATTGAAAATGGATCCCGCCCGAAAAAATAGAATACAAACGGGATTCGAATTGAGTTGGCACGGTAAACCTGCACTCTGCAAAATTTGAACGAAGTGGGGAAAGTCGCAGTAACCGCCCGAAACCAAAATCTGCGAGATGGAAATTACTACTGCCTATCCCTGCCACGCAAAGCATATCTGCTGGATTTCTATAGGTTTCGATAGGGGTAGGTTTGTAATTTCACCCAAACGTGACGTAACCGCCTCTCACCCGGATTCATACACGGTGGGCACCAAAACACAGTGTGTCCTCGGCCGAAATTGACTCCCTCCCCGATTCATATTCATACACGGTGGGCGCCAAAAACAAACTCTCGTCGGCAAATATTTGGTGTATGCGAGATTACCGTCCTATCCTCAACCGACTAATGTTGCTGTGATGTAGTAGAAATTTGAAACGGGGGCTCAGTTTGTAAATTTCCTCGCATTTGAGACAAGCGCGCCTTGAATACATGGTTCCCCCCTTCCTCTCTACCTCCCTTTTCCCCATTCGTACTCCGTGGGCGCCAAAACACCCTCTCCACCCCACCCTCCTTCGTCCGCCGCCGTCCGCCACCCCATCCAGCACCGTCTTCCTCCACCATGCCGGAGCTGATACCCAGACGCCACCGTCCATTACAAGAGATCGACCTCTCTCATCCACGCCTTCGGACCAGGATCCTTGCATCCCGTCCTCTCGCTTCATCCCCGCCGTCGTCCACCTTGCCGGCGCCGCTCCTATGACCGTCTCGTCCATCGCGCCCCGCCGCCACCGCCTACCCTCCTAGATCTGCTTCCACGCCACCAACAGCCATCGCTACCACAGCACCGTCAAATTCTAAGCAGATGCGTACACGGCGTCGCACTAGAGGCGGTAATCTTTCGTATCTGCTCAACTTATTTATCGCAGCAAGAAAATAGATCGCCACTGCTTTACTCTGATTTCTTGTCTTGGTTGCGAAGTTGCCTTTGTCCGGTTTGCACCTTCAGATCCGCCATGGTACGCTCAACAGTATACTCCCAATGCTTATGGTTTTCCCCTTTTATATTCCACACTAGTTAAATCACAATAGACTAAATTTCAAAATTGGGTCTGTCGATTTTTTAGAGCTCGCCGGAGTTCGCCGGTGCGATCGAAGGGGCTTGGGTGGTTGTGGGGCCTTGCCGAACGAAGAAAAATCGACGCGGGTGGGGGTTGGGGCGGGGGTGGGGGTGTGGGTGGCGGAGGAACACAGGCGGTGGGGGCCGGTGGTCCGGCCAGCGGCCCGTGCGGTGTTCTGTATGGGAAGAATCAGAGACGAGGAAGAAGAAGGGTTAGGAGACATAGGATCTTCATCCAACCGCCTGAAATGGTCGAGAGACAGCTGGGAGTTGCATTCTTAATGCGCTCTGGTTCATCATGTGTGGGCACTGGGCAACCAACATTTTATTATCCAAAATCTGCTTGCTCTTCTTTACCATGTTCCACTTCCCTTCTTCTTTATTATGTACTCTCTCCGTTCCTAAATACAAGTCTTTGTATAGATTCCACCATGGACTACATATGGAGGAAAATGAGTGAATCTACACTCTAAAATGTATCTGGATACATCTGTGTGTGATCCATAGTGGAAATCTCTACCAAGACTTATATTTTGGAACGGAGGGAGTATGATAGTAGTACAGTACGTTCCTTGTACTGAAGATGAGCAGGGACATTTGCAGTGTAGAGGTCTATACGGTCGGTTGTGATGGACACTTTGAGCCTCTTTGATTCATAGGATCTTGTAAACATAGGAATAGGATTTGTAGTGGCCTGCCCACTTGAATCCTATAAGAATAGCAAGGAAATGCGGGGAGCTGTGTCGCCTTTGAGAGTTACACTGATATTAACAGTACCACACCTTCACATGAAGAGAGCTGGTATCCGAAGCCTTTCTAGCCGTACCAGCAATACTAGCACATATATTCCAGCAAGTTCCACTTTGTTGATTTTACTCTGATGCTTACGGTTTTCCCTGTTGTATCTACACTATGATCTGTGTAGCTGCTTTGTGTCGCACTAGCCGCAGTCCACTCTTGAAGCTAAACACTGCAATGACTTACAAAATTGGCACCAAGGCATTTAGTGCCATTCTGGATGCAATGAAACTCATACGCTCCCCACCTGTTGATTTTTGTTCAGAATATGATCCTAATGACTCTTGTTCAAAATTGCCACATATAGAGAGACAGCATGGAATTGCATTTATTTGGGCGTTGTGATTCATCATGAGTGGGCAACCAACATTGTATGCAAGAAAGCGGAACCTCAAGATATGCTTCCTCTTCTGTTCTTTAACATGTTCCTCTTTATTTATTCTATATTTAGTATGTACAGTATGTTCCTTGTCAGGAAGGGGCGCAGGGACATCTGCAGTCAACAGCTGATAGAGCTGGCCTGCACGTGATCGATAGGCTTTCAATTACTAGCGGCAATACAACACCATATTTTCAAGACAGTTCCACTTTCCCGATTTATATATCGTGGTTATGGTGTACCCCTGTTATGTACACTATGATCTGCTTAGTTGTTGTCTACTCTTGTTATCATGGTTTGGCAATAAACTCTCTATATAGTATATTATGAACCTATCATCTGCCAACTATCCTTACTTCTGGAGCCTATTTTTGTGTACTTGTGCTAGATTATATAAATGCACGCACCATATTATAGCACACATGAGCTCTCTTATCAGAATCTAGTGATAGCACACAAGTGTTTACAGGGGCGCCCCTATATTAGAATATCATCTGCATTACAAAGATAATCTCACAACTGTTTATGTTTTCATGGTTCTCAGATATTATACGCAATTACAGTGAATATCAGAATCCGCGCATCAGAAGAATATTGTGGAACACTGCAATGACTTACAAAATTGGCACCAAGGCATTGAGTGCCATTCTGGAAGCAATGAAACTCGTACGCTCCCCACCTGTTGATTCTTGTTCAGAATATCATCCTAATGACTATTCTAACCTCGAGGAGTCAAAGGCAGATGTCATGTCCTGTTCACCCATCAAGGTGCCTGTTCTAATTTGGCAAGGTTTTATTGATTGCGTGTATCTTGCATATGTTGTCTTGCATTTCTTCTACTTTGTTGCACTGCCATCTACTTAGTTTACTCATCATATAACTCGAGATGCCATGCCCATCCATTGTCAATACATATTCCATCTGTCATCATACCATGTTTTTCCACTCAAATGTTGTTCTTGTGCATCAGACATCAAAAAGGAAGAGGGTGATTGCCGAACCTGAAGGAGCACCAGCAAAGTCCTTGAAAAACGTGGTGGTGCCAGAGAAATCAGACAGCGCCCCAGTTATATTGGTTGTACAACCAGTGACACAAAACGTAGGACCGACTCCAGCAGACTGTACCCATACTTCACTGGCCACACCACTAGCCCCACCACACAGGACCTCCACTCTAGCAAAAGGTATACCGATTTCATTTGCCATAGCACCAGCCGTACCACAAAAAAATCCCACTCCAGCAAAAGTACAACAAGTCCACCGGCCGAAGACCTATCCCAACTGCAGAGACGGCCAATTCCTACAGATTGGAACCCCATTACATTTATTCCCAGTTTAAAAGACAATGCTTTCAATGTTGTTAGGGACTACATGCATATATTCCCACCATGGGAAGATTAACACCATTTTCACATCTTCCTGTCCAACTTACGTGTAATTGCTATTATTCATGGTTATTATTTTTCCTGTTTTCTGCTGATCGAACACATCAATGATTTACATTACATTGTTGTCACTAGGCGAGCTTCAATCTGGATAGTCATGACGACCAAAGATTGCTTGTGCTTTTCAAGAAGCATTGCAGCAGTATCGGTGTTACCTGAGGAAATCACACTTTGATGGCAAGTCTATAAACGAATTTCTGGTGAAGTCTCCTATGCCAAATTTAGAAGACATTGAATGGAAAAACCTTGTTATTAACTGGTGTCGTTCCCAGGATGAGGTACTGTCTATGAAATCACATGACAATTTCAACTTATACTTTTCCGCATGTGCCTTACGGATCTTTTTTGCAGGAAATCTGCTCGAAGAAGAATTCGGTTTGAAAAGAACGACATGATATCGCAAATATGCTGCCCGCTGCTTTGCTCTTGTTAGTACATGTTGTCTTGTATCACTGTACTTGTAGACATACCTGGTTCATTATGTGACAGCAGTATGCATGATAGCTTTCTTATCAATTGTTTGCTCCAAATTATCTGATCTGTATGAATGGTTACATTAGTGTAGAATATATCCAATGCCAATGAAATTTTTCAGCTCTGCATTGTTCTTGTAAGTACATGTTGTCCTTTATCAGTGTACTTATATTGACAGGTAGTTGTTCATGTACCATCACTCTGCAGCTTATTTTCCTTTGCCCTCCATTTTCTACACATCAGATCTATATTTACTCTTACCATAAGGTTGGTACTAAAGAAGTTTAGCTCTGCATTGCTCTTGGTTGTGCCTTTTACCTGTATCGCGCACATACATTTATAGCTACTTGGTTATGTAGCATCACTCTTCATCTTATCTTAAATATTCTCCATTTTTTCGTATATTATCACATCTATATTTACTCTTAACAAAATGTAGAATAAAGGCAATGCTTATGAAGAAGATTATGTGGTAAACTTCTTGAATTGCCCCCCCCATCAGCATTGACAAGGGCTTTATAGAGCCTGTCTTCACTAGTAATGTAAGTTTGTCCTTCTCAAGCCTTCAAACTTTGTTGTGTATATTTGGTTAGCCATGGCTGCAACAGCTGTTTATTTTTGGTGTTTGCATCAAATTGCATGTTTAAAGTTTATTATGTAGTTCATAAACAAAAGGTTGTCCTTCTCAATTTAAGTTTTCAGTTGTACAACCAAGTTCCTTCTTCATACCATGTAAATTAAACTATACAGAGCAAGTGATCTTCTTTTGCACTGCATGTATGCTTCTGTTCTTCATCCGTAATCCAGTGGTGTGGTGAACCTACCCACTACAGCACAATGTCATATTCTGCAATGTCTTAACTATGAACAATGTCATATCATTCTACTATTATTTAAACCGTCTCTTTATTTGCCAATCTGAAATGGGATAAATTGACAGCACACTAACCATTGATACTTATGAGTTCTTGATCTGTAATCCAGTGGTGTCGTGAAGCTGCCAACTCCTTCACAATGTCATTTCCTGCCATGTCTTGACCTGGACAATACCATATTGTGTTAATGCAATTTAAAATGTGTCACTTTATTCGTCAGTAAGAAATGTGATGAATTGTCAGCACTGATACTTTTATGTGCAAAACCTGTCATCTGTCTGCTTGTTTATCTTTCAGAGTGAGGAAGATATAAGTGTTGAACAAGTGCAGTCTCATCATCTTGCTCAGTTGCTTGCGCTGCAGATCCCCAGCAGGGCTAACCTTTCTTGAACTCTATTGAAGTGCTGTCGGTTTTGTATATTATTTTGTCGGCGTGTTTATTTGCACTGGTGGCGATCTTTGATGCCCAGTGTATGTAATCTGCTGTCTGCTTGTGCTTTATTATCATAGTGGCGAACTTTGATGCCCGGTGGATGTAATATGCCGTAATTTCTTTATTGTATAGTCTAGGTTTTTTCTTATTCACGATGATGTAGCTATTTTACTATATATATATCCTGTCTTCGCAGTAAACCAGCGAAACCGTAAAATTATGGTACATAATCGGGCCGTCATGCAATCACGATGTCTGATCCGCATCATGGGCCCCGTCAAACTGGCCCACTAGTAGATTCTGGCCTTTAATAGGCCGAGTAACCCCCAGCCCTCTTTTCGCAAGAAAACTCAATGGGCTTTTAGGAGGCTGAGAAGTAGGTTTGGCCTGAAACATGCCGAATAGCTCACGGGCCGGCAGCAGCCCAAAATGGACCCCGACCCATGATTGATCGAATCAAATCACGCCGAAATTAATATAGGGCTAAAATGTTAAACTAGCCCTTAACAGGCCGAAACTAATATCAGGCCGAATTACTAAATGGGCCTTTAGCAAGTGGGCCCAAAATCCTAGCGTCCAGTTAATGGGCCGAATCGGATATGGGCTATAATTGAGCCCAAAGCCTCTTAAAGGGCCGGACCTGATCTGGGTCGTGATTTGGCCCAGAACGTGGGAGGCTTTTAACGGGTCGGATCTCATATGGGCCATTATTAGGCCCGGAACGTGGCAGGCCATTAATGGACCGGATCAAATATGGGCCGGCATTTGGCCCAAAACATGGCAGTCAGTTAATGGGCCGGCCTACTAGGGTCCTCAAAATCTTGTGGGCCTACAGCTGGGCCGGCCCATTAATGTCGACGAAATCTCGTGGGCCTTTAGCTGGGCCAGCCCATTATGATCCGCAAGAATTTTGTGGGCCTTTACCTGGGCCGGCCCATTATGGCACACAAAAATCTTGTGGGCCTTTACCTGGGTCGGCCCATTATGGCCCGCGAAATCTTGTGGGCCTTTAGCTGGGCCAGCACATTATGGTCCGCAAAATATCATGGGCCTTTAGCTGGGCCGTCCCATTATGGTACGCAAAATCTTGTGGGCCTTTAGTTGGGCCGGCCCATTTAAACTTGATGGGTCGTGCCACGCGTCGACGTATCATAGGCGCCTTCTTTCCAATGAGTGGATGACATCTGTCCCAACGATGAGCCGACACGTGTTTCCTCCAGCCAATGATGATTTTACACGTGGAAAATCCCCATTGGTCGGGGCTGTTAATGGGTTATCGGATCCAAAACCCGACCTGATAGCTTAACGGCATTCCGTTATGGTGGATGCCATGTGTCGGTCACTCTTGGCGAAAGCACTTCTGTAACGCGTGATTTATCATGGAAGTGGACACTTCCGTGATGATAATTTTGGTAATGTCATGGAACACTTCTACGACAGCACAGGTATGACTATCTTGATTCTGTCATAAAATCATCATGGATGTACATGCATGACAAAAAATGCAACCTACTGTGACAAACACGTATCATCACAGAAGTGTATTTTTTTGTAGTGTTAACTTATAGACCACAACCCGCCAGGTACCATTAGTTCCCTCTTAAGCCGCCAATAGTCTGCCTTGCATAATTCCAACTCAATCCTCTGGCTTAACACACTGCATGCTTATCATTCTTACCCTTGAACCAATGGTCGGCTTAACGACATAATCTTAAACTGGCAAAATTTTATTTTCAGATCATCATCAACAATGGCTAAGACATTCACTGCATGCAACTAGGCCTCATCCCGGGTCACCGAGGAAGATTTGAACAACTTTGTTGAGACTGGCGTCTTAGCCAAGAAAAATGACATCCACTAGAGGGTCCTAGGCCTCGAAAATCCTCCCGAGCCCAAGGAAGGAGAAATAATTGTTTTTACTGATCACATGATCCAGGGGTTTACCCCGCCTGGAAGAAAATTCTTCCGGGACGTGCTGCACTTTTTCCAACTTCACCCTCAAGACTTTGGGCCAAATTCCGTCTCCAATATTTGCAACTTCCAAGTCTTTTGTGAAGCTTATCTTCAGGAAGAACCAACTGTTGAACTGTTCAGAGAGTTTTATTACTTAAACCAACAGACAGAGTTTACCGACGGGCCCAGTTTAGAACTAGGAGGGGTTTCAATTCAGAAGAGGAAAGAAGTCTCCTTCCCATAGGCCAAACCACCCAGTCATCCCAAGGACTGGAACCAGACTTGGTTTTATTGCCAAGTCACCTATCCAACGGGTGAGAATCCCTTGTCGGGTTATCATGACCACTGGCTCAGCAACACACATCCGCTCCCCACCGCGGATCAGCACGAAGGAACGGGCCAAATATGCCCCCACTTTTTCAAAGATTCGAGCCTTCATGGCTAATGGCTTAACCGACATCGACCTTGTTCGGTGTTTGTTCTCCTGTAGGATCCTGCCCTTAAGACGCTGCCCCAGCTTAATGTGTGAGTACACCAGCAACTTGAAAGATCCCCAACGCCACTTCAAATTTCAATTATCTGATGCATAAGTCACTGAACCAACCAAGGCTTTGTTGAACGAAACCTGGGCAGAGTGCAGTAAAACCGGACTTAGTCCTTACTGCACCTTCAAACAGCCGCCGGCTGTAAGTGTTGCACACCATGCTTCCAATCTAAATCATGATTTCATTAATATTGTCCACTTATGATTATCTGACCTCAACAGGCCGATTCTCCATTTTGGAAGAAGAAGCCGCAAGATAAGCCGGCGAAGCCATCCCGGACCAAGACCAAGGCCACCAAAAGGCCTACCAAGAAGAAGACCAATCCCTTTGAGTTAAACTTGGATGATGATGGTGATGATGACGAGTCGGAGGTAGAACTTGACTCTCTTGGCTCATTTTTTGTACATCTCAATGACAATGATTGTTATCAGGAGGAAGCAGAAGCCAGCCGTGCGGGTGATGAAGAGGTAATTGTTCTTTCCTCCGGCTCAGAATATGTGCCAAAATAGAAAACTCGCCAAGCAAGCCGGAAAGTAAGGTTTTCGCATCCTTTGGCTTATTTGGATCCCACCTTTATTTTGAAGAAGCAGCAACATGAAGCCCGCCGCACCACCCGGAACAGCGGAAGCGGGATCCTTTCCTCCGGTTTACCCAAACACTTCAGCTCCCCGCAAGCGTCGTCCAGAGGTCTCAACAAACTCTGACTTAACTTATCCCAAGGCTGGTCTTTTTGACAACCTCTTAATCCTTCCGATTCAAATTATCAGGGAATGTCTCATTCCTCCTCTGGCGGCTCGACGGGGACTCATGTCCCGGCCTTCAGACCAGTGTCTGGGTAAGACTGTCAAGTCTTTTCTTTCAATTATATACTCAATTGTTGTACTAATCGCATCTTGGTGTTTCATTCACAGGGCTATGGCAAAGCCCAATAAGGAAATGAAGGTGACAAAAAGCACTAAAAACCCCTCTGAGCCAGAGCAGCAGTCAGCAGAGACATCCCATCAAGCCCCTCAAGCCACAGTTGATGAAGCGCCACTGGTCGATCACAACATTGACATGGACCAGATGGTTGTTGATCCAGCTACCACCAATCCTCCAAGCCCCATTAAGCCGCCAAGCCCTATCAAGCCGGCTGAAGAAAAGGCTGATGATGTTACCATCATTGGGCATGGTTATACGGAGCCAGGCAACCCTACTGTCTTGTCAAAGCACAACGCCAAAGAAGAAATTTCTGTTGCTGACAAAGGCAATTGGTCAGCGAATCTAGAGAGCTATGCCCACTTCAGTGCCCAAGAGATCCACTCTGGATACTTGAACCGCCTGTACACGAGCCGTGATTTTGAAGCCAGCTTAGTAAACTGGATGAAGGAGCACTTTGAGGTAAACACTACAACTCTCTTCATATGAATACACTTCCATTAGCCGCCAAGTTTACTCGACATTGTTGGTGTACAAAAGTATGGGATCTTCTGTACCCCTTACTTGTGCACGGGCAGTTGTAGCCATGCCTGCGCGAAGGCCTGGCAGGGCAGGAAGAGGAAAAACACACGACTACCAAGACAACATTCAAGACAATGAAGACAGACTAGGCTTCCCCCGGCAACATCCTTGCCGGGATAGCTTATGTGGCCCCGGCAAGAGCCTTGCCGGGGCAATCTGCGAAGCACCAGCAAGGCTGTCACCCTTGAGGTTGAGAGTTTTGCCACCATCGACAGCATCAAGACCAAGGCTCAGGGGGTGCATCAAAGTAGCATGCAAATTTTGTGAAGATTGATAACCTACGGGTCCACATGGGACCAGAAGATGAAGACCCCCGGCAAGACCCTTGCCGAGGACGACCGCGAGGCCCTCTATAAGCCTTGCCAGGGATGATTACGGGGCCACAGCCAAGCCGGCGCCGACAAGGTTCTGCCACCTCAACACCGTTCCAGCGTGACGACCATCTTACCAACTAGGCAGGTGCCTGCGTGGCGGCATGCAGATCTTCATGGAGGCTCTACCACCGCGCCAGCACAATAGCAGCTAGCCAGCCTAGCATTGCATGCCTCATCAGCCTGGACGCGTGTGAAGGCAAGGAGGGGTGGCAATAGACGGGACGGCTTCTGTTACCGTCCCCGATAAAGTGAAGGGGAACGTAGGCAGGGCATTAAATGCGTCTTTCCTACGATGTCGGAGATAAGCTTGTACACTATAGATACTTTCCACCTCTTGTGTGCCGCTGTGGCAACCCCTTTGACATATAAAAGGAGGTCGAGGCATACTGAGAGAGGATTCAGACTTTTTGGACTGGGCATGCACCGTAGCTAGTTCGAGAGCTCAAGAACACAGAATATACACACAAGCAGGACTAGGGTTTTACACACTAGTGCGACCTGAACCTGGGTAAAAATCCCTCGCACTGATCACTAGACCTGCTTTTCGCGCAGCTCTCTCACCGCCAACTGTAGAAGGGATCCCCGCGATCCCATAGGTGTCATTTCCCTAACATCTTTGGCATGCCAGGTAGGGGAGTGAAGTTGTGAGAATCTGGTCTAGGAGTTACTGGAGCAGTTTCTTCATCGCCATGGCTCCAAGGAAGAAGACGATCATAGTGGTCGGTTCGTCGGGAGCCGGTCAGCCTGTCCCAGCGCGAACAGGCGACGTGGTAAGCACTGGTGGCAAAGGAGATCGAGACCAATTATGTCATTCTGCTACCAGCGGCCTGGCGGGCGGTGTCGTTTGCGGCCGCAATGACGATCCACACAGCAACAAAAAGCTAAGTCCTGCCAAACCTTGAGTAATTTCCTTTTTGTAAGGTTGTTTCCCTCGAATGGTCCCGGTTTTTGTATGGGAAACCTGCATGCGAAGGAACCCTGCCGCTATTGGAAGCGCCCTTTTTCTGTTTTGAGTCCGCTCAATGGCTCAAGTGGCTGCGCCGAGAAAGACAAGGTGGCTTGCCCGGCAGCGACACCCCCAAGCAGGCTGCTAAGGATCAGTTCCTCAAAGTGCCCACAGCAAGGGTTAACGCACCGGCGAGCCTATCCAACTAAGCGTAGGGCGTAGGACGTACAAAGAGAGATCAAGCAGGAAAATAACATGCATTCAGTTCAAAGCACATCAAAGTTATATTACATCAGTGGTTGTCACGGTTCTAACTTAAGATAAAATTGTCTTGGGTGCGAACTCGCAGCGGCAACAAGAAATGGGGCAGCTAGTCCCGGCGCTGGGCCTACAACCTCTTGACTCCGACGATGCAGCTGATGATGGGCTCGATGCGCTCCTCGAGTGCCTGGAGGTCTGCATTCTCCGGCAAGCTCTCAAGCGCGTTGGGAAGTCGACGCTGGGGTTCCAGTGCACCACCTTGGTGAGCACCTTTGTCAAGGCACCTCGGCAAAGCTTCCGGGCCTCCTCGGCCAAATAGGTTGCTCGATTGGAGTGGAGCAGCACCAGGGCGTCGAGGACGCACTCGAAGAATAGGGTCAGACTTGCACTTTCGGTCACATTCACCTCCTGGGAGAACCTGAAGCTTGGCATGCCCATGACGGACAGCTGCGTGGTGAGCCTCTCCGCAACGTCGACGAGGCGGCTGGTCCAGAGCTTCGTGCCGACCACAAATTTGTGGGCCCAATGTCGGCAAGACAGAGCCCCCAGCAGAACCCAGTCCCGGCAAGACAGAGTCTATGCAAGTGAGTGAAGAAAAATAGAAGAAGAAGGTGATGCAGCACCCAGTCTATTTTATCAGCTCCTCTTACAGGGAGCTAGATCAAAGTATTTTGGTATGCAGAAGTTTCTTTTTGGCCCTCTTATGGCCTCAAGAAAGCTGCGTCACTATTTCAAAGCACATGAGATCACCGTCATCACTCGCCTCCCGTTGCAACGGATCTTGCATAACCCAGATGCAACCAGGAGGATTGTGGAGAGGGCGTTGGAACTGTCAAGATTTGGTCTCAAATTTGAAAGCACTTCGCCAATCAAGAGCAGGGCCTTGGCAGAGTTCACAGCAGAATGGACCTCAACACCCGATGAAGTAGTTCAAGAAACCACTCTTCCTAGCAAGGAGACAAGCCGTGATTGGATTATGTACTTTCATGGGGCTTTCTTGCTGCAAGGCGCTAGTGCCGGCGTGCTGCTCGTCGCGACCACCGGAGAGCACCTCAAGTACGTAATCCAAATGCATTTTCCCCGGGAGAAGTCAACGAACAACACTGTAGAGTACGAGGGGCTGCTTGCCGGTCTCATGATAGTGGCGGACCTCAGAATCAGGAAGCTCATCGTTAGAGGTGATTCACAGCTTGTTGTTAAACATGTTAACAACGATTTTTAGAGCCCGCTGATGGAGGCCTATGTAGATGAAGTGAGGAAGCTGGAAGAGCGCTTTGACGGTGTACAAGCAGAGCAAGCCCCTCGAGCAGAGAACAACATTCCCGATGACTTGTCAAAATGCGCTGCCCTCAAATTGCCTGTGGAACTAGGTACCTTTGTGCTTCAACTAACTCAGCCATCCATTGAACCATCAATAGGGCAGAATAAGTGGAGGAAGGTGGGCCCAGCAAGTACTTTCCCGTTGAGCTCCCAGGAGCCGCTGGCAAGGAAGTTGCCGGGAACCCCAAGCCTGCCGACGAGCAGCAATTTCCGGCAAGGCCACAAGCCCTAGCTGTAGAGACAGCTGCTCCCATGGTAGAAGACGTACCTTTAGTCCTTGCCGTCAAGCCTCAGGCTCCAGCATGGGCACATCACACTGTTCGGTTCCTCCAAACGGGGGGCTCCCTGAGGAATAGGAAGAAGCAGAAAAAGTAGCCCGTCGGTCCAGCATGCACCAGTTTGTGGATGATGTCCTATACAAAAGGAGACCGAACGTCATGAAATTGAAGTGTATTCCTCGGGAGGACGGACTAGAGCTATTGGCAGAGATACATGGAGGCGTATGTGGCTCCCAAATAGGGTCAAGGGCCCTTGCCGGCAAAGCATTCCAGCAAGGCTTCTTTTGGCCCACCACTCTCCAGGATGCAACTGTGCTAGTAACCAAGTGTGAAGCGTGCCAGTTCCATTCAAAGAGGCTTCATCAACCAGCCCAAGCTCTTCAAACAATCCCTCTTTCCTGGCCATTTTCGGTCTGGGGGCTCGACATACTGGGCCCCTTTCCCTGTGCTGTCGGGGGCTTTGAGTACTTGTACGTTGCGATCGACAAGTTCACAAAGTGGCCAAAAGTGGAGCCAATGAGAAAGATGACAGCACAGTCAGCCGTCAAGTTCTTCAAGGGACTCATTGGCCATTTTGGTGTGCCAAACAGAGTCATCACTGACAACGCCACACAGTTCACGAGCCGCACCTTCATGCAGTATATCCAGGACCTCGGCAGCAAAGTTTGCTTTGCTTCTGTTTCTCATCCAAGAAGCAACAGCCAGGCAGAAAGGGCAACTGCTGAAGTGTCGCGACGCCTCAAAACAAGAACTTTTGACAAGCTACGCAAGTGCGGAAGACGCTGGATTGATGAACTGCCAACGGTTCTTTGGTCAATCAGAACGACACCAAAATCAAGCCACTGGCCAGACACCCTTTGCTCTGGTATACAGGGCAGAAGCAGTTCTCCCCACAGAACTCATATACGGGTCACCTCGAGTGCTCGCTGATGAGTTTGGGCAAGAGCAGTTGCGCCAAGACGATGCAACGCTCCTTGAGGAAGAGCGTCTTCGGGCTGCTGTGCGAGCCGCTCGCTACCAACAAGCCTTACACCGCTACCATAGCCGCAAGGTTCATGCTCGAAGCCTTGAGGAAGGCGACCTTGTTCTTCGGTGTGTTCAGTCCGCCAAGAATTCAAACATGTTGACGCCGAAGTGGGAAGGCCCTTATCGGGTAATACGTGTCACCAGGCCTGGCGCAGTCCGCCTGGAGACCGAAGATAGCATTCCGGTGAGCAACTCCTGGAATATCAAACATCTTCGCAAGTTTTACCCATAAGGCGCGGTTGCCGGGAGCCCCGACAACCCCCTTTTGTACTAGCTTGCCGGTGAGGCATGTAACCCTATGTACAAAGCCGGGCACATACCCTGTGCGTAGTCAAATAACTTCTGGTATGTACAGTTTTCTACTAGTTTCCATGTTCATATATATACATGCATGCTTGTCCAGGATATTCCGCTACCCTTGATTTCAGCAGGTATGATGAGCCACCAAGGTTCCGTACTCCTATCCTGTTTTCCCTTTCAGTCGCAATGATGATGCTCTAGCAAGAGGTTGAGAAGATTGCCCGGCACGGTAATCCCCAGCAAATCAAACAGATAAAGTTCACCTCTTGTCCATTCGTGTTTGTAACCTGTGACTTGTGCATTAGAAAACCTCGCCGCTCTTTTTAGACTTAGCGGACCCAAATGCTACTTCGATCGGAATCGTCGCAGCAGCCTTTGATAAAAAGAGATTGGCATGGGGCTGGGCCCTTTGTCTGTAACCCAGCAGATGTGACTCTCTGGAAGGCACAGAGGGTGCCAGCAAGATAGCTTGCCGGGAGGACTCATTTATTTACATTAAAGAGGCGTTTCGCCTCTGCGTGGACACATACATGCATGACTTCCTGGCAAAGCTTGTATTTTTCATTGACATGCTGATGCAAGTACAAATGTTACAAAACATAAGCATGGACTCGAGAGATTACATTATCTAGAAACTTAAGGTTTGGCAAGTGCCTACAAGTTAAAAAAAGACAAGTGTCCCGTGATCCCCATTCTTGCCCTTTTCCTCCCCAGGCACGGCAAGTGAAGATGGAGACGAGCATGGGGAACACGTCGATGGAGAGCTTGGCGAGGTAGCCCGTCGACCATCGACGCCAGAGCCAGCAGGGCGCAACCTCTGGCAAGGCGTGTTACCGGGGGAGGAGGCGGTGCAGATGATGGTGCTTCCACTGATGTTCAGCTGGAGTAGGAGTCGCCGTCTTCCCGCCCACTGCCGTCATCATCACTGGCGCTGTCCTCCTCGTCACTGTTGCTCGAGAAGGAGCTTTCATTGTTAGTAGAACTCTTCGCGCAGCACCCTAAGCGGATTCTTGAGCTCCCGAAGACCTTGACGGAGAGTAGGTTGTTCTCCATTAACTTGAACTGGAGAACGTGCCCCTCCGACAATCTATGGGCGTGTGCAAAAGTTTTCCACCCATGGCGAAAATACATGACGTGAGGGGCGGGAAAGTCAATGTCGACCCACATGTCGCCGTTCCCGTAGCCCCTCATGTGTAGCCTCAAAGCCTGCGGTGGGTCCTACTCCATCACCCGATCGAATGGGGTGGGGAGGCGGAGATGGCCGCACACGGGCTTGTACAGCCTGATGAAGAACTCGTGGGGTTGGTGTCCGACATGGCCCACCATTGGAGGAGGGGCCGCCAGCAGAAGCGCAGCTAGTGCGCCGCCCCGTCCTCCTCTTCCCGGGCACCACGGCGAACTCGGCCTTGTCCCCTTCCTCTCCCTCTCGCGATAGGCTCTGCCGCTGTGAGCTCCAGAGGAGGGGGATGCACTGTCCAGCAAAAGCCCTCGTCGCCGCCATAGAAGCACCAACACGCCCTCTCACCATGGAGAATGGAAGAAGGATACTAAGCAGAAGGAGGGGAAGAAGGCGAATGCGGAAAGGTACCGTCCCTCCCCCTTTTTATAGGAGCGCAGGGCTGGGGCCTGGCCTCCCAACCCTAAGGGTGGCTGGCCCGCTCGACCAATGCGGCCTCCTGAGGCGCAGGGAATCAGGACCGACCCGCTACCCCAATCAGCGACGCCTGGTTTCCCGCCTCGGTGTTAATGCCCATGCCCTCCGCATCCATCGCCTGCCCTTCCTACGTCATGGAGGACACGTGGCAAGAGAGCCAGAGGCATAAAGACAAGTGGGGCGACCATTTTCCACCCTGTGATTGTGGGGTTCGGCATCATGCAGGCCATGACCCAAGTCCACTTAGTAAATGAGTAGCGCCCCTGCGAATTCCTCTTTTTTATGAGGGAGGTGCGGGCCACCTCTTTACTATCCACTATGAGATGACGTAAGCAACCTGCGGCCGTCCCACGCCTGACCGCCACGTCACGCACTCAATGCGGATCATGGGGAAGCGCAACTGACAAAGATTTTACAGTGGTTAAGTCTCTACCACGCGTGCCCGCGCACTGCTTTGGGCCTAACCCAACTATGCTTTCCGCTTATGTGTGGCCTAGGCCCGGGGTCTCCTGTCGGTGTACAAAGTATGGGCTCTTCTATACCCCTTACTTGTGCACGGGCAGTCGTAGCCACGCATGCGGCAAGGCCTGGCAGGGCAGGGAGAGACAAAACACACGACTACCAAGACAACATTCAAGACAATGAACACAGAGCAGAAGACAACTTATGTGGCCCCGGCAAGAGCCTTGCCGGGGCAACGTGCGAAGCACCAGCAAGGCCTTCACCCTTGAGGCTGAGAGCTTTGACACCATCGACGGTGTCAAGGCCAAGGCTAAGGGGGCGCATGCAAATTAGCATGCAAATCGTTGGGAAGATTGATAACCTACGTGTCCATGTGGGACCAGAACACGAAGTCCCCCGGCAAGACCCTTGCCGGGGATGACTGCGAGGCCCCTCGGCAAGGCTTGCCGGGGACGATTGCGGGGCCACAGCCAGGCCCTCGCCTGACAAGGTTCCGCCACCTCAGCACCATTCGAGCGTGATGACCAGCTTGGCAACTAGGCAGACGCCTGCGTGGTGGCAAGCAGATCTTCGTGGAGGCTCTATCACCGCGCCAACACAGCAGTAGCCAGCCAACCTAGCGTTGCATGCCTTGTTAGCCTGGACGCCTGTCAAGGCAAGGAGGGGCGGTGACAGACGGGACGGCTTCTGTTACCATCCTCGATAAAGTGAAGGGGCAGATAGGCAGTGCATTAAATGCGTCTGTCCTACGATGTCAGAGATAATCTTGTACACTATAGATACTTTCCACCTCTTGTGTGTTGCTATGGCAACCCCTTTGACATATAAAAGGAGGCCCGACGCATACTGAGAGAGGATTCACACTTTTTGGACTGGGCATGCACCACAGCTAGTTCAAGAGCTCAAGAACACAGAATGTACACACAAGCAGGACTAGGGTTTTACGCACTAGTGCAGCCCGAACCTGGGTAAAAATCCCTCACGCTGATCACTAGACCTGCTCTTCGCGGAGGTCTCTCCCCGCCAACCGTAGAAGGGATCCCCGCGATCCCAATGGTGTCATTTTCCCCGACCGACATGATAGAATAGAATGTGATGTAGACTTTAAATAGCTTTGTACATCAAATCCAGTAGCCCCCAAGGGCCGGCTTAATCTGCCAAGATGAGCCATGACTTTTATTGTTAAAGAGTCAATTTCGCATCTGTAGCCCTCAAGGGCTGGCTTAATCTGTCAAGATAAGCCGGGTCTCATTATCATATGTGTCCATAAAATTCAAGCATATAGCCCCCATGAACTAGCTATAGCCATCATACCTTAACCGGGTCATCATAAAACTGTCTTAAAACAAGAGCAATATGCATTAGCCCCTAAGTGCCAAGTAAAATACTTGTAATGTGCTTGGGACTTTTAAATAAGATGAACTTAACTCGGCTATTGTTTATATCCTGCAGGCTGAACTTACTATCAAAGACTCCCAAGTTGCTGATCTTCAAAAGAATATAAATTCTCAACAATTTGAAACCTCCAAGGCCAAAGACGAATTGACCACTGCTTTGGCAAATAAGGAAAAGCTGAAAAAAGACTTCAAGGTTGACTAGGCAGGCTGGGAAACAGAGAAATTAGCTTTGTTGAAAAGAGCGGAAGATGCAGAAGCAACTCTTAAGCCGGTGGCTGAAGAACTTGCCGGTTTAAAACATCAAGTAAATGCCATGACTGCTGCCATCTTCGGTAAATAACTTCATCTTAAGTTGATACTACCAAAGCATTGCAAGAATCTTTCATCCAACTTATAGATTTATTTATTGATATAGGCGCCAGGATCGCCCACCTCGGCTCAGATTTGCGCAAGAAGCTGAAAGCCTCCTACACCCTTGTAGAGCAATTATATACTGGCGCACAACAAGCCATTTGCACAGTTGCGCATAAGAAACAACCACCAACCCTCATCAAGGACACACTGTAGAAGCTATATGTGCTGCCACTGCGAGTCGAGGAACTTAGGAAATCAGCTGCAAGAGCCGGTGCACTCACCGCACTAATCTGGGCTAAAGCATGGCAAGCAGATCTTGACCCGGCAGATTTGGCTAACGGCTGCCCGAGCATGAAAGAGGACGGGTCTCCCTTCGGCGCAGAGGACTTTGCTTCGATAGCAAGGGAAATGCGTCCTCTAGCAAGCAAGCTAACTAAAGATACCAACCTGTCACATTATCAGGCGGTTTACGATGCTGACAACAAGAATGTCAAGGCGCCAATCCAGGACTCACAGGACCTTACTCCTCCAATCCATAAGCACACTTTTGCTCCTGACATTGACCCGTCAACACTTATTAGTGATGAGGATGTATTCAGAGCTTTGACTGGGATCAACTGGGCAACCTCTGACTTCCAGCCGATGGGTGAAGAGGAGGAGGATGAACCAGCGTTGGATGACCCACAACCCTCAACTCGCCAAGGAAAAGATCAGTGAGCCGCAGGCCGGCTTAACATCTGCCAGCTATGATACTTTGCAAAAACACTTATTATTTTGGGCCATCTGTTGCCTTGTAATAGGCTAGCTTTAACCAATTATCTGTCATGCCATCGTGCATGTTGATCTGCATAACACTGATGAGCTATTTTGATCTTCTTTGATGATCCAATGTTTATGCTCATACTCCTTATCAATTTTTCCTAAGCACATTGTCATAAACACTGCATACACGCAGAGCACAAGTGCCTTGGTGGTT
Source organism: Triticum aestivum (assembly GCF_018294505.1). NCBI lineage: Eukaryota > Viridiplantae > Streptophyta > Magnoliopsida > Poales > Poaceae > Triticum > Triticum aestivum. Next base: position 426,482,405 of record NC_057801.1, on the reverse strand, counting down.
TACCCCCAAGGCGGGTCAAACAATCCCCATATAACAAGCCACTGGTGACTGTAACGTCCATAACTAGGGCTGGTTTATCAAAACAAAATAAATATCATACCTGTGATACTTATGTGTATTGCCGGCTTACCAAGCCATATGCAATAAGGGCAATAGTCCCAATACATGGCGCAGCACTCTGTGTAATTTATTCAGGCCGCCGGCTTACAACGCCTTAGACAGCAAAGGGCAACATCCCCCAAAATTTGAGAGTACAAGACTCCAAACATATGATCATCATATACTGGTGACTTAACGTCCAAAACCAGGTCAGGTTAACAAACACTGGGTATTAGCAAATAACGATCAAGGCATCATGGCCTGAATCTAGTTTCAACCATATATCAATATGGCACAAAAAGAATTTGTCAAGAAAAATTCAAAGTCAATATAAACCAGAAAGATCAAGACATTAAAAGGATGCCAAGCCTCAACATCAAGTGCTATTCAAGGGCTGCACAACCACTGAGTTATTCCTTAATTCAAACATGTAAGCCGGTCCTCACATGACCAATCGCCGTTTTTACTTTGACAAGTTCAGGGTCTTTAAAAGAGTGACTGTCAAGAGTACGGCGAGAAATTCCAAAACCTGGTCGAAGTGGCAAGCATACAAAGGCAGGATAACCCGGATTTTTTGGTGAATACACCTAGCGTCCAAGCCTATTATGAAGGACAACAAAGCTCCTGTTCATTTAACAAGAAGTCCCCAAGTAATATTTTGATCCAGGGGTTCAAGCCAGACCAGTTGGGTAGTCAGAGCTACGCTCAATGAGCAGGAAGCCCCCAAGTTTTTTGGTAATCAATTCGTATAAGCCAGATCAAAAGGGTTATCATAGCTATGCTCAATGAGCAGGAAGCCCCCAAGTGACCTTATGAAGTAAACATAAAGACTCAGATTCTCAGAAATGAAATGACAGAAGCCCTGAATTATCAGGGATGCCGACTTTATTATACTAATCATAATATATACATTGGTGAAAATATGTACATCACGAGAGCCGGTGGCTCAGGTGTAATAATTCCGAAGATGAGCAATATTCCACAGTCGGTGGGTCTCCTCCTCCGACGTGCGTGAGTCCTTGTGGTCTCGAACATCGATAAGGTAGTATGACCCGTTATTCAGATTTTTGCTGACCACAAAAGGTGCTTACCAAGGTGGGGATAGCTTGTGCATGTCAAGTTGATCCTGGATGAGCCCGAGCACCAAATCTCCTTCTTGAAAGGTTCTGGTTTTAATCCGGTGGCTGAGATAACGATGCAGATCTTGTTGGTAAATCACCGAATGAGACGCCGCAAGGTCACACTCTTCATCCAATAGGTCAATAGCATCCCGATGTGCTTTCTCATTATCAGCTTCAACATAAGCCATCACACGGGGCGAATCGTGACGTATATCACTAGGGGAACCGCCTCTGCTCCGTAAACCATGAAGAGAGGCGTGTAACCCGTAGATCTATTGGGGGTGGTATTGATACTCCACATCACCGAGGAAAACTCTTCCACCCAACAACCCGGTGTCCTCTGCAAAGGGACCATAAGCCGGGGTTTGATGCCTCTCAAGATTTCTTGATTAGCACTTTCAGCTTGACCATTAGACTGGGGGTGAGCCAGTGATGATACATCAAGCCAGATATGCTCTTCTTGACAGAACTCTTTCATTGCACCCTTAGACAGATTAGAACCATTATCGGTAATGATACTATAAGGGTATCCAAAATGAAAGATCACCTTTTTGATGAATTGAACCGCTGTGGCTACATCGCATTTGCTGAACGGCTCAACTTCAACCCACTTTGTAAAACTTGTTAACAACTACCAGGCGATGAGTCTTTTTATCCTTAGACCTTTTAAAAGGCCCAACCATATCTAGCCCCTAGACTGCAAATGGCCAAGGAAGTGGAATCATCCTCAATTCTTGAGCCGGCACATGAACTCGTCGTGAAAATTTCTGATAGTCATCACATTTACTGACCAGATCTTCAACATCGGCATGAGCCATCAGCCAATAAAACCCATGACGAAAAGCTTTAGCAACAAGAGATTTAGAGCCGGCATGATGGCCACAATCTCCTTCATGAATCTCCCTTAGAATTTCACGGCCCTCCTCAGGAGAAATACATCGTTGAAACACTCCTTTAACACTACATCTGTGTAGCTCACCATTGACAATAGTCATCGACTTAGACCTCCGAGTTATTTGTCTGGCCAAGGTTTCATCCTCAGGTAACTCGCCCCGGGTCATATAAAACAAATATGGAATAGTCCAATCAGGGAGAACATGGAGAGCCACCACCAACTGTGCCTCCGGGTCAGGAACTGCCAAATCTTCCACCGTAGGCAACTTAATTGATGGGTTATGCAAGATATCAAGGAAAATATTAGGGGGTACCGGCTTACGCTAAGACCCCAACCAACTTAAAGCATCAGCAGCTTCATTTTTCCTGCAATCAACATGCTCCACTTGATAACCTTTGAAATGACCAGCAATAGCATCAACCTCTAGGCGATAAGCCGCCATGAGTGGGTCCTTTGAATCCCAAGTTCCTGACACTTGCTGAGCCACCAAATCTGAGTCGTCAAAGCACCTTACCCGGCTTAGATTCATCTCTTTAGACATCTGAGGGCCATGGAGTAAGGCTTCATACTCAGCTGCATTGTTAGTACAGGGGAACATCAACCTTAAAACATAACAAAATTTATAACCTCATGGGGAAGTCAATATAACTCCAGCCCCCGAGCCTTCCAATTGCCTGGACCCGTCAAAATGAATAGTCCAATATGTATTATCCGGCTTATCCTCCGGCATCTGCAGCTATGTCCAATCATTGATGAAATCCACAAGTGCCTGAGATTTTATGGCCGTCCGAGGCACATATTTCAAGCCATGGGGTCCAAGCTCAATGGCCCACTTAGCTACCCGACCTGTGGCTTCTCTGTTTTGAATAATATCCCCAATGGAGCAGAACTAACCACAGTGATGGGATGACCAAGGAAATATTGCTTCAACTTGCGAATGGCCATGAACATGCCGTAAAGCAATTTCTACCAATGTGGGTATCTCTGCTTAGATTCAATGAGCACCTCACTGACATCATAAACCGGCCTTTGAACTGGATATTCCTTGCCTGACTCCTTCCTTTGAACCACAACTGCCACAGTAACAACTATGTTGTTTGCAGCCACATATAAAAGCAAGGGCTCCTTCTCAACAGGAGCTCCAAGAACCGGCGGCTCAGCTAGTTGCTTCTTAAGTCCTTCAAACGCCTCATTAGCACCATCGCTCCAGACAAAGTCATCTGTCTTCTTCATCATTTGATACAAAGGGATAGCCTTCTCTCCCAAGTGTCTTATAAACCGGATCAAAGCCGCAATACGACCCACCAAATGCGGGACTTCATTGATACACGCCGGCTTAGCCAAAGAAGTGATAGCCTATATTTTCTCCAGGTTATCTTCAATGCCCCTCTCAGAAACCAGGAAACCCAATAACTTGCCCGCTGGCACGCCAAAGAAACACTTGGACGGGTTAAGCATCATCTTGTAGACCCGGAGGTTGTCAAAGGTCTTTTTCCGATCATCTATCAAGGTCTCCTTCTTCCTAGATTTCACAACAATATCATCCACATAAGCATGAACATTGAGCCCAATCTGGCCATGAAGGCAATTCCGAACACACCGCTGGTAAGTCGCCTGGGCACTCTTGAGCCCAAAAGGCATAGACACATAGCAGAAGGCTGTAAAGGGAGTGATTAACGATGTCTTCTCCTGGTCCTTAACTGCTACCTTGATCTGATGATAACCAGAATAAGCATCCAAAAAGCTCAAATGCTCACAACCCGCCGTAGCATCAATAATCTGATCAATACGAGAGGGAGCAAAAGGATCAGCCAGACAGGCCTTGTTAAGGCCTGTATAATCCACACACATACGCCAAGTGCCATTTTTCTTAAGTACCACCACCGGGTTAGCTAACCACTCAAGATGAAAAACTTCAATGATAAACCCTACTGCCAAGAGCCGGGACACTTCTTCTCCAATGGCCTTACGCCTCTCTTCATTAAAACAACAAAGAAACTGCTTGACCGGCTTAAACTTGAGATCCACATTAAGAGTGTGCTCAACGAGTTCCCCCAGTACACCTGGCATGTCAGAAGGCTTCCATGCAAAGATGTCCCGGTTCTCACGGATGAACTAGATGAGCGCGCTTTCCTATTTCGAATCCATATTAGCACTGATCCTCAACTGCTTGGACGAGTCACCAGGAACAAAATCAACCATCTTAGTGTCATCTGCTGATTTAAACTTCAATAGGGGGTCATTTTCTGTAGTTAGCTTCTTCAAAGGTGTCATATCCACCGGGTCAACATTGTCTTTATAAAACTTCAACTCCTCAGTGGCACAGGCTGACTCAGCATACGCAGCATCACCTTCTTCATAGTCCAAAACAATCATCCTATTACCATGCACCGTGATGGTGCCCTTACGACCCAACATTTTAAGCTGCAAGTAAACATAACACAGTCGTGCCATAAATTTGGCGTAAGCCGGCCGCCCAAACAAAGCATGGTACGGGCTTTTGATCTTAACCACCTCAAAGGTCAATTTCTCAGCTCTGGAATCATGGTCATCTCCAAATGCTACCTCCAGTGTTATCTTACCCACTGGATACGCCGACTTACTAGGCACCACCCCATGGAAAACAATAGAAGACGCCTTAAGATCTTTGTCATTCAAGTTCATACAATGAAAAGTCTCATAGTAAAGGATATTGATACTACTGCCCCCATCCATGAGAACCTTTGTAAGCTTATACCCTCCTACCCGTGGAGTAACCACCAATGCCAACTGACCTGGATTGTCAACCCGGGGCGGGTGATCCTCACGGCTCCAAACAATAGGCTGCTTAGACCACCTCAAATAATGAGGCACCGCCGGCTCAACTGAGTTCACCGCCCGCTTATGGATTTTATGATCTCGCTTGCACAAGCTTGTGGTGAACATATGATATTGACCACTATTTAGTTGCTTCAGATTGCTCTGATAACCAGACTGCTGCTGCTGATTCCCTTGCCAGATTGTTGATTAAAACCACCTTGATTACCTTGGCCTTGAAAGCCATTGCTTGAGCCGCCACCTCCAAAACCAGGTCCATGAGAGCCGGAACCTGAACCGCCGTGCGGGCCATGATTATTCTGGAAAAAATAGAGTTTCTATACTCTCTCATGATGAAGCAATCCTTCCACATAGACCGGCCGGCTTATCCTGGGTCCCGTGCTTTGGACAAGGCTGATTCATCACGGCCTCGAGGTTGAATTTTGTCCCTCCAAACCGGGGCGCCTGTGTTTTCCCCTTGCGACGCTGGTTATTACTCTGCATGTTGGTGTTAGCCACAAAGTCTAAACCGCCGTCCACCTTACGTTTACCATTACCACCTTGACCCGCCATGTTATGTTGTCCTTTTGAATTGCCACTCTTCTTTCCCTTCCCAGTCTTCTCCTCATCAGATTCTAGGTCTTTAGTGCTATCAGAGTCGGCATATTTGACGAGAGCCGCCATGAGCTCCCCCATATAATTGCAATTATGCCTAATCCGCCCCAATTTCTGCTTAAGGGGAAGAAAACGACAATTCTTCTCTAACATCATGACTGCTGAACCGGCGTTGATTCTGTCTGATGAGTGTATAACAGCTAAAGATCTGGCACACCCAGTTGGTTGTCGACTCGCCTTCACCCTGGACACAAGAGTCCAAATCAAGATTTGACATAGGCTGCTTGCATGTGTCTTTAAATTTTTTAATAAATCGCCTTTTCAACTCTTCCCATGACCCAATCGAGTTAGCGGGCAGCCCTTTCAACCAAGTACGAGCCGGCCCATCCAACATCATGGTGAAATACTTAGCACATGCAGCATCACTAACATCTAACATATCCATAGCCATCTCATAACTCTCAATCCAAGCCTCTGGGAGCTGATCCGCTGTGTAGTTAGGCACCTTGCGAGGGCCCTTGAAATCCTTAGGCAAGCGCTCGTTGCATAGAGCCGGCACTAACACGACACACCCAAGGTTTTAGAGGTCACTCCTGCCTCCACAGACGCTGATGGATAAACCGGATATTGTTGTTGAGCCGCCAACTGAGTCGCCAGCTGAGCCGCTAGCTCCGCCTCATGTCGCGCTCTGCCCTGGTCCACCAAATCCTGAACATCATTACCAGCATGCGGCGGGTCAGGCCAACGAGGCTAATTGTTGTGCCGCTCACTACTTGACAGGACCAGTTCATCAATGTGCTTGTTATAACTCCAGCTTGGACGTGGTGTTGAATGGATACGATCGCGACTATATGAATAAGCCGCCTATAGAGCCACAGCCGTCTGAAGAAGTTCTCCGGCTCTCCGTATTTCCATCGCCGCTGGTGACCCATTCCGAATCGGGAGAGCCGCGAGTCGAGTAGCCGCAACTATCATGTTATCCAAAGTATTAGAAAAATGACCCAGAGGCGTAGGAACATGTTGAGGAGGGGTCAAATTCAAACGTGGGGGGCCTGTACCTCGTGGCTGAACCGGTTCTCTAGCCGCCGGCGCCTCAATGGCCTGATCCACACCAGGCAGGTTACTGGTTCCGGCCCCAGGCGTGTTGAAAAGGTTCCTCGCATCGTAAACCAGGGGTAACCGACTCACATGCCTTCTGTTAAAGATACCGTTTGATGCATCCCGATCCAAGCTCAATCGAAAGCTCTCTGCCTGAAGGTTCACGACCTCCCTCTGCAAGGCGGCTCGCTCCATTGCCATCCGGGTGTTCTTCGCATTTAGATCCTCCTTGGCTTGGGCTATCTCGTCACGTAATTTTTTAATGTCCGCGTTTTGCTGAGTTTGGTTCGCCGGGTTTACCTCCGCTGTTAACAATGTTGCCAAGGCATCCAATAGATCAGATAAAACTTGAGCCGGCGGTAGCACAGAGCCTCCTACCCCAGATGCCGTCACCGTTGCTGACCCGGAGATTATTACTACTGCAGTTGAACAATTCTGCACCGGCTGTGTACCGGCCATGAAGATCGCAACCCGGTTTGGTGGCTCGTAGGGGTCCGGAATACTGTCACCATCATAACAGCCCCCAATCCCACCATTCTGAACCTGATAGATGGAATTGGTCTCGCCGGTTGAGGACTCATCACCTGAGTAGACAACCGTCTCACCACCAGATTCAGATCCTCCTTCCATCTCTGCTCCTTAAACAAAGCCAACAAAGACATACTTCGGGGTGGCTCGAACCTTGGCGGGTCATGCCTGCTGAGCCGTCTCGACGATGTCGGTGCAGATGTCTGGCTCAGCCTCCGACTCACCAATCTTGCGAATGAAAACATGAATTCCGCCAAAGGGGGCCCGGTACCCGTACTCAATTGAGCCGGCCTCAGGGCCCCAGCCTGCGTCTTCGATGTAGAGCTTGCCGCGATGACTCTTAGTCATTCGGCCCATAGCGTATCCCTTGAGCCCTGCGAAGCTTCCCTTCAAGAACTTGAAACCACCATGCGCTAGCCCCACGATGGGCGCCAACTGTCGTGGAATTGTCATGGCCGATGCCGTAGCATGAGGACTTAGGTGTGGAGCCATTGCTACGAGGTTAGCTTGAAGGGGTAAAAACGGGACAAGGGACATAGAGAATTTACCCAGGTTCGGCCCCTCACAGCGAGGTAAAGGCCTACTCCTGCTTTAGGTTGTATTGCTTGGGTTTCGATTACTAGGGAGCGAATACGCCTGACCTCGACTTGTTGTTTCTTGTCTTACACCGCCGTTGGGTCTACCCCTTTATATACACAGGCTGATGCCCGGTGGCTTACAGAGTCCCGGCCGGCTCATACACATCGTGTTCGGCTCGGTGACAGAACTACACTTTCCTTAATAGACAAGTTAAACATATGGCGGTTTATGCCCGTGGGCCTCAAGTCTCCTCCGGGTCTTGGGCCTTCAATAAGATTGCTTCATGAACCTCCATCTTCAACATCTTCTTGGGCCTTCTCATTATGAACTGCCAGTGGTATGACCCGGCCCCTCCTGGGCGGGTCATACCCAATAGTCATATCCCCAACACAACTAGAATAAAAATGCCATACACTAATAAAACATTAGAGCCACGAGGCGATGCCATGCTGGTTACAGGAGCCAAGAAGAAAGATGCATCCATCGACGACGTCCACCTCCTTGACTCAAGGTGCCGGCCCACCGAACGACGGCTAAGTAGCAGCGGCTTACGTGGCCCGGTCGACGTGCTTATGCACACTGGCGTCCAAAGATTCTAGCCGCTGGAAGAAGGCCAGCATCTTTCTGTCCTCGCTGGCCTTGTAGTGGCATATGTAGACGATTTCCTTGTAGACGTGGATGTGAAGGTCGACGGTTTCTTGCATGACGAGGCGCTACGCGGCGAGCGCGGCCTCGAGGTGCACATTCTTTGTCGTGACCTCCGGCACCTACAGGGCCACCAGGGCTTGAAAGAGTTCGTCACCATGGAGGCCGATGAGAGTGGAAGGCAATGAGGAGCCTGGGCGCGCGGGCTGGAGCAGTATGACAAGGTCATCTGCGCTCTTCTTGACCGCGGTGAACTTGCGTATGGAGCGGACCATCATGTCGTCCATGCGAGAGGCGAAGCCGGCGTCGGTGAGGGCTATGACGCTGGCAGTCACCGGCACCGTCTGGAAAAGCTGCATGGTGTGGGGCCGTAGGCCGGCGTCTTGGATGATCTGGCACAACCGACTGCTGCTCGCGGCCATCGCCTCCATAAGTTCTTGTGGCTTCTAGTCACTTGATCTTGGATTGGAGTGAGCAGCGCAGAGACTAGGAGTACATGGATTGGAGTGGTGGGGCGCCTTTATATAAGAGTCCAAACTCTGTTGCATTCACATCGTGCTGGCTCTATTCTGCTTCTCCAATTAATTCCCTCTGCATGCTAATTGAGGATGAATCATTGACCGTTCAATGTCTCGAGAACCGCTACCCTCTCCCTCCTTGGCATTCAAGCCGTATCAATGTAAATGCGGGTCAAGAAGAGACTAGTCATTTACTACATTGTGCACCGTGACTGTGTGGGGGTGCGATGCGAACGGCACATGCATGTTGTACTTATTCCACATTCTCGTTTTGAACTCGTGACTTGTAGTAATGCTCATTTTTTAATATATAAGTTTGGTTGTCGCGCCAATATATACAGCACTCCCTCCATGTAGGTTGGGCTGCTGAAGTCAAAATTAGACACAGAACATGATGGCGACGGACCATTCTACCTCCGTCCTAGTTTATTTCTCCCCGTCGTAATCTGTGCCAAATTTTGACCATAAAACTAACAAAAGGTTCATGCATGTCACCAAAATTATATCATTGAAAACTATGTTCAAATACAAATCAAATGATAGAATTTTTGTTGGCATGCACTAACATTTTGTTAGTTAAATCTTTGGTCAAAATTTAACACAAATTATGGGACTAATAAAACAGAACCTAGGTAGTATAACAGGTCGAAGACCGTGATACTACATATAATTAATGCCAAATTAAGAGCAAGGGATCACACATGTCATTTACGACTAGAATAAAAATGCCATACACTAATAAAACATTAAGGCCACAAGGTGAGGCGATGTTGGTTACAGGAGGCAAGAGGAAAGATGCATCCATCAATGACGTCCACCTCCTCGACTCAGGGTGCCGGCCCACCGAACGGCGGCTAAATAGCAGCGGCTTTTGTGGCCAGGTCGACGTGCTTCTGAACAATGGCGTCCAAAGATTCCAGCCACTGGAAGAAGGCCAACGTCTTTCTGTCCTTGTTCGCCTTGTAGTGGCCTATGTAGACGATTTCCTCATAAACATGGATGTGCAGTTCGACGGTTTCTTGCATGGTGAGGCGTTGCGCGACGAGCGTGGCCTCGAGGTGCACATTCTTCGTCGCGACCTCCGGCAGCTGCAGGGCCACCAGTGCTTCAAAGAGTTCATCACCTTGGAGGCCGATGACGGTGGCAGGCAACGAGGAGCTTGGGCACGCGGGTTGGAGCAGTACGGCAAGGTCATCCACGCGCTTCTTGACGGCAGTGAACTTGCGGATGGAGTCGGCCATCATCTGGCACATGCGACAGGCGAAGCAGGCATCGACGAGGGCTATGACGCCAGCGGTCGCCAACATCGTCTAGAAACACTACGCGGTGCAGGGCCGTAGGCCAGCGTCTTGGACGATCCGGCACAACCGACTATCGCTCGCGTCCATCGACGCCATGGGTGCTTGTGGCTTCTGGTCACTTGGTCCTGGTCTTGGATTGGAGTGGGCAGTGTTGTGCAGAGACTAGGAGTAGATGGATTGGAGTGGTGGGGCGCCTTTATGAGAGTGCAAACTGCGTTGCATTCACATCATGCTGGCTCCATTCTGCTTCTCCACTTACTTACTCCTACCTCTGCAAGCTAATTGAATGCGAAGGCATCATTGACCATCCAATGTTTCAGGAACCGCTACCCTCTGCTTCGTTGGCATTCAAACCGTATCAACATAAATGCGTGTCAAAAAGAGACTAGTCAGTAGTAGTATACTCAATATTGTGCACTACGACCAAGCCGGAGAGGAAAATGAGAGAACTACGTATTTATTTACGGTCTAGATTTACTCATTTTGCTCCATGTGTACTCATTTTGGTCCGTATGTCACTTGTTGCAATCTCTAGAAAGGTAAATACTCCCTCTGTTTTTTATTTACTCTGCATAGTAGACTTGACTGAAGTCAAATTTTCATAAAGTTTGACCAAGTTTATAAAAAAATAATGTAAACATTTATCGCAACAAATATATATGATGTGAAAGTACATTCAATAAGAAATATAATTGTATTGATTTGTTATTGCTTATGTTAATATTTTTTTATAAACTTGGTCAAAGTTTATAAAGCTTGACTTTTACCAAAGTTAATACGCGGACAAAATAAAAACGGAGGGAGTATTTAGGAACGGAGGGAATAGTCCCTCCCTTTTGGTTTACAGGGCTATACTATTACTAAGAGCAAGTACAATAGTGGGCTTATAGCCTGCTTACATGGCAATTTTGTCTCATGCAAGAGCCTGGCTATATGCATGCTCCAAGGCCCCACACCACACCCCACCCCTACACAAAGAGTGCCATACGAGCGTTCGCAACTGCCATGTTCGGGTTGCACTTGGCTCTTCGCCTCTTCGAGAAGACGAACAATGATGTTACCACTTCTACAGTATTAGATCAACTGCTGCATGTCCATCCACCGCCTGCGGGAGGGATAGCTTGTTGTAGTAAGTAAAAGCATGTCCTTGTGTGCGAGCCACCGCATGCATGGGCGAGGGAGAGGGCGTGTAGTAGTAAAATCAAGCTTCTCCTCATTCTACGAGTTGTCGCGACACATCATGGCACTGGCCTCACATGCTTGCCTCTAAAAACTTGGCTAAAAGACCCGCAGTGTACAATATATTTGCTAGGACCTCTAACATTTACCCCACCACAAATTAAAATATATATTCCTTTCTTGACCAGATGAGCGTGCAAACTACAATCACCAGGATGACAGGTAGGGCCAGAAGATTATTTTAATCAAAAAAATGCTGAGACGGCCTCATAGCATGGAGCCGACTCCAACGATTTTAAGCTTAGAGGCATGGTACATGCTACCCTAGACTATGTCACTATACTACCTCCCCTACACATGAAACTGCCACACGAGTGTCCGGATTGCGTTGGCTCTTTACCTCTTCGTTAAGTCGAACAATGATGGTACAACTGTAGTGGAGTACTACTAGTATGCTTCTGGCCATCTAACACCGAATGAACTGATGCATGTCCATCGCGTGTGGGAGGTAGAGCGTGTAGCGAAAGCTTCTCCTAGTCCGGTGAGCCACCACACTCATGGGCGAGGGAGACGGTGTTGTAATCAAACTTCTCCTTGTTGTACGAGTTGACGCGACACATCAAAGCAGTGGACTCGATATGTTTCAATAATTTGTGTTTACCGATGCATTAATTACAACACATGCATGCATGCATGCCGTGACTTTCCTTTTGTTACTTGCATGTGTTGATTTAATGCACCTTGAAGTAGTATAAATATGTGATGGTAAGACTTTGTAATGCCCCGACCCTAAAGTGATAGATGGTTGTGCACGAGGAGGGCGAGATCATGCCGATAGAATAGGACCCGGCGATGGAGCTCTCTAGGGTCACTATGGACCTCACCTTGCTCCACTGCCCCTTGTGCCTCCGCCCCTTGAAGCCTCCAGTGTATGAGGTTCGAATACACCTCACCTATTCGGCTGATCGAGGAAGGTGCAGGTTTCTAGATTGATGTGTAGTTTTATTGATTTGTGCAGTGCAAGGGAAGGCACCTGGCTTGCACGGACTGTCGTGGCGAGCGCCCCAGGAACCAGTAGCAGTGCCAGAAGTGCAAGCGCGACGACGGCTTCAACGTGCGGAACACGGCGATGGATGTCATCCTCTCCTTGGTGAGGGTGGAGTGCCCACACGAAGACTGTGGTCTCTACGTCACTTACCACAAGCTTGCCGATCACTAGAGCGTGTGTCCCCTCGCCCTGCAAATGCCCCGTCCCGTCTGCGGCTATGAAGGCCCGCCACCGGCGCTCTCCCACCACATCAGCACCGTGCATCCCATACCCGTGCACAGGATCAAGTACGGCAAGGTGCTCCTGCTGCAATTGCAAGTGTCAGAGCCACGGCTCTTGTTGTTCGCGGAGGAGGATGGTTGCGCGTTTTCTTGGTAGGCGGCATGCTCTACATCGGCGCGTCTATTGCCGTGTCGGTTGTCTGCATCAGAGCGGGGGCGTCCCCACTGCCGCACTACGCGGCTAAGTTGTGGGCGAATGGCCCACCGAGGGAGCCCAAAGGAAGGACCGATGCCGTCAAGGTGGAAATCGAGGTGACAAACAACAAGGATCCTGACAACGTCACCGTGCAGGAGCCGACCTTCTTCATAGTTCCGCCCAAGCTGCTAGCTAGGGCTGGGTTGTCAAGTATGGTGTCCCTCATTCAGATTGACAAGCTCACCTCCTAGATGATTCTAGAGTTCCTTCTTTTTATCTTAGTAATATGGTAACATAGGGGTTAGCTCGATCTACTTTAGCTTAAGAGATAGTGGGTTTTGGTGGCGATGCAGCAATTACTTCGACATCAGATCAGCAGTTAAAGTAATTTCCAATAGTCAAACAGATATTTTGTGTCTATTGGATATAAAGATCTTTTGTGTAAGAAGTATAAGTAGCTTATAAGCTTGTTTCAGGAAGTGTTGCATACTTGTGCGAGTTGACGCGACACATCAAAGTAGTTCTACTACTAGTAGTACTCACCCGCCTGCTCACCAGGCAGACGAAGCTCGTGTCGTGTTGGTGCCGTGTGCGGTCCTCACATTAACCAAAACCTCACGCCTCCAGCTTAGCCTCCGCGTTTTAAACTTCTCAACCTCAAGGCCAAGGAGCAACGAGAACCTATTATAGAGCCAATCGGATGGTTGAGAACACAATTCATAGCTATAGATGCGTGTGTGAGAGAGGACGAGTGCGTGCATGCACCTCTTCTCTTCGTGTAAAACGTACTAGACTCAGAGTACAAGTGTATGATGGTGGCATCAACCTATGGAGCTAGAGATGGTGTGTGCGAGAATTCTTGAGAGACTAGGTGTGTGCGTGGGAAAGAGGGAGAGAGATGATATGTGTCGATGTAATGCGTGTGAAAAAAAGACTAGTCTATAGCTCACCACGAGGCTATTCCTGCTGAATGCCCCAATAACCGTAAGATATGTATCTGACGGTGCCAGTTATAGCACATACACAGCAGTAGAAAAAGAAGTACCATGGCATATTACAAAGCTGCTACACCACGGCCGAGAACACGTGCCCACGTTACGCCATCCGAGAATAGTGCTGCACTTCGAAACTAGAACCGTCAATAAATTTTGAGCTTGCGACTCATCACATTCCAAATTACTACCACACTATATTTAATTGCAAACATGTTCACCCCGATCACAACCTAAACGGTTTCCCACTTAGGAGCGTATTAGTACTTGGTTATAAATACTACTATGCCAAGATGACTGCACATTCCTCCTCAACTCCTCATCCACAAAAACAAACAAGTCATTCAACATCATTCCCTTGCATCTGCCATGGCCAGCATGAGCTCTGGGTCGAGAGACTACCAACAGGGAGAGGCGAGCATGGAAGCGGAAGCACAAGATATGTCCCGCCTCGCCGTGAAAGCAGCCGACATGTCTCGCTGAGCGGCAGTAGCAGCACAGAGGTCCCGCCGCGTTGCCAAAGCATCACGGAGGTCCCGCCGCGCCATCGATGCAGTAGACTAGTTTGGTCGTGCTGCGGAAGCAGCAGAGATGTCCTGTCGCGCCGTGAATCCAGCAGAGATGTCCTCCCGCACCACGGCGGCCTGGGAAAATGTCTCGCGCGCAGGCGAGGTCTGTTACAGGCGCATGCATGCGATCTTCCATAGCCAGATGGATCAGATCTCCGCCTTGGCAAGGTTGCAGGAGGACATGAAAGCCTCGTTTCAATAGGCTATCGGCGTCATCCGGCAACTAGGGGCGGGAAATGCGAAGCTTCGGGCCGAGCGCGACCTGCTGAGGGCGAAGATCGTCGGAACGGAGGAGACCGCTGCCTTGATGAAGAGGATGTGCGTCATCGTCAAGAAACTTATGGACTAGAATGCCATGCTCTGCATCGAGCGCAAAAGGCTGGTGGAGGAATCCATGGATGCTGCCAAGCAGCGTATTAAGGACATGAAACTGACGAAAGAGATCATCGCTGCTCGCCTCAAGAACTAGTCTCCGCGACCTGCAGCTCATCAACAAAGTAGAGATTAGCAAGCCAGATCATTGTATGTGTCTTCCTTCTTATTTTGCCCTTGTGTTTCGGGTGTAGCCGCATGTGGCTTTTTTAATTATCTTCCTAAATATGTAAGACAATTATTATCCACTGTCGTCGTCCTTATATATTCATCAGTCTTGCTATAAGTCGCAGTAGATGTTATATAGGTCCGTTGGATCTTACATCAAGATCCGTGCAAAATTTTCTTTTCAGATTTTCTTTTCTCTCTCTTAAATCTCAGTCGAGTGAGACATAGCCGCGCCATTAAATAGGGGCTCGGGCGCCATTAATGGAGACATTGGGAGAGAGATGGGTGGCAGATGGAGTCAAAGGGCTCTCCTCCCAATAAGCACGCGCAGGGGTCTGATCGCACGCCTCCCATACTCAATAGCTGCCTGAACGGCGCCTCCTAGCTAATAAAAAAAGGATGCATGGGGGCACGTAAATGGTAAGTAGAACGCCCACGGTTTCAATAATACTTGTGTTTCCGATTGTAACATGATAGCACTTGTTCCAAAATGACTTTGTTGATTGTTAATGTGTGTGGCTTCGCAAATTGGACAACAAAATTAGCACAACATGTTCGTGCCATGTCATGACACCAAGCCAAGTTTCATGATTTTCATGCGTGTTTTGGATTTACAGGAATTAAAAAAACCAAGTTTCTCAATGTTTCCGGCCGAGCCACGACGCGCAGATGTTTGAATTTCATTCCCATTTCTTGCATGAGACCTAGAAATTTACCCGAGGACACACATGTGATTTTTGAACCAACTTTGGTGCACTGGAGCATGTGCTTGTAGTTCAAATTTGAATTATGCACATTAAATGACCAGAAACTCAATTAATGTATAAAAACGCCAAATGAATCCGGAATAATTCCAAAATTTAACACGACACTCATATAATTCTATGTTGCCTATGTAAAGAAAATCAAGGGGGGCAGCGTATATCATTTCGCACAAAAAGGTGACACATTCCCTCTTAGAACCATGAGCCTTCTTGAGAAAAGCTCCGGTTTGCAAGAAGCTTATACCAAAACTTGTTCCAATTCGGCCAAAAAATTTACCCCGGCATGTTTGTACCATGACATGATACCATGCCAAATTTCATGATTTCCAGGCGAGTTTTGGATTTACAGGAATTCAAAAACCAAGTTTCTCAATGTTCTCGGCTGAGCCACGACGCCCAGATGTTTGAATTTCATTCCCATTGCTTGCATGGGACCTAGAAATTCACCCAAGGACACACATGTTATTTTTGAACCAACTTTGGTACACTGGAGCATGTGCCTGTAGTTCAAAATTGAATTATGCACATTAAATGACCGAAGCTCAATTAATGTATAAAAAAGGCCAAATGAAACCGGGACTAATCCCAAAATTTAACACGACACTCATATAGTTGTATGTTGCCTCTGTAAAGAAGATCAAGGGGGGCAACGTATATCATTTCGCACATAAAGGTGACACGTTCCCTCACAGAACCATGAGCCTTCTTGAGAGAAGCTCCTGTTTACAAGAAGCTTATACCAAAACTTGTTCCAATTCGGCCAAGTTTTTTACCACAGCTTGTTAGTGCCATGACATGACACCATGCCAAGTTTCATGATTTCCAGGCGAGTTTTGTATTTACGGGAATTCAAAAACCAAGTTTCTCAATGGTCTCGGCCAAGTCACGACACCCAGATGTTTGAATTTCATTCCCATTTCTTGCATGTGACCTAGAAATTCACCCAAGGACACACATGTGATTTCTCAACCAACTTTGGTGCACCGGAGCATGTGCTTGCAGTTCAAATTTGAATTATGCACACTAAATGTCCAGAAACTCAATTAATGTAACAAAAAAGGCCAAATGAACCCAGAATAATTCCAAAATTAAACAAAATGTAAACTTAATTAATATCTTCTCTATGTGGGGCATTTGATAAATGTCTATTATATATGTTTTCTACCCTATTCAAATTTAGTAGATATGACAGTTTGATGCTCTCACATAATCTATTATTGACACTATAGGGGATGTTGATTCCTATCAACTACCATATCCTAAAGGTTAAAACAGGTACATAATCATCTTCTCTGTTTTGCACAGCGCAGTACCAACCCCTATACGATGATGCACATTAAACTGTTGATACGGGTTTTATGTAAACAGTGGCTTGAAGTTAATTTTCATATTGTTTGAAATTGTGTTAATAAAGATTTTTTTTAAGAATATTGTTTGCTGATGTTGTCGGATGTGTATATAAAATATGCCTTTTTTCCTCCCGTTGAAACGCACGGGCATGTTTGCTAGTGTATAGAAAAGGCCAAACGAACCCGGAATAATTCCAAAATTTAACATGGCACTCAAATAGTCATATGTTGCCTCTGTAAAGAAAATCAGGGGGAGGCAGCGTATATCATGTTGCACACAAAGGTGACACATTCCCTCTCGGAACCACGAGGCTTGTTGAGAGAATCTCCGGTTTGCAAGAAGCTTATACCAAAACTTGTCCCAATTACGCCAAAAAATATACATATGAAAACGGTGTTTAGATTATCCCGAACATCTTGCTACCTAGACCAATGTACTATGATTTGAATTCATAATAAAATGGATACAAGTATTTGAACTGGAGATCGTATGGTACATGTAGTTCATAGTGAAATATGATTACTGCTATATGCATGTTTTCTGTTATCAAGATAATATTTAAATGATGGTATAACTTGACAACAATCGTATTCAAATAAGGAAAATTGATTCAAATTTAGTCCACATGGTAGACGACGATATATACGTTCATAGGGTGGAGTAAAATGTTCATATAAGATGGAAGATCAAAATGTAGGACTACATCCATTATAAACCGCAAGGTCACCAAACGATATATTCAAATTCAACATAACATGGATTCAAAAATTAAAATTCGCGATCCTGGCATTTCTAATCATATAAAAAGGGACATGACTCTTTCTTGTGGTGGGAATTGATTTATTTTTTGTTGTTGTTGAGGGAAGTGTGAATTGACTTGGTACTGTACAGGGTAATATTGTTCTCCCGATTTTTTTTTCACATTTTTTGTGTAGTTTTTCAATGGCATTTATAGCAATGTAGCAAAAGGGGACATGACTCTCTTGTTTCTTGTATGAATTTTTTTTGTACACGTTAAGTTTGTTTTGCCGAACATGGAATCTGCGCCTTGTTATCCCGAAATTTTCAAGCTCCAGTATCTTTTGTCTCTTATGTTGTGAAACTCTCGCCTCTTCAACTCGTGCTGCGCCTTGTTATCCCAAAATTTTGAGACGCGCGAAAACTCCCTCCTCATCCGAAATCGGTCCTGCAGCCCAGACATGCGAAATCCCCCTTCTACCCCTCATCTGGAAATGCCACTTCGACGTCGCCTGGTCAAAACCGGTGGGGGTACGTTGGAAACTTACCCTACATTTCGGACAAGCGTGTCCCTAAGCCATGGCTCCCCCTACCTTCTCCTTCACCCCCCACACATTAGTACACTAAGGCCGCCAAAACCTGCAAAACCCCATGCTCCTTTGTCAGACTCCCGACCGCCGCCAAGCCGGAGACTCTTCCCGACGATGCCGTCCACCACAACAGCTCGCCGTCCTTCATCCACCGCACCAGATGAGGATCTGTCGTCGATCTCGTCGTCCCGCCGGATCTGCCACCCCATCCTCCACCTCCAAGGAGCTTCCCTGATGTTTGCCTTGTCTATCGCGCCACCTCAATCCCCACGGCGTCGTCTTGACCTGCCCCACCGGAACCGCAGCACCCGCACTAGTTCCTCCGATGAAGCCGAGGCCTACTCGGTGTGTCGGCGTTCTAGGAATGGGGGTCCCCAGACTTGCCTGCCTGCGGCCTGCGGCGTGGCTCAAAGGAGGCCCAGCACGGCCCATCTTCATCAACACAAGCTCAAGACCCTCGCGAGGGGCCAAGCCTCGCGGGGCGGACGACAAGGAGCTTCCTCAGGCACGGCCTCGTCAGGCTGGCTCACGAGGAGGCGGAGAGTTCAAGGCAGGGTACCTCGCGAGGTGCCCATGACGCAAGCCATTACGGCCAAGGGCGCCAGTCGGGCGCCAACCCACGTAGTGTCCTCCTTTCCTCTTTGGTGCAAAGGGAGCAAGCGCAGGCGAGAGCATCAAGCAAAGGCATCCACTTCGGTGCAACGAGACCAAGACCAGCCCAACGGCAGGGGAGAAGTCATTGTGGAGCCCAAGTAGGCGTCACCACCAGAGCCTTTGACAGGCGAGGACCAACTTTGGTCAGGATAAGTGTACCCGCTGTTCCCCTTCAAAATGGCCAATTGTTGGCGCCCTTCCCGCTCAATATTTGGGAAGAGGCCCAGGGCCTTTGCCTATAAATAGGACTAGCCACCCCCAGGGTAGAGGGGGAGAGACCAGAGCTAGCATCGAGAATCCAAGGGCCAGAACCAAGTAGCACCAGCAAAGAATAGACCCTCGCGAGGTTGTTCTTCCTTGCATTGTTCATCACCAGCCCAAGAGGCAATCCACCACACCACACACTGGAGTAGGGTATTACACCACAATGGTGGCTTGAACCAGTATAAATCTTGTGTCTCTTGTGTTGTTCTATTTGGTAGTTTAGATCCTAGCGATTCGGCGAGGAACAGGCAGGCAGAGGGTTGAATCTCCGAACACACCCCAGAGTTCGAACTTCAAGGGTCTGCCGGAACCCGAAATCCGACATTTGGCACGCCAGGTAGGGGTGCACCGGAATTTGCCTTCAGTCGTCTCGTTCTTCTCCGACCGTTGCATCCATGTCTGACGCTCGTCGGGCTCACGCCGAGCGCCGAGCCACCCTTGCTTCCCGCGTCGCCTAGACGGCCCCCGTCGGGCAGCACCCTCGTTGTTCCCCGTCACCTGCCGTCAACGCCGCCATCGGCCCGGCGGGGAACGGGCAGCAAGCATCATCCCAGCATTTCCCCATGACCTCTTGGGAAGAGCCATGCGGCCTCTTCCTCACCCACCCCGTCGCGCCGGCTCCCTCGGTCGTCGCGGCCCTCCTGGGCGGCTCGCAGGCGCCACCCTCCAGCCACCACGTCAAGCCGTTCGTCCGCCGGGTCGGCACCGCCTCCGTGCGGCACGGGGCTCCCCGGGGCCGGTCGGAGCCATCGGCTAAGCTGACCTTCAGCTCCGAGGACCACCCCACCAACTCGGCCTACTCAGGCGTGCTCCCCATGCTCTGCACGCCTACCATCTGCCAGGTGGCCATCACCAGGACCCTCGTCGACGGTGGCGTGGGCCTCATCATGCTCTCAGTTGAGGCCTTCAACCTTCTCTGCATACCCCGGGAGCGGCTGCAACCCAACCGGCCTTTCTCGGGCGTCGGAGGCGGGTTGTCCAGCTCCTTGGGGCAGATCCGACTCCCGGTAACTTTCGGCACCTATGATAATTTCCGCACGGAGCTGGTCGATTTCGACATCGCTCCCATCGGCCTCCCCTACAATGCCATCCTCGGCTATCCAGCATTGGCCAAATTCATGTACGTGACTCACCCGACGTACAACCTCATGAAGATGCCCGGGAGCAACGGCGTCCTTACCGTGCCCGGGGACTCCGAAGGTGCTCTGCGAGTACTCAAGCTCGTTGTCAAGACGGCGGCGGTGGCGCGGCCCGTCGACGCAGCAAACCCCAAGCCCAAGGGGGCTGCGCCGACCAAGAAGAAGCAGTTGTTCACCCAGGACAAGGCAGAGACCAAGTAGGTACCTATCAACGAGGACGGGTCCACTAACACTACTTTCACCATAGGCGCCAACCTCGAGCCCGAGCAGGAGGAAGCCCTGGTCAAGTTCCTGCATGCAAACAAGAAGGTGTTCGCCTGGGAGCCCGATCAGTTGGCAGGGATCCCACGGGGCGTAATCGAGCACCACCTCAACGTGTGTCCCAACGTGCGCCCCGTGAAGCAGAAGGCGAGGAGGCAGTCCACTGAAAAGCAGGCCTTCATCGTCCAGGAGACCCGCAAGCTAGAAGCCGCGGGGGTTATTCGCGAGGTCCGATACCCAGATTGGTTGGCCAACCCTGTGGTTGTGCCAAAGAAGGGAGGGAAGGAACCCATGTGTGTTGACTTCACCAACCTCAACAAAGCATGCCCGCAAGATCCGTTCCCGCTCCCTCACATCGATCAGATCGTTGATTCCACCGGTGAGTGTGACCTGTTATGCTTCATGGATGCCTTCTCCGGGTATCACCAGATCAAGATGGCGGTCGAAGACGTGGAGAAGACGGCCTTCCTGACCCCGTGTGGGGTGTACTGCTATACATGCATGCCGTTCGGACTGCGCAACACGGGGGCAACCTTTCAGTGGCTCATGCACATCACCTTGGGCCCGCAGCTCGGAAGAATGTGGAGGCTTACGTCGACGACATCGTAGTGAAGTCTTGCGAGGCCAAGACCCTGATACAAGACCTGGAGGAGACCTTTGCGAGCCTCAACGCAATGAGCCTGCGGCTAAACCCAGAGAAGTGTGTGTTTGGAGTCCCCTCGGGCAAGCTCTTGGGCTTCCTCGTGTCCCACCGAGGCATCGAGGCCAACCCAGAAAAGGTCAACGCAGTCGAGGACATGAGCCCACCAAAGACCCTCAGAGAAATGCAGAAGCTCACGGGGCGCGTGACTGCGCTGGGCGCTTCATCTCCAGGTTAGGAGAGCGAGCGCTGCCTTTCTTTCAGCTGATGAAGAAGAAAGGGCCCTTTGAATAGACTGAAGAAGCCGACAAAGCGTTCCAAGATCTCAAGAGATACTTGACCAGCCCTCCGGTGATGGTGGCCCCACGCCCTCAAGAGCCCTTAGTACTCTATCTCGCCACCACTCCTTACTCCGCCAGCGCGGCTCTGGTGGCAGTTAGGGAGGAGCATCGGACCAAAGCCACGGCTGCTGCACGTGTCAAGGCAAAGCAGGACAAAAAAGGACTCGCAGAGGTCGCAACCACAGCTGAGGAGGATTAGCCGCCGCAGGGAAGCGCGCCGGAAGCGGAGGAAGCTCTTCCCCCAGGCAACCAACCTCCGGAGGCCCCGTTGCCTCAGCGGGCGCCACAGCCTCCGGAGGGCACCACCAGCGCCGACGCTCCAAGCCTCCTCGAGCACCCGGTGTACTTCGTCAGCACGGTGTTGCGAGATGCGACGACATGGTACCCGATGCCGCAGAAGCTCCTCCTCGCGCTGTTGGTGGCCTCGCGTAAGCTGCGGCACTACTTCCAGGGTCACCTGATCAAGGTTGTCTCGGCATACCCCTTGGAAAGGGTGCTTAGGAGCCCTAACTCGGCCGGAAGAGTCGCTGAGTGGAACATTGAATTGCAAGCATTTCAGCTTGAATTCAGTATGACCAGGGTCATCAAGGGTGCCGCGCTAGCGGATTTTGTGGCTGAATGGACGGAGGCACCGGACCTCAAGGCCGACGAGGACCGATCACTCTCCCCAGGAAGCGAGGCGCCCGAAGGCCGGGTCATGTACTTCGTGTTGGGGAACGTAGCAGAAATTCAAAATTTTCCTACGTGTCACCAAGATCTATCTATGGAGAGACTAGCAACGAGGGGAAGGAGAGTGCATCTACATACCCTTGTAGATCGCTAAGCGGAAGCGTTCAAGTGAACAGGGTTGATGGAGTCGTACTCATCGTGATTCAGATCACCGATGATCCTAGTGCCGAACGGACGGCACCTCCGCGTTCAACACACGTACAGCTCGACGATGTCTCCCACGCCTTGATCCAGCAAGGAGAGAGGGAGAGGTTGAGGAAGACTCCATCCAGCAGCAGCACAACGGCGTGGTGGTGATGGAGGAGCGTGGCAATCCTGCGGGGCTTCGCCAAGCACCTACGGGAGAGGAGGAGGTGTCACGGGAGGGAGGGAGGCGCCAAGGGCTCAGGTATGGATGCCCTCCCTCCCCTCCACTATATATAGGGGCAGGGGAGAGGGGGGAGGCGCAGCCTTGCCCCTTCCTCCAAGGAAGGGGTGCGGCTAAGAGGGGGGAGGAGTCCATCCTCCCCAAGGCACCTCGGAGGTGCCTTCCCCCTTTAGGACTCTCCCCTTTTTCCTATATCTTGGCGCATGGGCCTCTAGGGGCTGGTGCCCTTGGCCCATGTAGGCCAAGGCGCACCCCCTACAGCCCATGTGGCCCCCCGGGGCAGGTGGCCCCACCCGGTGGGCCCCCGGGACCCTTCCGGTGGTCCCGGTACAATACCGATGACCCCGAAACTTGTCCCGATGGCCGAAACAGGACTTCCTATATATAAATCTTTACCTCCGGACCATTCTGGAACTCCTCGTGACGTCCGGGATCTCATCCGGGGCTCTGAACAACATTCG
Source organism: Triticum aestivum (assembly GCF_018294505.1). Taxonomy (NCBI): domain Eukaryota; kingdom Viridiplantae; phylum Streptophyta; class Magnoliopsida; order Poales; family Poaceae; genus Triticum; species Triticum aestivum. Next base: position 426,459,167 of record NC_057801.1, on the reverse strand, counting down.
GTAACCACATACAAGCTTCCTTTATAACCCTAGCGTGATCGAACCTTAAGTGTGTAGACCCTACGGGTTCGGGAGACATGTAGTCATGACCGAGATGTTCTCCGGTCAATAACCAACAGCGGGATCTGGATACCCATGTTGGCTCCCACATGTTCCACGATGATCTCATCGGATGAACCACGATGTCAAGGACTCAATCGATCCCGTATACTATTCCCTTTGTCTAGCGGTATGGTACTTGCCCGAGATTCGATCGTCGGTATACCGATACCTTGTTCAATCTCGTTACCGGCAAGTCTCTTTACTCGTTCCGTAACACATCATCCCGTGATCAACCCCTTGGACACATTGTGCACATTATGATGATGTCCTACCGAGTGGGCCCAGAGATACCTCTCCGTTTACACGGAGTGACAAAATCCCAATCTCGATTCGTGCCAACCCAACAGACACTTTCAGAGATACCCGTAGTGTACCTTTATAGCCACCCAGTTACGTTGTGACGTTTGGCACACCCAAAGCACTCCTACGGTATCCGGGAGTTGCACAATCTCATGGTCTAAGGAAATGATACTTGACATTAGAAAAGCTTTAGCATACGAACTACATGATCTTGTGCTAGGCTTAGGATTGGGTCTTGTCCATCACATCATTCTCCTAATGATGTGATCCCATTATCAACGACATCCAATATCCATGGTCAGGAAACCGTAACCATCTATTGATTAACGAGCTAGTCAACTAGAGGCTTACTAGGGACATGGTGTTGTCTATGTATCCACACATGTATCTGAGTTTCCTATCAATACAATTCTAGCATGGATAATAAACGATTATCATGAACAAGGAAATATAATAATAATAAATTTATTATTGCCTCTAGGGCATATTTCCAACAGTCTCCCACTTGCACTAGAGTCAATAATCTAGTTCACATCGATATGTGATTAACACTTAAGGTCACATCCCCATGTGACTAACACCCAAAGAGTTTACTAGAGTCAATAATCTAGTTCACATTTACCATGTGATTAATACTCGATGAGTTCTGGGTTTGATCATGTTATGCTTGTGAGAGAGGTTATAGTCAACGGGTCTGAACCTTTCAGATCCGTGTGTGCTTTACAAATCTCTATGTCATCTCCTAGATGCAGCTACCACGTTCTATTTGGAGCTATTCCAAATAACTGTTCTACTTGGAGCTATTCTAAATTGTTGCTCCATTATACGTATCCGGTATCTCTACTCAGAGCTATCTGGATAGGTGTTAAGCTTGCATCGACGTAACCCTTTACGACGAACTCTTTTACCACCTCCATAATTGAGAAAATTCCTTAGTCCACTAGTTACTAAGGATAACTTTGACCGCTGTCCTGTGATCCATTCTTGGATCACTCTTGTACCCCTTGACTGACTCATGGTAAAGCACACTTCAGGTGCGGTACACAGCATAGCATACTGTAGAGCCTATGTCTTAAGCATAGGGGACGACCTTCGTTCCTTTCTCTCTATTCTGCCATGGTCGAGCTTTAAGTCTTAACTTCATACCTTACAACTCAGGCAAGAACTCCTTCTTTGACTGATCCATCTTGAACACCTTCAAGATCACGTCAAGGCATGTGCTCATTTGAAAGTACTATTAAGCGTTTTGATCTATCCTTATAGATCTTGATGCTCAATGTTCAAGTAGCTTAATCCAGGTTTTCCATTGAAAACACTTTCCAAATAACCCTATATGCTTTCCAGAAATTCTACGTCATTTCTGATCATTAATATGTCAACAACATATACTCATCAGAAATTCTATAGTGCTCCCACTCACTTCTTTGGAAATACAAGTTTCTCATAAACTTTGTATACACCCAAAATCTTTGATCATCATCAAAGCATACATTCCAACTCCGAGATGCTCACTCCAGTCCTCAGAAGGATTGCTGGAGCTTTGCATACTTATTAGCATATTTCAGGATAGACAAAACCTTCCGGTTGTATCACATACAACCTTTCCTCAAGAATCGTCGAGGAAACAATGTTTTGACATCCTATCTGCAAGATTTCATAAATAATGCAGTAATTGCTAATATAATTCCAACAGACTCTTAGCATCGCTACGAGTGAGAAAGTCTCATCGTAGTCAACTCCTTGAACTTGTCGAAAAACATCTTAACGACAAGTCGAGCTTTCTCAATGGTGACACTTACCATCATTGTCTGTCTTCCTTTCAAAATCCATATGTACCTAACAGCCTTACGACCATCAAGTAGTTCTTCCAAAGTCTACACTTTGTTTTCATACATGGATCCTCTCTCGGGTTTTATGGCCTTGAGCCATTTATCGGAATCCGGGCCCACCATCGCTTCTCCATAGCTCGTAGGTTCATTGTTGTCTAGCAACATGACTTCCAAGACAGGATTACTGTACCACTCTGAAGTAGTACGTATCCTTGTCACCCTACGAGGTTCGGTAGTGACTTGATCCGAAACTTCATGATCACTATCATAAGCTTCCACTTCAATTGGTGTAGGTGCCACAGGAACAACTTCCTGTGCCCTGTCACACACTAGTTGAAGAGACGGTTCAATAACCTCATCAAGTCTCCACCATCCTCCCACTCAATTCTTTCGAGAGAAACTTTTCCTCGAGAAAGGACCCGATTCTAGAAACAATCCATATTGCTTTCGGATCTGAAATAGGAGGTATACCCAACTGTTTTTGGGTTTCCTATGAAGATGCATTTTATCCGCTTTGGGTTCGAGCTTATCAACCTGAAACTTTTTCATATAAGCGTCGCAGCCCCAAACTTTTAAGAAACGACAACTTAGGTTTCTCTAAACCATAATTCATACGGTGTCATCTCATCGGAATTACGTGGTGCCCTATTTAAAGTGAATGTGGTTGTCTCTAATGCCTAACCCATGAACGATAGTGGTAACTCGATAAGAGACATCATGGTATGCACCATATCCAGTAGGGTGCAACTATGACATTTGGACACACCATCACACTATGGTGTTCCAGGCTGTATCAGTTGTGAAACAATTTCCACAATGTCTTAATTCTGTGCCAAACTCGTAATTCAGATATTCCTCTCTATGATCATATCATAGATCTTTTATCCTCTTGTCACGATGATCTTTCAACTTCACACTGAAATTACTTGAACCTTTCAATAATTCAGACTTGTGATTCATCAAGTAAATATACTCAACATCTACTCGAATCATCTGTGAAGTAAGAACATAACGATATTCACTGCATGCCTCAACACTCATTGGACTGCACACATCAAAATGTGTTACTTCCAACAAGTTGCTATCTTGTTCCATCTTACTGAAAACGAGGCTTTTCAGTCATCTTGCCCATGTGGTATGATTTGCATGTCCCAAGTGATTCAAAATCAAGTGAGTCAAAACGGTCCATTTGCATGGAGTTTCTTCATGCATATACACCAATAGACATGGTTCGCATGTCTCAAACTTTTCAAAAACGAGTGAGCCCAAAGATCCATCAATATGGAGCTTCTTCATGCGTTTTATACCGATATGACTTACGTGGCAGTGCCACAAGTAGGTGGTACTATCATTACTATCTTTTGGCATGAACATGTGTATCACTACGATCGAGATTTAATAAACCATTCATTTTAGGTGTAAGACCATTGAAGGTATTATTCAAATAAACAGAGTAACCATTATTCTCCTTAAATGAATAACCGTATTGCGATAGACGTAATCCAATCATGTCTATGCTCAACGCAAACACCAAATAACAATTATTTAGGTTTAACACCAATCTCTTTGGTAGAGGGAGCGTGCGATGCTTGATCATATCAAGCTTGGAAAAACTTCCAACACATATCGTCAGCTCACCTTTAGCTAGTCTCCGTTTATTCCGTAGCCTTTTGTTTCGAGTTACTAACACTTAGCAACCGAACCGGTATCTAATACCCTGGTGCTACTAGGAGTACTAGCAAAGTACACATTAACACAATGTATATCCAATATACTTCTATCGACCTTGCCAGCCTTCTTATCTACCAAGTATCTAGGGTAATTCTGCTCTAGTGGTTGTTCCCCTTATTACAGAAGCACTTAGTCTCGGGTTTGGGTTTTACCTTGGGTTTCTTCACTAGAGCAGCAGCTGATTTGCCGTTTCATGAAGTATCCCTTCTTGCCCTTGCCCTTCTTGAAACTAGTGGTTTCACCAACCATCAACAATTGATGCTCCTTCTTGATTTCTACTTTCACGGTGTCAAACATCGTGAATACCTCAAGGATCATCATATCTATCCCTGATATGTTATAGTTCATCACGAAGCTCTAACAGCTTGGTGGCAATGACTTTGGAGAACCATCACTGTCTTATCTGGAAGATCAACTCCCACTCGATTCAAATGATTGTTGTACTCAGACAATCTGAGCACAAGCTCAACAATTGAGCTTTTCTCCTTAGTTTGCAGGTTAAGAAAGTCATCGGAGGTCTTATACCTCTTGACATGGGCACGAGCCTGAAATCCCAATTTCAGCCCTCAAAACATCTCATATGTTTCGCGACGTTTCAAAAACGTCTTTGGTGCCTCTACTCTAAACCGTTTAACTGAACTATCACGTAGTTATCAAAACGTGTATGTCAGATGTTCGCAACAACCACAGACAACGTTCGAGGTTCAGCACACTGAGCGGTGCATTAAGGACATAAGCCTTCTATGAAGCAATGAGGACAATCCTCAGTTTACGGACCTAGTCCGCATAATTGCTACTATCAACTTTCAACTAATTTTTCTCTAGGAACATATCTAAACAGTAGAACTATAGCGTGAGCTACGACATAATTTGCAAAAACCTTTTGACTATGTTCAGGATAATTAAGTTCATCTTATGAACTCCCACTCAGATAGACATCCCTCTAGTCATCTAAGTGATTACATGATCCGAGTCAAACTAGGCCGTGTCCGATCATCACGTGAGACGGACTAGTCATCATCGGTGAACATCTTCATGTTGATCGTATCTTCTATACGACTCATGTTCGACCTTTCGGTCTCCGTGTTCCGAGGCCATGTCTGTACATGCTAGGCTCGTCAAGTTAACCCTAAGTGTTTCGCGTGTGTAAATCTGTCTTACACCCGTTGTATGTGAATGTTAGAATCTAACACCCGATCATCACGTGGTGCTTCGAAACACGAACTGTCGCAACGGTGCACAGTTAGGGGAGAACACTTCTTGAAATTGTTGTAAGGGATCATCTTATTTACTACCGTCGTTCTAAGAAATAAGATGTATAAACATGATAAACATCACATGCAATCAAATAGTGACATGATATGGCCATCATCACTTTGCTCCTTTTGATCTCCATCTTCGGGGCTCCATGATCATCATCATCACCGGCATGACACCATGATCTCCATCATCATGATCTCCATCATTGTGTCTTCATGAAGTTGCCTCGCCAACTATTACTTCTACTACTATGGCTAACGGTTAGCAATAAAGTAAAGTAATTACATGACGTTTAAGTTGACACGCAGGTCACAAATAAATAAAGACAACTCCTATGGCTCCTGCCGGTTGTCATACTCATCGACATGCAAGTCGTGATTCCTATTACAAGAACATGATCAATCTCATACATCACATATATCATTCATCACATCCTTTTTGGCCATATCACATCACATAGCATACCCTGCAAAAACAAGTTAGACGTCCTCTAATTGTTGTTTGCATGTTTTACGTGGCTGCTATGGGTTTCTAGCAAGAACGTTTCTTACCTACGCATGAACCACAACGTGATATGCCAATTGCTATTTACCCTTCATAAGGACCCTTTTCATCGAATCCGATCCGACTAAAGTGGGAGAGACAGACACCCGCCGGCCACCTTATGCAACTAGTGCATGTTTGTCGGTGGAACCGGTCTCACGTAAGCGTACGTGTAAGGTTGGTCCGGGCCGCTTCATCCCACGATGCCGCCGAATCAAGATAAGACTAGTAACGGCAAGCATATTGAACAATATCGACGCCCACAACTACTTTGTGTTCGACTCGTGCAAAGAATCTACGCAATAGACCTAGCTCATGATGCCACTGTTGGGGAACGTAGCAGAAATTCAAAATTTTCCTACGTGTCACCAAGATCTATCTATGGAGAGACTAGCAACGAGGGGAAGGAGAGTGCATCTACATACCATTGTAGATCGCTAAGCGGAAGCGTTCAAGTGAACGTGGTTGATGGAGTCGTACTCGTCGTGATTCAGATCACCGATGATCCTAGTGCCGAACGGACGGCACCTCCGCATTCAACACACGTACAGCTCGACGATGTCTCCCACGCCTTGATCCAGCAAGGAGAGAGGGAGAGGTTGAGGAAGACTCCATCCAGCAGTAGCACAACGGCATGGTGGTGATGGAGGAGCGTGGCAATCCTGCAGGGCTTCGCCAAGCACCTACGGGAGAGGAGGAGGTGTCACGGGAGGGAGGGAGGCGCCAAGGGCTCAGGTATGGATGCCCTCCCTCCCCTCCACTATATATAGGGGAAGGGGAGAGGGGGGAGGCGCAGCCTTGCCCCTTCCTCCAAGGAAGGGGTGCGGCTAAGAGGGGGGAGGAGTCCATCCTCCCCAAGGCACCTCGGAGGTGCCTTCCCCCTTTAGGACTCTCCCCTTTTTCCTATATCTTGGCGCATGGGCCTCTAGGGGCTGGTGCCCTTGGCCCATGTAGGCCAAGGCGCACCCCCTACAGCCCATGTGGCCCCCCGGGGCAGGTGGCCCCACCCGGTGGGCCCCCGGGACCCTTCCGGTGGTCCCGGTACAATACTGATGACCCCGAAACTTGTCCCGATGGCCGAAACAGGACTTCCTATATATAAATCTTTACCTCCGGACCATTCTGGAACTCCTCGTGACGTCCGGGATCTCATCCGGGACTCCGAACAACATTCGGTAACCACATACAAGCTTCCTTTATAACCCTAGCGTCATCGAACCTTAAGTGTGTAGACCCTACGGGTTCGGGAGACATGTAGTCATGACCGAGATGTTCTCCAGTCAATAACCAACAGCGGGATCTGGATACCCATGTTGGCTCCCACATGTTCCACGATGATCTCATCGGATGAACCACGATGTCAAGGACTCAATCGATCCTGTATACTATTCCCTTTGTCTACCGGTATGGTACTTGCCCGAGATTCGATCGTCGGTATACCGATACCTTGTTCAATCTCATTACCGGCAAGTCTCTTTACTCGTTCCGTAACACATCATCCCGTGATCAACCCCTTGGTCACATTGTGCACATTATGATGATGTCCTACCGAGTGGGCCCAGAGATACCTCTCCGTTTACACGGAGTGACAAAATCCCAATCTCGATTCGTGCCAACCCAACAGACACTTTCAGAGATACCCGTAGTGTACCTTTATAGCCACCCAGTTACGTTGTGACGTTTGGCACACCCAAAGCACTCCTACGGTATCCGGGAGTTGCACAATCTCATGGTCTAAGGAAATGATACTTGACATTAGAAAAGCTTTAGCATACGAACTACATGATCTTGTGCTAGGCTTAGGATTGGGTCTTGTCCATCACATCATTCTCCTAATGATGTGATCCCGTTATCAATGACATCCAATATCCATGGTCAGGAAACCGTAACGATCTATTGATTAACGAGCTAGTCAACTAGAGGCTTACTAGGGACATGGTGTTGTCTATGTATCCACACACATGTATCTGAGTTTCCTATCAATACAATTCTAGCATGGATAATAAACGATTATCATGAACAAGGAAATATAATAATAATCAATTTATTATTGCCTCTAGGGCATATTTCCAACACTTCGACGGGGCGTTCTCCAGGCATGGCGCTGGGGCTGGGGCGGTGCTCATATCTCCCACTCAGGACAAGCTGTACTACACCGTGCAGCTCTGCTTCCAGCAGGGCAAAAAGGTCTCCAACAATATAGCAGAGTACGAGGGACTGATAGCGGGCCTGAAGGCCGGCGCTGCCTTGGGAGTGAAGCGTCTTACTATCAAGGGCGATTCACAGCTCCTTGTCAATTTCTCCAACAAGGTATACGAGCCAAGAGATGAGCACATGGAGGCTTACCTTGCGGAGGTCCGCAGGATGGAGAAGCAGTTCTGGGGCTTGGAGCTACAGCATGTGCCCCACGACACTAATCAAGAGGCCGACGACATTGCCAAACGAGCCTCCAGGCGGCTGCCCCAGGAGCCGGGCGTCTTCGAGGAATGGCTCTTCAAGCCCTCGGCCATGCCATCATTGTCGAGCACAGCACAGCCTCGGCTAGAGCTTACTCAGCCACCTGCCTTGGGAGCCCCAGCCTGTGGCCCGGCCTCAGGAGCACGCCTGCTCCTAACGATGGAGCCTCAGGAGGGGTGCTCGATCACAGAGCTCCGGAACTACTTAACACAAGGAACCCTGCCGGAGGAGGAGGAAGCAGAGCGTGTGACGCGGCAAGCCACAGCGTACTGCATCAGGGATGGAGAGCTCTACCGGAAACGACCGAATGATGTGTCCCTGCGCTGCATCACCAGGGAGCAAGGGAAAGAACTGCTGGCAGATATACACGGTGGAGACTGTGGGCATCATTCGTCGTCACAGACCCTCATCGGCAAGGCGTTCCGCAGCGCTTTCTATTGGCCTACTATGCACAATGACGTTGTCGAGCTTGTGAAGGCTTGCGAGGCCTGCCAATTCCATGCCAAGCAGATCCATCAGCCAGCAGGAGGTCTGCAAACCATACCCCTCACGTGGCCACTTGCAGTCTGGGGGCTGGATATCCTGGGCCCTTTTCCTCGGGCGCCAGGGGGCTATCGCTACCTCTACGTCGCCGTGGACATGTTCACCAAGTGGGCCGAAGTCGAGGCCGTCCGCACCATCCCAGCTGGTTCCGCGGTCAAGTTCATCAAGGGCATCGTGAGCCGGTTCGGGGTGCAGAACCGCATCATCACTGACAACGGTTCGCAGTTCACCAGTAACCTTTTCAAAACGTACTGTACTAACCTTGGAACGCAGATATGCTACGCTTCGGTGGCGCACCCCCAAAGCAACGGCCAGGCCGAGTGGGCCAACGCAGAAGTCCTGAGGGGCCTCAAGACCAGGACGTTCAAGAAGAAACTGGAGGCCTGCGGCAGAGGTTGGTATGACGAGCTTCAGTCCGTGTTGTGGTCCATCCGCACAACCGCGACCAAGCCGACTGGGGAGACCCCCTTCTTCTTGGTCTACGGAGCCGAAGCGGTCCTCCCTCACGAGGTCATGCGTCGATCCGCGCGGGTCCTGGCGTTCGATGAGACGCTGCAGGACGCCATGCGGGGGACGAACCTCGTGCTAGGCGAGGAGCATCATCGAGAAGCTGCGCTGCGAGCGGCAAGATACCAGCAGGCACTCCGGCGATACCACTGCCGCAACATCCGCCCCAGAACTCTCGAGGTAGGGGACCTCGTGCTCCGGTGGGTCCTCTCCAGGGAGGGACTGCATAAGCTCTCTCCTATGTGGGAAGGCCCGTTCAAGGTTTTTCATGTTTCCAGGCCCGGCTCCGTGCACTTGGAGACTCGGGAGGGAGTACCTATACAGAATGCGTGGAACATCCAGCACCTCTAGAGGATTTACCCCTAAAAAGGCCCAGAGCCTGTGAAGAAGGCAAATGCCTGTGAAGCTCATCTTTTTGGAAAAGGCCCAGAGCATGTGAAGAAGGCAAATGCCTGTGAAGCTCATCTTTTTGGAAAAGGCCCAGAGCCCTGTGAAGAAGGCAAATGCCTGTGAAGCTCATCTTTTTGGAAAAGGCCCAGAGCCTGTGAAGAAGGCAAATGCCTGTGAAGCCCATCTTTTTGGAAAAGGCCCAGAGCCTGTGAAGAAGGCAAATGCCTGTGAAGCTATCGCGTTTTGGAAAAGGCCCGGAGCCTGTGAAGAGGGCCAATGCCCGTGAAGCTTGCTTCCCCGAAGAAAGGCCTGGAGCCTGTGAAGAAGGCCAACGCCTGTGAAGCTAGCCACCCGTGACACTCTCACGTAATAATGAGTTGGGGCTGTACACGCCCCGGGGTGCGGGCCTTAGGCCCTGGGGCTCCCTCCCATGCCCAGTGGCAGCACTTAGCTCCGCACTGGTGAGAAGACGTCGAAGACTAGACTAGGTGCCGGACGCGGCTTTTTCATTTGCTTTCTGCAGTTGGCTAGTTCATTCTCATTTGGAGTTTTATCGAAACTATCGCCGCCTTTTGACCTATGGTTCTTAGACTTTTTCGCTCTCCTGCCTCGATTTCTCTTACGCGGGGGCTCGCAAGGTGGAAGCCCCGGGAGCCCTCGCGAGTGTTCCTGCCCCTATCGCTCAGGTTTTCACGGCCCAGGTCCACTACCGAAGCGCCCCTCCAGACCATGCCTCACGGGCACCACGACACGAATGCAGGGCCTGGGTCGGTCGCCCCCACGGCTGAGACTAGAGACTACTTGCGAATGGGCATGCAACAGAAAGGAACAATGCTGGAATAACAAAAACAGTGCGATGATTGGCGACGTTAACCCAAACACGCCCCCTCGGGGCCACACATTGCTGTCTTTTTGCGCAGGCGAAAAGAAAGGAAAGAACAAAAGCAGGTAAAAGCTCGTCCCGCGCCAGCCCTCATGGAAGACTCGGGCTGCCTCTGGAGCTCAGGCGGACTCCCTCTCGCGCTTCACCGGGGCGCGACGGCGGGTAGACCCACTGCCGCCCTCCAAGCGGGCGCGACGGTGTGGAGGATGACTGCGGCCGCTGCTAGAAGGGTCGCTACCCGAAGAAGAGCTGGTGAAGCTTGAGGAGTCACGGGCGCCGCCAACCGCTCGTGCGCTGTCCTCTCCATCCTCGTCGAGGCTGAGTCCCCGGCCGCGGTCGTCATCTTCAGGGCAGCACCCTGCACAGCGACCATCTTCCCCAAACACCCTCACGTAGAGGGTGGCGTCGCCGTCGAACTTGAAGTGTAGAGAGCACCAGCGGCGGAGACCACGCGCGCGAGCAAACGTCTGCCAGCCGCGGGTCAGGGCCAGGTTCCCGGCAGTGGAGACCTCCAGCGAAGCCCACGAGGCCCGGCTGCAGCAGCCATCTGCCTGGAGCCAGAGGCCACCCAAGGCACCAGCTGGGAGCTCACCTAGGAGGAAGCAAGGAAGCTGAAGCCGGGCACCGGTCGGCTCCACCGCCCACACAATGAATTCCGGCAGCACCTCCGCAGTATGGAGGCGCGGCCTCGGGGGTCGCACGGCCGGAACACGCCCGCCAACCATGGCCAGCCGCTCATTGTTGCACAGAGAGCCACCTCCACGACCGCGGGGGGCCGCCGTGGAGGCCACAGGATGTTTGCGAGGGCGACCTCGACCGCGCTTGGGCAGGGGAGAGGTAGACTCGACCTTGCGAGCCTTTCCTTTCTCTGCGGCCGAGAACTTCCTTGGTGGAGCCATGAAGAAGAAGGAGAAGCAAGAGGGGATAGGCTGGAAGGGCGCGCGCTGTTCCATACTTATAGCCGGCGAAGGCCAACCGTCGACCTTCACGATCGCAGGTAATCATGACCCTCTTTGCATGCCGGGACTTGTCGAATCCGTGCGGTTACCAAGGCGTCATGGGGAAGCGGAGGCGCCCACGTCCAATCAACCGCCACGCGGCGCTCAAGGCCGCAGGCTGTTAGGGCCCGCGACGCTTCGCACTTGCATTTTCGCCTCTCTGCTCGGCCAAGTCCGGGCGTGCCGTGGGCCCGGGGGCTACTGTCGGCATTCTGGGAACGGGGTTCCCCAGACTTGCCTGCCTGCGGCCTGCGGCGTGGCTCAAAGGAGGCCCATCATGGCCCATCTTCATCAACACAAGCTCAAGACCCTCGCGAGGGGCCAAGCCTCGCGGGGCGGACGACAAGGAGCTTCCTCAGGCACGGCCTCGTCCGGCTGGCTCATGAGGAGGCAGAGAGTTCAAGGCGGGGTACCTCGTGAGGTGCCCATGACGCAAGCCATGACGACCAAGGGCGCCAATCAGGTGCCAACCCGCGCAGTGTCCTCCTTTCCTCTTTGGTGCAAAGGGAGCAAGCGCAGGCGAGAGCATCAAGCAAAGGCATCCATTCGGTGCAACGAGACCAAGACCAGCCCAACGGCAGGGGAGAAGTCATTGTGGAGCCCAAGCAGGCGTCACCACCAGAGCCTTTGACAGGCGAGGACCAACTTTGGTCAGGATAAGTGTACCCGTTGTTCCCCTTCAAAATGGCCAATTGTTGGCACCATTCCCGCTCAATATTTGGGAAGAGGCCCAGTGCCTTTGCCTATAAATAGGACTAGCCACCCCCAGGGTAGAGGGGGAGAGACCAGAGCTAGCATCGAGAATCCAAGGGCCAGAACCAAGTAGCACCAGCAAAGAACAAACCCTCGCGAGGCTGTTCTTCCTTGTATTGTTCATCACCAGCCCAAGAGGCAATCCACCACACCACACACTGTAGTAGGGTATTACACCACAATGGTGGCATGAACCCGTATAAATCTTGTGTCTCTTGTGTTGTTCTGTTTGGTAGTTTAGATCCTAGCGATTCGGCGAGGAACAGGCAGGCAGAGGGTTGAATCTCCGCGCGCACCCCAGAGTTCGAACCTCAAGGGTCTGCCGGAACCCGAAATCCGACACGGTGCCACCAAGGAGGCTCTGCACTCACTTCTACATTTTATCTTTTATTCGATCTCACGGGGCTATCGGTGCTCGATACCTAGCAACCATGGCGGGTCTCCATCGATGGCGCCATTGCCGGCCACTTCATACACGGCGTCTCTCCCCCATGTCATTGCTTCCTCGGCGGATAATTCAACACTGGCACTAGCTGATGTTGCTCCGGCTCTCGCTCGCGCTGCCGCTCTGCTCTTGATGTCGGTAACACTGCTGCACTGCTCTTGCTTTCGTTCGTGTTGCTACTCTGCGATGCTATTTCTGTCAATCTTGATGCTGCTCCGCTCTTGCTCTCGTTTGTGTTGCTTCTCTGCTCTTTCTCTCGCTCGTGCAGCTGCTGCTGCATGACCTCCCGTAGCTACATGAGTTGCTGCTTTAGCACTCGCTCGCGGTGCCGCTGCACAAGTTGCTCTATGCTAGTGTGTTCCCTGCTCGAGCGGCTGCTGATTTAGATCACTACTTCTCTCCTACTAGTGCTCGAATGCCCTAAACTTCTATTGCAATGCTCTGCCACTAGTTCAATCAGTTTTGACAGTAAAATTCAGTTTCTTTAGTTAAGTTCAGAGTGAACAGTATTTACAGCATCTGTGGGAGCGGCTGTGGCGCGGCTGATGCATTTTACATCTAGCACTTTTTGGTGATGTATTTTACATCATCTATTGTAGATGATATTTGAGTCCCACTTCAGATTAACATTGTCTGTCTTGTCCTGCTTCAGCCTCGTCGTCGTACACCTTACCGGAGATGCTCCAACGATGGAACCGTCAATCACAGTGGAGCAGTACCCTCAGCGCCGTATCCAGAGGCCTCAGATCTTCTTCCCTGGCTCCGACAGTCACACCAGCATCACCATCGTCCACGTCCAACCCAATGATGTTGAGGTCGACAAGGCTATGCCAAAGAGGATGTACACTCGTCGCATCACTGTGTTACTCTGCATTCATGTCGGTCCCACAGGGATCCTTTGGTTCAAAGCAGTTGCAAATCTCGAAATAAATGAATCATGGTCACAAAGTTAACAGGGAGAAAACTAAATGCTCTTTTGAACCACAATTTTAATCAGTTTAGCAAGATAGCCATTATATGATACTAATGTGGACCAAATCTAAGCTCATAAAATATTTCGAGGGCAGGCTTCAGCCTGTTGAAGACTGCCTACTAGAATCACCATTGGTTCAAAGAAAAAGTGAAGGAAAACATGGGAATTGGAAACTTTACTATGGTACTACTATTCTTGCATTTGGTCAGAAGGAATGGAGCAAAGCAAAACTGGAGGATTTTTTTTCCATTGGTGTCTCTTTTGAAGAAAAAACGTAGGAATTTTAATATCCACTTGGACGTCCTTTTCAAATTAATATGCATGAAGAACAGGACTAATTGCATTACTGGCATAGCATTACTGGCATAAGAAGATTCTTATTTTTTTCATTTTCACATGGTTTGACTTTAATTTGACTTTGTTTCTCCATTCCTGTGTTCTTTCAATTCATGTGAACCAAACACCCGGGTTGACATAAATCCTATGTTTGCTGCTCTACTTTGCACGTGCATTCCTATCCTACTCCTGTGTTTTTCATGTCCCTATGTTTATAGACCTCCAATTCTAAGGATCCCTTACAGATTTACTTCATTTTTAGATTGGTGTCAAAGAAAACTCTGTGTGTTATGTCCTGCTCTTGTTGTGCCATCATCCACCCCACCAGAGGTGCACCATCGACGGAAGCGTTCACTGTAGCAGAGATTCCCCCTCCAGACTTTCTTTCGCCGCCTCATATCATCTTCCCCGTTGCCGGCAACCAGACCAACTGCATTACCATCATCGACTGAGCAGATGAACCTAAGGACTACACAGTTCCGGAAGAGAGGTCGCACTCTTTCGTGTCTGTGTACATTATACATCGATTATTATTACCTGCCACTTTATCGTCCTGTTTACCTCTTAGACTCCAACTTAGGTCCAAACTAATGTTAAAAATTGAGTTTTAAAATGCTTGTGGGCACATATCAAGGCAGCAACGAATAGTATCTGTCTACTATCTGGCTCATCTGGGTTCTTCTATGTTGTTCATGTTGGGTGGGCAACAAAGAGTAGATGATCCATTATCTATCTTTTTGAACTGAAGCTATAATATACCTGCTATCATTAGTTTTGGATCTAGCAACTCGTTTGCTACCATAAGTCTTGATTTCTGCATGCACCCGTTAGGCCTTACATAATCTAACTATGATTTTTTATTATGCATGTCAGTTATTGTACACAATCGTACTGCACATGTAGATAAAAAGAGAAGACCGCTGCGTGGGAATATAATGTCATGCAGACGCTGCTCCATTGTGGTGAAGTGGGCCCCCCTCCCGCCATTCCAGATTGTATTCCACAGGAAGATAACTGTTCAGAAGGGGATTCAGAGGGAGCCGACCACACCTATTTACTCCCTGAGGTGTTTTCTCTAACCTGGCAAGTTGATGTTGGTCATATCATGCATATGGCGCTTCGCATTGCTTACATTATACATCTTATATGTCATCAGCTTAGTTTAGATTTGCTTTGTGTGAATGCCACCTGTTTGGTTTCTATATCATAATCCCACCATTCCTAAATATTTGTATTTTTAGATATTTCAACAAGTGACTACATATGGAGAAAATGAGTGAATCTACAATCTAAAATATGTCTATATACATCCGTCTATGGTAGTCCATTTGAAATCTCTAAAAAGACAAATATTTAGAACAGAGGGAGTATATGGGAATTATGCAATGCCATCTTCTTTAGCTAGGCATCATATGCGTTAATCATGCAATGCCATCCTATTTAGCTAGTAATCATATATGTGAATTGTATCATGCCATATTTTTTCATAATGTATTCCATTTGTCAACAATGTTTATACATTCATCTACTCTTCCTGTGCATCAGCCATTTGAGTCGATCATGGGAAAATCTGGAGTGAAAAAAAGGTCTTTTGAGAAGTCAGTGCTACCTGTCGATGCAGATTTCTTGCTGGTTACAGATAGCTACTCAGAGGAGGATTCAGAGACAGATGACCAGTCATATTCCCCCCCCCCCCGCGAGGTGCATGCTCTAACTTGGCAGGGTTATATTGCTCATATCATGCATATGGTGTCTTGCATTGCCATGCCATCTACTTAGATTAGACATGCTTTGTGTGAATGCCTCCTATTTGCTTTCTATATCAGATATGTGAATTATGCAATGCCATATTTTTCAGCTAGTTATCATATATGTGAATTATGCACCACCATGTAGTCAGGCATCATATATGTGAATTATCTCATGCCATCCTTTTTTTCATTATGTATTCTATTTGTCGACAATCTGTGTATATTGAACTACTCTTCATGTTTATCAGCCATTTGAGCCAGTTATGGAAAAATCAGGAGTCAAAACAAGGTCTTCAGAGTAGGGAATGGTACCTGTTGAAGCATATATCTCGATGGTTACAGGTAGCTCCTTAGAGGAGTATTCAGAGACATATGAACAGTCCTATATCCTATCTGAGGTGTATGCTCTAATTTGCAATGTTTATATTTCTCATATCATGCATATGGTGTCTTGCATTGCTTAGTTTAGACGTCATATGCACAATATTCAATTCCATCTGCTTAGTTTAGAGATCATACATGCGAGTGCCAGCTGCTTAGTATATGAATGAATTATGTCAACTATATCATGCCATCCTATATACTTAGACAACATGTATGTGAATTATTTCATCCCAACCTATTTTAGAAACACAACATATAGTTTTGTCCTGTCTTCCTGTTTAGATACTCATCATATGTTGAATTATGCCACTATATCCTGTTAAGTTATCCATCAAATATCTGAAACTGTGTCATGCTATCCTATTTAGTTAGCCATCATATATGTGAAATTGTGTCATGCAGTCCTGTTTGGTTAGACAACATATATGTGAATTACCACATCTGTCTGTCATACAATGTCTGCACGTTCAATTTATTGTGTTGTTTATTAGCCATTTGAATTGGAGGAGGTGATGGCAGTATCTAAGGGAGGAAAAGCCCATTCTTCACAAAAGACGGTGCTACCCGTCGATGCAGATAGAACCATGGTTGTAGTCGGCCCATGAACTAGCCCCACCACACATAATCGGGAGTCTTCCAGATTGCGCACATACACCGTTGGACAGAGAACCGGCTACAACCCACCTAACCCCAACCCGAAGGATAGTAACCCACTTCTAGTTGGCACAACACCATGTCTACCATAGAGTAACCCCACACGAGCAGTTTGTAAAGCAACTGCAATGCCCAAAGCACGAAGACCACTAATGTCTGCTAGGACTAGGTCGGTATTTCCCCAAAGAGGAAGGGATGATGCAACACAGCGACGCTAGGTATTTCCCTCAGTGATGAGAACAAGTTTATCGAACCAGTAGGAGAACCAAGCAACACTACATAAACATCACCTGCACACAAATAACAAATACTCGCAACCCGGCGTATTAAATGGGTTGTTAATCCCTTTCGGATAACGGCATCCGAAATTGGTAAACGGACGTGAGAGAGTTGTAAATATTGATAGATCAAATGCCAAATAAAATAAAGTGCAGCAAGGTATTTTTGTATTTTTAATTTAATAGATCTGAAAATAAAAGCAAAGGAAAATAGATCACGAAGGCAAATATAATACAGAAGAGAACCGGGGGCTGTAGGTTACACTAGTGGCTTCTCTCGAGAAAAATAGCAAACGGTGGGTGAACAAATTACTGTTGGGCAATTGATAGAATTTCAAATAATCATGACGATATCTAGGCAATGATCATTATATAGGCATCACATCCAAGATTAGTAGACCGACTCCTGCCTGCATCTACTACTATTACTCCACACATCGACCGCTATCCAGCATGCATCTAGTGTATTAAGTTCATCGAGTAATGGAGTAATGCAATAAGAACAATGACATGATGTAGACAAGATCTATTTATGTAAAAATATACCCCATCTTGTTATCCTTAATGGCAATGATACATACGTCTCGCTTCCCCTTCTGTCACTGGGATCAAGCACCGTAAGATCGAACCCGTCACAAAGCACCTCTTCCCATTGCAAGATAAATAGATCAAATTGGCCAAAAGAACAAATATCGGAGAAGATATACGAGGCTATAAGCAATCATGCATATAAGAGATCAAAGAAGACTCAAATAACTTTCATGGATAAAAAGATAGATCTGATCATAAACTCAAAGTTCATCGGATCCCAACAAACACACCGTAAAAAGAGTTACATCATATGGATCTCTAAGAGACCATTGTATTGAGAATCAAAAGAGAGAGAGAGAGGAAGCCATCTAGCTACTAACTACGGACTCGTAGGTCTACAAAGAACTACTCACGCATCATTGGAGAGGCACCAATGGGCATGATGAACCCCTCCGTAATGGTGTCTAGATTGGATCTGGTGTTTCTGGAACTTGCGGGGATGGAAATTATTTTCGTCAACTCCCCTATGGTTTCTGGAATATTGGGGTATTTATAGAGTTACGAGGCGGTTCGGGGGGCACCCGAGGTGGGCACAACCCATATGGGTGCGCCTGGGACCCCTGGTGGGTTGTGCTCACCTCGGAGCACCCCCTGGGTGCTTCTTCGACCCAGTGTATGTCTTTTGGTCCAAAAAATCCACAAAAAGTTTCGTTGTGTTTGGACTCCGTTTGATACTGATTTCCTGCGATGTAAATAACATGCAAAAAACAACAACTGGCACTTGAAACTATGCCAATATATTAGTACCAAAAAATGATATAAAATGACTATAAAATGATTATAAAACATCTAAGAATGATAATATAACAGCATGGAACAATCAAAAATTATAGATACGTTGGAGACGTATCAGCATCCCCAATCTTAATTCCTTCTCGTCCTCGAGTAGGTAATTGATAAAAATAGAATTTTTGATGAGGAATGCTGCCTAACATGTTCATCACATATTCTTTTCTTTGTAGCATGGACATTTGGACTTTTATATGGTTCAAAGAAATAGTCTAGTTTTGACATGAGACTTAAATACTCAAGCATATCAACAAGCAACCATGTCTTTCAAAATATCAATGCTAAAATAAGTTAGCTCTAGCCCATCATGCTCAATCATTGATCCATTCATGAAACACACTCGCATATTAGCTACACCCAATGCTCAAGTACGATCATAGTGCCCCCCTAGTTGGTGCTTTATAAGAGAAGATCAGACTCAAATTGAAAATAAAAATTGCATAAAGTAAAAGAAAGGCCCTTCGTGAAGGGAAGTAGGGATTTGTAGAGGTGCCAGAGCTCAAAGAGAAAATTATAGAGATAAAAACATTTTGGGAGGCATGCTTTTCTAGTCAACAAGAACGATCGAGAAGTTCCCAATACTTTCCATGCTAGATATATCATAGGTGGTTCCCAAACAGAAATTGAAGTTTATTCCTTTTTCAACCATACTTTCACTTTCCATGGCTAGCCGTATCCACGGTTGCCCTCCATACCAACACTTTCCAAGGAATTTATCATTTGACAACATAAAGTAATTTCATTTTTCATTTCGGGACTGGGCATCCCTAATACCATTGCCTTACTCTCGTGCAATGACAAGTGAATAAAAACTCATCATGAGAATAGCATATCTAGCATGGAAATATATTAGCCACCCCCTACCGCTTTAGGAGTGGTACGAGCTCACAAAAGAGAAATTTATTTTGAAAATTAGAGATGGCACATGCAAATTTGCTTAGAATGGCATGGAAATACCGCATATAGGTAGGTATGCTGGACTCATGTGGCAAAACTGGTTTAAAGGATTTTGGATGCACAAGTAGTAGTCATACTTAGTGCAAAATGAAGGCTAGCAAAAGATTAAGAAGCGACCAACCAAGAAACAAATAATCTCATAAGCGCATTAAGCATAATTAACACCGAATAATGCACCACAAGTAGGATGTAATTTCATTGCATAACTATTGATTTTCGTGCTTGCATGGGAATCACAAACCTTAACACCACTATTCTTACTAAAGCATAATTACTCATCAACATCACATCATCATATCTCAAAATATTACAAGGAATCAAGTTTATTTTATCCAATGATCTTCATGAAAGTTTTTATTATATCCTCCTTGGATATCTATCACTTTGGGACTAATTTTCATGTGTTGATTTTGATAAGCTCAAACAAATATAATGAAGATCATGAGCATAATATTTCTTTCTCTCAAATTAATTTAGCTGAAGCAAGAGAGAATTTCTTAAAAAAGATTACTAACTCCCAAATAAATCTAATTGAAGCATGAGAGCATTTCTTCAAAAATAACAAAGCACACCGTGCTAAAAAAGATACAAGTGAAGCACTAGAGCAATTCCATAGCTCATAATATAAGTGAAGCATAGAGAGCAATTCTAACAAGTCATGGCATCATTTTAGCTCTCTCAAATAGGTGTGTCCAGCAAGGATTCATGACTTAAAACAAAAGGCAAAACAAGCAAAGACTCATATCATACAAGACGCTCCAAGCAAAACTCATAGTATGTGACGAATAAAAATATAGTTCCGAGTAAAATACCGATGGTCGTTAGAAGAAAGAGGGGATGACACTCGGGCATCCCCAAGCTTAGTTGCTTGCTTCTCTTTGGATAATACCTTGGGATGCCATTGGCATCCCCAATCTTTAGGCTCTTCTTACTCCTTATTCCTTCATCCATCGTAACATCACCCAAAACTTGAAATTTTCAATCACACAAAACTCAACAAAACCTTCATGAGATCCGTTAGTATGAGAAAGCAAATCACTACTATAAGTGTTGTAGCAAACCAATTCATATTTTATTCTTATATTATATATATTGTATTCCAACTTTTCTATGGAAAAAACTCTTCAAAGAAAATCATAGAATCATCAAAACAAGCACACAACGCAAACAAAACAGAATCTATCAAAAACAGAACAGTCTGTAGCAATCTGAAAACTTTGAATACTTCTGTAACTCCAAAAGTTCTGAAAAATTAGGACGACGTGAGAAATCGGTATATCAATCCTGTGTAAAAAAATTTAGAGCAAAAACATGTTTCTGTGATTTATGAAAATTATTTTCGTGAGTGCAAAAGTTTCTATTTTTCAACAAGATCAAATCAACTATCATCGAACAAGATCCTAAAGGCTTTGCATGGCACAAACACTAATTAAAACACAAAAAACACAATCATAGTAGTAGCATAATTTTTCTAACACTCAAGAAAATAAATCAAAAAGCAAAAATAAGTTTGGGTTGCCTCTCAACAAGCGCTATCATTTTACGCCCCTAGCTAGGCATAAAGCAAGGATCTAAGTTTTGTCATCCTTCTTCTTAATTTCCTTAAAGGTATTTTCATCATTAGGTTTTGTAAAACCAACATAGAGTATATTATCCATAGAAACCTTAGCACTATCAAGTTGCTTATCATCATAACCTCTCTGATTTCCGGCAACAATCCAAGAATAATGTTGATTGACATTATTAAGAACTTGTTGGATTATATCTAAAACAGGGACTTCCTTTTTAAGATTGTCATTAATGATTTGATTATCCCCAAGCAAATTTATTAACGCATAATCACTATTATAGAGAATTTCATCTCTCATGGGTTTTTCATGATTCGTACCATAAAAATCAAAGATTTCCCTAGCTTCCCGTATTATGTAGTCAAACCCATTCATAAGAACAAGAGTGGCCAACTTTTTAGCCTTGGGATTCTTTAGGATAGGTAGCTCAAAAAACAATCTTTGTAAGGTAGGATGAGTAGGGATAAATTTATTTTCAAGTTTCAGAACTAGTGCTGAAATAGCTTCCGCATAAGATTTAGTCCTCTTAAGTATAGGAACATCATCAAGACTTCAATTTCCAACACAACTGATAAATTCTTGGATATGTTCTTTTCCCATAACATTCCCTTGCCCCAAAACAAAGGTTTTAGCATCCAGATTGCCAGAATGTCCAATTTTAGGAGTCAGGCCATCATCTGTTTCTGCCATACCAAAGTCACTCATGATTGCAACCAAATGAGGTAGATCTGATGAGAAAACGGCGGACGAAAAGAGGGCGAATAAAATGGCAAATTTTTGTGAAGTGGGGGAGAGGAAAAAGAGATGCAAATGGCAAAGAATGTAATTGTGAGGAGATGAGATTTGTGATTAGGAACCTGGTAGATGTTGATGATGTCTCCCCGGCAACAACGCTAGAAATTCCTTTTGATGTATGCTAGGACTATGTCGGTATTTCCCCGAAGAGGAAGGGATGATGCAGCACAACGATGGTAGGTATTTCCCTCAGTTATGAGATCAAGGTTATCGAACCAGTAGGAGAACCAAGCAACACTACGTAAACATCACTTGCACACAAATAACAAATACTCGCAACCTGACGTATTAAAGGGATTGCCAATCCCTTTTGGGTAACGGTACCAGAAATTGGCAAACGGACGCGAGAGAGTTGTAAATATTGATAGATCGAACGCCAAATAAAATAAAGTGCAACAAGGTATTTTTGTATTTTTGGTTTAATAAATCTGAAAATAAAAGCAAAGGAAAATAGATCACAAAGCCAAATATAATAAAAAAGAACCCAGGGGTCGTAGGTTTCACTAGTGCCTTCTCTCAAGAAAAATAGCAAACGGTTGGTGAAAAAATTACTATTGGGAAATTGATAGAACTTCAAATAATCATGACGATATCCAGGCAATGATCATTCTATAGGCATCATGTCCAATATTAGTAGACCGACTCCTGCATGCATCTACTACTATTACTCCACACATCAACCGCTATCCAGCAGGCATCTAGTGTATTAAGTTCATGGAGAAACGGGGTAATGCAATAAGAATGATGACATGATGTAGACAAGATCTATTTATGTAGAAATAGACCCCATCTTGTTATCTTTAATGGCAACTATACATACATGTCGATTCCCCTTCTGTCACTAGGCTCAAGCACCATAAGATTGAACCCATCACAAAAGCACCTCTTCCCATTGCAAGATAAATAGATCAAGTTGGCCAAAAGACCCAAATATTGGAGAAGAAATACGAGGCGAGAAGCAATCATGCATATAAGAGATCAAAGAAGACTCAAATAACTTTCATGGGTAAAAAGATAGACCTGATCATAAACTCAAAGTTCATCGGATCCCAACAAACACACCGCAAAAAGAGCTACATCATATGGATCTCCAAGAGACCATTGTATTGAGAATCAAAAGAGAGAGAGAGAGAGAGAGAGAGAGAGAGAGAGAGGAAGCCATCTATCTAGTAACTACGGACCCATAGGTCTACAAAGAACTACTCACGCATCATCGGAGAGGCACCAATGGGCATGATGAACCCCTCCATGATGGTATCTAGATTGGATCTGGTGTTTCTATAACTTGCGGTGGCTGGAATTGATTTTCGTCGACTCCCCTAGGGTTTATGGAATATTGGGGTATTTATAGAGTAAAGAGGCGGTTCAGGGGCACTTGAGATGGGCACAACCCACCTGGGCGCGCCTGGGCCCCCGGGCACGCCCTGGTGGGTTGTGCTCCCCTCGGAGTACCCCACCCCCCGGTGCTTCTCCGGCCCACCAGATGTCTTCTGGTCCAAAAAATCCACAAAAAGTTTTGCTGCATTTAGACTCCGTTTGATATTGATTTCCTGCAATGTAAAAAACATGCAGAAAATAGCAACTGGCACTTGGCACTATGTCAATAGGTTAGTACCAAAAAATGATATAAAATGACCATGAAATGATTGTAAAACATCCAAGAATGATAATATAACAGCATGGAATAATCAAAAGTCATGGATATGTTGGAGACGTATCAACCATCACAGCGAACCCAAACTCCACGTTTAAAGAAGAAGAGCAACTGTTCTCAGGTCAGATTCCGTAGCTATGGTCCATACTCCTTTGTTGTTGCATCACTGTATTTACTCATACCAACTACTTTCGAATTTGAAGGATCCAATTGAAACTCCAATTGCGCAATAGGTATGTTTTAAACCTATTTCTTTAACAGGATTTCTGTTCTAACTTCTTGCTCTATGTTGATTTCAGTTTCAGTTGTATAAACAGTTATGTTCTGATGTGATGCACATTACAAGTGTTGCCAGTGTTGTGTAGTTTCTCACACTTATATTCTGTCTATGCTACTGTGTCTTCAAAATATATGATTTGAACAGTGTCTTTATCTTGATTTGGCAACATAAACTAGAATGATATGGACAATAAAGTGACCATAGTACATAGATATATGTTTGTTTCCTGTTGTGCTACAGCAAGAAGCGGAAGGACTGAGGAAGTCCCTGCAGAATTCAGATGCATACTTTTTGGTGCAACAGCAAGCGCTTGAGGATTTAAGCGCCAAACAATAGAAAGTTAATAAGCTTTCTAAGCATCTTGCTAGTATAATGGTACCTAGGATATTGTTTCTTGAGATCTTCTGAAGTGATTTTAGTTCTGGACTTGTTTTTGCTGCGGCGTTTATTTGCACTGGTCGCCAACTTTGACAACCAGTGTATGTGATATGCTACTTTGTTCCCTATGTTTGCACTGGTGGCGGACTTTGATACCCAGCAGATGTAATATGTGTAATAGCCGTGATAGCCTAGCGTAAGTTGCTTGCTTGTTTATTTCCTTATTATCTTGTTTATTTATTTGCTTGTAGTTGGTGCAGTTCTTTTTTGCGGTTTGCTAGTGGCTGCAATAACCTATTTTTTTAAACTAGGCCACAATAACCATGGGCTACATATTTACTACAGTGACCATGGGCCTCCTACGGGCCATAGAAACAATGGGCTTCTACGGGTTGTAGAAACAATGGGCCTTCTATGTATCGTAGCATCAATGGGCCTTCTACGGACCGTGTGATCGATTGGCCAAACATGGGCCAATAATAACGGACTGCATTATGGATTGTAAATGGGCTAGAGTTGGAATCATCCGTTCATGGGCCGACCATAACGGGTCATTGTTAATCAGTCGTATTTGATGACGCTATGAAAATGGTCCAACAGATTAACGGGCCACAAACGGGCCGACTGTAACCACGGGCTTAATTTGGCCCACAAGCAGAAAAGGCTGTAACGGGCCGTAAGTAACCGAATGCTGGAAATGAGCCAAAGAATAAATGGGCCCTGAGAAGGGCGAAAGATAACACGGGCTGGAAACGGCCCAATGGAATTAATGGGTATAAAGCGATACACTGTTCATTACAGGCCAGTTTCACCACGGGCCGTTAATGGGCCAAGAGTTAGAAAGGGCCTCATATGGTCCGAAAGACATCATGGGCCATACATGGACCGGAAGTTACAATGGGATGGAATCATATTGGATGTCCTAGATGACGCTACTGGGCCTAAGAAGGATAGGCCATAATGGGTCATGAGTTAGCGGGCTATAAATGGGCTATATGTGAACATGCCGTTAACAAGCTTTCCTTGGGCTGGCCCGCTACCCTTTGACCAAGTCAAACGGGCCAGCCTTTTCACAGGGATGTGCCTCTGTTGGTCCGTGCCATGTGTCTACATATCATGGGCTCCTTCGGTCCAATGAGTGGATGACATCTGTCCCAACTGTGAGCCGACACGTGGTTCCTCTGGCCATTGAGAATTTTACACGTGGAAAATCCCCATTGGTCCGGGCTATTAACGGGTTATCGGATCCAAACCGGACCCCGATAGCTTAACGGCGACTCGTTGTGGTGGATGCCATGTGTCGGTTACCCTTGACGAAAGCAACTCTATGACGCGTGATTTATTGTCATGGAAGTGGACACTTCGATGATAATTTTGGTAATGTCATGGAACACTTCTACGACAGCACAAGTATGACTATCTTGATTCTGTCATAAAATCATCATGGATGTACTGTGACAAATACGTATCATCGCGTAAGTGTTTTTTGTAGTGCTAGTGCATCCGTTGCATGGCAATCGCTACTCACTCGCATTGATATCTATCGATGGGCATCTCCATAGCTTCTTGATATGCCTAGTTGATGTGAGACTATTTCCTTCTTTTTTGTCTTCTCAACAACCACCATATTATATTCCACCTATAGTGTTATATCCATGGCTCCCACTAATGTATTGCATGAAAACTGAAAAGGTTTGAGAACATCAAAAGTATGAAACAATTGCTTGGCTTGTCATCAGGGTTGTGCACGATTTAATACTTTGTGTGATGAAGATGGAGCATAGCCAGACTATATGATTTTGTAGGGATAACTTTCTTTGGCCATGTTATTTTGAGAAGACATGATTGCTTTGTTAGTATGCTTGAAGTATTATTGTTTTTATGTTAATATTAAACTTTTGTTTTGAATCTGATGGATCCGAATATTCATGCCACAATAAATAAAATTACATGGATAAATATGTTAGGTAGCATTCCACATCAAAAAATTTGTTTTTATCATTTACCTACTCGAGGACAAGAAGGAATTAAGCTTGGGGATGCTTGATACGTCTCCAACGTATCTATAATTTTTCATTGTTCCATGCTATTATATTATCTTTTTTGGATGTTTTATATGCATTATTATGCTATTTTATATTATTTTTGGGACTAACTTATTAACCTAGAGCCCAGTGCCAGTTTCTGTCGTTTCCTTGTTTTTGAGTTTCGTGGAAAAGGAATATCAAACGGAGTCCCAACAGAATAAAACTTTGCAATAATTTTTCTTGGACCAGAAGACACACGTGGGACTTGGAGTCAAGTCAGAAGACCCTTGAGGAGACGAAAAGCCAGGGGGCGTGCCCCAGGGGGGCGCCCCTAGGGCTTGTGGCCCCTCGGAGACCCCCTAACCTCCTACCTTGGCCTATAAATTCAAATATTCCAAAACCCTTAGAAGCATCCACGAAAATACTTTTCCGCCACCGCAACCTTCTGTTCTTGTGAGATCCCATCTTGGGGCCTTTTCTGGTGATCTTCCAAAGGGGGATCCGATCATCGAGGGCATCTACATCAACCCTATTTTCCTTCCAATGAAGCGTGAGTAGTTTACCTCAGACCTACGGGTCCATAGCTAGTAGCTAGATGGCTTCTTCTCTCTCTATGTTCTTCAATACCATGTTCTCCTCAATGTTCTTGGAGATCTATCCAACATAATCTTCTTTTGCGGCGTGTTTGTCGAGATCCGATGAATTGTGGATTTATGATCAGATTATCTATTAATATTATTTGAATCTTCTCTAAATTCTTATATGGATGATTTGATATCTTTGTATTTCTCTTTGAATTATCGGTTTGGTTTGGTGAAGTAGATTGGTATTTGTTGCAATGGGAGAGGTGCTTAGTTTTGGGTTCAATCTTATGGTGTCCTCACCCAGTGACAAAGTAGGGGTAGCGAGGCACGTATTGCATTGTTTGCCATCCAGGATAAAAATATGGGGTTTTCATCATATTGCTTGAGTTTATCCCTCTACATCATGTCATCTTACATAAGGCGTTACTCCGTTCTTTATGAACTTAATACTCTAGATGCATGCTAGATAGCGGTCGATATGTGGAGTAATAGTAGTAGATGCAGCCAGGAGTTGGTCTACTTGACACGGACGTGATGCCTATATGTATAACCATTGCCTTGGATATTGCGCTTTTCTATCAATTGCTCCACAGTAATTTGTTCACCCACCATATTATTTGCCTTCAAGAGAGAAGCCTCTAGTGAAACCTATGGCCCCCGGGTCTATTTTCCATTATATATTTTCAGATATATAAACCAAAAATACCAAAAATATCTTACTGCAATTTATCTACTTTTAATTTGTTTTGCGTTTTAGCAATCTTTTATACCTATCTCTATCAGATCTCACCTTTGCAATTGACCGTGATGGGATTGACAACCCATTTATCACGTTGGGTGCAAGTGTTTGATTGTTTGTGCAGGTGCATAGATTGGGGACTTGCTTGTACCTCCTACTGGATTGATACCTTGGTTGTCTAACTGAGGGAAATACTTATCTCTACTTTGCTGCATCACCCTTTCCTCTTCAAGGGAAAAACCAACGCAAGCTCAAGAAGTAGCAACTCTCAAAACAAGATTTTGGGTATAAGGATTTTGGATGCACAAGTAGTATATCTACTTAGTGTGAATTTTTGGCTAGCAAAGATATTGAGCAAGCACCACATGCTGAAGGATCTATGACAATATAACTTCTATGTGAATATGAACAAACCTAAATCATTATGTTGTCTTCCTTGTCCAATGTCAACAATTTTGGCATATAATATTTGATGGGGGCTCACAACCATAAAAGATGTCCAAGATAATGTATTTTCATGTAGATCTTCTCTTCCCTTATTAATTCTTTCATGAATTGCATCATTGACCAATGCTATGTTTGTCAACTTTCAACAAATTTTACCACTTGTACTTTTCATCATGTGATGTCATTACTTAACATAAGATTAGCATATGATCTTTTTCATTATTTTATTTTATTTTGATTGAAGCATAAAAATAAAGAAACAAAACTCAAACTAAACTTTATTATATAATTTTCACTCGATTACATAGATAGATGGATCACGAAACTAAGACTCGAAAATAAACCATGCTAAACTTTTATTCAACTAATTCATGAGATTACTAAGATCGAACTAAGATAGGTAAAGCAAATAAAAGTGATGGTGATATGATACCGGGGCATCTCCCCCAAGCTTGGCACAAGCCAAGGGGAGTGCCCATAGCACGTACTCAAGTCTCCTTTGTTGGTGAAGAAGGTGGTGGTGGTGTTAAAGTAGTAGCGAGCTTATCCAGCTTGCGCCAGAGGCTAAAATTATCATCCCTCATATCCTCATTCTCTAGCTCAAGCTTTAATATCTTTTTGCATAATGCTTCCCTGCTATCCTGCAGAAAATGAGGAGGGATAGATTGTGTTTTAGTTTTGCTGGGGAGGCTTGACTTCTTGAGCCTCACGTGCGTATCTCCAGGTTGAGACAATAGAACTTTATCTTCATCCGAGGATGCATCCTCCATATAGGTGTCCTCCTCCTCCTCCTCCTCCTCTATAAACCAAAAATATGGGAAGGTCTTCTTAAAGACATTTGGATCGAGAGGTTGGTGAGAAACATGGCTCTCTTCCTACGAATCTTGAGACGACATATTTTTAGATGTGTCAGAAAACAACAAGAAACAAGAACAGAAGATTTCTCTGTGATACGGTGGTCAATCCGTCCAGGGGGTATATAAAGATTTTTTATCTTGGGAAACAATAAAAACAGAAGGAGAACGGAGTCGGGAAGGTTACCGAGGTGGGCACAACCCACCTGGGCGCGCCAGGCAAGGCAGGCGCGCCCTGGTGTATCGTTCCCTCCTGGTTGCCTTCCTAGTTATTTCTTATTTTTCCTAATTTTTGTAATATTCCAAAACTGACAGGAAATATTTTTGTGGATCTTTCGGAGTCCATTTACTTACCATATCACGTACCTCCTCTTTTTCAGGATTTTGGAGTGTTCTAGAAGGTTTCTTTTATGTGCTCCTCCGGTGTCATGGTGTGGATAAGAATGCTTTCAACATTAATAGACGTACATGAGATATAGTGCTTAATTCTTTGCCCATTGACCACCTTGGATTAGTGCCTTCGGCATTATTGATCTTAATGGCTCCAAAACGATAAACCTCTTCGATAATATATGGTCCTTCCCATTTGGAGAGAATTTTTCTTGCAAAAAATCTAAAATGAGAGTTGTACAAGAGAACATATTCACCAACTTTGAATTCCCGCTTTTGGATTCTTTTGTCAAGCCACCATTTAACTCTTTATTTGAATAGTTTGGCATTTTCATAAGCTTGGGTTCTCCATTCAACTAGTGAGCTAATATCAAATAACCTCTTTTCACCAGCAAGTTTGAAATCATAATTGAGTACTTTAATTTCCCAATATGCTTTATGTTCTAACTTAAGAGGCAAATAACAAGCCTTTCCATAAACAATCTTATATGGAGACATACCCATAGGATTTTTATAAGCTGTTCTATAGGCCCCAAAGGGCATCATCCAATTTCTCAGAAAAATTCTTTGGGGACCTATTGACAGCCTTTTGTAATATTAACTTTATTTCTCTATTTCCAAGTTCAACTAGACCACTATATTGAGGGTGATAGGTGAAGCAATTCTATGGTTAACATCATACTTAGCAAGCATTTTATGGAAAGCACCATTAATAAAGTGTGAACCACCATTAGTCATTAAATATCTAGGGACTCCAAACCTTGGGAAAGTAACTTCTTTAAGCATTTTAATGGAAGTGTTATGATCAGCACTACTAGTTGGAATAGCTTCTACCCACTTAGTAACATAACCAACAGCAACCAAAATATGTGTACACCCATTGGAGGAAGCAAAAGGTCCCATATAATCAAAACCCCGAACATCAAATGGTTCAACAGCAAGTGAATAATTCATAGGCATTTCTTGATGCTTACCAGTATTACCTATCCTTGACATTCACCACAAGATAAAACAAACTTACGAGCATCCTTGAAGAGAGTAGGCCAATAAACACTAGATTGCAATACCTTATGAGCATTTCAATCTCCCGCATGATGTCCTCCATAAACTTCGGAGTGAAATTTTCATAGGATTTGTTCATGTTCATGCTCAGGTACACAACGTTTAATAATACCATCTACCCCTTCTTTATAAAGATGTGGGTCATCCCAAAAGTAATGTCTTAAATCATAGAAGATTTTTTTTCTTCTGTTGGTATGTGAAACTAGGTGGTATAAACTTAGCAACAATATAATTACATAATCAGCATACCAACGAGTATTATGAGAAACATTTATTGCAGATAGTTGCTCATCAGGAAAGCTATCATCAATAAGTAGTGGGTCATCAAGAATATTTTCTAACATTGACAAGTTATCAACGATGAGGTTCTCAGCTCCTTCTCTATCAGTGATATGTAAATCAAAAGTCTTGTAATAAGAGAACCCACCTAATGAGTCTAGGTTTAGCATCTTTCTTTTCCATAAGATATTTTATAGCAGCATGATCGGTGTGAACAATCACTTTGGAATCAACAATGTAAGATCTGAATTTATAACAAGAAAACACAACTGCTAAAAATTATTTTTCAGTAGTAGCATAATTTCTTTGAGAACCGTCTAGAGTTTTGCTAGCATAGTGGATAACATTTAATTCCTTTTCAACTCTTTCTCCTAGAACAGAACCCACAACATAATCACTAGCATCACACTAAATTTCAAAAGGTAAGTTCTAATCAGGTGGTTGAACTATAGGTGCAGAAGTTAGGGCTTTCTTAAGTGTTTCAAAGGCTTCTACACAATCATCATCAAAAACAAAGGGAACACCCTTTTATAATAGATTTGTAAGAGGCCTAGAAATTTTAGAGAAGTCTTTAATAAACCCCATATAGAAACCAGCATGACCAAGGAAACTACGAATACCTTTAATATCTTTAGGACATGGCATTTTCTCAATTGCATCAACTTTAGCTTTATCCACCTCAATACCTCGTCCTAAAATCTTACGCCCCGAGCCAATACCTTCATTAACAATAAATTGGCACTTCTCCTAATTCAAGACAAGATTAGTTTGTTCACATCTGTGCAAAACTCGATCAAGGTTGCTTAAGCAATCATCAAAAGAAGTTCCATAAACAGAAAAATCATCAATGAAACCTCTACAATCTTTTCACAAAAATCAGAGAATATAGTAGTCATACATCTTTGAAAGGTAGCAGGTGCATTGCATAAACCAAAAGGCATATGTCTCTAAGCATAAGTTCCAAAAGGGCAAGTAAAAGTGGTTTTCTCTTGATCAGGTTGTGAAACAGGTATTTGAGAAAAAACAGAATGTCCATCAGGAAAACAAAAGTGTGTGTGCTTAGACAATCTTCCTAGCATTTGATCAATAAAAGGTAGAGGGTAATGACCTTTTCTAGTAGATTTATTTAATTTTCTAAAATCAATTACCGTTCTATAGCCGGTAATAATTCTTTGTGGAATAAGTTCATTTTTATCATTAGGAACAACAGTAATACTTCCCTTCTTAGGGACATAATGAACAAGACTTACCCATCTACTATCAGCTATGGGATGGATTATGCCAGCTTCCAAAAGCTTTTGTATTTGAGTTCTTACCACTTCTTTCATCATAGGATTAAAATGTCGTTGATGATAAACAACGGGTTTAGCATCAGGCTCCATACTAATCTTATGCTGACATATAGTGGGACTAATGCCATTAAGATCATCAAGAGTATATCCAATAGCAGCACGGCAATTCTTCACAATTTTTAGTAATCTTTCTTCTTCATGTTCTGAAAGGTTAGCACTAATAATAACAGGATATATCTTTTTCTCATCAAGATAAGCATATCTCAAAGTGTTTGGCAATTGTCTTAATTCAAACACATGATCACCTTTAGGGGGAGGTGGATCTCCTAGAGTTTCAACGCGTATTGTTTTTAAGCAGAGGTTTTTGTTCAAAGAAATTTTTATCTATTTCATTTCTCTCATGCAAGTGGATGTCATTTTCATGGTCTAGAAAATATTGTTCTAGTGAATCGGTAGGAGTGATACATCTCCAACGTACCTATAATTTATGAAGTATTCATGCCATGTTTGCAACATTTTATATGGTCTTGGTATGATTTGATTAGAAGTAAGCCAGACTGACGTTGTTTTCAACAGAACTACCGTGGTGTCGTTTTGTGCAGAAATAATAGTTCTCGGAATGGGCTAAAAATTTACGATGATTTTTTATGGACCAAAAGAGACTCCCGAAGCACCAGAGCTGGACTAGGAGAGTCCCGAGTAGTCCAAAGCCAGGGGGTGCACCCTACCCTGCAGGGCGCGCTTGAGGGCTTGTGGGCCCCTCGGGCACCTCCTTGACTTGTTTTCGGCGCCGAAAATTCTTATAAATATAGAAACCTCCGAAAAGAACCCTAGATCAGAAGTTCCGCCGCCGCAAGCATCTGTAGCCATGAAAAACCAATCGGGAGCCCATTCTGGCACCCTGTCGGAGAGGGAAACCATCACCGGAGGCCATGTTCATCCTCCCGGCGGTCACCATGACGAGGAGGGAGTAGTTCACCATCGGGGCTGAGGGTATGTACTAGTATCTATGTGTTTGATCTCTCTCTCTCTCTATCTCTCTCTCATGTTCTTTATTCTACATGATCTTGATGTACCGCGAGCTTTGTTATTATAGTAGGATCATATGGTGTTTGTCCCCCTCTACCTTCTTGTGATGAATTGAGTTTTACCTTTGAGGTTTCACTATTATGAGATTGAATACTATATGGATTTGAGAACACCTGATGTATGTCTTGCGTGGGATACCAGTGGTGATAATGGGGTGTTCTATTAATTCACTTGATGTTTGTTTTGGCAGTCAACTCACGGATTCCCGAGGTGACATTGGGGTAACCTATGCATAGGGGTTGATGCACGTCTTCGTCCTACGTTCTCTGATAGAAACTTTGGAGCGATTCTTTGTTGCACATTGACGGATTGTTATATGATCCAATTATGTTATCATTGTTGAGAGATTTTGCACTAGTTAAAGTATGAACCCTAGGTCTTGTTTCCAACCATTGCAATACTGTTTTTGCTCACTTTTAATACTTGCTACCTTGCTGTTTTTATATTTTCGTATTATGAAAACCTATATGTACTATCCATATTAGATTTGTATCACCATCTCTTTGCCGAACTAGTGCACCTATACAATTTACCATTGTATTGAGTGTGTTGGCGACACAAGAGACTCTATGTTATTTGGATACATGGTTGTTTGAGAGAGACCATCTTCATCCTACGCCTCCCACGGATTGATAAACCTTAGGTCATCCACTTGAGGGAAATTTTCTACTGTCCTACAAAAGTCTGCACTTGGAGGCCCAACAACGTCTATAAGAAGAAAGGTTGTGTAGTAGACATCAAGCTCTTTTCTGGTGCTATTGCTGGGGAGGTATATCTTTACATCTTGCAATCGAATCTTTTAGTTTCTTGTTTTATCACTAGTTTAGTCTATAAAATAAAATTACAAAAAAAGGAATTGAGGTTGCCTCACATGCTTCATCTTTTTAATGTCTTTCATGAAAATGATGGAAAGGAAAATTGTGCTCAGGTGTTAGAGAAAGAAGTTAATACAATGTCTTCCACTAAATATTTGAATGATGAGTATGATTGCAATGTTGTTAGTATGGACTCTTTGAATATCTATGATGTTACTGATATGCAAAGCCATAATCTTGGGGGTGCTATCTTTGATGAAGATGATATTTTTGTTCCGCATGTTTTGATGAGTAAATTTACTATGATGATATCATGCCTCCTATTTTTGATGATTATGTTGACAAAAGTGGATTTGGATAGGTCATGCCTTTATTTAGTGATGAATCCACTATTTTGGAAGAGGTTTCAATGATTATGATAAAAAGTTGCTATCTAGGATGATTATTGTGATGACATGTATGCTATAAAGAATAATGATAACCATGAAACTTCTCATCATGATTTTAATGGTCAAATTTATTATGTGAATCAAGTGTCCCGTGATAGTTATTTTGCTGAATTTGCTCCCACTATTATGAATGAGAAGAATATTGCTTATGTGGAGAGTAGTAAAATTTCTATGCTTGTGGATCATGAAAATAATGCTTTATGTGATGGTTATATTGTTGAATTCCTTCATCATGCTACTGAAAATTATTATGAGAGAGGAACATATGCTTTTACATATCTCAATAATATCAAGTTTCCTCTCTATGTGTTGAAAATCTTGAAGTTTTGCTTGTTTTACTTTCCTTTGCTAGTTGATTCTTGCTCCAATAAATTGTTTGCTCACAAAATCCCTATGAATAGGAAGTGGGTTAGACTTAAATGTGCTAGTCATATGCTCCTGTTATGTTTCAATTCTTATCTTTTATGTGAGCGTCATTGAAATCAACATGCCTAGCTAAAAAGGCATTAAAGAAAAGCGCTTGTTGGAGACAACCCAATCTTTATACATACTGTTTTTGGTGTGTTCACATGATTATGCTACTATAGTAATCATGTTTTAAAGCTTTTGTTTCAATAAATTGCCAAGTAAGACCTTTGGGATGGTCTATGGTGATAGTTGATTTGATCTTGCTGAAAAACAGAAACATTTGCACTCAGTGGCAGAATTTTAAAAACTCCCAGAAACGTGATTTTGATCTGAATTTTCTACACAAGATTTATATACAAATTTTCTAGGTTGTCCTAATTTTTCGGAATTTTTGGAGTTACAGAAGTATACAAAGTTTCCTGATTACTACAGACTGTTCTGTTTTAAACAGATTCTGTTTTCTATGTGTTGTTTGCTTATTTTGATGAATCTATGAGTAGTATCGGACGGTATGAACCATGGAGAAGTTCGAATACAGTAGATATAACACCAATATGAATTTAGAATGAGTTCTCAACAGTACCTAAGTGGTGATTTGCTTTATTATACTAACGGAGCTTACAAGTTTTCTGTTGAGTTTTGTGTTGTGAATTTTTCAAGTTTTGGGTAAAGTTTTGATGGAAAACGGACTCAGGAGTGGCAAGAGCCTAAGCTTGGGGATTCCCAAGGAATCCCAAGGTAATATTAAAGGAAAACCAAGCATCTAAGCTAGGGGATGCCCCGGATGGCATCCCCTCTTTTGTCTTCAATCCATCGGTAAAATGACTTGAGGCTATATTTTTATTCACCACATGATATGAGTTTTTCTTGGAGCTTCATTTTATTTTTATGAGATTTTCTTGCTTCTATTTATAATAATTTTTTGCATCTTTTAGTTCAATAAAAAGGTCAAGTATAGCCTTTACCATGCTTATTTTGCAAGTCTATATGTTGTTATTTTGAAAACAGAAAGTTTTCTATCATTGTGTGAATATTTATGAATAGTCAGAAAAGGATAAAATCTTCAGATTTTTACACAATGAGTACAAAAATCTACAGTGTGGTAACTTTTCAGAATTTTTGGAGTTAGATAAGTATGAATATTCTTGCATTCTTTAAAGACTGTTCTGTTTAGACAAATTCATGTTATGTTTGCATTGTTTGCATATGTTTGCTTGTTTAATGATTCTATTTAAGGATAGGAGTATGAAATATGCAGAGGGATTTAGTATGCAATGTTGAATAATAATTTTAGTTATTATCTACAGTAGAGGATGGTAAGGTTTTGCATTTGATTTAAACTAAC
This sequence comes from Triticum aestivum, assembly GCF_018294505.1. NCBI lineage: Eukaryota > Viridiplantae > Streptophyta > Magnoliopsida > Poales > Poaceae > Triticum > Triticum aestivum. The sequence continues at coordinate 426,423,258 of NC_057801.1, read as the reverse complement.
CTATCTCACGAGTTCTTGTTGAGTTTTGTGTGGATGAAGTTTTTGAGATTTAGGGAAACTGTGATATAAAAGGAATTAAGGACACACAAAAGCTCAAGCTTGGGGATGCCCAAGGCATACCAAAATAATATTTCAAGAAGTCTCAAGCATCTAAGCTTGGGGAAGCCCCGGTTGGCATCCCACCTTTCTCCATCAAGAATTATCGGTCAGCCTCGGTTGAGCCTAAGTTTTTGCTTCTTCACATGATATGTGCTATCCTTGGAATGTCATTTTATTTTTGTTTTGCTTGATGTTTGAATAAAGTACTTAAGATCTTAGATTTTATTTATGAGAGAGAGTCTTCACATAGCTACTTAATTATTTAACTACTCATTGATCTTCACTTATATCTTTTTGGAGTAATTTGTCATGAACTCTCGTACTTCACTTATATTATTTTGAGAGTCTTACAAATAGTATGGAAATTTTCTTAGGCTATGAATTTAGTCCAAATATGATGGGTATTCAAGAGGGATATAATAAAAACTTTCATATAAAGAGCATCGAATATATGAGAAGTTTGATTCCTTGCATTTGTTTTGAGATATAGAGATGGTGATATTACTTGTGTTAAGGTTTGTGATTCCTGAAGCATGCACGTATGGTGAACCGTTATGTGATGAAGTCGGAGCATGATTTATTTTTTATTGTCTTCCTTATGAGTGGCAGTCGGGGATGAGCGATGGTCTTTTCCTACAAATCTATCCCCCTGGGAGCATGCGTGTTAGTACTTTGCTTTGATGGCTAATAAATTTTTGCAATAAGTATGTGAGTTCTTTTTTGACTAATGTTGAGTCCATGGATTATACGCACTTTCACCCTTCCACCATTGCTAGCCTCTCTAGTAGCGCGCAACTTTCGTCAACGCATTAAACACACCATATATCCTTCCTCAAAACAGCCACCATACCTACCTATTATGGCATTTCCATAGCCATTTCGAGATATATTGCCATGCAACTCCCACCGTTCGTTTATTATGACACATACCATCATTGTCATATTGCTTTGCATGATCATGTAGTTGGCATAGTATTTGTGGTCTGGCCACCGTTCATATTTTTTATACATGTCACTCTTGATCATTGCACATCCCGGTACACCTGTGACGCCCGGATAATTAAGCTACAGTAACTCTCTACTAATGATGCCACGTCACCTTGATTATTGTTGCTAATCTCGTGTTAGTTCGAAACTGATTCAAATTCAAATTCAAAATCAGGCAAACAATAAAAGTTTTTGAATATTAAAACTAAAATGTTCGGGCTGAGCCAAATAATGCATAGGTAAGTATGGTGGAGAAACCACACTTTTATAAAAGTGTAAAATACTCTAAAATGTTTCAAATAGTAGCAAAAACAATTAGTTGAATGCCTTTTACAATAAATAAAATATTAAACTGTTTTATTTTGTTTCCCAAACTTATGTGGCAGTAGCCTATTTATTAACACTAAATTAGGGACTACTTCTATGGTCTGTAAAACTAAAATAAAAGAGGAACTAAAATAATACAGATAACAGAAAAGAAAAATTAAACAAAAGGAAAAAAAGACAAAAGAAAAATAACAACAAAACTAATCTATTAGGCCCTGTGCCCCATTAGCCGAAAACACGGCCCACTTAACCCCTTCCCCTTCTCCTGTTCACCCCCGTCGCGCTGGACGCGCGCACCGCGTCCATGGGCGAAGATGGCCACGGGGCTGCCGTCCAGTACCCCCGGCTCCTTTAGGTTGATGGCGACCGCTCCCCGAACCCCCTTGACGAACCCTAGCTCACACTCCCATCTCCCTCGCGCCGCTCTCTCCTTCCCCCCACGAGCCCGAAGCACTGCCGCCATGGACTCCGTCGATCTCACGACTACCGTCGCCCCCACGCCTCGAGAACGCGCCTAGGAGATGCGTCGTCGTCCACTACGTCCTCTATGAGGACTCATTCGAGCTCTGCGTCTCTACATCACCGGGACCGAGCGCTTCGTCCTCTTTGATCACCGGCGCCTCTCCGTCGAATACACCATCGCTGCTGCTCCTAAACTCCCAACAGGCCTCCATGCGCCTACTAGGTGAGCTCCGTCGTGGATCCCCTTCCTTCGTTGCTCAATCCGCTGCTGCTACTTGTTGTTGCCGATGATGCTACTCCAGTCGCCGCGGTTGGGCTCACTACGTCGATCCCGTCCAGCCGTGTCTGGTCCCTGTACTCCGCTACGCTCGGGCGGCTCTAGCCGCGCGCCTCACCTCCCCTGCATACGCCTACATCCGCTGCGGCACTACTGCCTGCTGCCGACCGCCCGGCCGCCGCTCGGCTCCTTCCCGCGCCCAGCCCCGCGCCCACGTGCCGGCCTCGCTGGCCTCGCCCGCCTTGCACGCCCCCTGGCCACTCGCCGGCTCCCCGCCAGCCTCGCACCGCTGTACCCTGTCGGGCGGGCTGGTGCTCGTCGCCCAGCACCGCCCGCTGCCCGCAACCCGTTAGCGCCGGTTTGGCCCCAGGGGCCTATGACAAGGGGGCCCCAGCCCCTAAGAACGTTAAAAAAAAGAAGAATAAAAAAAGTAAAGTAAATATTAATTAAATTAACTAATTAAGTGAATTAAATAACCTAATTAATCCTATCAATTAACCTATTAACTACTTAGTTAGTCCAACTAATCCAGTTAGTTAACTAGGCAGTCAATGACAGGGGGGCCCACCCCTGTTGATCAGTCAAAGTTTGACCGATCAACTGGGTCCCCCTGGTCCCACATGTCAGCCAATGTACATTTTGTGTACACTGTGCTAGGTACATCTAGCGATTTAACATTAAATTTTTGAATTAAAATAAATTAGAAAATGAGCTAAAACTTTAAAAATTAATATAAAATAATCCGTAACTCGGATGAAAATACTGTGTACATGAAAGTTGCTCAGAACGATGAGAAGAATCCGGATACGCAGCCCGTTTGTCCGCCACACATCCCTAGCATAGCGAACACGCAACTTTCCCCCTCCGGTTCATCTGTCTGAAAATGCGAAACACCGGGGATACTTTCCCGACTGTTTCGCCCCTTCACCGGTATCACCTACTACCACGTTAGGGCACACCGAACACCGCGTATTGTCTTGTTATGCTTTGTGAAGCTTTGACTGCTTTGTTATTTATTGTGTTCCCTCTCCATTACTTCTTTCCGACAGACCCCGAGACTGCCGGCGACCCCCAGTTCGACTATGATGTTGACGACTCGTCCTTCTTGCCAGAGCAACTAGGCAAGCCCCCCCTTTGATCACCAGATATCGCCTATTCTACCCTCTACTGCTTGCATTAGAGTAGTGTAGCATGTTACTGTTCGGTTACTCCTATTCTGTTGCATAGCCTATCATTGTTGCTACAGTCATTGATACCTTACCCGCAATCCTAAATGCTTAGTATAGGATGCTAGTTTATCATCATTGGCCCTACATTCTTGTCAGTCTGCCTTGCTATACTATTGGGCCGAGATCACTCAGGAGGTGATCATAGGTATATACTATACATATATACATACTATACAGATGGTGACTAAAGTCGGGTTGGCTCGTTGAGTACCCGCAAGTGATTCCGATGTGGGGGCTGAAAGGATAGGTGGCTCCATCCCGGTAGAGGTGGGCCTGGGTTCCCGACGGCCCCCGACTGTTACTATGTGGTGGAGCGACAGGGCAGGTTGAGACCACCTAGGCGAGAGGTGGGCCTGGCCCTGGTCGGCGTCCACGGTTACTTCATAATAACACGCTTAACGAGATCTTGGTATTTGATCTGAGTCTGGCAACTGGCCTATACGCACTAACCAACTACGCAGGAACAGTTATGGGCACTCGACGTCGTGGTATCAGCCGAAGCCTTCTTGACGTCAGCGACGGAGCGGCACGCGCCGGGTTGGACTGTGTAACGCAACTTACTTTGTAATGGAGGTTGCTAGGTCTGCTCACCGGCCGCGTACGCAACATGCAGGTGTGCAATGGGAGATGGGCCCAGACCCCTACGCGCATAGGATTTAGACCGGCGTGCTGACCTCTCTGTTGTGCCTAGGTGGGGCTGCGACGTGTTGATCTTCCGAGGCCGGGCATGACCCAAGAAAGTGTGTCCGGCCAAATGGGATCGGGCGTGTTGGGTTATGTGGTGCACCTCTGCAGGGAAGTTTATCTATTCGAATAGCCGTGTCCCTCGTTAAAAGGACGACCCGGAGTTGTACCTTGACCTTATGACTACTAGAACCGGATACTTAATAGAACACACCCAAACCAGTTCCACAGACAACCCGGTGATCGCTTTTCCACAGGGCGACGAGGGAAGGATCGCCGGGTAGGATTATGCTATGCGATGCTACTTGGAGGACTTCAGTCTACTCTCTTCTACATGCTGCAAGACGGAGGCTGCCAGAAGCGTAGCCTTCGATAGGATTAGTTATCCCCCCTCTTATTTTGGCATTCTGCAGTTTAGTCCACTGATATGGCCCTTTACACATATACCCATGCATATGTAGTGTAGCTCCTTGCTTGCGAGTACTTTGGATGAGTACTCACGGTTCCTTTTCTCCCCCCTTTTCCCCTTTCCCTTCTACCTGGTTGCCGCAACTAGATGCTGGAGCCCAGGAGCCAGATGCCACCGTTGACGACGACTCCTACTACACCGGAGGTGCCTACTACTACATGCAGCCTGCTGACGAAGACCAGGAGTAGATAGGAGGATCCCAGGCAGGAGGCCTGCGCCTCTTTCGATCTGTATCCCAGTTTGTGCTAGCCATCTTATGGAAACTTGTTTACTTATGTCTGTACTCAGATATTGTTGCTTCCGCTGACTCGTCTATGATAGAGCACTTGTATTCGAGCCCTCGAGGCCCCTGGCTTGTATTATGATGCTTGTATAACTTACTTATGTTTTAGAGTTGTGTTGTGATATCTTCCCGTGAGTCCCTGATTTTGACCGTACACGTTTGCGTGCATGATTAGTGTACGATTGAATCGGGGGTGTCACAAGTTGGTATCAGAGCTGACTGCCTGTAGGAATCCCCCTTCCAAACTCCTTGGCCGAAGTCGAGTCTAGACATTGCTAAACTTTTACTAACATGGCTGTGTGCCTTACGGGCCAACGTCGCCATTGGGTGGTATTAGGATCTTTTACTCCTCGTCTATACTCTCGGACTCTGATCTCTCTTCTATTCGGGATAAATGAATTTTGCTAAATCTAACATTAGGATCTCATTATCACTTTCACCCGGAGAGCACCTTATTACCGATGATCGTCTGCTGCACCAGAAGACCCTGAAGATACTCTCAGTTGTTAACCGGAGAACTTGTGTTCATTGTGTTTGCAATTCCCGTTCCACCGTCAACCCTTATGGATAACTACATGCAGTTGTCATTCTTACATTCATCCCCGGTTGATCTTGTTATTACAAGATACCCTGAAATACTCGTCGCTGTTTCAATAATCCTTTGTGCCTACTGCCTTGCAGTTCCTTGACGCCTGAATACACCTACAAATTAATCCTCACACTTACCGAGGATTTGTTTCTCCCCAGTTGTTCAGGTGTTTCACGAAATTCTTCAAAATATTATCCGATCTTTCGAGAATTCTCTGCAGCCTATGGCTCTAGAAATTCTTGTCTGCCTGCATTATGGTTAAATCCAAATGCCTAGCATTATTCATTGACATTCTTTGCACTATCAATTTGAGACCATTGATTCAATATGATGCGGATGTTCGCAATCATCAGTCGCAATTAGGATTCATCCTTCTGGCTCAGACGTCATTTTTGAACATGAGCTGGTTCTTGACCAATCAAATTGTCGTTGATTGTACTTGAGGGAGTCTTAGACTAGGGGGTGTCCGGATAGCCGAACTATCACCGTTGGCTGGACTCGTAGACTATGAAGATACAAGATTGAAGACTTCGTCTCGTGTCTGGATGGGACTTTCCTTGGCGTGGAAGGCAAGCTTGGCAATATGGATATGTGGATCTCCTACCATTGTAACCAACTCTGTGTAACCCTAACCCTCTTCGGTGTCTATATAAACCGGAGAGTTTTAGTCCGTAGGTAGAACAACGATCATACCATAGGATAGCTTCTAGGGTTTAGCCTCTTTGATCTCGTGGTAGATCTACTCTTGTACTACCCATATCATCAATATTAATCAAGCAGGAGTAGGGTTTTACCTCCATCGAGAGGGCTCGAACCTGGGTAAACACATCATGTCCCTTGTCTCCTGTTACCATCCGCCTAGACGCACAGTTCGGGACCCCCTACCCGAGATCCGCCAGTTTTGACACCGACATTGGTGCTTTCATTGAGAGTTCCAATGTGTCGTCACCTTTAGGCCCGATGGATCCTTCGATCATCAACAACGACGCGGTCTAGGGTGAGACTTTTCTCCCTGGACAGATCTTTGTATTCGGCGGCATTGCACTGCGGGCCAATTCACTTGGCCATCTGGAGCAGATTGAAAGCTACGCCCCTGGCCATCAGGTCAGATTTGGAGGTTTGAACTATACGGCTGACGTCCGCGGAGACTTGATCTTCGACGAGTTCGAGCCACAGCCAAGCATGCCGCACTATCACGATGGGCATGATCTAGCTCTGTTGCCGGACAGTGCCCTGGAGGCCGCACAAGTATCCACTCCGACCCTTAGCTCGGAGCCGACTGCGCCGATCGAGGACGGGTGGCTGGACACCGCCTCGGGGGCTGCTACCTCTACGGCGATAGAGATGAATACCAACCCTGTCCTTTGTGAAGCTCGTGACTCCAAGGTGCCGGAATCCTCTCCGGACTCCGAACCTTCTGCGCCCCTGCCAATTGAATCCGATTGGGCACCGATCATGGAGTTCACCGCTGCGGACATGTTTCAGCACTCGCCCTTTGGCGACATCCTGAATTCGCTAAAGTGTCTCTTTATCAGGAGAGCCCTGGCCGGATTATGGTCAGGACAGTTGGGATGCAGACGATGAAGAAATTCAAACCCACCCAGCACCCACTGCTAGACCTAACCGACATGCTAGACTTCGACTCCGAAGACATCGATGGTATGGACGACGATGCAGGAGATGACCAAGAACCAGTGCCTACAGGGCACTATAAGGCCACCTCGTCATACGAAATTTACATGGTGGACATCCCAAAGGATGGGAATGGTGATGGAACAACGGAGGACGACCCCTCCAAGAAACAGCCTAAGCGCCGACGTCAGTGGCGCCGCTCTAAATCCCGCCACAGCAAAAATGGAGATTCCGGCACCGGAGACAATAACACCTCGAACAGTGTCGAAGACAACCCCCTCCAGCAGGATTCAGCACAGGAGGATGGAGAAGCCAGCCCTCATGAGAGAGCGGCAGACAGAGAGGTAGAGGACGATAATTATATGCCTTCCTCCGAAGACGAGGCAAGCCTCGACAACGACGAATTTGTCGTGCCTGAGGATCCCGTCGAACAAGAGCATTTCAAACGCAGGCTTATGGCCACGGCAAGCAGCCTCAAGAAAAAGCAGCAATAGCTTAGAGCTGACCAAGACTTGCTAGCCGACAGATGGACTGAAGTCCTTGCGGCCGAAGAGTATGAACTCGAACGCCCCTCCAAGAGCTTCCCAAAACGTAGGCTGCTACCCCGATTAGAGGAGGAAGCACCTAAACCTACATCACCAGCGCATAATACGACCGACCGGCCACCTCGTGGCCGCGATAGAGAGGCCTCTCGGCCCTACACTCAAGCCGCACCCTGGCACTGCTCAAAAAATACCAAGGCGCGAGAAAATGCGCCAGACCTGCGGGATATACTCGAGGACAAGGCAAGGCAAACAAGATCGATCTACGGATCGCGTGGGCGCCCCACGATACCTGATGATAACCGTCACGCCGGATACAGCAATTCCGGCCAGGCCGAACATAGTAGACAAAGCTCATTTGAGCTGCGTCGTGATATAGCCCAATACAAAGGCGCCGCACACCCACTATGCTTCACAGACGAAGTGATGGATCATCAAATCCCTGATGGTTTCAAACCCGTAAACATTGAATCATACGATGGCACAATAGATCCGGCGGTCTGGATCGAGGACTATCTCCTTCACATTCACATGGCCCACGGTGATGATCTACGCGCCATCAAATACCTCCCACTCAAGCTTAAAGGACCAGCTCGGCATTGGCTCAACAGCTTGCCAGCGGAATCAATTGGTTGTTGGGAAGACCTGGAAGCCGCATTCCTTGATAACTTCCAGGGCACATATGTGCGACCACCAGACGCTGATGACCTAAGCCACATAATTCAGCAGCCAGAAGAATCAGCCAGACAATTTTGGACACGATTCCTAACCAAGAAAAATCAAATCGTCGACTGTTCGGATGCAGAGGCCCTTGCAGCCTTCAAACACAACATCCGCGACGAGTGGCTTGCCCGGCACCTAGGACATGTAAAGACGAAATCCATGGCAGCCCTCACAACACTCAAGACCCGCTTCTGCGTGGGAGAGGATAGCTGGCTAGCTCGTAGTAACAACATGACCAAGAGCCCTGGTAATTCGGATACCAAGGACACCAACGGCAGGTCGCGTCGCAACAAGCACAAGCACCGCATTAATGGCGACAATACTGATGATACGGCAGTCAATGCCGGATTCAAAGGCTCTAAACCCGGTCAGCGGAAAAAGCCATTCAAAAGAAATACTCCGGGCCCGTCCAATTTGGACCGAATACTCGATCGCTCGTGCCAGATACACGGCACCCCCGAAAAGCCAGCCAATCACACCAACAGAGATCGTTGGGTGTTCAAGCAGGCAGGCAAGTTAACTGCCGAAAACAATGACAAGGGGCTGCATAGCGATGACGAGGAGGAGACCCGGCCGCCGAACAATAGAGGACAGAAGGGTTCCCCCCACAAGTGCGGACGGTGAACATGATATACGCAACCCACATACCCAAAAGGGAGCGGAAGCGTGCACTGAGGGACGTATATGCGATGGAGCCAGTCACCCGAAAGTTCAATCCGTGGTCCTCCTGCCCGATCACTTTTGATCGAAGGGACCACCCCACTAGCATCCGCCATGGCGGATTCGCCGCATTGGTTCTTGACCCAATCGTCGACGGATTTCACCTTACTAGAGTCCTGATGGACGGCGGCAGCAGCCTGAACCTGCTTTATCAGGATACAGTGCGCAAGATGGGCATAGACCCCTCAAGGATTAAACCCACAAAGACGACCTTCAAAGGCGTCATACCAGGTGTAGAGGCCAACTGTACAGGCTCAGTTACACTTGAAGTGGTCTTCGGATCCCCAGATAACTTCCGAAGCGAGGAGTTAATCTTCGACATAGTCCCGTTCCGCAGCGGATATCATGCACTGCTCGGACAAACCACATTTGCAAAGTTCAATGCGGTGACGCACTATGCATACCTCAAGCTCAAGATGCCAGACCCTCGAGGATTCATTACGGTCAACGGAAACACCGAGCGCTCTCTCCGAACGTAGGAGCATACAGTGGCTCTCGCGGTGGAAGTACAAAGCAGCCTCTTAAGGCAATTCTCGAGTCCGGCTGTTAAGCGGCCGGACACCGTCAAGCGCGCCCGGAGTAACCTACAACAAGACCGCCTGGCACGTTCTGAGCATGCATAGCAATGCGGCCCCAACCCCAGCCCTCGTGAAATCGCGAGACCAGTACCACGCGTACATAACTATGCTCTGGAGATACCATGGGCATAGGGGTAGGGGCACGACCACGGCATACCCGGAGAGCGGCTCAACCGCACCATTGGCTCCCAATTGTGTCATTCTTTTTTCTTCTTATTCTCAGGACTCTGTTTTCCAGAAGCCCTGTCCGGCAGTAGAATTGCTGAACTCACGATGCAACAGCCAGGGAAGCAGAAAAGCTACGTCGAGTGTCCAGGTGGTCTCTATTACGAGCAGTATACCTGTTTTACATACCATCCCGCAGCCTACCCCTGGAGGGGGACATGTTAAATAGTCCCATCCCTTTCTTATCACACTATTTGCATCGTTCTGCTTTCATTGCAGTATTTTTTGAATAAACAATGCATCGCTTTTTGCCTATTATTGCATTCCTTTTTCTATCTATATATGTTCACTTATGACATGTTGCATCCGTACGCTTTGGTACGGCCAAATCCACCAGGGGCTTAAGTTCCCCAAAATATGGTGTGATAAGTCCGAACACTTTCACAAGTGCGGCACCCCGAACTTATAGCATTATATGCATCGGCTCCGAATCATGTCTTGGGTCAATAGTTGGGTTTGCCCGGCTCCCATGTTTTGGTACCTTACGTTCCGTTATATCAACTAAGGTAGCGCTGGGAGAACCACTGCGATTGTGCCCCAGTTGAGCTGGGTTGAGCACCTCAGTGGAGAAAGCTAAAACTGACCGTCATGATAGGGCGAGAGCCGGTCGCTGTTCGAGAGGTTTTTTTCGAGTCCCTAAAGACTTATGCCGCTTAGAGCGAGGAGTCGGCTTTGTCTGGCCCAGGCATGGATAGCGCCCCGAATTCGGTCTTCTGAACACTAGGGGCTTCGCCGAAATTTAAAATTATAGAATTCTATGGCTAAGTGGGAGTGTTTAAGCATTATAAGATGGTTGCCTCGTTCGTTGTGTTGAGCGCCTCCCTCGAAGGACCCAAAAATGGGAACAAGAGCGCTCAAGTTTATCCCGAACACCCCAGCACTCGTGGCATGGGGGCTGAAGCCAACGACTTGCCATCTCTCAAATTTGATAAACGGCCGCACAGAAGGTAATATTTTAAATTAACAAGCGTTGCTTAGCACATAGGAACAAAGTTTTCAGCGCACAGGATAACAAATGTGAGTCTACTCAAAAATTACATCTTTGGAGCACTCACCCACTATAAGGCGGGCACCCTTCAGGACACCCTTATAATACATGTCGGGCATGCAATACTCCTTTCCCGGCGGTGGCGCCTCCGTCACAAGCTTCTCGGCGTCCATCTTGCCCCAGTGCACTTTAGCGCGGGCAAGGGCCCGACGGGCACCTTCAATGCAGACGGAACGCTTGATGACTTCAATCCATGGACAGGCGTCCACCAGCCGCCGCACCAGACCGAAGTAGCTCCCAGTCATGGCTTCTTTAGGCCACAGCCGAACTATGAGGCCCTTCATGGCCTGTTCGGCCACCTTGTGGAGCTTGACCAGCTGCTTTAGTTGGTCGCTCAGGGGCACCGGATGTCCGGCCTCAGCATATTGAGACCAGAACACCTTTTCCGTCGAGCTCCCCTCCTCGGCTCGGTATAACGCGGCAGGATCGGATACACTACGGGGCAGATCTGTGAACGCTCCTGGAGAGCTCCGAATTCGGGTAAGTAACGGATAATTCACTTTTACATGCTTGCTTTGCATGAAGAATGCCTTACCCGCCGCTATCTTTTTTATCGCCTCAATCTCCTGGAGGGCCTTCTGGGCTTCGGCCTTACCGGCTTTGGCACTCTCAAGAGCCGAGGCGAGCTCGGACTCTCGAGTCTTCTAGTCACGCTCCAAACTCTCATTTTTTTGCACGAGAGCCTAGAGCTCTTGCCGCACCTCCGCCACCCACGCCTCCTGCTTCTCTCGCTCGGTGCGTTCCGCGGCCGCATTTCTTTCGGCCTTGGACACCGCTTCCTTCAGGGTCACCACCTCGTTCGTGGCCCCTGCAATACTCACGTTATTCCTGTCAATCTTTGCAACCAAATCCTTTCTATAAGGTATTACTTACCTTCCTTGTCCTCGAGCTGCTTCTTGGCACGGCCGAGCTCGTTCTCGGACCGCTCGAGGCTCTCCTTCAATACATTAACCTCCGCAATAAGTGCGGCAGAGGTCGGCAGCGCAGCCTGCATTCCCATATTGACATGCTTATGTTAGACTCCTGCGTATATCTTTTTAGATCCTCAGTTCAGCTTTTCTTTCCGAACACCAAACTGAGCATCAGGGGCTACTATCTATGCGGTACTATTTTTACATATCTTAATTGCATACCTCAAAGCCTGTTAGAAGGCTGGTACAGGCTTCAGTCAGCCCGCTCTTGGCAGACTGAACTTTCTGGATCACCGCACTCATAATAGTGCGGTGTTCCTTGTCGATGGAGGCGCCGTTAAGTGCCTCCAGCAAGTTATCTGGTGCCTCCGGTTGGATGGAGGCCACCGGCGTCGCAGTCTTGCCCTTCTTATGAAGGGCCCGCCCGCCAGACTTTGGAACCACTGTAGGTTCCGGTACGGAGTCCGGCACAAGGCCGTACTTAGAGCCCTCTGGGGTTTTGCCCTCTTTGTGCCCGGAGTCCGGGAGGTTGCCTTGCGGCGCCTCCAGGACCACCTCCTCCTGGTTGGGTCCCTTTTGGGACTCCACCGCGGCATCGTCTGTGTCACGGGGGGAGGAGGCGGTTGGAAGTGAAGTGCTATCCACATTCGACGAATCCAGGGAGCCGCTCGACGAAGCGGGGAGCTCGTCCTTGGGCGGGCTACATGGTTGTGTTCGGTGTTAGAAGACATTATGCGACAAAGGAAAAATCATGGGTTATTCGGGAATCTGGACACTTACGATCTCGCCAGGGGCTTGGCCCTCGAGGGCCAATCCTCTTCGCCATCATCGGCATTGGTAGAAAAGTCCGGAGGAAGGGTACTTCCCTTCTTGGACCCTCCGGCCTCCCCAGTTGGGGAGGCCTTCCTTTTCTTCTCTCCCCCCGCTGGGGGAGAAGCCTCCATTTTCTCCTCCTCGTCTTTGCAGGAGGAGTCCGCTTCGGAGTCATCGGACGATGAGTCCGATATCACCTGATGCCGGGAACTCTTCCGGGTTCCTGTGGCCTTCTTCTTGGACTTCTTCTCTGGCACCACGTAAGGCGCCGGAACCAGCAGCCCCGTCAACCGGGCGTCCGCTGGGTCTTCTGGTAAGGGAGCCGGACAGTTAACCTGGCCGGACTTCTTTTGCCAGGCCTGTCAAAGGTAGGGGAGTTTAGATCTCGCATAGAGTCAAACTATGAACAACAAGCATCCCGTAAAGGGTAAAACAACTTACCTCGCCGGCTTGGCGCTGCGAGCTGAATTCGCGATCTTCGGTAGCGGATGCGGGAGCCTTGGCGCCCTTGAACAGCACCTTCCAGGCGTCTTCGTACGTAGTGTCGAAGAGTCTGCTCAAGGTCTGGTGCTGTGCCGGATCAAACTCCCACAAGTTGAAAGCCCGTTGTTGGCACGGGAGGATCCGGCGGATGAGCATGACCTGGACTGCGTTGACGAGCTTGATCTTCTTGTTCACAAGGTTTTGGACGCAGGTTTGGAGTTCGGTCAGCTCTTCCAAATCACCCCATGTCCGGCCCTTCTCTTTCCAGGAGGTGAGCCAAGTGGGGATGCCAGATCTGAATTCGGGGGCCGCTGCCCATTCAGGGTCATGCGGCTCGGTGATGTAGAACCACCCCGATTGCCGCCCTTTGATGGTTTCCACGAAGGCGCCCTCGAGCCATATGACATTGGGCATCTTGCCCACCATGGCGCCTCCGCACTCTGCCTTCTGGCCGCCCACTACCTTCGGCTTGACATTGAAGGTCTTCAGCCATAAGCTGAAGTGGGGTTTGATGCGGAGGAAGGCATCGCACACAAAGATAAACGTTGAGATGTTGAGGATGAAATTCGGGTCCAGATCATGGAAATCTAGGCCGTAATAGAACATGAGCCCCCGGACAAATGGGTGGAGTGGGAAGCCCAGTCCGTGAAGGAAATGGGGAAGGAACACCACCCTCTCATGGGTCCTGGGGTGGGGACGAGCTGCCCCTTGTCTGGAAGCTGGTGCGCAATGTTGTTGTGTAGGTATCCGGCTTTCCTCAACTTTTTTATGTGCCCCTCCGTGACGGAGGAGGCCATCCACTTGCCTCCCGCTCCGGACATGGTTGGGGAAGGTTGAGGCCAGATGTGCGGACTTGGCCACTGGAGCTCGAGTACGCGGGAATGGATAAGCAAAGGAGGAAGAAGGCGTAGGTAAAAAGGTGGATCCTTATCCCCTTATATATGGACGGACGAAACTATGCGTCCCCACCAGCCTGGTAAAACTCGCTTGTCTCCCAAGCGCCGTAATCAATGGCGCGGTTGGGTTACCCACGCCCATATTGATGAGAATCCCAGTATAAGGGGACACGATCTCTGCTTTGACAAGACGTGCCAAGGAAACTGCCTCGCTAAACGCACTGAGGTGGAACAGTAAAAACAATTCGAATAAAGGCTTGGCCGTGGTGTGATGTCACGCCACGGAATACGTCAGCAGATTGAACTTGTGTAAATATCATTCTCTCTACGGTGGTATGTGGAACTTATTTTGCAGAGCCGGACACTATCCTTGTGTTCAAAATCTTCTATGAAGTATTCAAAGGAGGAACCTGCCTTGCAATGCCGAATACAGTATGCGCGCCGGACTCGTCGTCATTGAAGCCTGGTTCAGGGGCTACTGAGGGAGTCCTGGACTAGGGGGTGTCCGGATAGACGAACTATCACCGTTGGCCAGACTCCTAGACTATGAAGATACAAGATTGAAGACTTCGTCCCGTGTCCGGATGGGACTTTCCTTGGCGTGGAAGGCAAGCTTGGCAATACGGATATGTGGATCTCCTACCATTGTAACCGACTCTGTGTAACCCTAACCCTCTTCAGTGTCTATATAAACCAGAGGGTTTTAGTCTGTAGGACGAACAACGATCATACCATAGGCTAGCTTCTAGGATTTAGCCTCTTTGATCTCGTGGTAGATCTACTCTTGTACTACCCATATCATCAATATTAATCAAGCAGGAGTAGGGTTTTACCTCCATCGAGAGGGCCCGAACCTGGGTAAAAACATCGTGTCCCTTGTCTCCTGTTACCATCCGCCTAGACGCACAGTTCGGGACCCCCTACCCGAGATCCGCCGGTTTTGACACCGACAGTACCCGTAAGCTTACTCATCTTATCCTTCCTTAATCAGAGCGTTTGCTTCTGATCCCTTGATTTGGAAATCATAATTTCTTTTGATTTTGAGATTTCAATCAATCAGGTGTTTCTATAATTTTATCTCCTTACATTCTTTCTTTCTCTGGTTGAGTACAAATGCTCACATCAGATCCCTTGAGGACCACTGGGTCCTTTATTGGATTTTATCCGACAACGTCCTTCGTATTCAATAACTTTGTGAGTCCTTTCTCGGATACATAATGCCTTTGGTAAATTGTATCCTCTGCCTTGTCGAACATGCTCTGTTTTTGAGCTTGTGTTGATTACTCCTGAAGTTCGTGGTATATGTTTCTAAGATGCTCCGATGGGTTGAACCAACGCCTTCCCTAGAACCTGAAAGATTCACGGGTCATACTTATCTGGTATTGCACCAAGTAAAACTTTTAACAACTAATGTCCTTTTCGAAATACGAGGGGTGAATGGAAGGTTATGCATTGAGGAAGTGGGAGTCGACCTTGAACTTTGTGTTCATGCCCATGGACATGATGTAGATCTTATCATTAAAGCTTCTCTTAAATTAATTATTCCCTTGGTATAAGTACATCTTATATTTGGGATCTAGCCTTTTGCAATCATGGTTTCGACCATGTTCTCCTTTAAATACCATTTCTCGTGCAAGTTTAAGCACTTGTCTTCTACAGAGCAATACCCCAGTCCAACCTCTACTTTGGTCTGTCGTCGAGTATTACCCCCTGGTATCTCAAAATTGTCACGGAACTGCATAACTTCTTATGAGTTCTCCATCAAGTACTACATTCTCACTGTTTCGAATTTTTTTACGGGCTCTGAGTTATTAAACACTCAAAGACACTGACAACTCAATTGAGTCCGCACTGCGATTCAACGAGGATTAGAGATCTTCATTGCTTACAAGTTTAAATACTCCATCATGTCTTTCCTAGCCTGTACGGCTACATCATTATCATGCTAATTTTAACGGTGCTAACTGGTCCTTCTTTCCGGAGCACAACTTTCGACGGTGAGCTAATCTTACGTCGATCTTCCTCGTCATATCATTTATCCTTGAACAACAAACTTGATTTCGAGTTTATGTCGTACCCATGGTTCCAATAGCCATTCGCTTCATCATTCCTTTGACTTGAGGCCATCGCCGATCGATTACATCTTCATGAAATCTCTCAACAAATGTGTCGGATCACCTTCAACACTTTGACTTCTTTTGAGATGTCAACTGTGTTCATGATGAGAGATACCCTCCTTGCCCTTGATGATTTTTATTATCATCGACAACACCCTTGACTTCCTTTCATCGCGAACTTGTCCACATTATGAATATAACTTGCTCTCTAGCTAGTGTTGTGTTCTGCTTTGAAGTATTACTGACTTTTCTGTCGAGAATGTTGTGGGGATTTCTCCACCTCTTAGAAATTCTCGGTATGATGATACTACCATCACCATTCTTCCTTGGTCCGTGTGTTGTTTTTAACGATACCAATATGCTAACGATGATGTTTGACTTATGTACTTCTAGCAACCCTATTGCTTTGAAGTTAACATTTGACAGTTCGTTCTTAGACTGTTGGTTATTGAATCATCAGTCTAACATTGATCTTGCTGCCTAAGGTCATATTGCGGGCACACCTTTCAACTAATGATTGATGGTGTATGTTTTCCTCGAGCATACACCATTATATCATTTGAATTGACAAGTGTCATCTTCCTGTTCACATTATTGTGGAAATCCATCTGTTTGGAATTCTCGATGAATTGTCACTGAGCCCATCAGCCACCTCCTCATCCCCTCATTGGTTTAATGATGAAGTATTGTTTCAGGAACCCGCTCCCATAGTTCATTTCCCGAGAATCTTGCAATGTCATTTCGTCCATTTGTGTTGCACCTTTTCTTCTCGGACATCCTGAGTCTGAGGTATCATGACACCAATCGGATCTGAATCTCGGTCAGGTATGATGGTTGGGACAACTTTCCACGAGATATGATGGTGGTACTTTGATTACCCGGTAATATGATGTCATGCCTAGAACCCCCTTGGCTGGAGGACCTATCATTATAATTTCTTTTGCAAGGATAACCATTCTTCCTGAAGGAAATTGTAAGACTTATTTTATAAGTTCCTCCTGATGGATCATTTGTCTATCCAAAGTCTGGCCCTTGATTGAAACACCGTATCTTTGCTACCTCGAAGCATGACTATGATACCCTGCTCTTCAATAAGAACATTGGAGGCGCGATGCTAAATGTTTCTTGGTCAGTTATCCAAACACCATTGTATGGGTGACATCTTGATTAATCCTTGCCTCTTATCTGTATGCCATGTGCTGCTTTTACATAGGAAGGATATACTCCTAATAATTGTGTGTAATCACAATTTTCCTTTTCATTGTTCTGTTTAATCTGATAATCCTGTTTTCCTTTCCATTCTTTTGTTTTACCTTTCCTGAATCTGACTTAACTAAGCAAAGATAATTCCCTGTTTAGGTAGGCACCTTGCTGTACCACTCTGTCTATAAGATCCTGTTAATATTGTTGATGACATTCCGGTAACCACCGATGGGTGGTAACTTTGCCAATTGGTTCGCCTCGTTCAACAAGAAGGAAAATTGCTCTCTTCGTTCCCCGTCCTTGGTACCGACATTGTTGCCAGCATAGCTGACAAGCTATTCACTGACATGCCTCCCTGTCACGGCTGTGCAGGATGTCACTGCCCTCCCTACTTTCAACCCACATGGTGGGCCCATAACCCACAGGTCCACTGGATCGAAACCTGACTCTTCTTTATAACCCGGATTCTAATGTATCCTTTGCACCTGGCTTCATATGTGATTCACGAGCTAAATTCTATACCATTAATCATTCTGGAATCAAACACCATGTTATTCTCGTTGTTCAAACCCCTATTCTAGCTTCTGTCTAGTCATAGAATGATTGCCTACCAGTTTGAAACTTTGGTACCATCGTATATTGCACTCAATGAATTCACTGAAATACAACTCGTGGGGTACCTTGTGTATTTCCCATTGAGTTCACCGTCAGATGCCCAGCTTTGTGGATATGCGTTCTTCCGGAGTTTTTCCCCTTGGTCGTGTTCGTAGGACGATGGAGTTTCTGAAGAAAGGATGCCGACTTCATCATGATGACCTGAAGCAGAGGAATGAAGACATCAACATAATGGATCGACCACTTCGAGAAGAGCAAGCCAGAATGAGAAGACCCGCTAGATTCGTTACCAAACCTTTCCCCCTTTCACTACTTCTTAAATCTCGGGACGAGATTTCTTATAGTGGAGGAGAATTGTGACGCCCGGATAATTAAGCTACAGTAACTTTCTACTAATGATGCCACATCACCTCGATTATTGTTGCTAATCTCGTGTTAGTTCGAAACTGATTCAAATTCAAATTCAAAATCAGGCAAACAATAAATTTTTTTGAATATTAAAACTAAAATGTTCGGGCTGAGCCAAATAATGCATAGGTAAGTATGGTGGAGAAACCACACTTTTATAAAAGTGTAAAATACTCTAAAATGTTTCAAACAGCAGCAAAAACAATTAGTTGAATGCCTTTTACAATAAATAAAATATTAAACTATTTTATTTTGTTGCCCAAACTTATGTGTAAGTAGCCTATTTATTAACACTAAATTAGGGACTACTTTTATAGTCTGTAAAACTAAAATAAAAGAGGAACTAAAATAAAACAGATAACAGAAAAGAAATATTAAACAAAAGGAAAAAAAGACAAAAGAAAAATAACAACAAAACTAATCTACTGGGCCCTGTGGCCCATTAGCCGAAAACACGGCCCACTTAACCCCTTCCCCTTCTCCTGTTCACCCCCGTCGCGCTGGACGCGCGCACCGCGTCCCTGGGCGAAGAGATGGCCACGGGGCGGCCATCCGGTGCCCCCCGGCTCCTTCAGGTCAATGGCGACCCCTCCTCGAACCCCCTTGACGAACCCTAGCTCACTCTCCCATCTCCCTCACGCCGCTCTCTCCTTCCCCACACGAGCCCGAAGCACTTCTGCCATGGACTTCGTTGATCTCGCGGCCACCGTCGCCCCCATGCCTCGAGAACGCGCCTAGGAGATGCGTCGTCGTCCTCTACGAGGACTCATTCGAGCTTTGCGCCTCTACATCGCCGGGATCGAGCGCTTCGTCCTCTTCGATCACCGGCGCCTCTCCGTCATATACACCATCGCTGCTACTCCTAAACTCCCAACGGGCCTTCGTGCGCCTACTAGGTGAGCTCCGTCGTGGATCCCCTTCCTCCGTTGCTCAATCCGCTGCTGCTACTTGTTGTTGCCGATGATGCTACTCCAGTCGCCGTGGTTGGGCTCACTGCGTCGATCCTGTCCAGCCGCGCATGGTCCCTGTACTCCGCTGCGCTTGGGCGGCTCTAGCCGCGCGCCTCACCTCCCCTGCCTACGCCTACACCCACTGCGGCACTGCTGCCTGCTGCCGACCGCCGGCCGCCGCTCGGCTCCTTCCCGCGCCCACGCGCCGGCCTCGCTGGCCTCGCCCGCCTTGCGCGCCCCCTGGCCACTCACTGGCTCCCCGCCAGCCTCACACCGCTGTACCCTGTCGGGCGGGCTGGTGCCCGTCGCCCAGCACTGCCCGCTGCCCGCAACCCATTAGCGCCGGTTTGGCCCCAGGGGCCTATGACAAGGGGGCCCCAGCCCCTGAGAACGTTAAAAAAGAAGAAGAATAAAAAAAGTAAAGTAAATATTAATTAAATTAATTAATTAAGTGAATTAATTAACCTAATTAATCCTATCAATTAACCTATTAACTACTTAATTAGTCTAACTAATCCAGTTAGTTAACTAGGCAGTCAATGAAAGGGGGGCCCACCTCTTTTGACTAGTCAAAGTTTGACCGGTCAACTGGGTCCCCCTGGTCCCTCATGTCAGCCAGTGTACATTTTGTGTACACTGTGCTGGGTACATCTAGCGATTTAACATTAAATTTTCGAATTAAAATAAATTAGAAAATGAGCTAAAACTCTAAAAATTAATATAAAATAATCCGTAACTCGGATGAAAATACTTTGTACATGAAAGTTTCTTAGAATGACGAGACGAATCCGGATAGGCAGCCCGTTTGTCCGCCACACATCCCTAGCATAGAGAACACGCAACTTTCCCCCTCTGGTTCATCTGTCCGAAAATGCGAAACATCGGGGATACTTTCCCGGATGTTTCCCCCCTTCACCGGTATCTCCTACTACCGTGTTAGGGCACACCGAACACCGCGTATTGTCTTGTTATGCTTTTTGATGCTTTGATTGCTCTATTATTTTTGTGTTCCCTCTCCATTACTTCTTTCCGATAGACCCCAAGACTGCCGGCGACCCCCAGTTCGACTACGATGTTGACGACTCGTCCTTCTTGCCAGAGCAACCAGGCAAGAACCTATTTGATCACCGGATATCGCCTATTCTACCCACTAATGCTTGCATTAGAGTAGTGTAGCATGTTACTGTTCGGTTACTCCTATTCTGTTGCATAGCCTGTCATTGTTGCTACAGTCATTGATACCTTACCCGCAATCCTAAATGCTTAGTATAGGATGCTAGTTTATCATCATTGGCCCTACATTCTTGTCAGTCTTCCTTGCTATACTATTGGGCCGTGATCACTCGGGAGGTGATCACGGGTATATACTATACATATATACATAATATACAGATGGTGACTAAAGTCGGGTTGGCTCGTTGAGTACCCGCAAGTGATTCCGATGTGGGGGCTGAAAGGGCAGGTGGCTCCATCCCGGTAGAGGTGGGCCTGGGTTCCCGACGGCCCTCGACTGTTACTATGTGGCAGAGCGACAAGGCAGGTTGAGACCACCTAGGCGAGAGTTGGGCCTGGCCCTGGTCTGTGTCCGCGGTTACTTCATAATAACAGGCTTAATGAGATCTTGGTATTTGTTCTGAGTCTGGCCACTGGCCTATACGCACTAACCAACTAAGCGGGAACAATTATGGGCACTCGACGTCTTGGTATTAGCCGAAGCCTTCTTGATGTCAGCGACGGAGCGGCGCGCACCGGTTTGGACTGCGTGACGCAAATTCCTTTGTAATGGAGGTTGCTAGGTCTGCTCACCGGCCGCGTACGCAACATGCAGGTGTGCAATGGGCGATGGGCCCAGATCCCTGTGCGCATAGGATTTAGACCGGCGTGCTGACCTCTCTGTTGTGCCTAGGTGGGCTGCGACGTGTTGATCTTCCGAGGCCGGGCATGACCAAGGAAAGTGTGTCCGGCCAAATGGGATCGAGCGTGTTGGGTTATGTGGTGCACCCCTGCAGGGAAGTTTATCTATTCGAATAGCCGTGTCCCTCGGTAAAAGGACGGCCCGGAGTTGTACCTTGACCTTATGACTACTAGAACCGGATACTTAATAAAACACACCCAGACAAGTTCCACAGACAACCCGGTGATCGCTTTTCCATAGGGCGACGAGGGGAGGATCGCCGGGCAGGATTATGCTATGTGATGCTACTTGGAGGACTTCAGTCTACTCTCTTCTACATGCTGCAAGATGGAGGCTGCCAGAAGCGTAGTCTTCGATAGGATTAGTTATCCCCCTCTTATTCTGGCATTCTGTAGTTCAGTCCACTAATATGGCCCTTTACACATATACCCATGCATATGTAGTGTAGCTCCTTGCTTGCGAGTACTTTGGATGAGTACTCACAGTTGCTTTTCTCCCCCTTTTTCCCCTTTCCCTTCTACCTGGTTGCCGCAACCAGATGCTGGAGCCCAGGAGCCAGACGCCTCCGTCGACGACGACTCCTACTACACCGGAGGTGCCTACTACTACATGCAGCCCGCTGACGACGACCAGGAGTAGTTAGGAGGATCCCAGGCAGGAGGCATGCGCCTCTTTCGATCTGTATCCCAGTTTGTGCTAGCCATCTTATGGCAACTTGTTTACTTATGTCTGTACTCAGATATTGTTGCTTCCGCTGACTCGTCTATGATCGAGCACTTGTATTCGAGCCCTCGTGGCCCCTGGCTTGTATTATGATGCTTGTATGACTTATTTATGTTTTAGAGTTGTGTTGTGATATCTTCCCGTGAGTCCCTGATTTTGATCGTACACGTTTGCGTGCATGATTAGTGTACGATTGAATCGGGGGCATCACAACACCACCAGAGGCATTCATATAGAGTCATATTTTGTTCTAGTATCGAGTTGTAATTCTTGAGTTGTAAGTAAAAAAAATTGTGATGATCATCATTATTAGAGCACTGTCCCATGTGAGGAAAGGATGATGGAAGCTATGATTTCCTCACAAGTTGGGATGAGACTCCCGACTTAAAAATAAAAGAGCCCAAAGAGCCCAAAATAAAAAAAGCCCAAAGAGCCCAAACAAAAAAAGAGAGAAAATAATAATAAAAATGACAGAAAAAGAGAGAAGGGACAATGTTACTATCCTTTTCCACACTTGTCCTTTAAAGTAGCACCATGTTCTTCATGATAGAGAGTCTCCTATTTTTTCACTTTCATATACTAGTGGAAATGTTTCATTATAGAACTTGGCTTGTATATTCCAATGATGGGCTTCCTCAAATTGCCCTAGGTCTTCATGAGCAAGAAAGTTGGATGCACACCCACTTAGTGTTCATTTTGATCTTTCATACACTTATAGCTCTAGTGCATCTATTGCTTGGCAATCCCTACTCACTTGCGTCGATATCAATTGATGGGCATCTCCATAGTCCATTAATTTGCCTAGTTGATGTGAGACTTTCTCTTTTTTGTCTTCTCCTCACAACCTCCACCATATTCTATTCCACTTATAGTGCTACATCCATGGCTCACACTCATATATTGCATGAAAGTTGAAAAAGCTTGAGAACATTAAAAGTATGAAAAATTGCTTGGCTTCTCATCAGGGTTGTGCATGATGAAATAATTTGTGTGATGAAGATAGAGCATAGATCTTGTAGGGATAACTTTCTTTGGCCATGTTATTTTGAGAAGACATGATTGCTTTATTCGTATGCTTGAAGTATTATTGTTTTTATGTCAATATTGAACTTTTGTTTTGAATCTTATGGATCTGAATATTCACGCCACAATAAAGAAAATTAAATTGATAAATTTGTTAGGTAGCACTCACACTTCATAAATTATTTCTTTTATCATTTACCTACTCGAGGACGAGCAAGAATTAAGCTTGGGGATGCTGATACGTCTCCAGCGTATCTATAATTTATGAAGTATTCATACCATGTTTGCAACAATATTATATGGTTTGGTATGATTTGATTAGAACTAACCCGGACTAGTGATGTTTTCAGCAGAACTACCGTGGTGTCGTTTTTTGTGCAGAAATAGAAGTTCTCAGGATGGGATGAAAATTTACGGTGATTTTTTATGGACCAAAGCACCGGAGCTGGACCAGACGAGTTCCAAGGAGTCCACAAGCCAGGGGCGCGCCCTACCCCCTAGGGCGCGCCTTGAGGGCTTGTGGGCCCCTCGTGCACCTCCTTGACTTGTTTCCAACGCCAAAAATTCTTATAAATATAGAAACCTCCGAAAAGAACCCTAGATCGGAAGTTCCGCCGCCGCAAGCCTCTGTAGCCACAAAAAACCAATTGGGAGCCCATTGCAGCACCCTCCTGGAGGGGGAAACCATCACCGAAGGCCATCTTCATCATCCCGGCGATCACCATGACGAGGAGGGAGTAGTTCACCCTCAGGGCTGAGGGTATGTACCAGTAGCTATGTGTTTGATCTCTCTCTCTCTCTCTCTCTCTCGTGTTCTTGATTTAGCATGATCTTGATGTACCGTGAGATTTGTTACTATAGTTGGATCATATGGTATTTCTCCCCCTCTACCTTCTTGTGATTAATTGAGTCTTGCTCTTTGAGGTTTCGTTTTGTTGGATTGGGTATTGGATTTGAGAACACTTGATGTATGTCTTGCGATGGGATATCAGTGGTGACAATGGGATGTTCTATTGATTCACTTGGTGTATGTTTTGGCACTCAACTCACGGATTCCCGAGGTGACATTGGGGTAATCTATGCATAGGGGTGAATGCATGTTTTCGTCCTACGTTCTTCGATAGAGACTTTGGAGTGATTCTTTGTTTCACGTTGTGGGGTTGTTATATGATCCAATTATGTTATGATTGTTGAGAGAATTTGCACTAGTTAAAGTATGAACCCTAGGCCTTGTTTCCAAGCATTACAGTACCGTTTTTTCTCACTTTTAATACTTGCTACCTTGCTGTTTTTATATTTTCATATTACGAAAACCTATATCTACTATCCATATTACACTTGTATCACCATCTCTTCGCCGAACTAGTGCACCTATACAATTTACCATTGTATTGGGTGTGTTGGGGACACAAGAGACTCTTTGTTATTTGGTTGAAGGGTTGTTTGAGATAGACCATCTTAATCCTATGCTCCCACCGATTAATAAACCTTAGGTCATCCACTTGAGGGAAATTTGCTACTGTCCTACAAAACTCTACACTTGGAGGCCCAACAACATCTACAAGAAGAAAGGTTGCATAGTAGACATCAGGAGGCATAGCAATAGAAGCAAGACCAATTATTTCATCTTTACTAGGCAACTCTTTATTATGAGGTTGTCTATTAAACTTAGAGAAATTAAAATCATGAGACTCGTCACCAAAGCTAAAACTGACAGTTTGTTTCTCACAATCTATTTTAGCATTGACAGTGTTCAAGAAAGGTCTACCAAAGATAATGGGACAAAAGTCATCTTGTGGGGAACCAGGAACTAGAAAATCAGTAGGGTATTTTATTTTCCCACACAAGACTTTAACATCTCTAACAATCCCAAGTGGTGTGATGGTGTCTCTATTTGCAAGTTTAATAGTAACATCTATGTCTTCTATTTTAGCGGGTGCTATGTCATTCATAATTTCTTGGTATTAGGTAAAAGGAATAGCACTCATGCTAGCACCTAAATCACATAAACCATTGTAACAATGATCTCCTATTCAAAGACTTGATTTTGGAGATCATCGATTTGGCTTTGCAGAAAATTGATTTGCTCATTGAAGGTGAAGATGATGTCCTTCATAGACCGACCATCCACCATGTGATCACGGGTGAATTCCGTGATCATGGAGTGATTGGCGCTAAGTCTACGCTCTCCATCCTCTTGGGCCCCTGAACATCCCGGATGTGGAGCACCCCCTCACGCATCTCAATGGCTTCAGGGTGCTTCATCACCTCCGACAAAGTACGGGTTAATGACCTTCTCGAAGAACTTGTACTTGGAGGAGCTTGGTGGAGCCATGATGATCTAGATCTGAGAAGAAAACAACACGAAAGAAGATTTCTCTGTGATACGGTGGTCAATACGTTCATGGGGTATATAAAGATTTTTTTTATCTTGGGAAACAAGTGATACGGAAGGAAAACGGAGTCGAGAAGGTTCCCTAGGGGGGCACAACCCACCAGGGTGCGCCAGGTAAGGCAGGCACGCCCTGGTGTATTGTGATCACCTTGGTTGCCTTCCTGGTTGTTTCTTATTTTCCTAATTTTTGTAATATTCCAAAACTAACAGAAAATATGTTGTCAGATTTTTTAGAGTCTGTTTACTTACTGTATCATGTACCTCCTCTTTTTCAGGGTTCCGGAGTGTTCTGGAATGTTTCTTTTATGTGTTCCTTCGGTGTCATGGTTTGGATAATATTGGTTTCAATATTAATGGGCGTACCTGAGATATAGTGCTTAATTCTTTGCCCATTAACCACCTTTGGATTAGTGCCTTCGGCATTACTAATCTTAATGGCTCCAGAACGATAAACCTCTTCGATAATATATGGTCCTTCCCATTTGGAAAGAAGCTTTCCTGCAAAAAAAATCTAAAACGAGAATTGTACAAAAGAACATATTCACCATCTTTGAATTCCCGCTTTTGGATTCTTTTGTCATGCCACCTTTTAACTTTTTCTTTGAATAGTTTAGCATTTTCATAAGCTTGGGTTCTCCATTCATCTAGTGAGCTAATATCAAATAACCTCTTTTAACCGGCAAGTTTGAAGTCATAATTGAGTTATTTAATTGCCCAATAAGCTTTATGTTCTAACTCAAGAGGCAAATGACAAGCTTTTCCATAAGGAGACATACCCATAGGATTTTTATAAGTTGTATGTAGGCCCAAAGTGCATCATATAGTTTCTTAGACCAATTCTTTCAGGGCCTATTGATAGTTTTTTGTAATATTAATTTTATTTCTCTATTGCTAAGTTCAACTTGACCACTAGATTGGGGATGATAGGGTGAAGCAATTCTATGGTTAACATCATATTTAGCAAGCATTTTATGGAAAACACCATGAATAAAGTGTGAACCGCCATCAATCATTAGATATCTAGGGACTCCAAACCTTGGAAAAATAACTTCTTGAAGCATTTTAATGGAAGTGTTATGATCAGCACTACTAGTTGGAATAGCTTCTACCCACTTAGTGACATAATCAATAGCAACCAAAATACATGTATACCTATTATAGGAAGGAAAAGGTCTCGTATAATCAAAACCCCAAACATCAAATGGTTCAACAACAAGTGAATAATTCATAGGCATTTCCTGATGCTTACTAATATTACCTATCCTTTGACATTCATAACAAGATAAAACAAACTTACGAGAATCCTTGAAGAGAGTAGGCCAATAAAAACCGGATTGCAATACCTTGTGAGCCGTTCTATCTCCCGCATGATGTCCTCCATAAGCTTCGGAGTGACATTTCTGTAGGATTTGTTCCTGTTCATGATGAACAACTAGATGCAATAATTTTTTCTCATAATACTCCTTGGTATGCTGATTATGCTAATTATATTGTTACTAAACTTATACCACCTAGTTTCACATACCAACAAAATAAAAAATTCTTCTACGATTTAAGACATTACTTTTGGGATGACCCACATCTTTATAAAGGAGTACATGGTATTATTAGATGTTGTGTTCCTGTTCATGGTCAGGTACACAACGTATAATAATCCCATCTAATCCTTCTCTATAAAGATGTGGGTAATCCCAAAAGTAATGTTTTAAATCATACAGGAATTTTCCCTTTTGTTGGTATGTGAAACTAGGTGGTATAAATTTACTAACAATATAATTATCATAATCAGCATACCAAGGAGTATTATGAGAAACATTTATTGCAGCTAGTTGGTCATCAGGAAAGCTATGAACAATGGGTAGTGGGTCATCAAGAATATTTTCTAACCTAGACAAGTTATTAGCTATTGGGTCCTCAGCTCCTTTCCTATCAGTGATATGTAAATCAAATTCTTGTAACAAGAGAACCCACCTAATGAGTCTAGGTTTAGCATCTTTCTTTTCCATGAGATATTTTATAGCAGCATGATCAGTGTGAACAATCACTTTAGAGTCAACAATATAAGATCTGAATTTATCACAAGCAAACACAACTACTAAAAATGCTTTTTCAGTAGTAGCATAATTTCTTTGAGCAGCATTAGAGTTTCGATAGCATAATGGATAACATTTAATTTCTTATCAACTCTTTGTCCCAGAACATCACCAATAATATAATCACTAGCATCACACATAATTTCAAAAGGCAAGTTCTAGTCAGGTGCTTGAACAATAGGTGTAGAAGTTAAGGCTTTCTTCAGTGTTTCAAAGGCTTCTACACAATCATCATCAAAAAGCAATGGAACATCCTTTTGTAAAAGATTAGTAAGAGGCCTAGAAATTTTAGAGAAGTCTTTAATACCTTTAGGACATGTCATTTTCTCAATTGCATCAACTTTAGTTTATCCACCTCAATACCTCGTTCAGAAATTTAATGCCCCAAGACAATACCTTCATTAACCATAAAGTGGCACTTCTCCCAATTCAAGACAATATTAGTTTGTTCACATCTCTGCAAAACTCGATCAAGGTTGCTTAAGAAATCATCAAAAGAAGTTCCGTAAACAGAAAAATCATCCATGAAAACCTCAACAATCTTTTCACAAAAAATCGCAGAATATAGTAGGCATACATCTTTGAAAGGTAGAAGGTGCATTGCATAAACCAAAAGGCTTATGTCTATAAGCATAAGTTCCAAAAGGACAAGTAAAGGTGGTTTTCTCTTGACCAGGTTGTGAAATAGGTATTTGAGAAAAACCAGAATATCCATCAAGAAAACAAAAGTGCGTGTGCTTAGACAATCTTTCTAGCATTTGATTAATAAAAGGCAGAGGGTAATGATCATTTCTAGTAGCTTTATTTTATTTTCTAAAATCAATTACCATTCTATAGCCACTAACAATTCTTTGTGGAATGAG
This sequence comes from Triticum aestivum, assembly GCF_018294505.1. Classification (NCBI taxonomy): domain Eukaryota; kingdom Viridiplantae; phylum Streptophyta; class Magnoliopsida; order Poales; family Poaceae; genus Triticum; species Triticum aestivum. The sequence goes on along the minus strand of NC_057801.1, from coordinate 426,394,976 downwards.
TTCATTTTTATCATTAGGAACAACAGTAATACCTCCCTTCTTAGGGACACAATCAACAGGACTTACCCATCTACTATCAGCTATGGGATACATTATACTTGCTTCCAGAAGCTTTAGTATTTCAGTTCTTACCACTTCCTTCATTTTAGGATTCAAACATCATTGGTGATCAACAACTGGTTTAGCATCAGGCTCCATTTTAAGCTTATGCTAACATAGAGTCCGACTAATGCCCACAAGATCATCAAGGGTATATCCAATAGCAGAATGGTGCTTCTTCACTTAATAATCTTTCTTCTACATGTTCTGAAAGGTTAGCACTAATAATAATAGGATATATCTTTTTCTCATCAAGATAAACAGATTTTGAAGTGTGACAATTGCTTTAATTCAAACATAGGATCACCTTTAGGTGGAGGAGGACCTCCTAGAGTTTCAATAGGCAAATTGTGTTTAAGTAGAGGTTGTTGTTCAAAGAATATTTTATCTATTTCATTTCTTTCATGCAAGTGCATATCATTTTCATGGTCTAGCAAATATTGTTCTAGAGGATCTGTAGGAGGCATAGCAATGGACACAACCAATTATTTCATCCTTACTGGGTAATTCTTTATTATGAGGTTGTCTATTAAACTTAGAGAAATTAAATTAATGAAACTCATCACCAGAGATAACACTTATAGTTTCCTTCTCACAATCTATTTTAGCATAAACAATGTTCAAGAAAAGTCTGCCAAAAATAATGGGACAAAAGTCATCTTGTGGGGAACCAAGAACTAGAAAATTAGTAGGGTATTTTATTTTTCCCACACAAGACTACAACATCTCTAACAATCCCAAGTGGTGTGATGGTGTCTCTATTAGCAAGTTTAATAGTAACATCTATGTCTTCTTTCTCAGCGGGTGCTATGTCATTCATAATTTCTTGGAATAAAGTAAAAGGAATAGCACTGACACTAGCACCTAAGTCACATAAGCCATGATAACAGTGATCTCCTATTTTAGCTGAGATAACAGGCATGCCAACAACAGGTCTATGTTTATCTTTTTCATCGGGTTTGGCAATTCTAGCAGCTTCATCATAGAAATAAATAACGTGCCCATCTATATTTTCTACTAGGAGATCTTTAACCATAGAAACACTAGGTTCTACTTTGATTTGCTCAGAGGGTTTAGGTGCTTTAATATTAATTTTGGGAACCACGGTTGATACCTTAGCATGTTCCTATATCCTAACAGGGAAAGGTGGTTTTTCAATGTAAGCAGTAGGCACAACTGGATCAACATCGTAAATAATAGTTTCATCTTTAGTTTTAACCGGTTCTTTAATTTCTTATTTAATAGGGGGTGATATTTAAACCACTTCTCCTTAGGGAGATCAACACGAGCAGCAAAGGTTTCACAAAAAGAGGCTACTATCTCAGAGTCAAGTCCATATTTAGTGCTAAACTTGTGAAAAGCATTGGTATTCATAAAAGATTTACCACAATCATACTTAAGCTTGAGAGTTGCCTTTAATTCTTTCTAAAATATCCCACCTGAATTCAATAGGCTTCTTCATAAAAGAACTCGTACAAGAAGTATGGAGCATGGATTGATCATAGAGAAAGCCGAGCATAAAAGATCTGAATAATAATTTCTCTCAAGAGCTCAAGATTGGTCATGAATATAACATTGATTTAAGCCTCCGCCAAGCTAGAGCGATACTTTCTCCTTCACGAGGCCAAAAATTATATACATAATTCCGATCACGATGAACTAGATGCATAGGATATTTTTTTGTGAAATTCCAATTTCAATCGATTCCAGTTCCAAGATCCAATATCATCGCATAGCCTATACCATGCCAATGCTTTTACCTTCAAAGATAAAGGGAAAACCTTCTTATTAGCTTCATCTCCCGGTAAACCTTCAATCTTAAATAATCCACAAATTTCATCCACATGTATCAGATGCATATCGGGATGTTCTTTTCCATCTCCTGCATAAGGATTAGCTAGCAGTTGTTCTATCATACCCGAAGGAATTTCATAACCAATATTTTAAGTAGGTGCAGTAGGTTGAGAGGCAACTAATTGTGCTTCTGGTCGAGGTGAAGATACCCCGAACAAACCCCTCAAATGATGGTTTTCCATAGTAGCAAGTGACAATAAATTTTAGCACGCGGTAATAATTTTTCCTTACCAATTTCCACTTACCAAGAGCGCCTCACTGCCCGGCAACGGTGCCAGAAAAGAGTCATGATGACCCACAAGTATAGGGGATCAATCGTACTCCTTTCGATAAGTAAGAGTGTCGGACCCAATGAGGAGCCAAAGGAAATGACAAGTGGTTTTCAGCAAGGTATTTTCTCCAAGCACTGAAATTGTCGATAACAGGTAGTTTGATAGCAAGATAATTTGTAATGGACAAGTAATGGTAATGGTAAATAAAGTGCTCCAAGGTAGACCAATCCTTTTGTGGCACAGGACAGGCCAAAACAGTCTCTTATAATAAGCAAAGTGTTCTTTAGGGCACACGGGAATTTCATCTAGTCACTTTCATCATGTTGGTTTGATTCGCATTCGCTACTTTGATAATTTGATATGTGGGTGGACTGGTGCTTGGGTGCTGTTCTTACTTGAACAAACCTCCCACTTATGATTAACCCCCTCGCAAGCATCTGCAACTACAAGAAAAGTATTAAGATAAAATCTAACCATAGCATTAAACATTTGGATCCAAACCGGTCCCTTACGAAGTAGCGCATAAACTAGGGTCTAAGGTTCTGTCACTCTAGCAACCCATCATATAATACCTACTCCAAAATGCATTCCCTTAGGCCCAAAGATGGTGAAGTGCCATGTAGTCAAAGTTGACATGACACCACTAAGGGAATCACAACATACATATCATCAAAATATCGAACACATATCAAATTCACATGATTACTTGCAACATGACTACTCACAAATACTATTCATGCTCAAGATCAGAGGGGTGTTAAATAGCATAACGGGTCTGAACATATAATCTTCCACCAAATAAACCATATAGTAATCAACTACACTATGTAATCAACACTACTAGTCACCCAGAGGTACCAATCTGAGGTTCCGATACAAAGATTGAACACAAGATATGAACTAGGGTTTGAGAGGAGATGGTGTTGTTGAAGATGTTGATGGAGATTGGCCTCCCAAAGATGAGAGTATTGTTGGTGATGATGATGGCTTTGATTTCGCCCTTTGGGAGGGAAGTTCCCCCGACGGAATCGCTCTGCCGAAGGGCATAAGTGCTCATACCCAAGTTCCGCCTCGAGACGGTGGTGCTCCATCCCAAAAGTCCTCTCCTTATTTTTTCTAGGTCAAAATGACCTATATACCAGAAGATGGGCACCGGAGGTGGGCTGGGCGGGCCACAACCCACCAGGGTGCGCCTAGGGGGCCTGGTGCACCCTAGTGGCATGTGTTCACTAGGTGGACCCCCTCCAGTAGTTATTTTCCCCAGTATCTTTCATATATTGCAAAAGAATTCTTTGTAAATTTTCAGCTCATTTGGAGATGTGTAGAATAGGTGTCCTGACGTAGCCTTTTCAGATCCAGAATTCCAGTTGCCGGTATGCTCCCTCTTTGTGTAAACCTTGCATATTATGAGAGAAAAGGCATTAGAATTACTCCATAAAGCATTATTATTCTTAAAATTATTATAAATAACAGTAGGAAAACATGATGCAAAATGGACGTATCAGAGGCCCATGGGGCCCACGAGACACCAGGGCGCGCTAGGAGGCCCGGGCGCTCCCTGATGGGTTGTAGGGCCCACGGGGGTCTCCTCCACCCCCTCTCATCTCTATAAATACCCAAATATTCTAGAAACCCTAGGGGAGTCGACAACACACAATTCCAGCCGCCACAAGTTCTAGAACCACGAGATCAAATCTAGAGCCCTATTCCGGCACTCTGCCGGAGAGGAACACGATCATGGAGGGGTTCATCATCTTCACTAGTGCTCCTGCAGTGATGCTTGAGTAGTTCACCATAGACCTACAAGTCTGTAGGCAGTTGCTAGATGTCTTTTTCTCTCTTTTTGATTCTCAATACAATGTTCTCCTCGTTGTTCTTACGAGTCCGTAGGCAGTAGCATCCCACTTTAGATTACAAAATTTGGAGTCAGTAGGCAGTAGCTAGATGGAATCCTACCACATTCGTAATCTAAAGGGGGATGCAAAGATTTTGCTTTGTAATTTTTATATAGGCTTAGCTTTTCACAACTCTTGGATTTTGCCGCAAAAGGGAATTTTATTGAGCTTGATGCTAATGCTGCATATGAAATACTAGAGGGAATATTGGGAGTTCCACCACCAAACAAAGGGTTTACTTTTACACAAGAAGGGATTCAAATATTAGACAAACTGGGGGATCTGCAGAAAAATTTGGTTGAGTTGCAAAAACATAATGAACCCCTCAAATATATTAGCGGATATCTCAAGCGCATGAATACCTTCATTACTCTTTGTAATAAGTGGTTGGATATCTTAGATCTCAAGATGGTCTCTTTTCCCGAGAATATTGGAAAGTGTAAATAACCTCGCAAGTTTGAGAAAGCTCTCACAAAGGTGGAAAAAACCAAAGATGGCAATACTTGAATCTATGCATTATGCCCAGCTAGGGGCATAAAATGATAGCTCTTGCTGGGAGGCAACCCAATGAATAAAATTTATGTTTGCCTTTTTCTTTCTGTTCTTGAGTGTTTGCACAATTATACTACCATTATGATTGTGTTTTTATGTTGTAATTGGTGTTTGTGCCAAGTAAAGCCTTTGGGATCATGTTGGGTGATAGTTGATTTTATCTTGTTGAAAAACAAAAACTTTTGTTCCCAGTAGCAGAATTGTTAAACATCACAGAAGCACGCTAAAATTCTGAATTTTTAACAAAAGGTTGATATACAGATTTCCTAAGTTGTCGTATTTTTTCAGAATTTTTGGAGTTACAGAAGTATGGAAAAAGTCCATATTACTACAGATATTCTATTTTTGACCGATTCTGTTTTCATTGCATTGTGTGATGAATCTATGGATTGTATCAGGGGGTATAAGCCATGGAAAAGTTTAAATACAATAGGTATAATGCAGTAATAAAATATGAATGGGTTTGCAACAGTACTTAGAGTGGTGATTTGCTTTATTATACTAACGGATCTCACGAAGGTTTTGTTAAGTTTTGTGTGATTGAAGTTTCCAAGTTTTGGGTGAGATCACGATGGATGAAGGAATAAGGAGTGAAAAGAGCCTAATGTTAGAGATGCCCATGGCAACCCAAGTTAATATTCAAGGAGAACCAAGCAATGAAGCTTGGGGATGCCCCGGAAGGCATCCCCTGTTTCTTCTAACAACCATCAATAATTTTGCTTGGAGCTATATTTTCATTCATCACATATCATGAGTTTTGCTTGGAGCATCTTGTATTATATGAGTCTTTGCTTGTTTTGATTTTTAGTTTGTCACAATTATCTTTGCTGGACACAAATATTTGAGAGAGCCAAAATGATGCTATGATTTGTTAGAATTGCTCTATGTGTTAAATTCTTTGAGCTATGGAATTGCTCTACTGCCTCACTTATATCTTTTTGAGCATAGTGTGATTTAAATTTTTTGTACTCTCATGCTTCACTTAGATTTATTTAAGAGTTAGTAAACTTTTGAAGAAATTCTCTCATGCTTCACTTATATTATTTTGAGAGATGAAAATTTTATGCTCATGTTCTTCACTTAAATTTGTTTAAGCTTGTCAAAAGCAATTGCAATACATGAAACTAGTCCCAAAGTGAGAGATATTCAAGAGGGATATAATAAAAACTTTCATGAAGATCATTGGACAAAATAAACTTGATTATTTGTAATAGTTTTGAGATATCATGATAGTAATATGTGAGCAATGTTGGTGAGTAATTATGCTTTAGTAAGAATATTGGTGTTAAGGTTTGTGATTCACTATGCAAGCACAAAAAGTCAGTAGTTATGCAATGAAATTACCTCCTACTTGTGGTGCATTATTCGGTGTTAGTTATGCTTAATGCTCGTTTATGAGAATTTTCGTTTCTTGGTTGGTTGCTTCTCAAACTATTTGCTAGCCTCCACTTGTACTAAGTAGAAATACTACTTGTGCATCCAAAATCCTTTAAACTAGTTCTGTCATGAGTCCACCATACCTACCTATATGCAGTATTTCCGTGTCGTTCTAAGTAAATTTGTTTGTGCCAACTCTAATTTTCAAAATGAATTCCCTTTTTGTGTGTCCGTACCGCTCATGAAGTGGCAGGGGTGGCCAATATTTTTCCATGCTAGATGTCTTATTCCCAACATGAGTGTTTATTCACTTGTCATTGCACGAGAGTATGGCGGTAATAGGGATGCCCGGTCCCGAAATGAAAAAGAAATTTACTTTATGTTGTTAAATAATAAATTCCTTGGAAAGGGTTGGTATGGAAGGCACCCGTGGATACGGCTAGCAATGGATTGCGAAAGAATGGTGGAAAAGGAATAAACTTTATTTTCTCTTTGGGAACCACTGGCGATATATCTAGCATGGAAAGTATTGGGAACTACTCGGTCATTTTCATGGACGGGAAAAGCATGCCTCTCAAAAAAAGTATCTCTCAATTTTTTGCTTTTAGCTCTCGCACCTCTACAAATCTCTGCTTTCCATTACGAAGGGCCTATCTATTTACTTTCACTACAAAAAAACACATCGGTGACATTTTGGCCTGAACAAAAAAATGGTCATGGTTATGACACTTATATGGCGATAATTGTGAAAAAACCATGTATCATCATAGATGTGGTGGGCTCCAACTTCTATGACAAAAAATCATGACAGAAAATGGGCTTTTCGTCCTGGGCGGGTCGGGGACGCACCTGCATGGCATTCTTTGGGCCTTCACTGACATAAAAAAGCGTGGTAGAAGTGAGGGCGAGGAAATTTTCACGGAGTTCTCGGTTACGGTGGTGTCATGGGAAACCACAGCCACCTATGGGGCCATCAACCCCTTTGTGATTTGGCGGGGGGAATGAGCACGTTGGACAAAGAGCGGAGAATCGTAGCGCAGCACGACAGAGATCACACGGGCAGTTTTACCCAGGTTCGGGCCACTATGAGGCGTAAAACCCTACTCATGCTTTGGTGTATTGATGGTGCATGGCGGTGGAAACGCAGTGCTCTAGCCCGGCAGTGTTGCCTAGGGGCGAGAACGGCTACGCGCATATGAGTGTACAAGGGGCCGGATCCTTTCTATGGTTGCCACGGGCCTCCTTTTATAGATCAAGGGTTCACCATAGTGGCAAATCAGTCATTCTGTACTGATTAGATAGCAAATAGTGCTATCATACCTAACTCTGCAGGCTGGACGGAGCACATTAAATGCGCCGCTTAGTGTCACATCATGGTGTGCCCGGCAAGCCTTGTCGGGCCGTTTTTCAGCTTCTCGCATGCCTGCATGACACGTCTCTGGAGGGGTGTCATTTGGAGATGGTTTCCGTAGGAAGTGGCTGCCATGTGGCAAGAAACAACACTTCGTCAATTGGGGGTTCGACACCGCACCGCTCGATGACTTGCGTCACTGTGAGGTGGAGCGGTGGAGCCTTGGCGGGGTAGTTTGCCTCCATCGTGCCCGGCAGGCCTGCCGGGATGGTCCTGAGACTTGTCTTCGTGGCAAACTCGACCTCTCCAGGCTCGCCTGCCTGGCAAGGGAGGTTTTCCCTTAGTGGTGTGTTGCTTCCTTTGGCTGGACTTGGTCTTCTTGATCCGCCCTTTGATTCCTCAAAGATCTGATCTCCTCTGCTTGGTCGTGTCTTGGATGTTGTAACCCTTGCTCTTAGGCCTGTGTACGGTCTAGGCAATGGACCCAGGGTTTGTTACGCCGACAGGAACCCCCGGGCCTGGCCCAAACATGATGTCAAGCACCGTTGGGGTAGGCCCTATCCAGTGCACAGGCAAGAGTGTAGTAGTTGCTTGTCCCTTGAAATTTTCTTTGCTTCTCCATTAACCTGAGCCCAGGTCAGTTTCCAGTTCTCCAGAGCGCTGCGTAATGCCAATTGTGGTGGAGATAGTGGGCCACGATCTATGGCGTACCCATGTCCCACGTTCATGGGGCGGTAACCATTACTCCATTATCTTTCCCGCTTCAAGTGCTTCTGCCGCATGTATTGCATGTGTTGCGGAAAGTTGGTGGCGAATGTGGAGGGCACGGGAACGAGCGCCATGGTAGAAAGCCAGGAGTCGCGGATTGATGCAGGGGGTCGGCCTTGATCGTCGAGCCGTTAATGGAGAGGGGGAGCCGAACTGGTCAAACGGGCGGCCACCCTCATGAAAAAATCTAGCTCTCTACTCCGCTCGCCTATAACAGGGGACGCGGGGTGAGGCGTTTCTCCACACCTCCTTCTCCCTCCATTCCTGCAGTAGTCCTCTCCTATCATGCTGAGAGTTCAAGGGTCCGGCGCTGCTCTAGTGGCAACGAGAACTTCTGCTCGACAGTGTCTACCTCCTCCCTCCGAAGATGCGGGGGCGGAGCCCGCTATGAGAGGAGGTGGGAAGGGGTGAGGCCATGATCTTGTGGTGCCCGGGGCCTAGGAGGACGAGGTGGCGCTTCAATTGCGCCCCTACCAGTCGTCCCTCCATCGATGGAAGGCCACGTCGGAGACCAACCTCTGGAGTTCATCATCAGATTGTACAAGCCCCCGCGCGGCTGTCTCCGTCGATCTCTTCACAATCACCTTCGCTAGCGCCTTCCTGCTCCTGTTGGGCTACCTCTCCCGAAGCCCGAAAAGGTCATGATGGGCTTCTGCCTAGGTGCCCCTTTTGCACTCTTTGCCTCCTTCCGCAGTGCCTGGGAGGAGAGGGACAAGAAAGGGCATCACGGGGCACTTATCTTTTTTCTAAAATGTGTAGGCATTCGCCAAACTCTAGTTCGAATTATGTAATCTTCTTTTTATCCATGTTAGCATTTTGTAAGATCAGCACATTAATGAAAAAGACAAGCCTTGCCGGGTTATTGTGCATGTAGCATGTCCATGCAGAGGTGAAATGCCTCTATACATTCAAGTAAACAAGTTTTTCCCGGCAGGCTTATCATGTTGGTACCCTCAGTTTGTTGCCGCGGACTACGCCTGCCGAGCATAAACTGTTGGGGAACGTAGGATGCAATTTCAAAAAAATTCCTACACTCATGCAAGATCTATCTAGGAGATGCATAGTAACGAGAAGGGGAGAGTGTGTCCACGTACCCTCGTAGACAGAAAGCGGAAGCGTTTGCTTAATGCGGTTGATGTAGTCGAACGTCTTCTCGATACAACCGATCAAGCACCGAACATACGGCACCTCCGAGTTCAGCACACGTTCAGCTCAATGACATCCCTCGAACTCTTGATCTAGAAAAGTGTTGAGGGAGAGTTCCGTCAGCACGACAGCATGGTGACAGTGATGGTGAAGTGATCCGTGCAGGGCTTCGCCTGAGCACTACATGAATATGACCGGAGACGTAAACTATGGAGGGGGCGCCACAGAAGGCTTGGAACAATTGATTGTGTGTTCTAGGGGCGCCCCCCGGTATATAAAGCTGGGAGGAAGAGAAGGCCGTCCCTAGGCGCGCCCCAAGTAGGAGGAGTCCTACTTGGGGTCCTAGTAGGATTCGACCCTCCTTTCCTTTTACCGGAGGGGGAAAGGTGGAAGGAGAGAGAGGGGAGAAGGAAAGGGGGGCGCTGCCCCCTCCCCTTGTCCAATTCGGACTCCTCCCTGGTGGGGGGCGTGCCACCCCTTTGTGGGCTAGTGTGCCTCCCTCCTATCGCCCATATCTTCCCCCGGGGTTTCCAGTAACCCCCCCCCCCCCCCCCCCGTTACTCCAATATGTACCCGATACATTCCGGAACACTTCCGGTGTTTGAATACTACCTTCCAATATATCAATCTTTACCTCTCAACCATTTCTAGACTGCTCGTCATGTCCGTGATCTCATTCGGGACTCTGAACAACATTCGGTCACCAAATCACATAACTCATATAATACAAATCGTCATCGAATCTTAAGCGTGCGGACCCTACGGGTTCGAGAACTATGTAGACATGACCGAGACTTCTCTCCGGTCAATAACCAATAGCGGAACCTGGATGCTCATATTGGTTCCCACATATTCTACGAAGATCTGTATTGGTCAAACCATTATGACAACATACGTTATTCCCTTTGTCATTGGTATGTTACTTGCCTGAGATTTGATCGTCGGTATCTTCATACCTAGTTCAATCTCGTTACCAGCAAGTATCTTTACTTGTTCTGTAATACATCATCCCGCAACTAACTCATTAGTCACATTGCTTGCAAGGCTTATTATGATGTGCATTACCGAGAGGGCCTAGAGATACCTCTTCGATACTCGGAGTGACAAATCCTAATCTCGATCTGTGCCAACCCAACAAACACCTTCAGAGATACCTTTAGATCATCTTTATAATCACTCAATTACGTTGTGACGTTTTATAGCACACAAGGTATTCTTCCAGTATCCGGGAGTTGCATAATCTCCATAGTCAAAGGAATGTGTTTGAAATGAAGAAAGCAATAGCAATAAAACTGAATGGTCAACATGCTAAGCTAACGGATGGGTCTTGTCCATCATATCATTCTCCTAATGAAGTGATCGTGTTCATCAAATGACAACCCATTTCTATGGTTAGGAAACTTAACCATCTTTGATTAACGAGCTAGTCTAGTAGAGGCTTACTAGGGACACAGTGTTTTGTCTATGTATTCACACGTGTATCAAGTTTCCGGTTAATACAATTCTAGCATGAATAATAAACATTTATCATGATATAAGGAAATATAAAATGACAACTATATTATTGCCTCTAGGGCATATTTCCTTCAGTATCCCGCTTGCACTAGAGTCAATAATCTAGTTCACATCGCCATGTGATTAAACATTAATAGTTCATATCTTCATGTGATTAACACCCATAGTTTACATCGTCATGTGACCAACACCCAAAGGGTTTACTAGAGTCAATAATCTAGTTCACATTGCCATGTGATTAACACCCAAGAGTACTAAGGTGTGATCATGTTTTGCTTGTGAGAGAAGTTTAGTCAACGGGTCTGCCACATTCAGATCCGTATGTATTTTGCAAATTTCTATGTCTACAATGCTCTGCATGGAGCTACTCTAGCTAATTGCTCCCACTTTCAATATGTATCCAGATTGAGACTCGGAGTCATCTGGATCAGTATTAAAGCTTGCATCGACATAAATCTTTACGACAAACTCTTTATCACCTCCATAACCGAGAAATATATCATTAGTCCTCTTAGGTAACTAAGGATAACTTTGTCTATTGTCTAGTGATCCACTCCTGAATCACTATCGTACCCCCTTACCAAACTCATGGCAAGGTACACAATAGGTCTGGTACACAACATAGCATACTTTATAGAACCTATGGCTGAGGCATAGGGAATGACTTCCATTCTCTTTCTATTTTCTGTCGTGGTCGGGTTTTGAGTCTTACTCAACTTCACACCTTGCAACACAGACAAGAACGCTTCTTTGACTGATCTATTTTGAAATTCTTCAAAATTTTGCCAAGGTATATACTTTGTGAAAGTCCTATTAAGCATCTCGATCTATCCCTATAGATCTTGATGCCCAATATATAAGCAGCTTCACCGAGGTCTTTCATTGAAAAACTCTTATTCAAGTATCCTTTTATGCTATCCATAAATTCTATATCATTTCCAATCAACAATATGTCATCCACATATAATATTAGAAATGCTACAGAGCTTCCCCTCACTTTCTTGTAAATACAGGCGTCTCCAAAAGTCTGTATAAAACCATATGTTTTGATCACCTCATCAAAGCGTATATTCCAACTCCGAGATGCTTGCACCAGTCCATAAATGGATCGCCGGAGCTCTTGCACACTTTGTTTGCACCTTTAGGATCGACAAAACCTTCTGGTTGCCTCATATACAACTCTTATTTAAGAAATCCATTAAGGAATGCAGTTTTTATGTCCATTTGCAGAAATTGCTCACATGATTTGGACAGACTTAAGCATCGCTACGAGTGAGAAAATCTCATTGTATTCAACACCTTGAACTTGTCGAAAACCTTTTGCGGCAAGTCGAGCTTTGTAGATAGTAACACTTCCATCAATGTCTGTCTTCCTCTTGAAGATCCATTTATTCTCAATGACTTACCGATCATTGGGCAAGTCCACCAAAGTCCATACTTTGTTCTCATACATGGATCCTATCTCAGATTTCATGGCCTCAAGCCATTTATCAGAATCTGGGCTCATCATCACTTCTTCATAGTTCGTAGGTTCGTCATGGTCTAGTAACATGACTTCCAGAACAGGATTACCGTACCACTCAGGTGCAGAACGTCTTCTGGTTGACCTACGAGGTTCAGTAGTAACTTGATCTAAAGTTTCATGATCATTGTCATTAGCTTCCTCTCTTGTTGGTGTAGACATCACTGGAACTGATTTCTGTGACGAGCTATTTTCTAATTCGAGAGAAGGTATAATTACCTCATCCAGTTCTACTTTCCTCCCACTCACTTCTTTCGAGGGAAACTTCTTCTCTAGAAAGGATCCATTCTTAGCAACAAAGATCTTGCCTTCGGATCTGTGATAGAAGGTGTACCCAACAGTTTCCTTTGGGTATCCTATTAATACACACTTCTCCGATTTGGGTTTGAACCTATCAGGCTGAAGCTTTTTCACATAAGCATTGCAAACCCAAACTTTAAGAAACGGCAGCTTAGGTTTCTTGCCAAACCATAGTTCATACGGTGTCGTCTCAACGGATTTAGATGGTGCCCTATTTAAAGTGAATGCAGTTGTCTCTAATGCATAACCCCAAAATGATAGTGGTAAATCAATAAGAGACATCATAGATCGCACCATATCTAATAAAGTAGGGTTACGATGTTCAGACACACCATTACGTTGTGGTGTTCCAGGTGGCGTGAGTTGTGAAACTATTCCACATTGTTTTAAATGAAGGCCAAACTCGTAACTCAAATATTCGCCTTCGCGATAAGATCGTAGAAACTTTATTTTATTGTTATGATGATTCTCCACTTCACTCTGAAATTCTTTGAACTTTTCAAATGTTTCAGACTTTTGTTTCATCAAGTAGATATACACATATCTGCTCAAATCATCTGTGAAGGTCAGAAAACAATGATACCTGCTGCGAGCCTCAACACTCATTGGACCACATACATCAACATGTATTATTTCCAATAAGTCAGTGGTTCGCTCCATTGTTTCAAACAACGGAGTCTTACTCATCTTGCCCATGAGGCATGGTTCGCAAGTATCAAATGATTCATAATCTAGTGATTCCAAAAATCCATCTGCATGGAGTTTCTTCATGCGCTTTACACCAATATGACCTAAACGGCAGTGCCACAATTATGTTGCACTATCATTATTAACTTTGCATCTTTTGGCATCAATATTATGAATATGTGTATCACTATGATCCAGATTCAATAAACTATTCACCTTGGGTGCAAGCTTTTAAATAGCATCCGCTACCTCCGCTATTGCGACCGCAATAAAGGTAGCGTCACCTTGCCGCTATTAGTTTAAGGATGTGTTAGAAAATAGCGTGTTGTCATAATGCGGGCGCAATATCACTTGCTAGACCACTATATCGTCCGCTATCCACAATATCGCCCACTATATAAGTCCTTGTTCTGTTGTGTAATATATTTTGGTAAATGTGTCTTGCTTGCATGGTTGCGAGACCAAATATTTTTCAGTTATAGTTTATATTATTATATAAATGATGATTTCTCAAATTAAGTGTCATATCTTTTGTCAATGGCCTAGAAATATACACAACAATCTAAAATTTATGAGTGTTTTTTAAAAATTGGCTATGTGGACATAGCGCCCGCAATATCGCCCGCTATCCATATTCCGCTACACGAACCCTAATCCGCAACCAGTCCACTATCTGCTATTTAAAAGCTTGCTTGGGTGTATGGCCATGGAAGGTTTTATTCATGTAAACAAAACAACTATTATTTTCTGACTTAAATGAATAACCGTATTGTAATAAACATGATCTAATCATATTCATGCTTAACACAAACACCAAATAACATTTATTTTAGGTTCAACACTAATCCCGAAGGTAGAAGGAGTGTGTGATGGTGATCGTATCAACCTTGGAATCACTTCCAACACACATCATCACCTCACCCTTAACTAGTCTCTGTTCATTTTGCAACTCCTGTTTCGAGTTACTAATCTTAGCAACTGAACCAGTATCAAATACCCGAGGGCTTCTACGAACACTAGTAAGGTACACATCAATAATATGTATATCAAATATACCTTTGTTCACTTTGCCATCCTTCTTATCTGCCAAGTATTTGGGGTAGTTCCACTTCCAGTGACCATTCCCTTTGCAGTAGAAGCACTCAGTTTCAGGCTTAGGTCTAGCTTTGAGCTTCTTCATGGGAGTGGCAACTTGCTTGCCATTCTTCTTGAAGTTCCCTTTCTTTCCCTTACCCTTTTACTTGAAACTAGTGGTCTTATCAACCATCAACACTTGATGCTCTTTCTTGATTTCTACCTTCGCTGATTTCAGCATCGCGAAGAGCTCGGGAATTGTTTTGGTCCCTTGCATATTATGGTTATCGCAAGTTCTAGTAGCTTGGTGATAGTGAATAGAGAACTCTGTCAATCACTATGTTCTCTGGAAGATTAACTTCCACTTGATTCAAGTGATTGTAGTACTCACACATTCCGAATATATGCTCACTACTTGAGCTATTCTCTTCCATTTTGTAGGCAAATTTTATCAGAGGTCTCATACCTCTCAACATGGGAATGAGTCTGAAATACCAATTCCAACTCTTGGAACATCTCATATGCTCCTTGGTGTTCAAAACATTTTTAAAGTACCGGTTCTAAGCAATAAAGCATGGCGCACTAAACTATCAAGTAGTCATCATATCGAGCTTGACAAACATTCATAACGTCTGCATCTGCTCCTGCAATAGGTTTGTCGCCTAGCGGTGCATCAAGGACATAATTCTTCTGTGCATCAATAAGGATAATCCTCACATCATGGACCCAGTCTGTATTGTTGCTACTATCATATTTCATCTTATTTGTTTCTCTAGGAACATATCAAAAAACATAGGGAGCTATAATGCGAGCTATTTATCTACAACATAATTTGCAAATACTATCAGGACTAAGTTCATGATAAATTAAAGTTCAACTAATCAAATTACTTAAGAACTCCCACTTACATTGACATCCCTCAAGTCATCTAAGTGATACGTGATCCAAATCAACTAAACCATGTCCGATCATCACGTGAGATTGAGTAGTCTTCAATGGTGAACACTCTATGTTGATCATATCTACTATATGATTCACGTCTGACCTTTCGGTCTCCAGTGTTCCAAGGCCATGTCTATACATGCTAGGCTCGTCAAGTTTAAACCAAGTATTCCGCATGTGCAAAACTGTCTTGCACCCGTAAGTTTAACCCGCCTATCACACCCGATCATCACGTGGTGTCTTAGCACGAAGAACTTTCACAACGGTGCATACTCAGGGAGAACACTTATACCTTGAAATTTTAGTGAGGGATCATCTTATAATTCTACCGCCGAACTAAGCAAAATAAGATGCATAAAAGATAAACATCACATGCAATCAAAATAGGTGACATGATATGGCCATCATCATCTTGTGCCTTTGATCTCCATCTCCAAAGCACCGTCATGACCTCCATCGTCACCGGCTTGACACCTTGATCTCCATCGTAGCGTCGTGGTCGTCTCACCAACTATTGCTTCAACAAGTATCGCTAAGGCACAATGATAAAGTAAAGCAATTACATGGCATTTGCACTTCATACAATAAA
Source organism: Triticum aestivum (assembly GCF_018294505.1). Lineage (NCBI taxonomy): Eukaryota > Viridiplantae > Streptophyta > Magnoliopsida > Poales > Poaceae > Triticum > Triticum aestivum. The sequence goes on along the minus strand of NC_057801.1, from coordinate 426,379,033 downwards.
GCGACAACCATAAGGCTCCTGCCAGTTGCCGATAACTTTTACAAAACATGATCATCTCATACAATAACGTATAACACATCATGCCCTGCAAAAACAAGTTAGATGTCCTCTACTTTGTTGTTGCAAGTTTCACGCGGCTACTACGGGCTTCTAGTAAGAACTGTTCTTACCTATGCATCAAAACCACAATGGTGTTTCATCAAGTTTGTTGTTTTTACCTTCAACAAGGACCGTCCATAGTCAAATTTGATTCAACTAAAGTTGGAGAAACAGACACCCGCCAGCCACCTTTATGCAAAACTAGTTGCATGTCTGTCGGTGGAACCGGTCTCCTGAACGTGGTCATGTAAGGTTGGTCTGGGCCGCTTCATCCAACAATATTGCCGAATCAAAATAAGACGTTGGTGGTAAGCAATATGACTATCACCGCCCCAACTCTTTGTGTTCTACTCGTGCATATCATCTACGCATAGACCTGGCTCTGATACCACTATTGGGGAATGTAGCATGCAATTTCAAAAAAAATCCTACGCTCAGCAAGATCTATCTAGGAGATGCATAGCAACAAGAAGGGGAGAGTGTGTCCATGTACCCTCGTGGACCGAAAGCGGAAGCGTTTGCTTAACGTGGTTGATGTAGTCGAATGTCTTCTGGATCCAATCGATCAAACACCAAACGTATGGCACCTCTGAGTTCTACACACATTCAGCTTGTTAACTTCCCTCAAACTCTTGATCCAGCAAGGTGTCGAGGGAGAGTTACGTCAACACGACGACGTGGTGATAGTGATGATGAAGTTATCTGCGCAGGGCTTCACCTAAGCACTACGTGAATATGACCAGAGGTGTAAACAGTGGAGGGTGGCACCGCACATGGCTTGGAACAATTGATGTGTGTTCTAGCCCCCCCCCCGTATATAAAGGAGGGAGGGAGAGGAGGCTAGCCGTAGGCGCGCCCCAAGTAGGAGGGGTCCTACTTGGCGTCCTAGTAGGGTTCGCCCCCCCCCCTTCCTTTTACCGGAGGAGGACAGGGGGAAGGAGAGAGAGGGGGAGAAGGAAAGGGGGGAGCCTCCCCCTCCCCTTGTCCAATTCAGACTCCTCCCGGGTGGGGGGCGTGCCACCCCTTTGTGGGCTGGTGTGCCTCCCTCCTATGGCCCATATGGCCCTTATCTTCCCCCGGGGGGTTCCGGTAACCCCCCTGGTACTCCGATATGTACCTGATACATTCAGGAACACTTCCGGTGTCCGAATACTACCTTCCAATATATCAATCTTTGCCTCTCAACCATTTCAAGACTCCTCGTCATGTCCGTGATTTCATCTGGGACTTAGAACAATATTCAGTCACCAAATCACATAACTCATATAATACAAATCGTCATCGAGCGTTAAGCATGCAGACCCTACGGGTTCGAGAACTATGTAGACATGACCAAGACTTCTCTTCGGTCAATAACCAATAGTGGAACCTGGATGCTCATATTGGTTCCCACATATTCTACGAATATCTTTATCGGTCAAACTGTTATGACAACATACGTTATTCCCTTTGTCATCGGTATGTTACTTGCCCGAGATTTGATCATCTGTATCTTCATACCTAGTTCAATCTCATTCTCAGCAATTCTCTTTACTCATTTCGTAATACATCATCCCACAACTAACTCATTAGTCACATTCTTTGCAAGGCTTATCATGATGTGCATTACCGAGAGGGCCCAGAGACACCTCTCCGATACTCGGAGTGACAAATCCTAATCTTAACCTATGCCAACCCAACAAACACCTTCGGAGATACCTGTAGAGCATATTTATAATCACCCAGTTACGTTGTGACATATGATAGCACACAAGGTATTCCTATGGTATTCGGGAGTTGCATAATCTCATAGTCAATGGAATATGTATTTGACATGAAGAAAGCAATAGCTATAAAATTGAACGATCAAAATGCTAAGCTAACAAATGGGTCTTGTCCATCACATCATTCTCCTAATGATGTGATCACGTTCATCAAATGATAACACATGTCTATGGTTAGGAAACTTAACCATCTTCAATTAACGAGCTAGTCTAGTAGAGACTTACTAGGGACACGGTGGTTTGTCTATGTATTCACACATGTATCAAGTTTCCAGTTAATACAATTCTAGCATGAAAAATAAACATTTATCATGATATAAGGAAATATAAAATAATAACTTTATTATTGCCTCTAGGGCATATTTCCTTCATAAATAAGAAAGAGGGACCAGCCCCCCGCCAAACCTTTTCACCAAAGGCCACTGCAACCACCCTGACCGAAGTAACGTTCAAGTCAAGAGGTGGGAGCATGTAAGTTTAGAAGGTGGCATGGTTTCCATGTGCACAAGTCTCTACTTACAGAACATGTATGGATAAGAAAGAACTTACCTGTTTGGCTTGCCGGGGTTCACAATGTAGGCTCTTCTTCTCTTCTCTTCTCTTCTTCGGGACCAAGTCCGCTTTAGGAGCCTGTAGTTGAATACAGATGAAAATGATGCCACATGCGATCTTATCTACATGAACATGATATGCTTATGCATGTGCCTAGCTTTGTACAAGGGGTTACATGCAACATCGGCAAGGCTTGTACAAAAGGGTGGCTGCCGGGAAGGCCTCGACAACCGCGCCTTACTTGTAGAACTTACAGAGATGCTCAATGTTCCATGAGTTTTGCAATTGAATGACATCTCTGGTCTCCAGACGGACTGCGCCAGGTCTGGTGACTCACACTACCTGGTAAGGGCCTTCCCACTTTGGCGTCAACTTGTTTGTACCCTTGGCGGATTGAACGCGCCTAAGGACAAGGTCACCTTCCTCAAAACTCCGGCCATGAACCCTGCAGTTGTGATAGCGATGCAGGGCTTGCTGGTAGCGTGCAGCACATGTAGCTGTCCAGAGACGATTCTCCTCGAGTAGCACAACATCGTCATGTTGGTGCTGTTCTTGTGCTACTTCGTCGTAGGCAAGCACTCGAGGTGACCCATAGATGAGTTCCGTGGGGATAACTGCTTTTGCCCCATAGACTAGGGAGAAGGGAGTCTGCCCAATAGCTTGATTTGGTGTCGTTCTGAGGGACCAAAGAACCACCGGCAGCTCGTCAATCCATCGCCTGCCACACTTTTGCAGCTTATCAAATATCCTTGTCTTGAGTCCTCGCAACACTTCACTGTTTGCCCTCTCAGCTTGCCCATTGCTCCTTGGATGAGCAACAGAGGCAAACGAGATCTTGCTTCCGAGGGCATGAACGTATTGCATGAAGGCGCGGCTCGTGAATTAGGTGCCATTGTTAGTGATGATCTGGGCAGGGACTCCGAAGTGGCACACCAATCCTTTGAAGTACTTGATAGCTTACTGAGCAGTCAACTTTCTCACGTGCTCTACTTCCGGCCACTATGTAAACTTGTCGATTGCATCGAACAAGAATTTAAAGCCCTCGGTAGCACTGGGGAAGGGTCCCAAGATATCAAGCCCCCAGACCGAAAACAACCATGACAAAAGGATTGTCTAAAGAGCTTGGGAAGGCAGATGGATATTCTTGAAATGGAACTGGCAGACTTCACATTTGGTGACCAACCCAACTGCATCTTGGAGGGCTGTGTGCTAGTAAAACCCTTGCCGGAAGGCTTTTCCAACCAGAGCCCTCGACCCGATGTGTGAGCCGCACATGCCTTTGTGTATCTCTGCCAACAGTTCCCTTCCTTCTTCCCTGCAAATGCACTTCAATTTCACACCGTTGGGCCTTCTTCTGTATAGCGTGTCAAAAAACTGATACATACTAGCCCTCCGGGCTACTCTTTCAGCTTCATCTTGCTCTTCGGGAAGTTCTCCAGTTTGGAGGAAATGGACTATGTGTCGTGGCCAAGTTGGAGCCTGAAGGTCGGCAACGAGGACTAGAGGCACCTCCTCATTCATGGGAGCGCACTCCTCAACCAAAAGGACCGGTGGTCTAGCGGGAGGAGGCAGATCAGCGATCGAAGGGGAGTTGTTCCTGCCAAACCTATCAGGAGCCTCGGAAGGTTCTACCAGGAGAGGCTTGTCGGATCTAGTTTCCTCCTCTTTCTGGCCATTGTTGTCGGGGATACGAAGGGCTGTGTCAGATGGAGAACAAAATTCCCTTGTTCCACAGGGAGTTTTTGTGCAGAGCACTTTGATAGATGATCAGCAATGTTGTTTTTCGCACGGGGCACGTGCTCTGTTTGCAATCCGTCAAAGCACTCCTCCAACTTTCTCACTTCCTCAATGTATGCCTCCATCAATGGACTTTGGTAATCTGTGTTCACTTGTCTCACCACAAGTTGTGAGTCTCCACAGATGATTAGTTTCTTGATGCCCAGTTCTGTTGCAATCCTGAGCCCGACAAGGAGCCCTTCGTACTCTACAGTATTGTTGGTAGCCTTCTCCTGGGAAAATGCATCTGGACGACATACTTAAGGTGTTCCCCAGTGGGAGCAACGAGAAGAACACCAGCCCCTGCATCTTGTAGGGAGAAGGCACCGTCGAAATACATAATCCATTCTTGTGGTGCTTCCTTGCCGGGCATAACTATCTCCAACACTTCTTCATCGGGGGTTGGCATCCATTCCGCAATAAACTCTGCCAGTGCTCTGCTCTAAATAGTTGATGTGCTTTCAAACTTCAAAGCAAAGCTGGATAACTCCAAAGCCCACTCCACTATCCTACTGGTGGCCTCGGGATTTCAAGTTGCAAAGGAAAGCGGGTGACAATTGTGATCTCGTGGGCTTGGAAGTAGTGGTGCAGTTTCCTTAAGGCCATGACGAGGCCAAAAATCAACTTTTGCATGCCAGAGTACCATGATCTAGCCCCCTGCAACAGGGAGCTGATGAAGTATACTGGGCGTTGCACCACTTTCTTCCTTGCCGAACCTTGGGATTGTCTCCGCTGCCTTGCTCTCCTTTGTCTTCAACTGCATCTAACCTTGTCGTAATGTGTTCACTTTCTACTCTAGTGTGGACAATGGATGCAGTTGCTGCTTCATCTACTTCTCGCTGCGCCACCAGTGTTGCACTAACCACTTGATTAGTTACTGCTAAGTATAGCAGCAATGGCTCTTGTGGTTTGGGAGTGACCAAAGTGGGCACAGAGGAAAGGTAGGCCTTCAAATCTTTTAGCGCAGTGTTTGCCTTCGGGGTCCACTCCATAGGTCCTGCCTTCATCAAGATTTTGAAGAACGCCAAAGCGCGCTCGGTAGACTTGGAAATGAATCTGGTAAGCGCGGCAACACATCCAGTCAAACATCTCACGTCCTTAACTGTCTTGGGTGCTTGAATCTACTCTATAGCCTTGATATTGTCGGGGTTGACCTCTATCCCTCGATGGGACACAAAGAAGCCAAGCAGCTTGCCGGAAGGAATGCCAAACACACACTTCTCGGGGTTCAGCTTCAAGTTGATCTTGCGCAGGTTAGCAAATGTTTCTTCCAATCCTGAATGAGGGTTGATCTGTCCTTGGTTTTGACCACAATATCATCCATGTAAGCTTTAATGTGTCTATGCAACTGCGATTCAAAGCCAACCTGGACTGCCCTTGCAGAAGTGGAACCAGCGCTCTTCAACCCGAAGGGCATCCGTACAAAGTAGTGCATGCCACATGGGGTTATGAACACGGTCTTCTCCTCGTCTTCCTTGGACATAAAGATCTGGTGGTATCCAGAGTATGCACCCAAGAAAGAAAGCATGTCATACTTGGAGGTGGAATCCATAATCTGGTCGATGCGCGGCAAGGGAAATGGGTCGTTCGGGCATGCCTTGTTCAGATCTGTAAAATCTATGCAAAGCCTCCATTTCCCATTAGCCTTGCATACCACCATAGGATTTGCTAACCATGTCGGATGCAGTACTCCCCTGACCTGACCAGCTGCCTCAAGTTTCTTGATATCCTCGGCAATGAACTGTTGCCGCTCCATAGCTTGCTTCCGGACCTTATGTTTGACGGTCCGGGCATGTGGGTATATAGCAAGGTGGTGCTATATTACCTCCCTAGGAACACCGGTATATCAGATGGTTTCCAGGCGAACACATCAATATTCGCCCGCAAGATGGCAACAAGCGCGCTTTCCTATTTGTCATCGAGGGAGGCACTAACGGTAAAGGTACCATCAGCGCTAGCCAGCCCTGTTGGGACCTTTTTCACAGTGGGTGCAGCAGCCTTGGGTCTTTTGCTATTGGTAACTCTCCGGCACATCATCAATGGGCGCAACGTACTCCGAAGAGGTATGTTACCCGGTCTCCTTGTAGGCATCCTTGCTATCTCTCTTCTTTTTCTTGCTTTCCTTGGTGGGAGCATGGGCTTTTGCGGCCTCTGCCGCAACTGCTTCCCGGTACATCTTGTCCACACAAATGACCACATCCTTCTCGTCTGACAGAATGGAAATGACGCCAATCGGCCCCGGCATCTTCAAGGTGTTGTAGGCATAATGGGAGGCCGCCATGAATGTGGCCAGGGCTGGGCGACCAAGGATTCCATTGTATGGCAGGGGGAGGTGAACCACATCAAAAACAATCTTCTCAGTCTGGTAGTTTAACGCCTCCCCCCCCCCCGAACGTCACTGGTAGCGTGATCTTCCCCTTAGGACGAATCCTGTCAGGGTTGATCCCTTGAAACGTACCAGTAACCTCAAGCTCTTCCTTGCGATCTGAAGTTTGCTGATGACCTTTGGGGAAATCAGATTCAACCCGGCCCCGCCGTCAACCAACATCTTTGTGACTTTGAGGTTGTGGATTGTTGGTGAAACCAACAACGGCAAACACCCTACCACAGTGGTGTGGTCAGGGTGATCCTCTTTGTCAAAGATGATGGGCGTGCAGGATCACTTGAGTGGCTTTCGAGAATCTGCCGCTGGCTCCATGGCATTGACTGCACGCGCCCACTGTTTAAGTTGGCGGTGAGAGGAGTTCAAAGATGCACCCCCGTCAATGCATAGGGCGCCAGTGGCTTTCTGGAACTTCTGCTCATTGGTTTCCTATTCATCTCCTCCATCACTCTCATTGTTGCAATCTTCCTCTTTACGGCCTCTGTCGGGTTTCCCTTGATTCTGAGGAGCCTTGCCGGGATGGCTTGCTCAGACGCCTCGGCCCTTCCCGCAAGCACCATCGTGTCCCTTCTCCTTATCACGCTTCTCGTATTCAACCCTCTGCTTCTTGATGAGCTGCTCGACCTAATGACATTCCTGGAGATCGTGGCCCTTGATCTGATGGATCTTGCAACACGGCCCATCACCTTTCCCAGCTTTCTCGGCAGCTGCATCTTCCTGGCAATCAGTGCACACGGAAACTTCCTTGCCGAGAGCTTCGGTCTTGGCTTTCTTTCCAGTACTAGGTGCGCCCGACCCCTCAACTGTCATCACAGCCTTATCCTTGCGCCTTTTGCTATGCTTCTTGTTCTTCTTCTTCTAACTGGTGGCCTCATCATCATCCTCTGAGTTCATGTCGACGCCATCCTCTTCTCCAGGGAGCCACCTCACCTCCTCTACCCGAGCACACTTATCCACCAAAGTGTAAAGTTCCTTCATAGTCTAGGGCAATCAAACGCTCATCTTGGAACATATCCGACAATTGTGTACGTTAGACTGGAACACAACTATCACAGCTGCCGGGTGGATGTCAGGGATGTTCTTGTGTACTTGGTTGAACCTCTTCATATACTTCCGTAGAGTCTTTCCTTCCTTCTGCAGGAGGAGCTGCAAATTGATGGGTCGCCCTGGTTCTTGATGGCCACCCGTGAAGGCGCCAACAAATTCATGGCACATGTCAGCCCAGGTCAAAATGGAGTTATCCGGCAGGTGCATCAGCCAAGACCTCACATTTGACTTGAGTGCCAAAGGGAAGTAGTTGGCAAACACCTTCTCGTCTCTCCCACCGGCAGCTTGAACAGCGATGGTGTAGATGCTCAAGAACTCTGTCGGGTTTAGCCTTCCATCGTACTTATTTGGTATCTCTGGCTTGAACGTGCGGGCAAATGGCCAATGGACTTGCCGCAACCCACGGGTGAAGGCAGGGCACCCAGCCTCAAAAGGTAGGTACCCACCTCCGCCGAGCGTGGGCTCGTCGATGTCAGGGCCATCGCACCTATCAGACTGACAATGGGTGTCGCGGCTAAGGGAGTCCTGGATTAGGGGGTATCCGGACGGCCGGACTGTATACATCATCCGGACTATTGAATTGTGAAGATACAAGACTCAAGACTTTGGCCCGTGTCCGGAAGGGACTCTTCTTTGCGTGGAAGGCAAGCTTGGCGATCCGGATATTGTGTTTCCTTCCTTGTAATTGACTCCATGTAAACCCTAGCTCTCTCCGGTGTCTATATAAACTGGAGAGGTTGGTCCTTATAAGGCCGATCACAATTACAATCATACCATCATAGGCTAGCTCTTAGGGTTTAGCCTCTACAATCTCGTGGTAGATCTACTCTTGTACTACCCATATCATCAATATTAATCAAGAAGGAAGTAGGGTTTTACCTCCATTGAGAGGGCCCGAACCTGGGTAAACATCTGTGTCCCTTGCTTCCTATTACCATCAGCCTAGACGCACAGATCGGGACCCCCTACCCGAGATCCGCCGTTTTTGACACCGACATTGGTGCTTTCATTGAGAGTTCCTCTGTGTCATCGCTGCAAGGCTCGATGGCGCCTTCAATCATCATCAACAACATAGTCCAAGGTGAGGCTTTTCTCCCCGGACAGATCTTCGTGTTTAGTGGCTTCGCACTGCGGGCCAATTCGCTTGGCCACCTGGAGCAGATCGACAGCTACGCCCCTGGTCATCAGACCAGGTTCGGAAACCTGAATTACGCGGCGGACATTCGCGGAGGCTTGATCTTCGACGGATTCGGGCCTATGCCAGGAGCACCGGACAGTCACGACGAGCACGGCTTAGACCTGCTATCGGACAAAGCTCGGGGTATCACCCCCGTAGTTGCCTCGGACCTAAATCCGGAGCGGGCTGCGTTGCCTAAAGACGGAGGGTTGGACCCTGTCCCGCAGGCTGCACACTCATCGGCGGTGGAGCCAAACACGGGTCTCACCTCTGTGGTGGCCTGTGACTTTGGACCCCCCCGATTCGCATCCGGATGTTGGTTCCTATCTGCACACTCCCGAGCCAGTCGAGCCAGGTTGGGATCCAGTAATGGAGTTCACCGCTGCGGATATCTTCCAGCACTCGCCCTTTGGCGACATGCTGAGTTCGTTAAAAACTCTCTCTTTGACAGAAAATTCCAGGCCGAACTATGTCCGGCTCGAGTGGGAAGCAGGCGATGAAGAACTTGTTACCCACACACCACCCACTTCATAGCCACGGTTGATGATTTAACCGACGTGCTTGACTTTGACTCCGAAGGCGTCGACGGTATGGTCGACGATGCAGGAGAAGATTCAGAATCTATGGGGTGTCAGACTTCCGCCTCGTCACACGACATATACATGGTGGATACGCCCAAGGAGGACGACGGTGACAATCCGGAAGATAAAACCCCCGGGCAAAAGCCAAAGCGACGGTGCAGACACTGCTCCAGGTCTAGCAATAGTAAAAATAGCAGCAAGAGCGCCAGAAGGATCGATACTCTGGCCAACCCCGAAGGCAACAACGACCATACGAAACCAACGATGGAGCAGGACGAGCCAAGTCATGCCAAACACAGTTCGGAGCAGACGCCCGATGACAATGATCCTGAGGGACGAGTTCATCAAACCGCCCCAGGACAAGAACACAGTCCGGACGATGATGCATTCATCATTCCGGAAGAATGCATGGAACGAGATAACCTCCACAGAAAGCTTATTGCCACAGCGAGAAGTCTAAAGAAGCAGAAGCAACGGCTTAAAGCCGCACAGGAAATGCTCAACCGCAGATGGAATAAAGTGCTAGACACTGAAAAAAGATATGGCGACGATCGCCATACAAAGAGCTACCCAAAACGCAAGCTACTGCCAGAATTCGACGACGAGGCCGTTCCACCAAAGAGTAACACGACCAGGAGGCCAGACGTACCACTTCATAACCGCAACAAAGTAGCTACCGACGCCGCGCACGATCTACGTGAGCACCTGGATAAGAAAGCTGGCGCAGCTAGGTCCATCTACGGATCTAAAGGACAAACCCCGGTGAGGGACTGTGGTCATCAAAATGATTATGCCAATCAAATTCCAGTTTGGAATAAACACCAGACACAACAACAGCCAACGACATGCCACAACACGACCAGATACAGAGGGGCTGCTCACCCCCTATGCTTTACCGAAGAAGTACTGGACCATGAATTTCCATAGGGCTTTAAACGTGTGAACATAGAGGCATACGACGGAATGATAGACCCAGGGGTCTGGATCGAGGACTTTATCCTGCATATACATATGGCTCGTGGGGATGACCTCCACGCCATCAAATACCTTCCCCTCAAACTAAAGGGACCAGCCCGACACTGGTTGAAAAGCCTCCCCGAAAATTCCGGAACGGCGGTCCACTCCTTGCCATGCGGCTCGATGATGTAGAACCACTGCTGCTGCCACTCCTTGACGGAATCGTTGAAAGTCCCAGTCGGCCATGTAACATTGGGCATCTTTCTCACCATGGCGCCTCCGCATTCGGCATGCTTGCCGCTCGCTACCTTGGGCTTTACATTAAAAACCTTTAGCCATAAGCCGAAGTGTGGCGAAGCGCGGAGAAAGGCCTCGCACACTGAGGGAGTCCTGGACTAGGGGGTGTCTGGATAGCCGAACTATCATCTTTGGTCGGACTCCAAGATTATGAAGATACAAGATTGAAGACTTCGTCCCGTGTCCGGATGGGACTTTCCTTGGCGTGGAAGGCAAGCTTGGCGATACGGATATGTAGATCTCCTACCATTGTAACCGACTCTGTGTAACCCTAGCCCTCTCCGGTGTCTATATAAACCGGAGGGTTTTAGTCTGTAGACGAACAACAATCATACCATAGGCTAGCTTCTAGGGTTTAGCCTCATTGATCTCGTGGTAGATCTACTCTTGTACTACCCATATCATTAATATTAATCAAGCAGGAGTAGGGTTTTACCTCCACCGAGAGGGCTCGAACCTGGGTAAAAACATCGTGTCCCTTGTCTTCCGTTACCATCCGCCTAGACGCACAGTTCGGGACCCCCTACCCGAGATCTGCCGGTTTTGACACCGACATTGGTGCTTTCATTGAGAGTTCCTCTGTGTCGTCACCTATAGGCCCGATGGCTCCTTCGATCATCAACAACATCGCGGTCTAGGGTAAGACTTTTCTCCCCGGACAGATCTTCGTATTCGGCGGCTTTGCACTATGGGCCAATTCACATGGCCATCTGGAGCAGATCGAAAGCTATGCCCCTGGCCATCAGGTCAGATTTGGAAGTTTGAACTATACGGCTGACATCCGTGGAGACTTGATCTTCGATGGATTCGAGCCACAACCGAGCGCGCCGCACTGTCACGATGGGCATGACTTAGCTCTGCTGCCGAACAGTGCCCTAGAGGCCGCACAAGAGTCCGCTCCGACCCTTAGCTCGGAGCCGACTGCGCCGATCGAGGACGGGTAGCTGGACACCGCCTCGGGGGCTGCTACCTCTACGGCGATAGAGCCGAATACCAACCCTGTCCCTTGTGAAGCTCATGACTCCAAGGTGCCGGACTCCTCTCCGGACCCCGAACCTTCCGCGCCCCTGCCAATCGAACCCGATTGGGCACCGATCATGGAGTTCACCGCTGCGGACATCTTTCAGCACTCGCCTTTTGGCGACATCCTGAATTCGCTAAAGTGTTTCTCTTTATCAGGAGAGACCTGGCCGGATTATGGTCAGGATGGTTGGGATGCGGACGACGAAGAAATTCAAAGCCCACCCACCACCCACTTCGTAGCCACTGTTGATGACTTAACCGACATGCTAGACTTTGACTCCGAAGACATCGACGGTATGGACGACGATGCCGGAGACGACCAAGAACCAGCGCCTACATGGCACTGGAAGGCCACCTCGTCATACGACATATACATGGTGGACATCCCAAAGGATGGGAATGGCGATGGAACAACGGAGGATGACCCCTCCAAGAAACAGCCTAAGCGTCGGCGTCAGTGGCGCCGCTCTAAATCCCGCCACAGCAAAAATGGAGATTTCGGCACCGGAGACAATAACACCCCGGACAGTGACGAAGACAACCCCCTCCAGCAAGATTCAGCACAGGAGGATGGAGAAACCAGCCCTCATGAGAGAGCGGCAGACAGAGAGGTAGAGGACGACAATCATATGCCTCCCCCTGAAGATGAGGCAAGCCTCGACGACAACGAATTTGTCGTGCCTGAGGATCCCGTCGAACAAGAGCGTTTCAAATGCAGGCTTATGGCCACGGCAAGCAGCCTCAAGAAAAAGCAGCAATAGCTTAGAGCTGACCAAGACTTGCTAGCCGATAGATGGACTGAAGTCCTTGCGGCCGAAGAGTATGAACTTGAACGCCCCTACAAAAGCTACCCCAAACACAAGCTGCTACCCCGATTAGAGGAGGAAGCACATAAACCTACATCACTAGCACACAATACGGCCGACCGGCCACCTCGTGGCCGCGACAGAGAGGCCTCTAGGCCCTCCACTAAAGCCGCACCTCGGCGTCGCTCGAAAAGTACAAAGCCACGGGGGAGTGCGTCGGACTTACGAGAAATATTGGAGGATAAGGCAAGACAAACAAGATTAATCTACAGATCGCGTGGGTGCCCCACGATACGTGACGACAACCATCACGCCGGATACAGCAATTCCGGCCGGGCCGAACACAGTAGACAAAACTCATTTGAGCTGCATCGTGATATAGCCCAATACAGAGGCGCCGCACACCCACTATGCTTCATAGACGAAGTAATGGATCATCAAATCCCTGAGGGTTTCAAACCCGTAAACATCGAATCATACGACGGCACAACAGATCCTGCGGTTTGGATCGAGGACTATCTCCTTCACATCCACATGGCCCGCGGTGATGACCTACATGCCATCAAATACCTCCCACTCAAGCTTAAAGGACCAGCTCGGCATTGGCTCAACAGCTTGCCAGCATAATCAATTGGGTGTTGGGAAGACCTGGAAGCCGCATTCCTTGATAACTTCCAGGGCACATATGTGCGACCACCAGACGCTGATGACCTAAGCCACATAATTCAGCAGCCAGACGAATCAGCCAGACAATTCTGGACACGGTTCTTAACCAAGAAAAATCAAATCGTCGACTGTCCGGATGCAGAGGCCCTTGCAGCCTTCAAACATAACATCCGCAACGAGTGGCTTGCCCGGCACCTAGGACAGGAAAAGCCGAAATACATGGCAGCCCTCACATCACTCATGACCCGCTTCTGTGCAGGAGAGGACAGTTGGCTAGCTCGCAGTAACAACCTGACCAAAAACTCCGGTAGTTCGGATACCAAGGACAGCAATGGCAGGTCGCGTCGCAATAAGCACAAGCTCCGCATTAACGACGATAATACTGAAGATACGGCAGTCGATGCCGGATTCAGGGCTCTAAACCCGGTCAGCAGAAAAAGCCATTCAAAAGAAATACTCCGGGCCCGTCCAATTTGGACCGAATACTCGATCGCTTGTGCCAGATACACGGCACCCCCGAAAAGCCAGCCAATCACACCAACAGGGATTGTTGGGTGTTCAAGTAGGCAGGCAAGTTAATTGCAAAAAATAATGACAAGGGGCTGCATAGCGATGACGAGGAGGAGACCCGGCCGCCGAACAATAGAGGACAAAAGGGTTTTCCCCCACAAGTACGGACGGTGAACATGATATAAGCAACCAACATACCCAAAAGGGAGCGGAAGCGTGCACTTAGGGACATATATGCGATGGAGCCAGTCGCCCCAAAGTTCAATCCATGGTCCTCATGCCCGATCACTTTTGATCGAAGGGACCACCCCACTAGCATCCGCCATGGCGGATTCGCCGCATTGGTCCTAGACCCAATCATCAACGGATTTCACCTCACTAGAGTCCTGATGGACGGCAGCAGCAGCCTGAACCTGCTTTATCAGGATACAGTGCGCAAGATGGGCATAGACCCGTCAATGATTAAACCCACAAAAATGGCCTTTAAAGGCGTCATACCAGGTGTAGAGGCCAATTGTACAGGCTCAGTTACACTTGAAGTGGTCTTCGGATCCCCGGATAACTTTTGAAGCGAGGAGTTAATCTTCGACATAGTCCCGTTTTGTAGCGGCTATCATGCACTGGTCGGACGAACCGCATTTGCAAAATTCAATGCGGTGCCGCACTACGCATACCTCAAGCTCAAGATGCCAGGCCCTCAAGGAGTCATTACGGTCAACGGAAACACCGAACGCTCTCTCCGAACGGAGGAGCATACAGCGGCTCTCGCAGCGGAAATACAAAGCAGCCTCTTAAGGCAATTCTCGAGTCCGGCTGTTAAGCGGCCGGACACCGTCAAGCGCGCCCGGAGTAACCTACAACAAGACCACCTGGCACGTTCCGAGCATGCGTAGCAATGCGACCCCAACCCTAGACCTCACGAAATCGCGAGACCAGTACCACGCGTACATAACTACGCTCTGGAGATACCATGGGCACAGGGGGAGGGGCACGATCACGGCATGCCCAGAGTGCGGCTCAACCACACCAAGGGCTCCCGATTGTGTCATTCTTCTTTTTCTTCTTCTTATTCACAGGACTCCGTTTTCCAGAAGCCCTGTCCGGCAGTAGACTTGCCGAACTCACGATGCAACAGCAGGGAAGCAGAAAAGCTACGTCGAGTATCCAGGTGGTCTCCATTACGAGCATTATACCTGTTTTACATACCATTCCGCAGCCTACCCCTGGAGGGGGACATGTTAAATAGTCCCATCCCTTGCTTATCGCACTATTTGTATCGTTCTGCTTTCATTGCAGTATTTTTTGAATAAACAATGCATCGCTTTTTGCCTATCATTGCATTCCTTTTTTTATCTATATATGTTCACTTATGACATGTTGCACCCGTACGCTTTGGTACGGCCAAATACACCAGGGGCTTAAGTTCCCCAAAGTATGGTGTGATAAGTCCGAACACTTTCACAAGTGCGGCACCCCGAACTTATAGCATTATATGCATCGGCTCCAAATCATGTCTTGGGTCAATAGTTGGGTTTGCCCGGCTCCCATGTTTTGGTACCTTACGTTCCGTTATATCGGCTAAGGTAGCGCTGGGAGAACCACTGCGATTGTGCCCCAGTTGAGCTAGGTTGAGCACCTCAGTGGAGAAAGCTAAAACTGACCGTCATGATGGGGCGAGAGCCGGTCGCTGTTCGAGAGGTTTTTTCGAGTCCCTAAAGACTTATGCCGCTTAGAGCGAGGAGCCGGCTTTGTCCGGCCCCAGGCGTGGATAGCGCCCCGAATCCGGCCTTCCGAACATTAGGGGCTTCGCTGAAATTTAAAATTATAGAATACTATGGCTAAGTGGGAGTGTTCAAGCATTATAAGTACGGTTGCCTTGTTCGTTGTGTTGACCGCCTCCCTCGAAGGACCCAAAAATGGGAAAAAGAGCGCTCAAGTTTATCCCGAACACCCCAGCACTCGCGGCATGGGGGCTGAAGCCAATGACTTGCCATCTCTCAAATTTGATAAATGGACGCACAGAAGGTAATATTTTAAATTAACAATAGTTGCTTAGAGCATATGAACAAGTTTTCAGCGCACAGGATAACAAAATGCGAGTCTACTCAAAAATTACATCTTTGGAGCATTCACCCGCTATAAGGCGGGCACCCTTCAGGACACCCTTATAGTACATCTCGGGCATGCGATACTCCTTGCTCGGCGGTGGCGCGTCCGTCACAAGCTTCTCGGCGTCCATCTTGCCCCAGTGCACTTTAGCGCAGGCAAGGGCCCGACGGGCACCTTCAATGCAGACGGAGTGCTTGATGACTTCAATCCATGGACAGGCGTCCACCAGCCACCGCACCAGACCGAAGTAGCTCCCAGGTATGGCTTCTTTGGGCCACAGCCGAGCTATGAGGCCCTTCATGGCCTGTTCGGCCACCTTGTGGAGCTCGACCAGCTGCTTCAGCTTGTCGCTCAGGGGCACCGGATGTCCGGCCTCAGCATACTGAGACCAGAATACCTTCTCCGTTGGGCTCCCTTCCTCAGCTCGGTAGAATGCGGTAGCATCGGACACACTACGGAGCAGATCTGCGAACGCTCCTGGAGAGCTCCGAATCCGGGTAAGTAACAGATAATTCACTTTTACATGCTTGCTTTGCATGAAGAATGCCTTACCCGCCGCTATCTTTTTTATCTCCTCAATCTCCTGGAGGGCCTTCTGGGCCTCGGCCTTAGCGGCTTTGGCACTCTCAAGAGCCGAGGCAAGCTCGGACTCTCGAGTCTTCGAGTCACGCTCCAAACTCTCGTGTTTTTCCACGAGAGCCTGGAGCTCTCGCCGCACCTCCGCCACCCGCGCCACCTACTTCTCCCGCTCGGTGCGTTCCGCGGACGCTTTGCGTTCGGCCTCAGACACAGCTTCCTTCAGGGTCGCCACCTCGTTCGTGGCCCCTGCAATACTCACGTTATCCCTGTCATTTTTCGCAATCAAATCCTTTTCTATAAGGTATTACTTTATTAAGGTATTACTTACCTTCCTTGTCCTCGAGCTGCTTCTTGGCACGGCCGAGCTCGTTCTCGGACCGCTCGAGGCTCTGCTTCAAGGTATTGACCTCCACAGTCGGTGCGGCAGAGGTCAGCAGCGCAGCCTGCATTCCCATATTGACATATTTGTGTTAGACTCCTGCGTATATCTTTTTAGATCCTCAGTTCGGCTTTTCTTTCCAAACACCAAACTGAGCATCAGGGGCTACTGTCCATGCGGTACTATTTTTCCATATCTTAATTACATACCTCAAAGCATGTAAGAAGGCTGGTGCAGGCTTCGGTCAGCCCGCTCTTGGCGGACTGAACCTTCTGAATCACCGCACTCATGACAGTGCAGTGCTCCTCGTCGATGGAAGCGTCATTGAGCACCTCCAGCAAATTATCCGGCACCTCCGGTTGGACGGAGGTCACCGGCATCGCAGTCTCGCCCTTCCTACAAAGGGGCCGCCCGCCGGACTCCGGAACCACTAATGGTTCCAGTGCGGAGTCCGGTCCAAAGTCCGGGAGGTTGCCTGCGGCACCTCCGGGGCCTCCTCCTCCTGGCTGGGCCCCTTCTGGGACCCCACCTCGGTGTCGTCTGCGTCGCGGGGGGAGGAGGCGGTCGGAAGTGAAGCGCTATTCACATCCGACGAATCCAAGGAGCCGCTCGACGAAGCGGGGAGATCGTCCTTGGGCGGGCTACATGATGGTATTCGGCGTTAGAAGACACTATGCGACGAAAGAAAAATCATGAGTTATTCTGGAATCCGGACACTTATGATCTCGCCAGGGGCCTCAAAGGCCACTCCTCTTCGCCGTCGTCGGTGTTGGTGGAACAGTCCGGAGGAAGGGTCCTTCCCTTCTTGGACCCTTCGGCCTCCTCCATTGGGGAAGCCTTCCTTTTCTTCTCTCCCCCCGCTGGGGGAGAGGCCTCTTTCTTCTCCTCCTCGTCTTCGCGGGAGGAGTCCGCCTCGGAGTCATCGGACGATGAGTCCGATAACACCTGGCGCCGGGAACTCCTCCGAGTTCCCACGGCCTTCTTCTTGGCCTTCTTCTCCGGCACCATGTAAGGCGCCGGAGCCAGCAGTCCCGTTAATCGGGCATCCGCTGGGTCTTTTGGCAAGGGAGCCGGACAGTTAACCTGCCCGGACGTCTTCTGCCAGGCTTGTTAAAGGTAATGGGAGTTTAGATCCCGCATAGAGTCAAACTATGGAAAACAAGTGTCCCGTAAAGGGTAAAATAGCTTACCTCGCCGGCTTGACGCTGCGAGCTGAATCCGCGATCCTCGGTAGCGGATGCGGGAGCTTCGGCGCCCTTGAACAGCACCTTCCAGGCGTCTTCGTACGTAGTTTCGAAGAGCCTACTTAAGGTTTGGTGTTGTGCCGGATCAAACTCCCACAAATTAAAAGCCCGCTCCTGGCACGGGAGGATCCGAGGGATGAGCATGACCTGGACTACGTTGACAAGCTTGAGCTTCTTGTTCACCAAAGTTTGGACGCAGGATTGGAGTCCAGTCAGCTCCTCCGAATCACCCCATGATAGGCCCTTCTCTTTCCAGGAGGTGAGCCGTGTGGGGATGCCAGATCTGAATTCGAGGGCCACTGCCCGTTCAAGGTCACGCGGCTCGGTGATATAGAACCACCCCGATTGCCACCCCTTTATGGTCTGCACAAAGGAGCCCTCGGGCCATAGGACGTTGGGCATCTTGCCCACCATGGCACCTCCGCACTTTGCTTGGCGGCCGCCCACTACCTTCGGCTTGACATTGAAAGTCTTCAGCCATAAGCCGAAGTGGGGCTGGATGCAGAGGAAGGCCTCGCACACAAAGATGAATGCCGAGATGTTGAGGATGAAATTCGAGGCCAGATCGTGGAAATCCAGGCCATAGTAGAACATGAGTCCCTGGACAAATGGGTGAAGTGGAAAACCTAGTCCGTGGAGGAAGTGGGTGAGGAACACCACCCTCTCATGGGGCCCAGGGGTGGGGATGAGCTGCCCCTCGTCGGGGAGCCGATGCGCGATGTCGCCGGATAAGTATCCAGCCTTCCGCAGCTTTTTGATGTGCCCCTCCGTGATGGAGGAGGCCATCCACTTGCCTTCCGCTCCGGACATGACTGGGGAAGGTTGAGGCGAGATGTGCGGGCTTGGGCGTTGGAGCTCGAGTGCACGGAAATGGATAAGCAAAGGAGGAAGAAGGCGTAGGTAAAAAGGTGGATCCTTATCCCCTTATATATGGGCGGACGAAATTATGTGTCCCCACCAGCCTGGTAAAACTCGCTTATCTCCCAAGCGCCGCAATCAATGGCGCGGTTGGGTTACCCACGCCCGTATTGACGAGAATCCCGGAATAAGGGGACACGATCTCTGCTTTGACAAGACGTGCCAAGGAAACCGCTTTGCTAAACGCGCTGAGGTGGAACAGTAAAAACGATTCGAATAAAGGCTTGGCCGCGGTGTGATGTCACGCCACGAAATACGTCAACAGATTGAACTTGTGTAAATGTTATTCTCTCTACGGTGGTATGTGGAACTTATTTTGCAGAGCCGGACACTATCCTGGTGTTCAAAATCTTCTATGAATTATTTGGAGGAGGAACCCGCCTTGCAATGCCGAAGACAATATGCCGCCGGACTCGTCGTCATTGAAGCCTGGTTCAGGGGCTACTGAGGGAGTCCTGGACTAGGGGGTGTCCGGATAGCCGAACTATCATCTTTGGCCGGACTCCAAGACTATGAAGATACAAGATTGAAGACTTCGTCCCGTGTCCGGATGGGACTTTCCTTGGCGTGGAAGGCAAGCTTGGCGATACGGATATGTAGATCTCCTACCATTGTAACCGACTCTGTGTAACCCTAGCCATCTTCGGTGTCTATATAAACCGGAGGGTTTTAGTCCGTAGGACGAACAATAATCATACCATAGGCTAGCTTCTAGGGTTTAGCCTCATTGATCTCGTGGTAGATCTACTCTTGTACTACCCATATCATCAATATTAATCAAGCAGGAGTAGGGTTTTACCTCCACTGAGAGGGCCCGAACCTGGGTAAAAACATTGTGTCCCTTGTCTCCTGTTACCATCCGCCTAGATGCACAGTTCGGGACCCCCTACCCGAGATCCGCCGGTTTTGACACCGACACACACGACTATGAATGTCGAGATGTTGAGGAAGGAATTTGGGGATAGATCATGGAAATCAATCCCGCAGTAGTACATGATGCCGCGAACAAATGGGTGGAGGGGAAACCCTAGCCCGCGGACAAAATGAGGGAGAAATACCACCCTCTCGTGGGGTTCCGGGGTGGGGACGATCTGTCCCGCCGTCGGAAGACGGTGGCTAATTCTCTTGGCCAGATACCCGCCCCCCCAAAGCTTTTCGATATCCTTCTCCGAGACGGTAGAGGCCATCCACTTGCCTCCTGCTCCAGATCTGGACATCTTCGGGAAGCCTTTCTGGGCGGAGAAGAGGAGCGCTTGGGCACTAGGGCTCGAGCGGAAAGGAATGGATGAGTAGAGAAGGGCGTGGGTGAAAGGGAAGGTTCTTATCCCCTTATAAAGGCAGCAAATATCCTGTGCCTCCCCACTTGCCCGCTAAAAATGCTTATTCCCCCAAGAGCCACGATTGATGGCACGGTTGGGTTACCCGCACCCGTATTAATGAGAATCCCACAATAGGGGAACACGATCTCTGCTTCGACAAGACGTGCTGATAAAACCCCCTCGTGATATGCGCGTCGGCAGGTTATGAAAACGGTTTGAATAATGACCGGGCCATGGTGTGACGTCATGCTATTAAAAGCTATCAGCAGATTAGATTTGTGGAATATTATACTCTCGACGGTGGTATGTGGAATTTGTTTTGCAGAGCCGGACACGGTCCTTGTGTTCTAAATCTTTTACGAAGTATTCGGAGAAGGAACCCGCCTTGCAATGCTGAAGACAATCTGTGCGTCAGACTCATTGTCATTGAAGCCTCGTTCAGGGGCTACTAAGGGAGTCCTGGATTAAGGGGTCCTCGGATAGCCGGACTATATACTTTGGTCGGACTGTCGGACTATGAAGATACAAGATTGAAGACTTTGTCTTGTGTCCGGATGGGACTCTCCTTTGCTTGGAAGGCAAGCTTGGCAATTCGAATATGTAGATTTCCTTCTCTATAACCGACTCTATGTAACCCTAGCCCCCTCCGGTGTCTATATAAACCAGAGGGTTCAGTCAGTAGGAAAAGAACAATCATAATCTTAGGCTAGCTTCTAGGGTTTAGCCTCTACGATCTCGTGGTAGATCAACTCTTGTAATACTCATATCATCAAGATCAAGCAAGCAGGAAGTAGGGTATTACCTCCATCGAGAGTGCCCGAACCTGGGTAAAACATCGTGTCCCCTGCCTCCTGTTACCATTATCCTTAGACGCATAGTTCGGGACCCCCTACCCGAGATCCGCCGGTTTTGACACCGACACCGCCACCCAGGCTCAAAGGGATCATAAGATTATTCATGCTAGAAACTTCTATGTGCAGCCACAAGCTATTATGGGCTCTAGCATAGTTGAGTACGTTGCAAGACCTCTTTCAGTGGTGGGCTAGCAGATGTAGGGGAAAGTAGGTGTAACTGTCCACCCGGAGTAAAGAGTTATTGTTTCAGAAAGACTGTTTCTCGATTCTCCGACCATGGATGTAGTCGAGTCTTGTGGGGAAAAGTGCGCAAACCTTTGCAGAGTGTACAAACTAATCATGGTTAGCCGTGTCCCCGGTTATGGATGTTTTGAGTATCTAGTTCTTGGATTATCATGTGGATCTCATCACTCTTTAATATAAATTTGGTTGGGTTTAATGATGATGCTTAATTGGGATTGAGTTGGGTGAACCTTCTCAATGTTTAACAACCACCATGATAGTTAAACAAAATTTATTCCTTTGTTGTAGGGAAAAATTGGCTTTATGCAAAACTGTTAATCATAGAGTTTCCACCAGCCATATATGCATGTAGTGATAGCATTATTCTGTTCATTACTCTCTATGTGTTACATTGCCAGCATATTCCATGTGCTGACCCATTTCGGGCTGCAACATTCATGTTGCAGACTTTTCAAACGATGAGTAAGGTGCCTTAGGTCGTGATCTTTCACTCAGTAATGTTGTTGGAGTTGATGGACTCACTTTATCTTCCAAGCCTTCCGCTATTATTGTATTTAGATGGCCTTAAGCCATATTTATTGTAGTAAGTTCTCTTTTGAGACATTCGATGTAATAAGTGTGTGATTGCTACTCTGTTATAAATCCTTCAAGTACTGGGCGTGTCAGCATTACTGATCCAGGGATGACACTGATGCATAGAGATCAGACTGTTTGAGGTCTGGTCGCTAAAGATGGTATCAGAGCACACACTGACTGTAGGACACGACCACTAAGCTAAAGCCCTAGATCACTACTCTCTTCTCATTTCTGACTCCTCTCCCTTTTCTACCCTTTAGGATGGCGGATGCAAGGAACAAGTTCACGCAACCGGATGAAGATACACCTTTCGGACGCCACTTGAAGGAAGTCACCAGATACCTGAACATCGGAGTACCAAGCTTCACCGGGACCTACATCGCCACTTTACCAGAAGAGAAGCGTTGGATGATTCAAGTTCAAGTTCTAGGAAGGACGTTCATGCCAGTCACTGAGCCCATAGAGTTTTCCTTTGATGCACCAACCTGGAGTCTAGGAAAGAGTATGGCAGCCCACATCACCGGACGCATTGGAGAAGTTTACCACAAGGATGTCAAGGATACTATCTACCAGATTTGTGGGCACCGAGATGAGCAATGGGAGATGATCAGCACCAGGAAGGATAGATCCATTGCAGCTTTCATCTAGGAGTTAAACCAGCACATTCAACGCCAGGAGAACTAGATGTGCGCAGGCATGATAGATTTGAAGAAGGCAATGACCAGGATCTTGGAGATGGAAGAAGAACTCAAGACTACACGCGATGGATATGAGGAGGAAATGACGATACTCGTGGAGAAGAATGACGATCTGTAGAAGAAGCTAAGAATATTCATGGGAGACCCCGCGCCAGGAGGAGATGACGACGATTCCATTTGACCGGAGAACTACATCATCATCGACGACACTGACTCGGACCCTGACGATAGCGATGATGACTATGTTGATGAAGCTGGAGCAGATATCATGGAGTCTTCGACGGATCAATTTTCTAGTCGACCACCATATCAGTAGTACTATTCCCCCATGTATAAAGTATAGTCCGAGCACTTTTGTAACGATAGGTAGACCGATGTATGCCCTTGTTTGAATTGATTGAAGTGATATGATTGTGTTTGTCTCATGTGCAAATGGGTAGTGTTTTTCTCTCTAGACCTCATTCTATTCTATATTCTCATCTTTTCTAAACCCTCTGATGTCTCCGAGACGCGACAATGGTTTTGCTTTCCCACCAGAGCTCACTCAGTTGATCCAGCAGCAGAATGCATTGATGCAGATACTAGTACAGAATCAGAATCAGGGGAACAACAACAATAACAACAAAAACAACAACCCACCACCACCACCACCTGTTGATCACTTAGCCCGTTTCTTGAGGCTTAATCTGCCGGTGTTCTCCAGTAGCACCGAGCCGATAGTTGCAGATGATTGGCTCCGCAAGATTGGAAGGGAGTTGACCACTGCAGGATGCACAGATGCGGAGAGAGTGCATTTTGCCGCACATCAGTTTGATGGAACCGCAGCATCATGGTAGGAGAATTTCACAGCCACTTACCCCATCAACACTGCCACATGGGACCAGTTTCAGCAGGCTTTCCGTACTGCCCATGTTTCAGCAGGAGCAATGGCCATGAAGAAGCGCGAGTTTCGCAACTTGCGCCAAGGAG
Organism: Triticum aestivum; assembly: GCF_018294505.1. Classification (NCBI taxonomy): domain Eukaryota; kingdom Viridiplantae; phylum Streptophyta; class Magnoliopsida; order Poales; family Poaceae; genus Triticum; species Triticum aestivum. The sequence goes on along the minus strand of NC_057801.1, from coordinate 426,355,508 downwards.
GACGTACAGTTGGCCAGTATGTGGATGATTTTAGTAAGCTAGCATGTTATGCCACAGATGACGTTGCTACGGATGCAGCTAAACAGGAGAAGTTTCTGGAAGGACTGAATGATGAGCTGAGCATGCAGTTGATGGTGGCAACCTTCAACAACTACCAGGAGTTGGTAGATAGAACTCTCATGATTGAAGGGAAGCGGCAGCAGATTGACAACCGCAAGAGGAAGTATGGACAAGGGAAGTACAATTCTGGAGCTCGGCAGAAGCCTCATTTTACCCCGAACTCGGGAGGACCTTTTCAGCATAACCATGGAGGTCACAACCACAATGGAGGAAGTTCGCACAACCATAGTGGCCCCAAGAATGGGAATGGTAATGGAGGAAGCAACGGCCAGAACCGTTCCAACCCAACAACGCCTGCCAAGAAGGATCTGAGCCACATTACTTGCTACAAGTGTCAGAAGACTGGACATTATGCCAATGAATGTCCTGAAGCTAAGAACGGAAATGGCAATGGAAGCTCTGGGAAGAAGTTGAACCCTTTCAACAGGGGATAGGTGAACCACGTTAACGTGGACGAGGTTTAAGCGCAGCCAAATGCAGTAATAGGTAAGTTTTTGGTTAAGTCATTTACTACAATTGTACTTTTTGATACTAGTGCATCACATTCATACATATCAAGGGGATTTCTGGATAAGTATAAAATGCCCACCAAAGTTCTTAGAACACCTATGTTAGTAAGCTCGCCAGGAGCGGAGTATATGGCAAGTCAAGGATGTTTTCAGATGCCATTGACCATAGGTAGGCATGTTTTCCCCTCAGATCGGATAATTTTGGAGTCGCACGGTTTGGATGTGATTCTGGGTATGGATTGGCTATCGATATATGGAGGAAACATCGATTGCGCCAGTTTAGTCGATTTTGCTCACCACCCCAGAAGGAAGAAGGATCAAGTATGTATCCCGGCATGTGCCGAAGAGGACTCAAGTGAATTCCTTATCAGGAGTTGTACATGAGGAAGTACCAGTGGTGAAGGATTTCCCTGATGTATTTCCAGAAGAGTTGCCAGGCATGCCACCGGATAGAGACATTGAGTTTTTGATTGATCTTTTGCTAGGCACATGGCCAATATCTAAGAGACTGTACAGGATACTCGCAAAGGATTTGGAGGAAATTAAGAAGCAGATTAATGAGCTACTGGATAAAGGCTATATTCGCCCAAGTTCATCACCTTGGGGATCACCAGTGCTTCTAGTGGAGAAGAAGGATGGATCGTTGAGGATGGTTGTTGATTATCGAGGGTTGAATGAAGTGACAATCAAGAACAAGTACCCACTGCTGATGATCAATGATTTGTTTGACCAATTGCAAGGAGCTAAAGTATTTGCCAAGATCGATCTGCGATCAGGATACCACCAGTTGAAGATTCGAGAGCAGGATATACCCAAGACAGCTTTTACCACAAGGTACAGGCTATATGAGTATACCGTTATGTCATTTGGTCTGACGAACGCACCTGCCTATTTCATGAATATGATGAACAAGGTGTTTATGGAGTTTTTGGATAAGTTCGCCGTGGTGTTCATTGATGATATTCTGGTCTACTCGAAGAATGAAGAGGAGCATAAGGAGCATTTGCGTATGGTACTTGGGAAGCTCAGAGAACATCAGTTATATGCCAAGTTCAGCAAGTGTGAGTTTTGGTGGAAGGAAATTGGATTCCTCAGACATGTTATATCCGGAGAAGGAATAGTAGTAGACCCCACCAAGGTTGTCACTGTGAAAAACTGGGAAGCACCCACGTCAGTTGGAGAGATCCGGAGTTTTCTTGGACTCGCAGGATACTACCAGAGGTTCATTGAGAATTTCTCGAAGATTGCAAAGCCCATGATAGAGTTGTTGAAGAAGGACACCAAAATCAAATGGACTGAGGAATGTGAGGCCAGTATCCAGGAGTTGAAGAAACGTTTGGTTACATCACCGTGATTCTGCCAGATCAACACTAGGATTATTAAGTATATTGCGATTCTTCTCGTCGAGGACTTGGAGCTGTGCTTATGCAGGAGGGAAGAGTTGTTTCTTATGCCTCACGATAGCTTAAACCCCATGAGTTGAATTATGCTACACATGATTTGGAGTTAGCAGCCGTAGTGCGTGCGTTGAAGACATGGAGACATTTTCTCAATGGAAACCATTGTGAGGTATACACGGATCACAAGAGTTTGAAGCATATCTTCACGTAGAAGGAATTGAATCTCAGGCAAATGAGATGGTTGGAGCTCATTAAGGATTATGATATGAGATTGCATTATCATCCAGGAAAGGCTAACGTAGTAGCCGATGCGTTGAGCCGCAAGAGCCATGTCAACACACTCATGACCGGAGAGTTACCCAAGGAGTTAGCAGAGGATCTTTGCGAACTATGTTTGGAGATAGTTCCGAGAGGCTATGTAGCAGCAATGGAAATTCAGTCTACTTTGATGGATAAGATCAGAGAAGCCCAGAAGACGGACAAGGAGATTGCCGAGATCAAGGAAAGGATGAGCAAAGGAAAAGCTAAGGGATTTCGTGAAGGTGAGCACGATACCTTATGGTTTGAGGATCGCATATATGTGCCTAATGATCCGGAAATCAGGAAGTTGATTTTGCAAGAGGCCCATGATTCATCGTATTCGATTCACCCAAGAAATACCAAGATGTATCTGGATTTGAAGGATGGTTTCTGGTGGACCGGAATGAAGAAGGATATTGCGGAGTATGTAGCAGTTTGTGATGTATGTCAGAGAGTGAAGGCAGAGCATCAGAAGCCAGCAGGATTGCTACAGCCATTATCGATACCCAAATGGAAGTGGGATAAGCTAGGCATGGATTTTATCATGGGATTGCCCAGGACTCGTTCAGGCTATGACTCGATATGGGTTGTAGTCGATCGTTTGACGAAGGTAGCTCATTTCATCCCAGTGAAGACCACTTATACCTGTGCTAAGTTGGCAAAGATATACATGACCAGGATCGTATGTCTGCATGGAGTTCTGAGGACCATTGTATCAAATAGAGGAACCCAGTTTACCTCAAAGTTCTGGAATCAGTTGCACGAAACCTTGGGTACCAGGCTAGAGTTCAGTACAACCTTTCATCCACAGACAGATGGACAGACCTAGAGAGTCAATCAGATTCCGGAAGACATGTTGAGAGCTTGTGCGCTAGATTATGGATCTAGTTGAGACGACAATTTTCCTTATGCAGAGTTCTCTTACAACAACAGTTATCAATCCAGTTTGAAGATGGCCCCTTTCGAAGCTTTGAACAGAAGGAGGTGCAGGACACCGTTGTTATGGGATGAAGTTCGAGACCGTCAGTTGTTTGAACCAGATTTGATTAGAGAGTCTGAAGAGAAGGTTAAGCTGATTCGTGATAGACTCAAGGTAGCCCAGTCCAGGCAGAAGAGCTATGCAGATTCTAAACGCAAGGAGACAGTTTACAAAGTCGGAGACATAGTGTATCTTCGAGTGTCCCCATTTTGAGGAGTGAAGTACTTTGGAGTTAAGGGAAAGTTAGCACCACGTTTTGTGGGACCATACAAAGTTTTGGAACGTATGGGAGAAGTTGCCTACAAGTTGGAGTTGCCCGAAGGATTGTCAGGAGTTCATGATGTGTTCCACTCTTCATAGTTGAAGAAGTGCCACGCAGAGATGGTCGATATCCCTCTGAGATATATAGTGCCACTGGAAGCGATTCAGTTGGATAGTGATTTGACCTATGACGAGAAACCAATCGGGATTCTCGAGTTTGCCAGCCGAGTCACGCGCGGCAAAGTTATCAAGTTCTGCAAAGTTAAGTGGAGCCACCATACCGAAGATGAAGCCACATGGGAGCAAGAGGAAGACCTACGGAAGGATCACCCTCACATATTTTCTAGCCAACCCGAATCTCGAGGGCGAGATTCATCTTAAGCGGGGTAGGTTGTAACATCCCAAATTTTCAATTTGGAATGTTATATATTAGATCATCATTGCATATCACATTTTGTTGCATTTTGGCTTGATCCTAGAAATTCTACGCAACTCAAGGACCCACGGAGAGAGTTGGGGATTTCATTGTTTTCGTATTTGAGTTTTCTCAAATTTTGAAAAGAGGACCAATTGGTTTTGATTATTTTTCTTCCTAATATTTCTAAAATAAAAATATATGAGAGGAAATAAAATGACTTCTCCAAAATAAATGAAATATTAGAGGAAAAATATTAAAATCAATTTAATATTTTATTTGGATTTTATTGTAATTTTATTTGAATTAGAAAAATTGCACATTTTCAAAAATTGCATTTTAGGCCAAGAAAATGTTCATCTTGTTCTAAATATTTTATTTAGACGGGGAAAATTTGTTTTGGCATTTTTAGATTTTTATTTATTTATTAGGATTTATTTTCGGTGGAACCTTATTTAAAAAAAACTCTCTGCATGCCCGACTGGGCCGAAGGCACAGCCAAGCCCGCGCCACCGCCGCCTCCCCGCAGGAGGGAGTCCTCCCCGCCGTCGATGCCAAGTCCGGCCGGGGGATGCCTCCCAAGGCCGACCCCGGCCCGGCGCCCCCTCCTCCAAGCCAGCCCCGCCACCGCAGCCGCAACAGCAGCCCGCCGCCGCCGCCGCCCCACCTCACCGCCGTCGCTGCCACCCCGCAGCGCTCCACCTCGCCTCGCCGGAGCCGCCGCCCCATCGACCGGAGCCGCCGCCGGTTTTTTCGATTTAGGTAAAAACTGACCGGTTTTTATTTAAACCCTAGTTTCGTTTTTTAATAGATCGGTTTCATTTTCCGGTTTATTTATTTAGCAGACGTTCGTCCGTACGTTCGTTTTAACGAACGGTGTTCACTCCTTAGCCGCAGACAGCGAACGTTCGTTCGTTAGCCTATTTGTCAGTTTTTCTTTTTCCAGGGTTTTTCCGCGATTATTTTTTATCGCGATTTCTGCCCTGTTTTTCGTTTTAGTTTATCTTTTCGCTCGTTTATCGGAATCAGGGGATTCAAGCGCCTAGAGTTTCGTCTCGAAGCCCTCTTTCTGTTTAACCAACTTAAACAAGTTTTTGCTACTGTAAAATTTGACTTAAGTCCATATTAGTAAACGGAGCTTGTTTCTTTCGCAGTTTGAGTTTCGTTGCTTCGTTTGATTTGATTCTTTTTGCAAACCAGAGTTCTTAAGTTGAACTTTCTTGTTAGATCTCTTATTTGAGTTTTACCCGTGCTTATTGTATGCTTGTTTGTTTGCGATAGAGTACCCGGAGTGCGAAGCGTGCTACTATGAGTCTCTAGGTTTCACGGATCATCTGCAAGGCAAGTAACACTTTGATCATACCTCTTTACTACCCAGTTTTATTGCATTAGATCAATCCTCAAACAATTGCATGATTAGGGTATGATTAATATGTGGGTTTTGGGATGTAGATGAGGTAGTACCTATTGTCCTGCTTATTATCAAACCTTTGGGAGTTACTTCTACGTTGCTCATAATTGATATGCTATGCTTGTAGACGTGGATTGGGTGAGTGTATCCATGACAGATGTGAGTATTCTTATTTAATAGTTAACTTAAGGTGGCTACTTTAATACACATCTGGGTGGATTGAGGAACCTGGTGAACCCAGTGTTGCCTGTATTTTTGGAAATCCCGGGGTACCGTGTGATTCTCCTATGGACCGCCACCCAGGCTCAAAGGGATCATAAGATTATTCATGCTAGAAACTTCCGTGTGCAGCCACAAGCTATTATGGGCTCTAGCCTAGTTGAGTACGTTGCAAGACCTCTTTCAGTGGTGGGCTAGCAGATGTAGGGAAAAGTAGGTGTAACTGTCCACCCGAAGTAAAGAGTTGTTGTTTCAGAAAGACTGTGTCTCAATTCTCCGACCATCGATGTAGTCGAGTCTTGTGGGGAAAAGTGTGCAAACCTCTGCAAAGTGTACAAACTAATCATGGTTAGCCGTGTCCCCGATTATGGACGTTTTGAGTATCTAGTTCTTGGATTATCATGTGGATCTCATCACTCTTTAATATAAATTTGATTGGGTTTAATGATGATGCTTAATTGGGATTGAGTTGGGTGAACCTTCTCAATGTTTAACAACCACCATGATAGTTAAACAAAATTTATTCCTTTGTTGTAGGGGAAAATTGGCTTTATGCAAAACTGTTAACCATAGAGCTTTCCACTAGCCATATATGCATGTAGTGTGATAGCATTATTTTGTTCATTACTCTCTATGTGTTACATTGCCAGCATATTCCATGTGCTGACCCGTTTCGGGCTGCAACATTCATGTTGCAGACTTTTCAGATGACGAGTAAGGTGCCTTAGGTCGTGATCTTTCACTCAGTGATGTTGTTGGAGTTGATGGACTCACTTTATCTTCCAAGCCTTCCGCTGTTATCGTATTTAGATGGCCTTAAGCCACATTTATTGTAATAAGTTCTCTTTTGAGACATTCGATGTAATAAGTGTGTGATTGCTACTCTGTTATAAATCCTTCAAGTACTGTGTGTGTCAGCAGTACCGGTCCAGGGATGACACTGATGCACAGAGATCAGACTGTTTGAGATCTGGTCGCTACAAAACATAAACACATGATTGCATGTATATTACTGATCGATCAGTAAAATCTTTGCAAGTTTATGTACACAATCACTAGGAGTTAATTAACTTGCCAAGTTATATATAAACAATTATTATTATTATTATTTTGTAAGAACTTTCGATTTATGAAATAAAATATTATTTTAATTTGATGAGTTAATAGAACGTGGGGTATTATTATTTTTTAGGCTAGACGTGGGACACTTGAGTTGGTTCTAGGGAGAAGTACTGGGAGAAAACTCAGGTTACATCAAAAAGGAAAGTGGGAACAAATTCAGATATAGGATTAATAAAAACGAAAAATAAATGAAGTGGGAAGGTCTATACAATGGTTGGACGAATGACAGGTTTAACGGAACCTTATATTGTTTCTATTATATACTAGCACATATGCATGTGCTTCCCTACAGAGGAAACATGATTGCTATGAACCAGATGATAATGTAATGAATTAAACACATGATTAATAGCAAGCAAAAACAATGTCTATAAATCAAGATCGTTTATTATTCCGAATCATAATATTTGTCCTTCATGAACACTCTTGATGAAGAATTATTTCGTGTGATCATGGTGCGTGCGGTCAATAACAATAATATAATGACGGGCAATGTCTAGGAGATTGGCGGAATCTAGATGAGTAGATGGATGCGAGTAATTGGAAAAATCTCTCACTGAGAATGTTGTAGGTTTTGTTTAGTGTAAACTAGACGGTAAAATTTGTCCTTCACAATGCATGGTTCAAGCACTTGAGTCAACACAACCAAAAACTTCTTAAATGCTCATTTTGCATTTAGACCTAGTCACCTTCCTCCCATAACTCTTTTGCCACCCAAGTTACAACCTGTAATGTTTTTTTTTGCAAGTAACATGCTGTAATGTTACAAGTACAAGTCACTGAATTGATCATAAAATATTTGATCTATTTATTTTCTTATTCATGCTAAAAAACTAATGCTTGCAAACATATATGTACTAACCAATAAGTGCGTGTATAGATAGGAAAAATAAAACATCCATAAACTCCTTAACCATGTTTGAGTCACAATTGCAACCACGAATGCTTACCCAATTCAATGGCCAGGGAACACGGCAGTGGCAACAAACCCGACGCAAGAAGCATAACACCAACGTACTCATCAGCCGTGGGACACTCTCGTTACTCCTCCACAATGGGAGACTGTCGTACAAATCGTATCCTCGACAATGGGGCTGAGTAGTGGAGCTTGGACAGGGGCACATGTCGTGTAGCACCGGTAGAGAAGGAGAGCTCAGAGGGAGGGTGGGAGTGCGGCCATAGGGGCGCAGTCCTACGCATTGGCGGATGAGCAGTTTGCCCTAGTCATGTGTGCTTAGCAGCTTAGGGATTCGCATGGGGGAAGGAGTACCAACAATTGGAGGCTACTACCTCGCCTCAGGCGGCATCCTCCTGGACATGGCCACCTCTGACCCCAAACCTCGTCGTCAAGATAGAGTCAAGATAGCCGTGCCTATGGAAGACACTGGTTGCACCGCAGTCCATGCCCTTGTATCGCCCCCAGCCGCCACGGGGTCCAAATGCCCGCCTCACGATCTATGGCGACGCTGCCATCAAAGCCCGATGGCTCGGTGTCTTCGCTTAATAGACTCTTTTTGCCTCCCTTATTTTAAGGGGTCAATTACCCTCTATTTCCTTTTTTTCCTAAGACAACTTCTTAATACGTGGGAAACTAATAGATGGATGGACTATATGCGAGGGGGCAATATGGGACAATTTAAGGAAAGTGTTGACCTTAAATTTAGCACATAATGTTGCCCAAGTCAACTGGCAACCTCGTGCTCTATCAACCAAGTGGTCGTGAGTTCGATTCTCCATAGCATCGCTTATTTTTTTCTCAGCTTGGCACATCTGGAAAGGTGGACCTGATTTGTTGGCCGCAGTGCATGGGCCTATCTCAGAAATAGAAAATACACCGGCCCAGGCACCCAGCAACGGATAACAAATAAGGAGTGTTTAGTACCACCTCGTACAGATGCAGGCATAATAGTGCCAATTGTCTAAAAAAGGTAAAATAGTACCACCTCGGATGTAGAAAATAATATAGGTGAAAAAAACTGAAAGCGTAAATTCATGGGAAGAAGCGTATTTTCATGGTGAACCCAATGAGTCAATCCGTGCTTTATTATTAGGGAAAATATGTAATAAAATAAGATATAAATATAATTATATATATATTATTATAGAAGGGAAGACATAGATTCAGTTTTGCATTCTTATAGAAAAATAGAACTGAGTTGTGTGTTGTCTTGAAAAAACAAATATAACTTGGACTGCTGATGTTATAGACAAGCTAGGCTGGGAGGCCCAAGGGCCGCTTGATACCTGCTGGACCCCAAAAAAAGTTGAAACCTGCAGGATCAACTATATCTGCATGTCGTGGGCTGCGCGTGTTAAACAACAAAACCTCGGCCATGGACCTGGTGGGCCTGGACTGTTAGCCTCTCGACGAACAGTCGTCTCCTGATTCCTCTCGTTTCGTTGATCATGTTGGGAGCGACAGACGGCGGCACCGCGGCGAGAGCACCAAGGCGGAGGACGATGTCGAGACCTCAGACCGGAACGAACCAGATCCGGGGAAGACGCATGCAGAGGGGAGTACGAGGGTTGACGTGTTCGGGTGCAGGGTGGGCCGGAGGAGCTGCAGCCGCTGGAGAATGTGTGGGAGTAGAGGGATAGCCTGGCCACCGCCATAGGCTAGGATGGGTCACTGGGGCATGCGCGGCAACGCCGCCAACCACTGTAGGAAGAGGACAAAAAATGAACAAAATAAAGAAATACAAATGAATAGGTGGTTGGTCCCAGATGTCTGTGTTCGAGACCTGCTGGGTCCACCTGATAAGGGGAATATGTTGGGAGGAAGGAGATTGAAAGCACGACAGCCTAGTGAACTAATTACATACATAATCAAATAGCCACTCAATAAAGCAAACAGGTTAATGGGTTCTTAGACCAAATATTTTGGACAAAACAGATAATTACGACACATAGGCTAATGCATGAAACACTCAAATGATAAAGGTGCTTAAATAGATAAAGTACATCATCTGGACCTTCCTGGCACGCTTGATCATGACGATGCAGTTGTACGTGTACTCGTCGATTACGGGAAGCAGACACGCCCTCATGTCCAAGATCCGCATGTACTTGTCGTACCATGTGTATGTGTCCTTAGCCGCATAGGTTATGTAGGCTAGATTCAGAGGTATGATGTCTACTTCCCAACCTTCTTCTTGTAGACTCGTGTTGGGCCTCCAAGCGCGGAGTTTTGTAGGACAGTAGCAAATTTCCCTCAAGTGGATGACCTAAGGTTTATCAATCCGTGGGAGGCGTAGGATGAAGATGGTCTCTCTCAAACAACTATGCAACCAAATAACGAAGAGTCTCTTGTGTCCCCAACACACACAATACAATGGTAAATTGTATAGGTGTACTAGTTCGGCAAAGAGATGGTGATACAAGCATAATATGGATAGTAGATATAGGTTTTTGTAATCTGAAAAATATAAAAATAGCAAGGTAACTAGTAACAAAAGTGAGAAAAAACGGTATCCCAATGCTTGAAAACAAGGCCTAGGGTTCATACTTTCACTAGTGCAAGTTCTCTCAACAATGATAATATAATTGGACCATATAATAATCCCTCAATGTGCAAAAAAGAGTCACTCCAAAGTTCCTATCGCAGAGAACATAAGATGAAATTGCTTGTAGGGTACGAAACCACCTCAAAGTTATTCTTTCCGATCAATCCATTGAGCTATTCCTATAAGTGTCACAAACAGCCCTAGAGTTAGTAGTAAAATAACACCATATGATAGACGTCAATCAACCCTAATGTCACCTAGATACTCCAATGTCACCACAAGTATTCGTGGGTCAATTATATGATATGCATCACACAACTTCAGATTCATAATATTCAATCCAACACAAAGAACTTCAAAGAGTACCCCAAGATTTCTATTGGAGAAACAAGGACGAAAACGTGCATCAACCCCTATGCATAGTTTACCCCAATGTCACCTCGGGAATCCGTGAGTTGAGTGCCAAAACATACATCAAGTGAATCAATAGAACACCCCATTGTCACCACGGGTATCCCATGCAAGACATACATCAAGTGTTCTCAAATCCATAAAAGTACTCAATCCTATAATAGTGAAACCTCAAAGGTAAAAATCAATTCATCACAAGAAGGTAGAGAGGGAAGAACACCATAAGATCCAACTATAGTAACAAAGCTCGCGGTACATCAAGATCGTGCCAAATCAAGAACACAAGAGAGAGAGAGAGAGAGAGAGAGATCAAACACATAGCTACTGGTACATACCCTCACCCCGAGGGTGAACTACTCCCTCCTCGTCATGGATACCGCCGGGATGATGAAGATGGCCTCCGGTGATGATTCCCCCCTACGGCAGGGTGCCGGAATGGTCTTAGATTGGTTTTTCATGAACTCAAAGGCTTGCAGCGGCAGAACTCCCTGTCTAGACTTCTTTCTGGGGGTTTCATGATTTATAGGAATTGTTGGCGTCGGTTTCACGTCAGGGGGGTCCACGAGGCAGCGACAAGGCAGGGGGCGCCCTAGAGGGGCACCCCCACCCTTGCCGCTTCCTCGTGAAGCTTCTGATCCAACTCTTGTGCTTTGGGGGCTTCTTCTGGTCCATAAAAAATCACCATACATTTTTGGCCCATTCTGAGAACTTTTATTTCTGCACAAAAAAACGACACCACGGTAGTTCGCTAAAAACATCGTTAGTCCGGATTAGTTCTAATAAAATCATACCAAAACCATATAAAATTGTTGTAAACATGGCATGAATATTTCATAAATTTTAGATACGTTGGAGACATGTCAGCATCCCCAAGCTCAATTTTTGCTCATCCTCGAGTAAGTAGATGATAAAAGAAATAATTTATGAAGTGTGAATGCTAGCAAGTGCACAAGTTTGATCAATGATAATTCCAATCACTTTTTCTAGCATCATTATATATCATAAGCAGTAGCTCATCTCATAAAACTTCTCATGATCAAGTAGCAAGCTATTCACATGTTAAAGCATAGACCATAAACTTTCTTGAAAACTAACAAACTATGTTCTCGGTCATCAAACGATTGCAATTCATATTATTTTCAGGCAGGGTCTATGTAAGAGCTTTGATTTAGCAAATTCCCCATACTCAACTATCATATAGTCTTCCATGATTGCTACCACTCAAAGCATATTTTTAGAACAAATAGGATCCATCGAACATAGAGAAAGATAGGGGCTTAATATTTCGCCTTTCAACTTATTTATCATATAGATAATTGTCAACAATAATAATTCTTGATCAAATATATTTGAATGGTCACATATGCTTAGATATTTCCCCATCACATGATGCTTGCCAACTAAAGAGTAGGTTGGAATGAGAAGGAATACTACTGACTCTTGCATAAAAGTAAAAGATAGGCCCTTCGCAGAGGGAAGCAGGGATTTGCAGAGGTGCTAGAGCTCGAAGCTTTTAAAAGAGATGAATATAATTTTGAGAACTATGTTTTCATTGTCAACGTAACGACCGAGAGTTCTCACTATCTTCCATGCTAGACACATTCCTCCTTTGCCCACTCTTGCCTCCTCGATCTCCAGCGGCCAAGCCCAAGTCTTCTCCGCACAGCTAAACATGTCCGGAGCAGGAGGCAAGTGGGTGGCTTCCACCGTCAAGGAGAAGCACGTCACAAATCTTCGAGCGGCCGGATACTTGGCCGCAGACATAGCGCACCGGCTACCGGACGCCGGGCAGGTCATTCCGACCCCAGGACCCCACGAGAGGGTCGTGTTTGTTGCCCACTTCATCCGTGGACTGGGATTTCCACTTCATCCTTTCTCCATGAGCTTATGCTCTACTACGGGCTAGATTTCCATGATCTAGCCCCGAATTTCGTCCTCAACGTCTCGGCGTTCATCGTCGTATGCAGCCTTCCTCCGCATCCGGCCTCACTTCGGCCTGTGGCTGCAAACCTTCTGCGTGAAGCCGAAGATTGTAAGCGGCCAGCAAGTGGAGTGTGGAGGGGCCATGGTGGGCAAGATGCCTAACGTCACCTGGCTGGACGGTTCCTTTGCGAAGACCGTAAAAGGGTGGCAATCGGGGTGGTTCTACATCACCGAGCCGCGCGGTGCCAACGGGGTGGCGGCCCCCGAGTTCCAATTCGGAGCCCCCATGCGGCTCACCTCCTGGGAAAAGAAGGGCCTGACCTGGGGCGAATCTACGGAGCTGACCGGACTCCAGACCTGCATCAAAAGCATGAAGGACAAGAACATCAAGCTTGTCAACGTGATCCAGGTCATGCTCGTTCGCCGGATCCTTCCATGCCAAAGGCGGGCATTCAATCTGTGGGAGTTCATCTCGGCCGAACACCAGACGCTCCGGAAGCTCTACGACATGACACGCAAAGGCGCATGGAAGGTGTTGTTCAAGGCCTCCGAAGTACCTCCTCCCACATCCGAGGACCGCGGGCTTCACGTCGCGTGGCCTCCTAGTCAGGTGAGTTCTCAGACTACCACCAGATTCGGTTCTTCCCAATATATTCATGGGAGAGCCTTAAGTAGTTATGCATATTTGTTCAGGATTATGTGGAGACAGCGGAGCAAGTTTACTATCCGGCTCCGCTGCCAGAAGGCCCAGCTGATGCTCTCCTGACGGAGATGCTGGTCCCGGTGCCGTACAAGGTGCCAGAGAAGAAGGCCGAAAAGAAGGCCCCGGGGACCCGAAAGGGTCTCCGGCGTAAGGTTGTGCCAGAAGCCTCGTCCAAAGATGACGAGGCGCACTCCTCCCACGAAGGGGGGGAAGAAGAAGACGCCCCATCCAGAAAGGATGAGGGGCCTTGGGAGGCGTACCAAGGGGCCGAAAAAGGCCCTCGACGTAAGGCCATCATACCCACGTCGTCCGACGACAATGAAACAGATTCCTCCCGCGGAGGCGGGGGGAACCAAGAAGAAACTCTACCTCCCCGCATTGGGGAGGAGAGAAAGAGAAAAGCCGCCCCGGAGGGGGAGGCTGGGGCGTCCAAGAAGGGAAAGGTGTCCCTTCCGGACTATTCCGCCACGGCCGCTCACAGCGAGGAGGGGTGGCTGCCCAGGGGGAAGCCCCCAGTGCAATCGTAAGTGTCCACGCTTTATCATGACTTCACTCCATAGCTTTTTATAACGCCGAACGTGTATGCAGTACGGCCAGGGCTCACCCTGAGGTATCTTCCTTCGGGTCCCTAAGCGATTCGGAGATGAATTCGCTTCCGACGGCCACTACTCCTCAGCCCGCGGATGACACGGAGGTGTTGTCCCGAAGGCTCCCAGAGCGGGGGGAGGTGACTCTGGAGATGCCCCAAGGCGGGATTCCAGGTGTCGGACACGCGGGGTTCAAGATACCCGCGGATCGTGTCAATGAGAGCCATAGTAGGCCAGGCTCTCAGCCGAACACTGTCCCGGAACCTTCAATGATTCTAAACTCAGGCGGACAGCCCCTCGTTAGGGAGGGCGAGCCGTCTGCGTTGAAGACTTCCATTGCGCCTGAGGCGCCGAATTGTCTGCTGGAAGCGCTTCGCGGCGCTTCCATAGATGAAGAGCACCGTACTCTTATGAGTGCGGTGATTCAGAAGGTTTTGTCCGCCAAGGGCGGACTAACCGAAGCCTGCACCAGCCTCCTGACAGATTTTGAGGTAAGCAATAAATGTGTGTAAAATTACCACCCGATAGGTAGTAGCCCCTGATACTCTGTTTGGTGTTCGGAAACTAAAACCAAACGGAGGGTCAATTATAATCCGCAGGAGTCTAATAATGAATATTCATGTGAATAAGCAGGCTGTGCTGCTTGCTGCTGCTGCCCGCATGGCCGAGGTTGCCGAACTAAAGCGGGACCTGGAGCAGGCCCAGGGAGAGCTGGACCTCACTAAGAGGCAGCTCGAAGAGAACAAGGGTAAGTGATTCCCCGCTCTTATGTATTTAAGGATAGACAGAATTAGTTAGTCTAATGCCAAAGCGTCGTGACTGTGTGACAGGGGCCACTGTCGAGGTGGCGTCCCTGAAGAAAGCATTGTCCGAGGCTGAAGACAAGGCGGCCTTGGAATGCAAGGAGCGCGAAAAGCAAAGTGCTAGAGTGGTCGAGGTATAGCAAGAGCTCCGGGACCTCGGTAAGAAGTAAGAGTCCGTGGAGCATGATCTGAAGATGAAAGAGGCTGAGCTTGCGAAGGCCCTTGTGAGTATAAAGGACGCCAAGGCCGAAGCCAAGAAGGCACAGCAGGAAATCCAGGAGGCCAACAAGATAGCGGCGGGTAAGAAGTTCTTTATGCAAAGCAAACATGTGGAGGAGGCGTTTCTTTTACTTACTCGAATTCGGAGCTCTCCAGGGGCATTCGCAGATCTACCACACAGCGTATCAGATGCTGCGGAGTTCTACCATGCCCAGGAGGGGAGCTCAACGGAGAAGCTGTTCTGGTCCCAGTATGCTGGGGCCGAACACCCAATGCCTCTGAGTGACCAACTGAAGCAGTTGGTCGAACTCCACAGGGCGGCCGAACTGGCTATGAAAGGTTTCATAGTCCGGATGTGGCCTGGTGAGCTCCTGCCCACTAGCTAGTTTGGCCTGATCAAGCGGATGGTGGATGCATGTCCGCGGCTTGAAGTGATCAAGCGATCCGTTTGCATTGAGGGTGCCCACCGGGCCTTTGCCCGCGTCAAGGTGCATTGGGGCAAGCTGGATGCGGAGAAGCTGGTGAACGACGGGCCGCCGGAGGGCAAGGCGCATCGCCATCCCGAGATGTACTATGATGGTGTTATGAAGGGTGCTCATCGCGTGGCCGATGATTGTACCAAGGACACCATTTTAGAATGAATTCACTTATGTCATGTTTGTAATTTAAAGACGAAGTTACTTGCGCTATGTAGCGCTTTTGTTATTTAAAATATTACCTTCTATGCGGTTGTTTATAAAATTCTGAAAGTAGGCCAGTCGTCGGCTTCCGCCCCCACGTAACTAGTACTGGGGTGTTCGTGGAAAACCCGGACACTCTTTATCCAAATGTTTGGTCCCTTAAGGAGGTGTCCGACGCAGCGAACAAGGCAATCGGACTATGCGGCTTTATAACTTTCACTTAGCCATAGATGTCTACAATTTTAAATTTTGGTGAAGCCCCTAGAATCCGGAAGGCCGAATTGGGGCGCTATACATGCCTAGATCGGACGAAGCCGATTTATCGCCTAAAACAGAAAATCTTTAAGGATTTTAGGACCTCTCGAACAGCGACCAGCTCCTGCCACATCATGTCGGTCAGTTTTTGGTTTTCTCTACTAAGGTGCTCGTCCAGAAGAACCAGGACACAACCGCAGTAGTTCTCCCTGCGCTACCTTAGCTGATATAACAGAACGTAAGGTACCAAAACAAGGGAGTCAGGCTAACCCAACTGTAGACCCAAGACATGATTTAAAGCTGACGCATATGTCGGCGTTCTGGGAACGGGGGTCCCTAGACTTGCCTGCCTGCGGCCTGCGGCGTGGCTCAAAGGGGGGCCCAGCACGGCCCATCTTCATCAACACAAGCTCAAGACCCTCGCGAGGGGCCAAGCCTCGCAGGGCGGATGACAAGGAGCTTCTTCAGGCACGGCCTCATCAGGCTGGCTCACGAGGAGGCGGAGAGATCAAGGCGGGGTACCTCGCGAGGTGCCACATGACGCAAGCCCTGACGACCAAGGGCGCCAGTCAGGCGCCAGCCCGCGCAGTGTCATCCTTTCCTCTTTGGTGCAAAGGGAGCAAGCGCAGGTGAGAGCATCAAGCAAAGGCATCCACTTCGGTGCAACAAGACCAAGACCAGCCCAACGGCAGGAAGGAAATCATTGTGGAGCCCAAGCAGGCGTCACCACCAGAGCCTTTGACAGGCGAGGACTAACTTTAGTCAAGATAAGTGTACCCGATGTTCCCCTTTAAAATGGCCAATTGTTGGCGCCCTTCCCGCTCAATATTTGGGAAGAGGCCCAGGGCCTTTGCCTATAAATAGGACTAGCCACCCCCAGGGTAGAGGCATCGACGCATCTAGAATCGAGAATCCTCACCAAGAAACCAGTAGAGAGAGTGACTGAACTCCTCCTAGCAGTTCATCGCACCAGCCAAGAACAGACCCTCGCGAGGCTGTTCTTCCTTGTATTATTCATCATCAGCCCAAGAGGCAATCCACCACACCACACACTGGAGTAGGGTATTACACCACAATGGTGGCCTGAACCAGTATAAACTATGTGTCTCTTGTGTTGTTCCTTTCGTAGTTTAGATCCTAGCGAGGCGGCGAGGAGCAGGTAGGTAGAGGGCGAAATCTCCGCGTGCACCCCAGTGTTCGAACCTCAAGGGTCTGCCGGAACCCGAAATCCGACATTTGCTGTGCCAGGTAGGGGTGCGCCGGAATTCGTCTTCCGTCGTCCTGTTCTTCTCCGACCATCGCATCCATGTCTGACGCTCGTCGGGCTCGCGCCGAGCGCCGAGCCGCCCTCGCTTCCCGCGTCGCCCAGACGGCTCCCGTCGGCGGGCGCCCTCGTCGTTCCCCGTCACCTGCCGTCAACGCCGCCACCGGCCCGGCGGGGAACAAGCAGCAAGCATCATCCCAGCATCCCTCCGTGAGGCAAGACAGCCGCACTGCTACACCCTCGCTCACCCCAGCTGGTTCTTCGTCTCGCGCGTTCCGTGCACCCATGGAGGCTCGGGCTGCGCTCATCGCGGCAAATGAGCTCCTGCGCTACCGTCCTGTCGGTGACGTCTACGAAGAATGGCTCGACCGCGTCGCCAAGCTCGTCCGTGCCGCAGGGGGCTCTCCTGCGCCGTCCGTCCCGCTGCACCGCACCCCGCCCTGCGTCGGCAACAAAGCTCCGAGGGCGCCTCAGCCGCCTCCCCCTCAAGAAGGCGCCCTGGCCCCAAGGCGCGTGGCCTCTGGGCGGAACCCGCTCCGTCAGGAGCCAGCGCGGCAAGAGCAGAGCTGCCAAGAAAGTCCCTCGCCCGCGAGAAGCTGCCCGAGCGCTCCCTGCTCCGGCTCGTCGTGACCACGCTCCTGCTCCAGCATGTCAAGACCTCGCGCTGCTCCCAGCTGCAGCGCATGGGGACCCGCAGGACCAAGCTCTTCGTCACCCAAGGCCTCCCATGGCCACAGCGGGCTACCGCGCCTTCACCACCGAGCTGCGCAGCATCGCGTGACCCGGCAAGTTCAAGCCAGACCTGCCTCCTCGCTATGACGGTACGGCTGACCCCGCAGAGTTCCTCCAGCTCTACGAGCTGGGCATCAAAGCTGCCAACGGAGACGAGAAGGTCATGGCGAACTGGTTTCCCATGGCGCTCAAGGATGGGGCTCGCACCTGGCTCCTGAACCTGGCTCCAGGCACGATCTCCTCCTGGGACGAGATGCGCACCCGCTTCGTCGCCAACTTCCAGGGTACTCGCGACCGGCCACCCGCCGTGAGCGACATGCGCCGTATCATGTAGCAACCAGGGGAAACCCTGCAGAAGTACATCCAGCGCTTCAACAGCGCACGCCTCAAGATTCCCAAGGTGACCGAGGAGGCCACCATCTCAGCCTTCTCCGACGGCGTGCGCGACATCAAGATGAAGGAGGAGCTGGCGATGCACGAAGACATGTGCACTTCCTTGGAGCTGTTCAACTTGGCGACCAAGTGCGCCAGGGCTGAGGAAGGGTGTCTCTCCCTCCTCGAGCTGCCTGCCGCAAACCCAGAAGAGAAGAAACCCAAGGCCAAGGATGTGAAGCGCAAGGGGGCTGCCGTGCTCGCGGCAGAACCAGACACCAAGCAGGGCAGAGATCGACCCGAATCTTCCAAGGGCAGCCGGTACTACGTGTACCACGACCTCCAACCCACAACACTAATGAATGCCAAGAACTCCGAGCCGTGCATGAAGGAAGAATCGGCCGACGTCCCGACCGCGGCGACCGGGGCTACGGCCGAGGAGGAGGAAGGAACGCAGGACGCTGGGAAGGTCGCAGCCCTCGCCAAGGGTGGCACGACCAACCTCGTGAGCATCGCTGGTAGGACCCGCCTCGCGAGGGAGACTGGAGGGATCAGCCTCGCAAGGATCGCCCGCAAGGCAACGCAGGCCTCCCTCCACTGCCGCCGCAGCCAAGGAGAAATGAGGACCGTCATTAGGACGAGGAGGCTGGGGGCTTCCAGGAGCCACGTGCGATCGCCTGCATCCTGGGCGGAGCTCAAGCCCCAGCCTCTCAACGCATCTTCAAGCAGTTCGCCCGCGAAGTAGATGCATTCCTCCCCAAGCTCGAGGCCACGCGCCCTCTCAGGTGGTCGGCGTGCACCATCACGTTCAGCTCAGCGGATCAGCTCAAGTGCGCGGCCACAGCCAGAGTCCTCCCAATGCTTTGTTCCCCAATCATCAGCAATGTGCTAGTCACCAGGACCCTCATCGATGGCAGGGCAGGGCTCAACGTCATGTCCGTGGAAACATTCAACAATCTCCAAGTGCCCTACAATCAGCTTGAGCCAACCAAGCCTTTCTCCGGAGTCACCGACGGTTCCACGGTCCCGATTGAGCAGGTCCGCCTCCCTGTCACCTTCGGGGCACGCGACAACTACCGCACCAAGCTCATCGACTTCGACGTCG
Source organism: Triticum aestivum (assembly GCF_018294505.1). Classification (NCBI taxonomy): domain Eukaryota; kingdom Viridiplantae; phylum Streptophyta; class Magnoliopsida; order Poales; family Poaceae; genus Triticum; species Triticum aestivum. The sequence continues at coordinate 426,336,215 of NC_057801.1, read as the reverse complement.
CCCACATTTGCCTGCCATACAACGCCATCCTCGGGTACCCAGCGCTGGCCAAGTTCATGGCCGTAACCCACCATGGCTACAACGTCCTCAAGATGCCAGGAAGTGGACACTACTAGGAAAAGGGCTATAGATGGGATGGACACTAATGGCGCACTGTACATGTGGTGCACCATTACTAAATACTAATGGCGCACCATGTGTTGGTGCGCCATTAGTGTGCAAATAGTAATGGCGCACCACACCCCACGGTGCGCCATTAGTAAAAAAAATATTTTTTTCAAAACTACTAATGGCGCACCGTGGGAGTGGTGCGCCATTACTAACTTGACATAGTAATGGCGCACCACACCCACCGTGCGCCATTAGTAGTTTTGAAAAAAATTGTTAGTAATGGCGCACCTGTGGACAGTGCGCCATTACTAGTTTTAACTAGTAATGGCGCACCACCCCATGGTGCGCCATTACTAACTTGGCCCAAAAGTTCCCGAATGCACCCCCCCTGTGGACCGCCTTTTCAGTTTAAAAAAAATTAAAAAAATGATAAAAATGTCAAAAAAATAAAAGAAAATAAGTTTCCCATGTGAAATGTGGTCTAGTTGTTGGGAAAATTTACAAATATGAATTTCGACTTTATTTGCAAAATCTCTCTGGAAATTTGTAAAATGGCCATATCTTTTGCATACGAACTCGGATTAAAAAGTTTTTTATATGAAAAATCATCTACTCGAAAAGTTACATTCAAAAACAATTCAAAATCCCCAAAAACCTAACAGAAAAAAGTTACGGGGCTTTTAAGATCTAGAGGCAAAAAAATTCAAAAAAATTCAAAAAAAATTGGTTTTGAATTTTTTTCTGAATTGTTTTTCAAAAAATGATACGTAATATGACCGGAAAGTTCGAAGTATTTTTCAAAATTTCATCATAGTCATGAACATGAACAAAGTCCTAGACATCAACAAGGTATAATAGGATTGATATGCTAGATATATCAACAAGTGCATGTGAAGTGAGTTGTTGCTGGGGTTGGATAGAACTCTGAAGTTAAGTGTGCTTGGGCTGGAGTAGTGTGAGGATGGGTGGCCTTTCGGGAAGTTTGACCACGGAGTGCGATTTGACCCGAGATTAAGCCATGCTGACCTAAGATTAAGAAAAAATTGAAAAAAAATTTGAAATTTTTTTAAAAAAAAATTCTGAAAAAAAAATTTAAAATTTGAAAAAAAAATTTACTAATGGCGCACTTCTATGTGGTGCGCCATTAGTATACCAGATACTAATGGCGCACCGTGGGCTATACTAATGGCGCACCGCGTGGTGCGCCATTAGTATACCAGATACTAATGGTGCACCAGTGGTGCGCCATTAGTAAAAAATACTAGTGGCGTGATACTAATGGCGCACTGGTAGTGCGCCATTAGTAGGCAAAACCGGTGCGCCATTAGTAGGCCTTTTCCTAGTAGTGGGCGGAGTCATCATGGTGCCCTGCGAAGAGAAAGACGCAGTGTGCTCCCTGGAACGAGCCTTCCAGGCCGCATCACTGGAAGACCCGGATCGCGGAAGCAGGAGGCTTCCCGAGGCCGCCCCCAAGAAGAAGAAGACATCGTCCAGCCTGGCCCCTCAGGAGGCAGGCCCCTCAGGGCCCGCGCCTGCTCAGGGGGAACCTCCTTCCATTGCATAGGGAGGCGTGCCCGGCGCCCTCCTCAAGCAGGGCTCGGGGGCTCTCCCCTGGAGGGCCGCCAACCTCGCCAAGGTCACGAGGGAGGCGCTTGGGCACCACTTGGAGGCGTGTTTCGAAGCACGTTTCCCTCAAGAAGGAGCAAGGCAAGGAGGGCCAAACCCTCAGGAGTTCGTCAGCAAGGCCATTCAGGAGCTACAGGAGTCAAGAGTCATGAGAGGCAACCGCCGCTTACCCGTTGTGGCCCCCCATCCAGGCGAGGATGGTGGGCTGGGCATCTGAATCGACATACCAGGGCTCAACCGAGCCGCCTCTCAGGAGCGCCTCTGGCCCTCGCAAGTGGGGCGCTGCGAAGGTCCACCCCACAGCCACGTTCGCATGCCTTATGGCTTGCCGAACGCGGCTGCCACGTACCAGCGCCTCATGAGGGGCATCCTGGAGGCTCAAGAGGTCAGGCGTTCCGCAGCCCTGGTGGAGATGGAGATGGTCCGCAAGGAGCCACCAGCGCCTCCGGAGCCTCCCGAGGCCCAGGGCCTGGGGGCTCGTGAGGATCGGCTCGCGCAGCCCACCGAGTCTGCTACACCAACACCCCTTCGTCTTCAACATCATCAGGTGACATCTTTCAAGTTTCATTTTCAGCTGGGAGCGCCCTCAGGGCTGCATCATTCCCAGGCCGCGTGGGTCCGTCCCTGCGGCGTGTATCCCTTTTGCTTGTGTTTTTGGCTTACTTTGTTGGGGGAGCCCCTCGGGCTGCATTATCCCCAAGTCGCTCGGGTTAGACCCAGCGGCATGTACCCCTTTTGCATTTATCTTCAGGCCACGCTTTCGACCCATCATACTTGTTATTTGGTGCCTGTCCGTGGCACCTTTTCTTCCTGGATGTCGGAAGCTTGCGCGTTAAAGGGGGGGTACCTGAGCATCGCGACTCAGGGCTCCTACCGGCTCTCCAGCCCTCACCCTCTGGCCTTGTCCACGGCATCGCGACCTGGCATACCAGCGATGGCTGAGACCAGCTCGAGGGTCGGGACCTGAGGACGTAGAGTTTCGACATCTAACCAAGCTTGTGCGTTAAAGGGGGGGTACCTGAGCATCGCGACTCAGGGCTCCTACCGGCTCTCCAGCCCTCACCCTCTAGCCTTGTCCACGACATCGCGACCTGGCATACCAGCGACGGCTGAGACCAGCTCGAGGGCCGGGACCCGAGGACGTAGAGCGCCGACATCTAACCAAATTTGCAGGAACACATCCCAAGATAAGGCCCAGTGCCAGGCACAACCCGCCTTGAGGTAGGGCCCCGTGAGTCCCGCGCTGGCTCACGGGTGCCCAGATACACCTCGTCAGGCCCTACCGTGCCAGTCAAGTGTCAGGGCGGGGTTGTACACGCCCCGGGGGCTCCTCCCGGAGGGGAGCCCCCTCCCACGCACCAGTGGAAGCACCATGCTCCGCGTTGGCTGACGACACTGCCGAGGAGCGGCTATGCCCGTACACATACGGAAGCGTTATCCTCCGCGCTGGTGATAAACAACTAAGGGTGGCCCCCGGGCCGCATCAACCTCAGGGAGCCCAGAGCTCAGTGTCTAGCCTCATCGCAACGCCTCCCCTCGGGAGTGCCGCGCGAGGGGGCTGGGCACGGGGGCTGCGCCTGGGTCACGCCCAGACGCACGCCACCTAGCCAGGCCCCCCCAGGCCTGGTTCGTCGCACGTCCCTCCCGGAGTGGAGCCAAGGTACGAAGGTCGTTTGAGTGTCAAGGGGGACTCCTGAGCATCACGACTCAGGAGCCTAACTGGTCACGTAGCCCCTCACTCCTTAGTTCCGAAAGGCTAACGGCGGTTGAGGTATGCGCGGGGCCGGGCTCTGCAGACGTAGAATAGTAGATCCACCCGCATCTCACCTCCCTAAGGAGTCACCCCCACATCTCACCTCCCTACTTGTTGTTCGAGCGCCAAGGGGGACTCCTGAGCATCGCGACTCAGGAGCCTAACTTGTCATGTAGCCCCTCACTCCTTGGTCCCGTCCTGGTTTCTGGTCGGGGCTAACGGCGGCTGAGGTATGCGCGGGGCCGGGCTCTGCTGGCGTAGAACATAAGCAAGTTGGAAGGAAATAGCGCAAATTTCAAGGAATTCAAAAGCAAATATAACAGTCCATACTGTTATCACAACACCAAATGCAAGTTTTAACGCCTCCCCAAGGCATGGTACATGTGCAGGAATTAAAAGCAGGACGGGAGCCACGACGGAGTCACTTGCCGGCGGTGGAGCTGCGCGGAGCGGGTTCGCCTTGTGGAGCTGCAGGGCCGGCAGCGCCCCGCTTCGGCTTGGTGTTAAAGGCCTAGAACTTCCCCAGCAGAGCCTCCACACGACCCTTCACGGCCTCAGCAGCGGCAGCGGCAAGCTCGCCGCTCGCTGGCTCCAGCAGGCTATCGAGGTCGACGTTGGGGTCGCGAAGATAGATGTGGGTAAAGACCCGCGTCAGCGCTGCAGAAGACAAGACGCGCGCCTCGGCCTCAGCCGTAGGGCCAAGGCCAAGGGTGACGTCTTCAAGAGCACGAACCAGGAAGGGAATCAGCTTGGCGGGGCCGTCCTCATCGCCGGCCAGCGGGCTCTCCAGGACGCTGTCATAAAGCGTCTTCAGCGAGGTGCGAGCCTTCTCCTCCATCTCCGCGAAGGCCACGCGATCCTCAGCAAGAACCCCTGCCTTGCCGTCCAGCTCGACCTTCCTCGCCTCCAACTCTTTCTCCAGCACGCCTAGGCGGTCACGGCGCTTCTTGAGCTTGGCGTCCCGGTCCTTGACGGGCGCCTCGCGAGCCTTCATGCCTTCCTCCTTCTCTTGGCGAAGGCGGGTTTCCTTGGCGAGCTGGTCCTGCAGGCCCTGCAGCTCGCTCTCCAGCGCCTTGCAGCGACCTTGGACATTAGCCACCTCCCCCAAGGCAGCGTCGCGAGCAGCCTTCGCCCTAAGGACGGCCTGCTTCTCCTCGTCGCAAGCCGTCGAGGCCTGGACCAGTGTCGCCCGAATCGAAGCGTCGGAGCGAATCCAGCCGGAAGCCAGCTCCAAGCGCCCGGCCACTAAACGACGGTCAGCGCCCATAAGATCCCGCCGCAGACGGTCCAGTTCGGCAGCAGCATGATCCAGAACAGTAGGGGGAGTCGGAGAAACAGCAGTCGGTGGAGTAGGAGGAGAAGACGGCAGCGTGACCACAGTATCCTGAAGTGGAGCCTGCTGCGCCCCAACGGCTGTGGTGGCGGCATCCTCCAGGGGCACCTCGGGAGTCGCTTGGGCCGTGGGGGCTGAGCTCGCCCCAGCCGGCTCAGCCAGGCCTCGCAAGGACACCCGGGAAGGAGAGGCCCGTGCGTCACGGTCACCTTCTTCCGCGGGCAGAGGCGCTGCCCCGGATGGAACCTCAGGAGCTCCCTTCGACCTCTTTGCCGCGGGCGCCAGCCTAGCCGGGAGATATGAACGTCAAGCCTCAGCAACAGAACAAGAAATAAGACAGGAATCAAGCACTTACAGGTCGTCGTTCGCGAGCTTGAGCAGCCTCCGACCGTACTTGAAGCCTGAGAGCCGGCTGCAAGGGTCGGCCTCAAGGAGCTCGGGAGCAGGAGGCGCGTCCGCGGATTGCCTCGGGGCCGGGGCAGACCCGCGGGGGATCAGCCCGGTCCGGTCCTTCTTCGGGATCGGGGGCAGGCTCCGACCGCCCTGCTCGTCATCATCCTCGTCGTCATCACTCAGAGGGAGGCAGAGAGCACGGGACCTACGCCGAAGGGGGAGCCCTCGACTCTCCGTCGGTCGCCTCGGAGTCAGGCCCTTTTTCCCGCTCCCCTTCTTCCTTCTCTTCGCTGGAGTCGCCGGAGGACACGTCCACCGGGTCCTCGGGAGCCTCCGCGGGCACGGGCCCATCCCCGTTGAAGACGGGCATGGACTCCACTACCTGCTCCCAGTCCTCGCGAAGGAACAGGGGCGTAGGAGCGCCCTCCAACCTCGCCACATCGCCCCCGACCAAAGACTGGAGAACCGCAGCCAGATCCTCGTCGGCCAAGATCGCGGGGCTCGGGTGGGGCCTCCACATCGAAAGTGAGTACTGACAAAGCGGAGCCAGCTGGTGCTCCAGGAATTCCCTCAGCAGCGATGCGCCAGTCAGCTTCGCCGCCGCCATGCTGGCCGGCCTCAGATCCGCGTCCATCTTCTCCAACACCAGCCTTGCGCGAGGGTCCACAAGCTCCATTCAAGACCAGTCGTTGGAGCTCAAGGGGTGCCCCGTGGGCAAGATCAGCCGAGGGTGGATGCGCCCAGCATCTACCAAGACCCACTTACTCCTGAAGCCCTCAATCCTTTTCCTGGGGTTCGAAATGGCGATGGAGCTACCGTACGCGACGAAGCTCGCGCATGCAGAGACGGGACCACGAGAGGTCCGGAGGGAGAAGTAGTAGCGCAGCAAGGCCACTGAGGGCTTCACCCCTACGTGAGCCTCGCAATAATAGGCAAAGATTGCTAGAAGAAGGACAGAGTTGGGGTGGAGATGCAGAGCTTGCAGCTTGTAATGGCGGAGGACAGAGAAGAAGAACTCAGAAAAGGGAGGCACCAGACCGGCAACATCGGCGCTCACAAAGAGCGGATAGAAGGTGCTCCCTTGGTCCTCAGGGAGGGCAGAGCCGGCCTTGAACGCCTTCGCCCTGTCGATGCCCTGCGCCGCCGCCATCTGGCGCACCCGAGCGAGGCTCGCCTCCGATACGTTCGGCGAGTCCAGGGCGGATGAATACCAAGCTCCGGCCGGGGCCTGGCGAGGCGCCATGTCTTGATAGGGCAGGCGGACAGAGTAGATCTGAGGATTTCGGAGGAAGGAAGGAGAGGCGCAAGAAAGGGGATCTGAGCAGCAACCGGAGAAAGCAAAGGAGGCAAAGCCTAGACAGATGCCGCTCCTTTATCAACTCGCGCGGTTGGTGAGGCGCCCACATCCAATCAACCGCCATGCGGCGCCCAAGGCCACAGGCTGTTAGGGACCGCGGCGCTTCGCACTTGCCCTTTCGCCTCTCTGCTCGGCCAAGTCCAGGCGCGCCTTGGGCCCGGGGGCTACTGTTGGCATTCTGGGAACGGGGGTCCCTAGACTTGCCTGCCTGCGGCCTGCGGCGTGGCTCAAAGGGGGGCCCAGCACGGCCCATCTTCATCAACACAATCTCAAGACCCTCGCGAGGGGCCAAGCCTCACGGGGCGGACGACAAGGAGCTTCCTCAGGCACGGCCTCATCAGGCTGGCTCACGAGGAGGTGGAGAGATCAAGGCGGGGTACCTCGCGAGGTGCCACATGACGCAAGCCATGACGACCAAAGGCGCCAGTCGGACGCCAGCCCACGCAGTGTCCTCCTTTCCTCTTTGGTGCAAAGGAAGCAAGCACAGGCGAGAGCATCAAGCAAAGGCATCCACTTCGGTGCAACAAGACCAAGACCAGCCCAACGGCAGGAAGGAAGTCATTATGGAGCCCAAGCAGGCGTCACCACCAGAGCCTTTGACAGGCGAGGACCAACTTTAGTCAGGATAAGTGTACCCGATGTTCCCCTTTAAAATGGCCAATTGTTGGCGCCCTTCCCGCTCAATATTTGGGAAGAGGCCCAGGGCCTTTACCTATAAATAGGACTAGCCACCCCCAGGGTAGAGGCATTGAGGCATCTAGAATCGAGAATCCTCACCAAGAAACCAGTAGAGAGAGCGACTGAACTCCTCCTAGCAGTTCATCGCACCAGCCAAGAACAGACCCTCGCGAGGCTGTTCTTCCTTGTATTATTCATCATCAGCCCAAGAGGCAATCCACCACACCACACACAGCAGTAGGGTATTACACCACAATGGTGGCCTGAACCAGTATAAACTCTGTGTCTTGTGTTGTTCCTTCCGTAGTTTAGATCCTAGCGAGGCGGCGAGGAGCAGGTAGGTAGAGGGCAAAATCTCCGCGCGCACCCCAGTGTTCGAACCTCAAGGGTCTGCCGGAACCCGAAATCCGACAGCATATAGTGCTATAAGTTCGGGGTGCCGCACTGTGGAAAGTGTTCGGACTTGTATTGCCGTATTATGGGGCGCCATAAGAAGCCCCTGGCAAACTGACCGTACCAAGGTGTACGGATGCAATATCAAATAAACATTTATGACAAAAAATGCTCAAGTAAGAATAGTAAGTTAACGCTATATATGATCTCCCATTGATGAATAATATGTTTAAGCGTATGTTTACAATGGATGCATTAAGCGGAGATAAATAGGACTATCTGACATGTCCTATCAAGGGGCAGGCTATGTACAGATAGATGAAGCAGGTATAATGATCGTAAATAGATTCCACCTGGGTATTTCCTTCTATGCACAACGCCTGTTGCCTCCTTGGTCGTTCTGTCCCATGTAAGTCCGGCAATCCGGCTCTTCTGAGGATGTTGCGCTAAAGCGATGTCCTGAAAGGTAAAAGGGAAAGATTATGAAGGTATTTGGTGGTTACCCGCACTATTGACTGAGTTGTTGTTGCGCCTCCGCCTATGCCCATGGTATCTTGAGTGCGTAATTGTGTACGCGTGGCACGAATGTTGCTTTGATGGGGCTTGAGCGGAGGCCGGGCTGCTAATCACGCTCTTGGCGATCCTGATGATCCTGTTGCAGGGTGCTCCGGACTCGCTTGACGGTGCTTGAGGTTGTCGTCACCGGATTGGTGGTTTGCCAGAGGAGGCCGCATTGTACTTCTGCCACGAGGGCTGCAGTATGCTCTTCTGTACGGAGAGAGCGGTCCATGTTTCCATTGACTGTTATGACCCTGCACGGACCTGGCATCTTGAGCTTGAGGTATGCATAATATGGTACCGCATTAAATCTAGCAAATGCGGTTCGTCCGAGCAGTGCGTGGTAACCACTATGGAAAGGGACGATATCGAAGATTAACTCTTCGCTCCGGAAGTTGTCCGGGGATCCGAAGACCACTTCCAATGTTATAGAGCCCGTACAGTGGGCCTCTACTCCAGGAATTACACCTTTAAAGGTGGTTTCGGTGGGCTTGATCCTTGAAGGGTCAATGCCCATTTTGCGCACTGTGTCCTGATAAAGCAGGTTCAGGCTGCTGCCGCCGTCCATAAGGACTCGCGTGAGGTGGAATCCGTCGATGATTGGGCCTAAGACCAATGCGGCTGAGCCGCCGTGACGGATGCTAGTAGGATGATCCCTACGATCAAAGGTGATCGGACAAGCCGACCATGGGTTGAATTTGGGGGCGACTGGCTCCATCGCATAGACGTCCCATAGTGCTCGCTTCCGTTCCCGCTTGGGGATGTGAGTGGCGTAGATCATGTTGACGTTTTCACCTGGGGGGAATTTCTTTTGTCCCCTGGTGTTCGGATGCCGGGGCTCTTTGTCATCGTCGCTGTGCAGCCCCTTGTCCTTGTTTTCGGCGTTTATTTTGCCGGCCTGTTTGAACACCCAGCAGTCTCTATGGGTGTGGTTGGCTGGCTTGTCCGGGATGCCATGAATTTGGCACAAGCACTCCAGTATGCGGTCCAGATTGGACGGTCCCTGATTATTTCTTTTGAATGGCTTTTTCCGCTGACCGGACTTGGATCCACTGAATCCGGCGTTTACTGCCGTGTCTTCAGGGTTGTCGCTGTTGTTCCGTCGCTTATGTCTGTTGCGTCGTGGCTTGCCATTGTTATCGCGGACATCCGAAGTGCCGGAATGTGGGGTGGTGGTGCTGCGAGCCAGCCAGCTGTCCTCCCCCGCGCAAAAGCGGATCATTAGTGTTGTGAGAGCTTCCATGGACTTGGGTTTTTCCTGGCCGAGGTGTCGAGTAAGCCACTCGTCACGGATATTATGCTTAAAAGCCACCAGGGCTTCGGCGTCCGAACAGTCAATGATTTGGTTATTTTTAGTTAGGAACCGAGTCCAGAATTTCCTGGCTGACTCTCCGGGCTGTTGGGTAATGTGGCTCAGGTCATCAGCGTCCGGTGGTCGCACATATGTGCCCTGGAAGTTGTCGAGGAATGCGTCTTCTAGGTTTTCCCAACTGCCAATGGAATTTGCTGGCAGGTTGTTTAGCCAGTGTCGGGCTGGTCCTTTGATGGGGTGTAGATCATCTCCGCGAACCATGTGAATGTGGAGAAGGAAATCTTTGATCCATACTGCGGGGTCTGTTGTGCCATCGTATGATTCGATGTTTACGGGTTTGAACCCTTCTGGGAATTCATGATCCATCACTTCGTCAGTGAAGCAGAGGGGGTGTGCGGCGCCTCTGTGCCGGGATATGTGGCTACGCAGTTTGAATTGGTCTCGGTTGTTGTGTTCGGCCCGGCCGGACTTGTTGATGATGTATCCGGTGCGACGGTCATCATCGCGCACTGGGGCGCGCCCCCGCGATCCGTAGATCGATCTTGGTTGTCCTGCTTTATTTTCCAGAATATCTTGTTGGTCTTGCCTGTTGACCCGAGCCGTGTTGACCCACAAGTATAGGGGATCTATCTTAGTCCTTTCTATAAGTAAGAGTGTCGAACCCAACAAGGAGCAGAAGGAAATGATAAGCGATTTTCAGTAAGGTTTTCTCTGCAAGCACTGAAATAGTAGGTGATAGATAGTTTTGTGATAAGATAAATAGTAACGAGTAACAAGTAAATAAAGTAAATAAAGTGCAGCAAGGTGGCCCCATCCTTTATGTAGCATAGTATAAGCCTGGAGAAATTCTAATAATGAAGAAGGAGCTCCCGAGGACACATTGGGAATTATCGTCAAGCTAGTTTTCATCACGTTCATAAGATTCGCGTTCGGTACTTTGATAATTTGATATGTGGGTGGACCGGTACTTGGTACTGCCCTAACTTGGACAAGCATCCCACTTATGATTAACCCCTATTGCAAGCATCCGCAACTACAAAAATGAGTATTAAGGTAAACCTAACCACAGCATTAAACATATGGGTCCATATGAACCCCTAACGAAGCAACGCATAAACTAGGGTTTAAGCTTCTGCCACTCTAGCAACCCATCATCTACTTATTACTTCCCCATGCCTTCCTCTAGGCCCAAATAATGGTGAAGTGTCATGTAGTTGACGTTCACATAACACCACTAGAGGAAAGACAACATACATCTCATCAAAATATCGAACGAATACCAAATTTACATGACTACTAATAGCAAGACTTCACCCATGTCATCAGGAACAAACGTAACTACTCACAAAGCATATTCATATTCATAATCAGAGGGGTAATAATATGCATAAAGGATCTGAACATATGATCTTCCACCAAGGAAACCAAATAGCATCAACTACAAGGAGTAATCAACACTACTAGCAACCCACAGGTAATTTGTGGTTTTGATAAAAGATTGGATACAAGAGATGAACTAGGGTTTTGAGAGGAGATGGTGCTGGTGAAGATGTTGATGGAGATTGACCCCCTCTCAATGAGAGGATCGTTGGTGATGACGTTGGTGATAATTTCCCCCTCCCGGAGGGAAGTGTCCCCTGCAGAACAGCTCCGCCAGAGCCCTAGATTGATTCCGCCAAGGTTCCGCCTCGTGGCGGCGGAGTTTCGTCCCGTAAGCTTGCCCGCGATTTTTTCCAGGGTAAAAGTGATGATATAGCAAAATATAGACACCGGAGGCCCACCAGGGGGCCCAGGAGATAGGAGGCCGCGCCCTACAGGGGGGGCGCGCCCTCCTGTCTCCTGGATAGGGTGTGGGCCCCCTGGCCTATTTCTTTCGCCCAGAAATTCTTATTAAATCCAAAAAGTTGTTTCGTGGAGTTTCAGGACTTGTGGAGTTGTGCAGAATAGGTTTCCAACGTTTACTCCTTTTCCAGCCAGAACTCCAGCTGCCGGCATTCCCCCTCTTCATGCTAAACCTTGTAAAATAAGAGAGAATAGCCATAAGTATTGAGATATAATGTGTAATAACAGCCCATAATGCAATAAATATTGATATAAAAGCATGATGCAAAATGGACGTATCAACTCCCCCAAGCTTAGACCTCGCTTGTCCTCAAGCGGAAGCCGAAATCGAAAAATATGTCCTCATGTTTAGAGATAAAGGTGTCGATAAAAATAAAATACGGACATGAGAGCATCATGATCATTCTAATAACAGCAACATATATAGATTTTGTCATATGATTTCCTATGCTCAAGTAATAAACAATTCACAATGTCAAGTATGGTTCAAAAACTTCATTGGGAACTGACAAACTATAATCTTAGTCATTGAAGCAATTGCAATTTATCGTAACATCAGAAAGAGTCAATAATAGAGCTTTTCAGCAAGCTGACATACTCAACTATAGCGTAGTCTCCTACAACTGTTAACACTCACGCAATACTTGTGGTTATAGAGTTTCAGCCGGACACTGAGAAAGATAGGGGCTTATTGTGTTGCCTCCCAACATATTCACCTTTAGGTGATGTCAACAATAATAGCATGTGCCAACTTACATCCAATTGGATATATATATCATGATCTTTCAAACACGAAGAGCTTGCCAAAGGATAAAATGAAAAAGGGAAAGGTGAGGATCACCTTGACTCAAGCATAAAATAAAAACATAAAGTAAAAGATAGACCCTTCGCAAAGGGAAGCAGAGGTTGTCATGCGCGATTAGGGTTGATGCACAAAATCTTAGTGCAAAAGAACGTCACTTTATATTGCCCCTTGCATGTGGACCTTTATTATGCAGTCTGTCGCTTTTATTACTTCCACAACAAGTTCATACAAAGCTTATTTTCTCCGCACTAATAAGTCATACATATTTAGAGAGCAATTTTTATTGCTTGCACCGATGACAACTTACTTGAAGGATCTTACTCAATCCATAGGTAGGTATGGTGGACTCTCATGGCAAAACTGGGTTTAAGGATATTTGGAAGCACAAGTAGTATCTCTACTTGGTGCAAGGAATTTTGGCTAGCATGAGGGGGAAAGGCAAGCTCAACATGTTTGGAAGGTCAATGATAATATACTTTAACTGAGATGTCGGAAAACATAAACCATTACGTTGTCATCCTTGTCCAACATCAACTCTTTTAGCATGTCATACTTAATGAGTGTTTCACAATCATAAAAGATGTCCAAGATAATATATTTATATGTGAACCCCTCTTTCCTTATCACTTCCTATTAATTGCTACGATGACCAAGGCTACGTTCATCAACTCTCAACAATTTTTATGTCTCATACTTTCTATGTGTGAAGTTATCACTATCCATAAGATCAATATGAACTCTTTTGTTTTTTCTACTTTCTCAAGATCATAGCAACATAGCAAAGCCCTTGACTCAACACTAATCTTTATTATAGATAGCACACGGACTCATTTACATAAAGAGATCACAATGCAAAACTCAAAACTACTAGATCAAGATACTACTAAAAGGATCAAACTAAATAAAGCGGTAAAGATAGGAGTGTGATGGTGATACGATACCGGGGCACCTCCCCCAAGCTTGGCAGTTGCCAAGGGGAGTGCCCATACCCATGTGATTATTTCTTCGAAGGTGGTGAAGTAGGAGTTGTTGATGATGTAGGCTTGTCATCCGTCTTCCAAGGCATAGGCTCTCCATCATAAAAGGATGATCGAGTCTCCGGGATCCTTAAATCTGCAGCCAAACTCATTCGCTTGAATCTATATTCATACTCACAGTTCTGGTTTTGCAGGTCATAAATCTGGGCTTGGAGGTGCTCGATTTTCTCTTGAAGCTTGAAGATGGTCTCCCCAATGACTTTGGCATCCAGCTTGTGGTTGTTGGTGAACTCCGCGATCATCATCTGGTTGGCATTGATTCCACGCTCCACCATCCCTTTACACTTGAAAACTTCTTGCTCCATGGCTTCGAGCTTTGTCTCCACGCTCCCGGTACACCTTGGTCCCTCCACATCGCGGATGTGCAGCACCCCCTCACGCATCTCAATGGTTTGAGGGTGATGCAGCACCTCCGCGAGATAGGGGTTGATAACCCTCTCGAAAAACTTGTCCTTGGGAGCGCTCGGAGATGACATGATGCTCTAGATCTGAAACAGAAACAGCTCTAAACAAAAACAGAGGATATTTGCGTGATACGGTGGTCAAAACCTTCGGGAGTATATATAATGAATTTTTACCAACCAAAATACGTAACATACAAGAAAACGGAGTCCAGGAGGCACACGAGGTGCCCGCGAGATAGGGGGCGCGCCCTATAGGGGGGCGGCCTCCTCTCTCGTGGGAGCCTCGTGTCCCTTTCGGACTACTTCTTTCTTCCTAAAATCCTTAAATAATCCAAAACTGATAAAAATTGCCATTAGAGTTGTTTTGGAGTCGGTTTACTTACCATACCATGTACCTATGCCTTTTCGGGGTCTGGAACGTTCTGGAAAGTGTCTCTTATGTATTCCTCAGGGGTTATGGTTTCAATAATATTAGTTTCAACATTGATAGGATTACCTGAAATATAATGTTTAATTCTTTGACCATTTACCACCCTCGGATTTGTGCCTTCGAAGTTGTTGATTTTTATAGCACCAGAACGATAGACCTCCTCGATGACATAGAGACCTTCCCATTTTGAGAGAAGTTTTCTTGCAAAAAATCTTAAACGAGAGTTGAATAATAACACATAATCTCCTACATTAAACTCACGCTTTTGTATCTTCTTATCATGCCAGCGTTTGACTTTTTCTTTGAAAAGCTTGGCATTCTCATATGCTTGGGTTCTCCATTCATCAAGGGAGCTAATATCAAATAACCTTTTCTCACCGGCAAGTTTGAAGTCATAATTGAGCTCTTTAATAGCCCAATATGCTTTATGTTCAAGTTCAAGAGGTAAATGACATGCTTTTCCATAAACCATTTTATAAGGAGACATACCCATAGGATTTTTGTATGCAGTACTATAGGCCCATAATGCATCATCATGTTTTTTGGACCAATTCTTTCTAGATCTATTCACAATCTTTTGCAAAATTAATTTGAGCTCTCTATTGCTCAACTCTACCTGACCACTAGACTGTGGATGATAAGGAGATGCTATTCTATGATTGACATCATACTTAGCAAGCATCTTACGGAAAGCACCATGAATAAAGTGTGAACCACCATCAGTCATAAGATATCTAGGGACTCCAAACCTCAGAAAAATAACTTCTTTAAGCATTTTAATAGAAGTGTTATGATCAACACTACTAGTTGGAATAGCTTCTACCCACTTAGTAACGTAATCAATAGCAACTAAAATATGTGTATAACCATTGGAGGCAGGAAAAGGTCCCACATAATCAAAGCCCCAAACATCAAATGGTTCAATAACAAGAGAATAATTCATAGGCATTTCTTGACGTCTACTAATGTTACCTATTCTTTGACATTCATCACATGATATGACAAACTTACGAGCATCTTTGAAGAGAGTAGGCCAATAAAAACCAGATTGTAGTACCTTGTGTGCAGTTCTATCTCCAGCGTGGTGTCCTCCATATGATTCAGAGTGACACTTGCGTAGGATCTGTTCCTATTCATGCTCAGGCACACAACATCTAATAATACCATCTACTCCTTCTTTATAAAGGTGTGGATCATCCCAGAAGTAATGTCTTAAATCATAAAAGAACTTTTTCTTTTGTTGGTATGTGAAACTAGGCGGTATATATTTAGCAACAATGTAATTAGCATAGTCAGCATACCAAGGAGCAGTACAAGAAGCATTGACGACCGCTAATTGTTCATCAGGAAAGCTATCATTAATAGGCAGTGGGTCATCAAGAACATTCTCTAACCTAGACAAGTTGTTTGCAATGGGGTTCTCAGCTCCCTTTCAATCAATAATATGTAAATCAAATTCTTAGAGCAAGAGAACCCATCTAATGAGTCTAGGCTTAGCATCTTTCTTTTCCATAAGATATTTAATAGCAGCATGATCAGTGTGAATAGTAACTTTCGAATCAACAATATAAGGTCTAAACTTATCACATGCAAACACAACTGCTAAGAACTCTTTTTCAGTAGTAGCATAATTTCTCTGGGCGGTATCAAGAGTCTTACTAGCATATTAGATAACATTCAATTTCTTATTGACTCTTTGCCCTAAAACAACACCTACAGCATAATCACTAGCATCGCACATAATTTCAAAAGGTAAATTCCAATCAGGTGGCTGAACGATAGGTGCAGTGATCAAAGCTTTCTTAAGTGTTTCAAATGCTTCTACACAATCATCATCAAAGACAAAAGGAATATCTTTTTGCAATAAATTAGCCAGAGGCCTAGAGATTTTAGAAAAGTCCTTAATGAACCTCCTATAAAAACCGGTGTGACCAAGGAAACTTCTTATACCTTTTACATCCTTGGGACATGGCATCTTTTCAATAGCATCAACTTTGCCTTTATCAACTTCAGTACCTCTCTCGGAGATCTTGTGCCCCAAGACAATGCCTTCATTAACCATAAAGTGACACTTTTCCCAATTCAGGATGAGACTAGTGTCTTCGCATCTCTGCAAAACTCGATCAAGGTTGCTCAAACAATCATCAAAAGAGGATCCATAGAGGGAGAAGTCATCCATGAATACCTCACAAATCTTCTCACAAAAATCAGAAAATATAGCCATCATGCATCTTTGTAAGGTAGCAGGTGCATTACATAAACCAAAAGGCATACGTCTATAAGCAAAAGTACCAAAAGGGCAAGTAAAAGTAGTTTTAGATTGATCCTTCGCTGACATAGGTATCTAAGAGAAGCCAGAATAACCACCTAGAAAGCAAAAATGTGTGTGTTTGGATAGCCTTTCTAGCATTTGATCAATAAAAGGTAAAGGGTAATGATCTTTCTTAGTAGCTTTATTTAACTTACGGAAATCAATTACCATCCTATAACCTATAATAATTCTTTGTGGGATCAATTCATCTTTATCATTAGGAGCAACGGTAATACCTCCCTTTTTAGGGACACAATGGACATGGCTTACCCATTCACTATCAGCAACGGGATAAATAATACCTGCCTCAAGGAGCTTTAGTATCTCCTTTCTTACCACTTCCTTCATCTTGGGATTTAATCGTCTTTGAGGATCCCTAACTGGTTTGGCATCTTTTTCCACTGAAATTTTGTGTTGACATAATGTGGGACTAATGCCCTTAAGATCATCCAGAGTATATCCAATAGCAGCTCTGTGCTTCTTCAGAGTTTTCAATAATCTTTCTTCTTCTTTCTCTGAAAGGTTAGCACTAATAATAACAGGATATATTTCTTTTTCATCAAGATAGGCATACTTAAGATTATCAGGTAAGGGTTTAGTTCAAACATGGGATCACCCTTGGGTGGAGGGGGATCCCTAAGAATTTCAACGGGAAGGTTATGTTTCAGCATAGGTTCCTATTTAAGGAACACTTCATCTATTTCTTCCCTTTCCTTCATAAACATATCGTTTTCATGGTCTAGCAAATATTGTTCTAATGGATCAATTGGAGGAACAGTAATGGAAGCAAGACCGATAATTTCATCCTTACTTGGTGGTTCCCTCTCACGAGGTTGTCTACTAAACTTAGCAAAATTGAACTCATGAGACATACCATCTATGCCAACGGTGACGACCTTCCTTTCACAATTAATCTTAGCACTAGCAGTATTCAAGAAGGGTCTACCAAAAATAATGGGACAAAAATCATCTTGTGGGGAAGCAAGAACAAGAAAATCAGCAGGGTATTTAATCTTCCCACACAAGACTTCAACATCTCTAACAATCCCAATAGGTTTAATGGTGTCCCTATTAGCAAGCTTAATAGTAACATCAATGTCTTCTAATTCAACAGGTGCAATATCGTGCATAATTTCTTTATAAAGATCATAAGGTATCGTACTAGCACTAGCACCCATATCACATAAGCCATGATAACAATGATCTCCTATTTTAACAGAAATAACAAGTGTTCCTACAACAGGTCTACGTGTTTTAGTATCGGGTCTAGCAATATTAGCAGTTTCACCCAGGAAAGAGATAACATGCCCATCTAAGTCCTCATCCAAGATATCTTTAATCATAGCAATACCAGGTTCAACATTAATTTGCTCAGGTGGTGTATAAGTCCTAGTATTACTCTTACGAACAACAGTCGAAGCTTTAGCATGATCTTTTATCCTAACAGGAAAAGGAGGTTTTTCAACATAAGCAGTAGGAATAATAGGATCACTATATGTAATAGTCTTTTCTTCGACTGTAATAGGTGCAACTACTTTCACTTCAATAGGAGGATTATATTTAAACCACTTCTCTTTAGGGAGATCAACGTGAGTAGCAAAAGTTTCACAAAAAATAGCTACTATCTCAGAGTCAAGTCCATACTTAGAGCTAAATCCACGGAAAGCATCGGTATCCATAAAAGATTTAACACAATCGAACTTAGGTGTCATACCTGACTCCTTACCATCGTCGGAACCACAATCTTCAGAGTTGCGTATAATTCTTTCCAATAAGTCCCATTTGAAATCAATAGTCTTCAGCATATAGGAACCAGCACAGGAAGTGTCGAGCAGGTTGCGATTATCAAGAGAAAGCCGAGCATAAAAATTCTAAATAATCATTTCCGGAGAGAGCTCATGATTAGGGCATGAATACAACATTGACTTAAGCCTCCCCCAAGCTTGAGCGATGCTTTCTCCTTCGTGAGGCCAGAAATTATATATGTAATTACGATCACGATGAACAAGATGCATAGGATAGAACTTCTGGTGAAATTCCAACTTCAATCACTTATAATTCCAAGATCTCGTATCATCACATAGCCTATACCATGTCATTGCATCTCCCTTCAAAGATAAAGGGAAGACCTTCCTTTTAACAACATCATCGGGAATACCTGCAAGCTTAAATAATCCACAAACTTCATCCACAAAGATAAGGTGTAAGTCGGGATGCAATGTTCCGTCTCCTGCAAAAGGATTAGCTAGCAGTTTTTCTATCATACCCGAAGGAATCTCAAAGTGAATATTTTCATAAAGTTCAGTAGGTTGAGGAGCATCTCTTTGCTCTTCTGGTTGGGGTGAAGATACCCCAAACAAGCCCCTCAACGGATTAGTTTCCATAGTGACAAGTAACAGAAAATTTCAGCACACTATATAAATGTTTCCTTACCAAGTTCCACTCACCAAAAGCGTTGCGCTCCGCGGCAACGGCACCAGAAAAGAGTCTTGATGACCCACAAGTATAGGGGATCTATCATAGTCCTTTCGATAAGTAAGAGTGTCGAACCCAACGAGGAGCAGAAGGAAATGATAAGCGGTTTTTAGTAAGGTTTTCTCTGCAAGCACTGAAATAGTAGGTGATAGATAGTTTTGTGATAAGATAAATAGTAATGAGTAACAAGTAAATAAAATAAATAAAGTGCAGCAAGGTGGCCCAATTCTTTATGTAGCAAAGGATAAGCCGGGACAAATTCTAATAATGAAGAAGGAGCTCCCAAGGACACATTGGGAATTATCGTCAAGCTAGTTTTCATCATGTTCATAAGATTCGCGTTTGGTACTTTGATAATTTGATATGTGGGTGGACCGGTACTTGGGTACTGCCCTAACTTGGACAAGCATCCCACTTATGATTAACCCCTATTGCAAGCATCCGCAACTACAAAAAGGAGTATTAAGGTAAACCTAACCACAGCATTAAACATATGGGTCCATATCAACCCCTAAAGAAGCAACGCATAAACTAGGGTTTAAGCTTTTGTCACTCTAGCAACCCATCATCTACTTATTACTTCCCCATGCCTTCCTCTAGGCCCAAATAATGGTGAAGTGTCATGTAGTCGACGTTCACATAACACCACTAGAGGAAAGACAACATACATCTCATCAAAATATCGAACGAATACCAAATTCACATGACTACTAATAGCAAGACTTCACCCAAGTCCTCAGGAACAAACGTAACTACTCACAAAGCATATTCATATTCATAATCATAGGGGTAATAATATGCATAAAGGATCTGAACATATGATCTTCCACCAAGTAAACCAAATAGCATCAACTACAAGGAGTAATCAACACTACTAGCAACCCACAGGTACCAATTTGTGGTTTTGATACAAGATTGGATACAAGAGATGAACTAGGGTTTTGAGAGGAGATGGTGCTGGTGAAGATGTTGATAGAGATTGACCCCCTCTCAATGAGAGGATCGTTGGTGATGACGTTGGTGATGATTTTCCCCTCCCGGAGGGAAGTGTCCCCGGCAGAACAACTCTGCTAGAGACCTAGATTGATTCCACCAAGGTTCCGCCTCGTGGCGGCGGAGTTTCGTCCCGTAAGCTTGCCCCTGATTTTTTCCAGGGTAAAAGTGATGATATAGCAGAAGATGGACGCCGGAGGCCCACCAGGGGGCCCAGGAGATAGGAGGCCGCGCCCTACAGGGGGGCGCGCCCTCCTGTCTCCTGGATAGGGTGTGGGCCCCCTGGCCTATTTCTTTCGCCCATAAATTCTTATTAAATCCAAAAAGTTGTTTCGTGGAGTTTCAGGACTTTTGGAGTTGTGCAGAATAGGTTTCCAATGTTTGCTCCTTTTCCAGCCCGAATTCCAGCTGTCGGCATTCCCCCTCTTCATGGTAAACCTTGTAAAACAAGAGAGAATAGCCATAAGTATTGAGATATAATGTGTAATAACAGCCCATAATGCAATAAATATTGATATAAAAGCATGATGCAAAATGGACGTATCAGGCCGTAGTGTATTGGCGTGGGGGTGCGCGCTGGTATTCGGGCTGATATCCCGTTTTATCCCGGCCGCGGGGTGGCCGGTCAGCCGTTTGGCGCTCGAGTCCGTATTCCTCGGCTGCCAGGGCTTCAATCCATCTGTCTGTGAGCAGGTCTTGATCAGTTTGGAGTTGTTGCTGCTCCCTCACAGTGGCTATAAGTCGACGCTTGAAGTGCTCCTGCTCCACGGGATCCTCAGGCACGGCGAACTCGTCGTCGCCGAGGCTAATCTCGTCTTCAGAGGGGGGCATGTAGTTGTCCTCCTTCGGGTATTCGTCCGTCGCCTGTTCTTCTGGGCTGACCTGCTCATCTTCCTGTTCGGCCTGCTCGAAGGCGGGCTGGTCAGGGTTATATTCCTCTTCGGCGCCATTCGGATTATTTTCGTCTCTGGGGCCGGTATTGCTGTGGCGGGGCTTGGAGCAGCACCGACGACGCCCATGCTTTGCTTTTCTTCCTGAGGGGTTATCCTCCATTGCCTCGTCGCCATTGGTTTCCTTCGGAGTGTCCACCATATATATATCGTATGAGGAGGTGGCCGTCCACCGCCCTATGAGCGGTGGCTCCTGTAATTCTCCTGCATTGTCGTCCATACCATCGATGTCTTCGGAGTCGAAGTCAAGCACGTCGGTTAAATCATCGACTGTGGCAATGAAGTGGGTGGTGGGTGGGCAACGAATTCTGTCGTCGCCTGCTTCCCACTCAAGCCGGACATAGTTCGGCCCAAAGCATCCTGACAAAGAGAGAGACTTCAATGAGTTCAGCATGTCGCCAAAGGGCGAGTGCTGAAAGATGTCCGCAGCGGTGAACTCCATTACCGGAGCCCAACCAGGCTCGGCGGGCTCGGGAACGTGTGGACTGGAACCTACAACCGGATACGAATCCGGGGGTCCGGAGTTACAGGCTTCCTCAGAAGTGAGGCATGTGTTCGGCTCCATCGTCGATGAGGGTACGGCCTGCGGGGCGGGATCCAGCCCTCCGTCCTTAGGCAACGCAACCTGCTCGAGATTTAGATCCGAGGCTTCTGCCGGGGTGATATCCCGAGCATCGTCTGACAGCAGGTCTAAGCCATGCTCATCGTGACTGTTCGGTGCTCCTGGCGCAGGCACGAATCCGTCGAAGATCAAGTCTCCGCGAATATCCGTTGTGTAGTTCAAGTTTCCGAACCTGACCTGGTGGCCGGGGGCATAGGTGTCGATCTTCTCTAGATGGCCAAGCGAATTGGCCCGCAGTGCAAAGCCGCCAAACACGAAGATCTGTCCAGGGAGAAAAGTCTCGCCCTGGACCATGTTGTTGGTGATTGGAGGCGCCATGAAGCTCTATAGCGACGACACGGAGGAACTCTCAATGAAAGCACCAATGTCGGTGTCAAAACCGGCGGATCTCGGGTAGGGGGTCCCGATCTGTGCGTGAAGGCTGATGGTAACAGGAAGCAAGGGACACAGATGTTTACCCAGGTTTGGGCCCTCTCAATGGAGGTAAAACCCTACTTCCTGCTTGATTAATATTGAAGATATGGGTAGTACAAGAGTAGATCTACCACGAGATCGTAGAGGCTAAACCCTAGAAGCTAGCCTATGATGGTATGATTGTAGTTGTGTTCGGCCTTCTAAGGACCAACCTCCCCGGTTTATATAGACACCGGAGAGGGCTAGGGTTTACATGGAGTCGGTTACAAGGAAGGAAACGCAATATCCGGATCGCCAAGCTTGTCTCCACGCAAAGGAGAGTCCCATCTGGACACGGGCCAAAGTCTTGAGTCTTGTATCTTCACGCTTCAATAGTCCGGACATTGTACACAGTTCGGCTGTCGGGATACCCCCTAATCCAGGACTCCCTCAGCTGGTTCTCTGTCCAACTGGGTAGGGGTACAATCTGCGAGAGTCTGGGTTATGTGTGGTGGATCTGGTCCTTGGGAAAGTACAATCATGGTTCTATCTGCATCAACTGGTAGCACTATCTTTTCTGAAGACCGTGTTGTTACTCCCTTAGATACTGCCATCACGCTCTCCAATTCAAATGGCTGATAAACAAGAAAAGTAATTGAAAGTATAGACATTGTATGATAGACAGGTGCAATGGATAGTGGGGAATAAAAGAGGGCATGAAATAATTCATATTTATGTTGTCTAACCAAATAGGATAGCATGACACAATTTCACATATATGATGGCTAACTAAACAGGATAGCATGACACAATTTCACATTATGATGGCTAACTAAAAAAGATGGAAAGACATAGTTCAAAATATGAGACTATGTAAATAGGATGACTTGACATAACTATATAATGTGTTTATTAAATAGGTTGGCATGCCATAATTCACATACATTCACGGATAGAATGCCATAATTCAAAATATGATGACTGTAAACACTAAATAGGATGAGATGATATAACTATATGATGTCTTTATTAAATGGGTTGCCATGCCATAATTCAGATAGATGATGTGTATGTACTATGTAAACATGATGGCATGATATAATTCAAATATATGATTTATATAGTAAGCAAGTAAGCAGATGGCAATCCATATATGATGTAAAAACTAAGCAATGCAAGACAACATGCATGACATGGGTAATATAACCCTGCCAAGTTTGAGCATAGACCTCAGGGGGGAAATAGGACTGGTCATCAGTCTCTGAATCCTCCTCTGAGGAGCTCTCTGTAACCAGCAAGATGTCTGCTTCAGCAGGTAGCATTGTCTGCTCTGAATACCTTGTTTTCACTCCAGATACTTCCATCACCGCTTCAAATGGCTGATGCACAGGAAGAGTAGTTGAATATACAAACGTTGTCGACAAATGGAACACGTAATACAAAAAAATCATAGCATGATATAATTCACATACATGATGATTGCCTAAACAGCATGGCATTGCATAATTCACATATATAATGACTTTGCAACAAGATAGCATTGTATAATTCACATATATAATGTCTTGCAACAAGATGGCAATGCATAATTCACATATATGGTAATTATACACTAAACAGGTGGCATTCACACAAAGCATGTCTAAACTAATCAAATGACATATCAATGTGAGACACCATACGCACGATATGAGCAACATAACCCTGCCAAGTTAGAGCATACACCTCGGGGGGGAATAGGACTGGTCATCTGTCTCTGAATCCTCCTCTGAGGAGCTATCCGTAACCAGCGAGATATGCGCTTCGTCAGATAGCATAGTCTGCTCTGAAGACCTTGTTTTCACTCCAGAATTTTCCATCACCGTGTCAAATGGCTGATGCACACGAAGAGCAGTTGAATGTACTAACATTGTTGACAAATGTAATATGTAACAAAAAAAAGGATGGCCTGATATAATTTACATATAAGATGACTGGCTAAGCAGGATGGCATTGCAAAATTCACATATATGATGCCTGGCTAAACAAGATGGCGTTGCATAATTCACATAAACGATGAATAAACTAAACAGATGGCATTCGCACAAAGGATGTCTAAACTAAGCAGATGACATATTTGATGTATAAAGTAAGCAATGCAAGACACCATATGCATGATATAACCAACATCAGCATGCCAAGTTAGAGCGAAGACCTCTGGGGGTAAATAGGAGTTGTCTTCTCCTTCTGAATCCCCCTCAGAATAGATATCTTCCTCTCGATTACAATCCAAAATGCGTGGAGGGGGGACTGCCTTTGCGCCTACCATGGAGCGATGTCTACATGAAATTTTATTGCCACGCAAGGCTCGTCTCTTTTGCTCTACATGTTCAGTTCCATTGTTTACAATAACTGTCATGCATAGGAATAAAACATAGTGAGATTATGTAAGGAGTGCATGCAGAAATCCAGAGTGATGGTAGCAACATGTGGATAGACCCAAAACCAATAATAGCAGGCAGATAATGGCTTCAGTTAAAAATACAGATAATGGCTTCTTTACTATTTGTTTCCCACCCAACATGAAACTCATAGTAGACACCGGAGATTAACCAAATAGTAGATAGATACTATCGATAGCAGCCCCGATATGTACCCCACGACCATTTAAAAACTCAAGTTTGACCATTAGTTTGGAGCTGACTCAAAGTCTAATCGGTGAACAGGACGATAAAGTAGCATGTAATACTAAAAGATGCATAACGTAAGTAGACACGAAAAGTGCGACCTCTCTTGTGGACCCGTGTAGTCCTCGAGGTCATCTGCTCGGTTGATGATGGTAATGCAGTTTTCATGGCTGCCAGTGGCGGGAAGAAGATCTGAGGCAGCGAAAGACAGTTTGGAGGCCGGATCCCTGCTGTGCTGGACCCTTCTGTCGTTGGAGCAGCTGAGCTGGGGTGGACGACGGTGCAGCAGGAGCGGGACAAACCACGCAAGGTTTTATTTGACAACTATCTATAAGAGAAGTAATTCTGTAAGGGCTCGTTTGAATTGGAGGATTCCAACAATGCATGGTTAGGAAATAGACAGGAATAGGATAGGAATGCACGTGCAAAACAGAGAATTTAAAAACACAGGATTTCTGCCAATCTGGGTGTTTGATTCACAACAATTGGAAGATCACAGGATGCAAAGAAGCATGGTGAGATTAAGTCAAACCACAAGAAAATGTATGGTTATAATGCTATTATGCTACTATCTCTTAGTCTTGTGCTTCATGAATAGGAATTTGAAAAGGAGGACAAGTGAAAATTAAAATTCCGACATTTTTTCTTTCAAGGAGACACTAAAGGAACAAATCCGTGTGCTCAGTGGACAATATATATAACATGTAGAGTAAAAAAGAGATGTAACAAGTGTACAACCTCTTTGGCGAAGCCACGTCGATCTCAGCGTGATTGGGTTGGCTGGTGAGGATGCTCCGGCTGACATTGATGTCGGAGGAGGGGAAGAAGATCTTAGGCATATGGAGATGGAGCCCGAGGTACTGCTCCGCTGTGATGGAGGGTTTCGTCATTGGAGCAGCTCTGGTGAGTTGTACGACGCCGAGGCTAAAGCAGGACAAGAGAGACAACGGATAACGTTAACTTGAGTGGAATTCTAATAGCATCTCCAATACATGACGTAAATTACATAACCACAAAGTGCTAGATGTAAAATACATCAGCCGCTCATCTCTGAACTTAACTGTCGAAACTGAACTTAACTGTCGAAACTGAACTCAACCGCAGCTCCTTGGAGGTGGAGGACGGGGTGGCTGAACCGGCGGGATGATGAGATCGACGGCGGATCCTCATCCAGTATGGTGGATGAGGGACGTCGAGGTGTTGCTGTGGATGACGTCGTCGGGGAAGAGGCTCCGTCTGGGTGGCGGACGGAGCAGGGTGTGGGGTTTCGTTGCGAGTTTTCGCGGCCTCGGTGTACGAATGGGTGGGTGGATGGGATGGCAGTGGGGAACCATGGCTTAGAGACGCGCTTGTCCGAAATGTGGAGTAAGTTATGAAAGTACCCCCCACCGATTTGAGGCGGTTCTTTCGGTTCAGGGGTACCACGGGCATTTCGCGTGTCGGGATATCACAGGAGGTGGGAGTTTTCGCGCGCGTTGTAATTTCAGAATAGCAAGGCGCGGGTTGAGATGGAGGGAGTTGTCGGAGCACAACGAGACAAAGATATATCTTAAATATTTCGGGCTAACAAGGCGTGGGTTGAAATTTCCGGACAAGCCTAACATGTAATGTACCAAATCAATGCGCACTACAAATGTCATTCAAAACTTTGAATTCATGTTATGTTCAATTAAAATATTTTGCTACGTGTATAATGCATGCAACCTACTACTCAAATGAACATTTTAGTGCATTCCAAACGTATATACTACCGCTTCAATATGAACTAAATTTGAATTCGTTTCTCTATTTGAATAAGATCTACAGTAATGATTGTTGTGAAGTCAAAGCATTTGAATTCGTTTCTCTGTTATAGTAAGATCTACAATCATCATTATTGTCAAGTTAAACCATCATTTGTGTATTATCTTCACAGCACACCACATGATTAGTCTTGAGTTACATATGAACTATGTGTACTATATGAACTCGATCTAGATTTTTTGAATCCACTTTATTTTGATTTCAAATCACATTACATTTCTAGCTCTAGCTAGATCTTCATAATCTAAACCATGTCTCATATGTATAATGTGTTTATCACATTATGTATGGTGCCCCACCCCCTACGCCTACAAGTATTTAGATGTGAGTTGCAAACACCACACATTACCACAAATTCCAATAAAATGTGAGAATGTTCAATATATAGTATTGTTTAGATTGCTCGATATTTAGTTGTAAGCTGCAAACGCCACACATTATCACAAATTCAAATAAAATGTGAGATTGTTCGATGTATAGTATTGTTTAGATTGTTCGGCATTTAGCTGTGAGTTGCAAACGCCATGCATTATCACATTATGGTATAACATGTGCACACCACGTGTATCACCGCTATATTCACGCATGCAATGTTTAAAACACTATGATCTCCTATTCAAATATATGAATCCGCTTTCATATCAAATTATGATCTTTGTTAGTCTCTTACACCCACACAATCCTCTAACCTTTGTAGCTACCACTAACTTTCTCTCGTGCATGCACACGCCCTCCTCGCCCTCCCCCTCCCTCGGCATTCTATCCACCGGGCACATTCATTTTTTTCTTTAGGTCGTTCTCCCAGAGTCTCCACAACTCCTTTCCGACACACACCAATCGATAAACCTCTCCAGCGACGCCTGCCTACAACATACACACACACCTTCAATCTCCTCCTTTATGTGTCCTTGCCTCGTGTCTCTCATACGGTCAGACACACATGTAAACTCTCACCCCTCTTTTCATCGATCTCACAACTGCACACTCCTCCCCCTATCTAACTAGTAGTTGGGCCTCTCGCACCACCTCCTAGCTCCATTCTCTCTGTCTATCCGTCTCGCTGGGCCTTATTTGCCTCTAACAAATGGACGTACACCAACTGATCTCTCGCTATACATATAGCTAGCTAGGTCCTTATAACTCGTTTTTACCCACACGTCGATCGATCTACCTCATTAGTTGTGTCTCTCCCTTCCTCCGACAAACAACAATTGATCTACAGATCTAGTTAGGTTTGCTTACCAAACACATGGTTCCCCTTCATCATCCATGGATGCGTCCCGACAGATCTATCACGCACAGGCACACACAGAAACACATCCCCACTCTTATTAATAACATGGCAGTTCCACCCTCAGTTTGTCTAGTAGGCCTCTCCCAACATCTCCGAGAAGCAACTCCATCACCCATCCAGCACTCTACCCCTCTCCCTCCCTCTCTCTCTCTCCTCTCTCTCTCTCTCTGTCCCATCATATTTCCCGTCCTTCAGTTATGTATGGATGTCGACCGATCTCCCTCAAGACATAGCTGGGTCTCTCCTTCTCAACACATATACGAGTCGTTCTACCTATATAGTTAGGCCTCTGCCTACCCCTCCCCCCACCCCCCTCGCCCCACACACACCGATACATCGAGCGCTCTAGTCATGTCTCCCTGCCACACACAAACTTGACATGTGCCCTCTAACGTTCCGGTAGGCCAGTCGCCCTATATCTTTGACTTGCACACACACACAATTTCGATGGCTCTCTTCATCGATCTCGCACCCACCCACTTGATCCTCTCTTCGACTCTATCGATAGCTATGACCCCTCCCTCTCTTCTCGTGGATTGCCCGACCCTCTATGTATGATATGGATAGGCCTCCATTTCACACACATTGCATGCAAAATTTTGTTTGAGATGTCATCGACACATATTCCCACAAATAATTCACGAAATCAACCCCCCACCCCCACCCCAAAACAAAAAACACTCACGAACGCGGTTTGTATCTCTCACACACACCCACGTAGGTGGGGGACGTGCATGAAGAGAAGAGGTGCATGCACGGTGCACGTACTCCCGTCTCTTTCCCAACCACACCCGTGCGGGTACACGGTGGAGCTCATTTCTGTACGAAAAAGGCAGCCCACGTGGTAATTTGCATGTGTACTGGTTGTCCACTTGGTGGAGGGAGGATCGTCTACCACGGGTGAACAAACAAATTGCGACTTGATGCGTTATGTTAAATTAAAAAAAGAGGCAAACCATGTGGGGCCTACCTTAGAGGCAAGGCTCTATACACTGGAGTACTTTTGATGTGTCCCGTCAACTCGTAGAACGAGGAGAAGCTTGCTTAGTATGCCGTCTCCCCCGCCCACGGGTGCGGTGGCTCGCAGGATGAGGTGAAGCTTGCTCCGCCTTATGCCCGCTCCCTCGCCCATGCGCGTGGTGGCTCACAGGACGAGGAGAAAAATTTACTACTCCCTCCGTTTACTCCTCGTCCCTACTACCTTGGTTATAGAGATTATATCATATTGTTTGGAATATATATGTCCTTTAGTAGATTTCAATATGAACTACTAGTACATACTCCAAATGCTGATGTATATAGGCGTATTTTAGAGTGTAGATTCACTCATTTTGCTTCGTATGTAGCACTCTCCCTCACCCCTCGACCCTCGCCCACATGGTGGACGTGCAGCAATTCATTCGGTCTCATATAGCCAAAACGATATATACTGCACTACCATTATTTCTCGACTTCCCGAAGAGGCGAAGAGCCAATCGCAAGGTTAATATTTTGGAGATGCCAAGCGCAAGGTTATAGGAGAACGAGTAGTAGGCGATGCATCATTTATAAATAAAGTTTTTTTTCTTCAGTGGCACGTACGCAATATGATAGGTTCATATGGAGAGAAAAGGAAACCGCTCCACTATATACATAGTCAGGACGGGCCAGCCTACACGGTTGCTTGCTGGGGTTGCTCTCTTCACACTCTGTCGCACAAAATGACTGTGGCCACATCTCTAACATCCGGGCGGATCACGTCCGCTTGGGAAAGGGGTGGATGCTTAGTGTAGATGCGGTGGCCGTCGCCGACGGCGAAAACCCATTGTCGGCACGTCCCATCAGGGGTCCCCGCCATTCTCTCTCACAAAGCCGGTGAGGTTGCCTTCGTCCCTTGCTCACTGCCGCGACGTGGGCAGTTGCCGCCTCCCGCCGCCCTCCTCAAGGTTGAGCTACGTCCCTCAGGTACAACTCCCTTTACATCCGACTTGCACCACTGCTCCAGCTGCCCACATCACTCCCTGTGGATATTTCTCTACTTCTTTGCCCCGCACATACCTGATACCTCTACTGGCTTCTACGTACTGTATTTGTGATGAGTTTATGTCTCATCAACTAGTCCCAGTAATCTTATTCTAATCACGCTTCTTCAATTTCTTTGCCACAGGGATGCTCATCTCAATTTTGGTGAAACTGCACAAAATGATCCGATGGTCAAAAGGTTGCAAACTTCATTTATTAGGAAGCTCGAACGTTGCCAGCAAATTGAAGCCTAGTCAGGGTTCAAGGTTCAAGGGCTAGGGACTGCATGGATCGTTTTTTTCTTTAGCTGCCTCTGTTCCAAAATAAGTGTCAACTTTAGTAGTAATACAACTTTGTACTAAAGTTTGCACAAAGTTGAGACACTTATTTTGGAACGGAGGGAGTACATATTTGCTATGATCTGTCAATCATTGAGATGCAATAGCATGCATGTTAGTCTCCTTTGTATTTGATGAAATGTTGCAACGGGCAACCTTGGACGCAAGATACATGTAACAAAAGCTGGAAGCTTCATAGCATTGTACAAATTTATCTCGCTGATAAATTACTAGTACTTCCTCCGTTCCTAAATATAAGTCTTTGTAGAGATTTCACCATGAACCACATGTGGATGTATATAGATGCATTTTAGGTGTAGATTCATTCATTTTGTTCCGTATGTAGTTCACCTAGTGGAATCTCTACAAAGACGTATCTACTAGTAATAGCTAGCCCCCACTACTAAGAATTCTCTATCCTCTCCTTGAGCCACATCATCAAAATTGATGTAGCCATTAGATGAAGTAAATCAGTCCATAATAGCCGTCTGATCTAGACGTTGAGAGGCTCCGCACTAAGCCACATGCAAGCATGCAGAAATACCATGGCACATGCATGTGAGTGGGTTTTAAATCACATCAACATGTCTGCATGCAAGCATGCACCGATAGCATGCATGTAAGTGAGCTTTTAAGTCCCATTAACATGTCAAAAAGAAAAATATAATCCCATTATGTAGTAGGAGTTGGCTGATCTTTTTTCCTTACGTGGGATGATCTAAATGATGATGGGAGTTTATTTAGTTTGGCTACCACATTTGTCATGCAGTTACAGAGTTTTCTTTAGTTCTATGAAATCAATAATTTTGCGCAGAGAGATACACCGCTGTTCCGCAGCAACGCGCGGGGACTCATCTAGTAATATTTAGGAATGGAGGGAGTACTATGTAAAGAGTTAGGTGTTGCACGGTGATAGTGTGAGGTGGGCCATGTAATCATTGAGCCTGCGTGTTTTCACTGCTCTTGCACTCCTCCGCTGTAAGAATGGAGAAAATTGTAATCTAGTACTACCTCCCTCCTGGTTTATAGGTCCCCTTCGTATTTTGTGTTAAATTTTGACCATAAATATAACTAATAAAATGTTATTGCATGTCATAAAAAATTATATCCTTGGATTCATATTGGAACATAGTTTTCAATCGTATAATTCTTGGTGACATGCATTGAAATTTTATTAGTTAAATCTATGGTCAAAATTTGACACTAAATACGAAGGGGGGCAATAAACCAGGACGGAGGTAGTAGTAGTAGTACCTCCTTTCGCCGAAAGTGTGGGACATCCAGCAGTCCTACCACCTCAGTAATAAAGACCAATGAGCCGTCAAATCACATAGACCCAGCAGTAAGTTGGACGGATGAAGCAACCATCACTCTTGCGCCAGTGAGAGGTCGCGTCCGCTCTGCCCGGGCATGAATGCAGCACCGATTCTTTGGAGCGGCGCGGACCGTTTTGGGCGGGAAGCGCGCACGGGCGATGGAGGGGCTTTGGGTGGGCCAGGCTGGTCAGGAGCGGGCGTGGCAGCTGTCCGCATGTCCCTACCGGACACGCCCGGAAACGAGAGGATGCACCAACTCTCACGGCTAAAATCGTACACTACACACCATCTCTCTATAGGAGTAGGTCGATCTATCGCACTCTCTAACACACACATGCTGTTGAACACACACACACACACACGCACGCACCTTGGTCCCGTTGCACCTTCTAACGTGACTTATTACACCTAGACGGAGGGAGTAGTAAGTTTACAAGATACGGTGGCACACTAACTTAAGTCGAATACAACTGCCCAAAATTTGTGTGCATGTTATAATAAGGATTCACTTAAAATAGTACGTGAGCGAACAGAGGGATCAATTGGACAGTGTTCCCGAGCAGTAGCGAGATGTGTGAGGTAAGATACACCGCTGGTGCTTTTAACTTTTCTTATTAATTTGTTTGTTTCACCCTCTGACAGGTGGGACCCAACGTACTACGTGGAGAGAGGTAAGGTGACTAAGGCTGCATTATTTTTGCACCACTGTGGATAGTCTTACCATCAAAGCCACATGACACGATTATGATTGAAATCCCAATGACTCCCACACACAAAAAAAACACGGCATGCTTGTCACACGAATGCAGGAATGTATAAAAGGTTATTTTCCTCTCGTTGAACATAACGGGAGGGTTGTGTAGCTGGTTAGCCTGTTCGCTCATCAAACTTGAGGTCTCGGGTTCGATAACTACACTTGAGCATAATTTGTGCCAGGAGGATTCTTTGACTGGTCAAAATGTTTTCTAGGGTTTGCATGCTTCACACTCTCTCTCCAGTATATATATACACGCTGGAGCCTCAATGCTTGTAGTTGCTCTCTTCACACTCTCTCGCCCTCTCCCGCTGGAGCCTCAGCTCTTGTAGTTGCTCTCTTCACACTCTCTCGCCCTCTCCAGATCTAAACAAGACTTCGTTGGCCTCTCTCTCCCCTCACTGCTGCTCAAAGAGCCAGCAGGATCCGTCCATCGGGAAGGGAAGGAGGCTTAACGTTGTCGCCGTCGGCGAGGGAGGGAATCCACTACCGGTGCAGCTGTTCACTTTCCACCCAGCGGCAGCGTGGGAGGGCCTCCGACCCCTTCTTCTTCGTCGTCATCCCGTCGCCCACCGAACCACGCCCCAAGAACCTTAAGGTATAATTTACTTACTCCACATGCATTGCTCTAGCTACATGTATACCATGAATCTAGGACGTGGTTCAAAGAGGAAAGGAGTGGGGGAAAGTAGTGGGAAAAGTTGTATATAGCATGAATCTAGGACGTGGTTCAAAGAGGAAATGAAGGGGGAAAGTTGTATAGCATGAATCTAGGACGTGGTTCAAAGAGGAAAGGAATGGGGGAAAGTAGTGGGGAAAGTTGTATCGCATAAATCTAGGACGTGGTTCAAAGAGGAAAGGAAGGGGCGAAAGTACTAGTTCAAAAAGGAAAGGAAGGGACAAGGCTGTAGAGTTTGAGCAGGACTAGATTTGCTGCGCTCACATAGGGAAAGGTGTCTAAAGATAACAAAACTGGGACCAACACAAATATGCTCCTTGGTTGTTTGTTCTTTGTTGCAACAGACTGTGCATGACCACAGTACATCTGTAGATGCACATGGTGCTGGTGCATCCACTGTCCCGTGCAACTCATTAGCTGTTGTTAATCTAAGGCCATGTTTGGTTAAAAACTCCCTAGTCCCTACCTGCTTGGTTCCAGGGACTAAACATGGACTAGAGGTTATTAAATGACATGCTAAAAGACCATGTTACGCCTAGTAATGAACTAATAGAAACAAGGTGCGATGCGTGGCAGGGGCAACTGTTGGAAAAAGTCCCAAAAAGACTCCCTCGGGGTCTTCTTTCTTTAGTCCCAAATGCCCACTTTTAGTCCCTAAAAGTCCCTCCTGTTTGGTTTAGATGGGACTGATATAGAGTTTTTTTAGTCCCTACACCACAATGTCCCTGTAAACAAACAGCCTCTAATAATGCCGCTGGAAAATTGATGCAATGCCACAGTTAAAAGAAAATTACATGTTTAATGAATTTTATTGTTAATATAATCTCTATGTTAATATTAATCAATGCCACCGTTTGAGAAATGCTACTGTCTTGCTTTCTTTCCCATTTAGATAAGGTAGATGCTTCTTTTTGTTGGCTTCTGTGTCATCCACCGTTATTGACCACTAATTGTTTCCTTTGCACCTCTGTGTAAACAGGGTTATCTACTTCACCTCGTTGCCATTGTGACCTTTTGTTGCACTGCACAAAACATTTTTATTTTAAGAGTGTTTTGTGCAGTTCAACCAAAATGTCACACCGACAATGTTGCTTGATTGCTTGATCTTAGTGGGATTGCACAAGAGGAGATCTTACTTCCTATCCGTTAAGGAGAATTTGGTTCAGATCTCCTTGTGATTTGTTTGAATTCCGCATCATGAGAGGTTAGTACTAGCCTTCTTTCACATGATTCTGTAGTGTGCTTTCATATGTTGTGCTACTTGTACGATAATGTTGCTTGATTTTAGCGAACTGCACAAATGGAGACAAGACTTCCAATCTGTATGTGCACCGTAATATCCCATTGAGGTAAGATAAGGATATTTCACAACTGTTGGCCTGTATTTTGCCACTTTCATCAGAAAATTAAGTTTAGTACTATACTTGTGCTCCCTAATTGACATGCCAAATCTTACATTGAAGGCAAAGCTTGTCTGTTATTGAACCAAGTGATGAAGGGGAAGAACAAGCGGAAGAAAAACAAAAATCAACTCTCGGTGCTGTAATGAAGCACTGGAACTGTGATGACACAAGTAATGATATAGTTTTGCATCTTAATTTATTGCTATGGCTGGAACGAGCAATTGTTTTGCCACTGATTTGATGCCACTCTTAATGTAATACGTAATTATCTCTACTTGTGCAAATAGGGATCTTCTTTGAAGATACCATATATTTTAGTGGAACTGCACAAGATGTTGGAAACATTAAACTAATCGAGGAGTATATAGTAAGCATGGCCACCACCGTAGATAGCAACAGATGGTTCCGGAGAAGTGCTTCATCTGTATGCTCTACACAATAAGCCTCCTGACAAAGGTTGGTACTCGCCCACTGATTTCATCCATATGATTGAGATTTGTCATTTCTATTGGTGTTGTGCTACTGTTTAGATACGGTCATGAAAAAGTGGTATTGTCCTTGAGAAGTGCTTCATCTGTGATGTTTTAAATATTTCCTTTCCTTTTTTTCGAGCAAATAGGGATGCTAGCATTTAGTAGTCCTCTTGTCTTTGCACAACAGGATCATCTTCCTCTGAAGAAGAATATGGAGTACGTGAAGTGACTAGTTCCGATTATGCCAGGATGAAGAAGCTTTGTCTATCTTCTCATCAGAAGGAGCAGTTGAAGGATGGTTACATTACTCCCCACAAGACCAAACTAACTTCAGCTCAGAAGGACTGACAAATCTCCATTTTTTTGCTTTGATGCGCGAGTACAATGTTGTTCTAGGATTCTTTCTGGTGAGTTCCATTTTTCTAAAAGTGTGCTCTACATGGACCATGTATGTGCCTGTTGAAACTGTCAATTCATAGTACAGTTTGCTTTATACTAATCACTTTTTTGTATTTGTGCAAACAGGGGTGCTCAGCTTGATTTTAATGGGAACTGCACAAAATGTTCATGAATACATCGAATCATTCATTTCCACCACAAGAAAGGAGGTGCCGATAAGTTCAAGGCGTTGCAACATATAAGGGCGAAATCATACAAGCTACGCGTGAATTTGGTTGATTTTGGTGGAACTGCACAAAAAGAACAGTTGGTTTATTTAGCACGAGGTGCCATGTCAATGTCTGAACTGATGGCAAACCCTGGCCATTCCACAATTGTAGGCATTTGATATTTTGGAATGGGACAACCTTGTCAAATTTTGCTCATTGATTTTAGCAAGACATGCGTTTGATATTTTCGAATGGGACGCCCTTTGCTGTCAGCAGCGTCGATCAATTTTTTCTTTATTCTTTAGTTGTGAAGTAAATATTGCCTCTGACATGTGAGTCGCTGAGATGCATAATCATCGATTGTTTTGAATGTTCTCTATGAATTGCCAGGCCTGTGTGTTTGATTGCAATGTACAGAAACGCTAAAAAGGTGCTCAAACTCTTTGTACTCCTTCTGTTCCTTTTTACTTCACACATTGTGAAAGTGCATGCTTTTTTGTATAAGATTGGTCAAAGTAGAGATACTTTGACTGCACACAAAACTTGTATGCAGACCAGAAAGGACTGGAGGGAGTACATGTGAAACTGCTGCAAATGAGTTGATCACCCTGGGAATAATGCCAGTACGTATTATTTTGCATGTTCATCCAATGCCAATGATACAGGAATTCGAACTAATCGATATAAATTCATTCATACACGGTCGGATTTCATATAAACATGTCGGATTTCATTACATTTCATACATTCTTCAACTAAAAAGGGGTGCGCTGGAGGTATCATTAATTAACCGAAGCTACCCACCTGTGTCCCGCTGAGCCGAACAGAAGCTTCAATGACTTAACTGCAGGTGCAGTTGCGTAACTGACATGTGGCCTGTTGGGCCCACGTGTCAGTCAGCCAACTGCAATAGCAGTTAAGTAGAAGCAGCGTTCTTCTCCAGCGCAGCTCTCTGACTCCACGTCGCCGCCAAGAAGCTAACCGGCCGTCAATGGTCAACCCACCTAGCTTGGCTTCAATCAGAGGGTAGCAGCGGTGGCCTTACTTGTACCCGAGCGGTGGCGACCTACCGTGTTCTACTCTTCCTCGTTTTCTGTGTGGCGCAGCCTCGTTGGCAGCGGGGCGGGGCCTCGGCGGAGCCGGCGATGTCCTCTGTCTCGTTGCCGGCAGGCGGCGCCTCAGCGGAGCAGTGGAAATCCTCCCCCACGTTGCCGGCAGGGTGAGGCCTCGGCTGAGCCGGTGATGTTCTCTACCTCGTTGTTGGCGGGGCGGGGCCTCGGCGGAGCCGGTGGTGTCCTCTGCCTCATTGTTGGCGCCGCGGGGCCTCGGCGGAGCCGGCGGTGTCCTCTTCCTTGTTGTTGGCGCCGCGGGGCCTCGGCGGAGCAGGGCCTCGGCGACGCCAGCGGAGCGGGAACTCGTCGGAGCTGGCATTGTCCTCTACCTCGTCCTTGGTCTCGCCAAACAGCGCCTCGCCCGCTTCATCGCCCTCTTTGCTAGCCTCTTTGTAGGCGGCCGCAGCCTCCGCCACCCGCATGCGGTACCGCCAGCGCTCGAGGCGGCCCTTGCGGGCGGAGCGGTACGAGTCGAGCAGCGCCTCCTGCTCCGCCCGCTCTGCAGCGATCTGCTCCTCCGCCTGCAGGTGCTCCTGGAGGAGATGGTGGTTGTAGGCGGCGTCGGTCTGCGCCTCCCGGAACTGCTCCTCATGCATCTGCCTCACCCTGTCCATATATTGGGCACGGGCCTCACCGATGGTCATGGTGCAATGCACCACCGAGGATGGCACGGAGGAGAGGGTTGGTGCCGGATCATCGACTACCATGTTCTCCATTGGGACATCGTCGTCCTCCGGCTCCCTGCCGGCCAGCCGGTCAGCAGCAATGGCTGCCATCTCCTTGTGGTCCGTCGTCCACCCGTCTCGAAGAGTGCTGGAGCGTGAGGAAGCCATGGTGGGTAGTAGTGGTGTGGATAGGAGAAAGGGAACGAATGCGGATGACTGCGGCTATGGCCGGCGCAGCAGTTTATATAGCAATGGTGGGCGGGCGGAGGGACGGACGTGTGGCACCGGAGTAGCCACCTCGGCAACCGCGTATCATTAATGTGTGTGGTAGATGGATGGACGGACGGCACTTGTGTCGTTTGAAGGCGGAGCAATCGCCTGCACCGGGAAGCGGGGCAGGTAGCGCTGACTGTTTCGGGCAGAAAGCGCGCGCCGGCGAGGAGATGACTTTACTTGGAGAGGATGACAATGGGGACCCACCAGGTCAATAGCCTCACGTACGCTAGTGCCTCCTTATTAATTATATATATATATATATATATAATTTATTTCGCTTCCTCCTGGTTTCCTGACATCACGGTCCCACACCATTGTCAACCTATGTACTCCCTCCTTTTCGGTTTATAGGGCTTATCTCAAAATTTTAGTTTTTCCATTTTATAAGGCTCAATTTGGTTGTTTTCCATCACATGTTCAGATTCCAAGGTGCATTAAATCATTGCATGCAAGTATTAAGAGAAAATTGACCAATGCATGTACTTTATGCATGCATGCATTGCAATTAATGCATTGATAAACATAATTTTTTGAGGATAACAAGAGCATTAATTAGGTGCTTTCGCAAAACTACAAAAAGTATTCCACCACTCGCCATCTACCTTGATTGGTGAGATTTTTGAATTGAGCATTATAAACCGGAAAGGAGGGAGTAGTCAATAAACGAGAGAATTGCACAAGAAGCGGCCGACAGCTGGGACCAAGCAGCTCGAGCAGTATTTGTGTTTTTGAGGTGTGAGCACTGCAGAGTTTTTCGATGTTTAGCCCAGATATTAATTTTTCTCCTCTGAACAACAACGAAAACATCGCTGCAGGTATTAACTGGGCGGGCTGTGGCCCGTCTAGCCCAGGCCAGATATCTAGCCCAGATATTAATTTTTTTCAAGCTGAAAATGGCTAGGCCAGCTATACTTTTTTTAGGCATACCCAGGCAAGGTCAAGTTGTTATTCTCCGCCCCGCTGGGCTACAAAACTTTCCTAGGAGGGATGCATTAGGCTTAACAAGAAAATGGGCTTTAAGAAATAATAAATGGGATGTAATTATAAAAACTGGGTAGTAACTATAAAAAATGCACCAAACAATGATTACTTTATAAAATATTATTTTTGGATATTGAAAATTTTAATTTCATTAATTGTTGCGAGCGCAATGTTTCGTTGGATTTTTACATAATATAAATTTATATTGAAATTGTATTTAATCTGACTAGAAATTTCGGGATAAAAATATTCGGATCCCATCAAAATGTGGGAAATTTTATTGAATTCTGTTTTGAACGGTTGGTTGAAATGGGTTGTACTTTTAACAAACTGTAAATGGGTTGTAGTAAATTCCATTAGAATACAAAAATGGGCTACACATTCTTACAAATCTCAAATGGGCTATAAGTTCTCTGCCACACACTTCTGGCCTTACTAAGTTGACGCGTCCCCTAAAAAACAGAGTTGACGCGTATGCAAGGCTTTGTCAACTTATAGTCAACACACAGCTCTAGCAGCAGCAGCCGTTGGATGTCCATCCAATGGATGTCGTGCTTCTTCTTCAATCTTGGATATTCTAGCTTCACCCGCCCAAAAAATGATTCCCCCCCCCCTGACCTCTGGGGCGCACCATTTCGGAAGCTGACCTGTGGGCCTACTAAGTTGACGTACCAAGGGCTTTGTCAACTTAGTCAATATAAACGATTCTAGCTGCAGTGACCGTACGATGTCCATCCAATGGCCGTCGTGCTTCTTCAACCTCTGGTCTTCTTGCTCCAGCCGCCCAAAGCAGCGCCGGTCGTGCCGCCTGCTCCTGCCTCCCGTGGTTGGCTGTGCTGCCGCGGAGGCCTCACCGCCCCCTACTACTCCCACCGCTGGCCAGGCCATCCCTCCACTCACCCACACCCCCTGTTATTCTGCGGCGATGGCAGCGCAGCCGAACTAGTGAACCCTCGTACTCCTCTCCGCGTGTGCATCCACTATCGCGTCTTCCCCGGTTCCGCGTCGTCCCCTTCCTAGGCCTCGCCGTCGTCCACCGCCGTGGTGCTCTCGGTGCGGCGTGGTCAACGTGGAAGGAACGACTTCCACCGGACGTGGACTGTACGTGGAGAGGCTGACAGCTGGGTCCATGGCAGCCGCAAGGAAGTGCCTCCTTATTCCGTGCAAAATAATTATTCCTCCACCTGACAGCGGGGACCCACCGGTCGGGCCATCGTATTTCGTAAAAAAAATGATTCGCCCCCTGACTGCTGGGACCCACGAGCTACATCTTTGCATGCAAGGAAGTGCGTCCAGGGAAAAAACAATTCACCCCCCTGACTGCTGGGACCCACCAGCTACATCTTCGCAGGCAAGGAAGTGCGTCCTGAAAAAAATGATTCACCCCCAACTGCTGGGACCCACCAGCTACACCTTCGCACGCAAGAAAGTGCGTCCGGGCAAAAAACCCGATTCGCCCCCCTGACTGCTGGGACCCAGCAGCTACACCTTCGCACGCAAGGAAGTGCGTACGGGCAAAAAAAACAAAACGATTCACCCCCCTGACTGCTAGGACCCACCAGCTACATCTTCGCAGGCAAGGAAGTGCCTGACAGTCGGGACCCACCTGGTCGAAGCGTACGTAGCGTTGTCATCCTGGTCGCGAACGTGTACGTACATACTGGTCGATGTAGAGGCGCGCACATGTCGTAGTAGAGGCGCGCACGTGTCTTAGTAGAGGCGTGCACGTAGCATGTACACGTACGTATAGCGGCCAAGGTGCAAGAAAGAAAATATGGCCATGTATGTGTACATACGGGCGGGGTCTTGAACGCCTACTCGCGCAAACGTACATGGCTGGGTCAGAACGGAGAAACAGCATCGTCGTCGTGTTCATAGGGAGCCAACCGGCTGGGTCAGAACGGAATGCGTGGTCGTGTTCATTGGGAGGGCTTGGACGGAACAAGCGATGGAAACGAGGCCTGGCATACCGCACAACGGAGGAAACGGACCTCCTACGTTTGAAACGGGGTCCTGTTGATTGGGAGGGGTGTGGCGTACCGCAAAACAGAGGGAACGAACCTCCTACGGTCGAAACGGGGGTCATGTTGATCGGGAGGGGTGTGGCGTATCGCAAAACGGACGAAACGGATTCAGTTAGAGCCAACGCCTCGCACACACGCGCGTACCTGTACGAGAGAAACGCGCATCGCTCGGCCCCCGACCTCCCACCGTAACCAGCAACTCCCCGAAATTTTCCTCCCCCTCACTTCTACCACAGTTTTTTCCATCATGGACGGACCAAAGAATGTCATGCAGCTGCGTCTCCAGCCCGCCCAGGAGGAAAAGCCCATTTTCTGTCATAATTTTTTGTCATAGAAGTAGGAGCCCACCACATCTATGATGATACCGGGTTTTGTCACAATTATCGTCATAGAAGTGGCATATGTATGACAGAAAAAAAATTGTTCGGCCCAAAATGTCACGGATGTGTCTTTTTTTTGTAGTGAGCAGCTTCAGGCTGATCAATATCTGCTAACTGATAGATGGACCGAAGTCCTGGCTGCCGAGGAATACGAACTCAAGCGCACAACCAAAAGTTACCCAAAGCGCAGGCTGCTACCTCAACTTGAGGAGGAGGCATTAAAGCCCACGCTACCAGCGCATGATGCGGCTGACCAGCCACCTCGTGGCCGAGACAAAGCGGCGTACCAGCCCGAAGTCCAGCCCGCACCCCGTCGCCAAACAAGCAAAAACACGAAGGCCCGAGGCTACACGCATGACCTGTGAGACAAATTGAAAAACAAAGCAGGACAGTCAAGATCGATCTACGGATCACGGGGGCGCGCCCCAACGCGAGACGATGACCGTCACGTCGGACATAATAAATACAAATCTGATCGGGCTGATTATAGCAGACCAGACTCGTTTGAGCCATGTCGTGATGTAGCCCGGCATAGAGGCGCCGCACACCCCCTATGCTTCACTGATGAAGTAATGGATCATGAATTCCCCGAGGGGTTTAAGCCCGTGAACATCGAATCATATGAAGGGACTACAAACCCCGCGGTATGGATCGAACATTTCTTTCTCCACATTCACATGGCCCGCGGGGACGACCTACACGCCATCAAATACCTCCCATTAAAACTC
This sequence comes from Triticum aestivum, assembly GCF_018294505.1. NCBI lineage: Eukaryota > Viridiplantae > Streptophyta > Magnoliopsida > Poales > Poaceae > Triticum > Triticum aestivum. The sequence continues at coordinate 426,294,938 of NC_057801.1, read as the reverse complement.
AAGGGACCGGCTCGGCATTGGTTGAATAGCTTGCCGGCAAACTCCATCGGAAGACCTGGCAGATGCATTCCTGGATAACTTCCAGGGCACTTATGTGCGACCACCGGATGCTGATGATTTAAGTCACATAACCCAACAGCCCGGAGAGTCAGCCAGGAAATTCTGGACTCGGTTCCTAACTAAAAAGAACCAAATTGTCGACTGTCCGGATGCCGAAGCCCTAGCGGCCTTTAAGCATAACATCCGTGACGAGCGGCTTGCCCAACATCTCGGCCAAGAAAAGCCAAAATCCATGGCAGCCCTCACGACACTCATGAACTGCTTTTGTGCGGGCGAGGACAGCTGGTTGGCCCGTAGCAACAACATAGCAAGCAATCTTGGCACATTAGAGACCAGAAATAGCAATGGCAAGTCCCGACGCAACAAACACAAGCGTCGCAAAAATAGTGATAACGCCGAAGACACGGTAGTCAATGCCGGATTCAGTGGCTCTAAGTCCGGTTAGCGGAAAAAGGCATTTAAAAATAACAATTCAGGCCCGTCCAGTCTGGACCGCATACTCGATCATCCATGTCAAATTCACGGCACCCCAGGAACACCAGCCAATCATACCAATAGAGAATGTTGGGTCTTCAAACAAGCCGGCAGGTCAGGTGCCGAAAGCAAGGAGAAGGGGTCTCAAAGCGACAATGACGACGAGGAGCCCCGATCACCGAATACAGGCGGGCAAAAGAAATTTCCCCCGCAAATCAAAACGGTGAACATGGTAAACGCCACCCACATTCCCAAGCTAGAATGGATGTGCACTCTTAGGGATGTCGACTTAACGGAACCAGTCGCCCCACAATATAAACTGTGGCCGATCACCTTCGACCGCACGGATCGTCTGGTTAATACCAACCAGGGCAATTCAGCCGCACTAGTACTCGACCCAATAATTGACGAGTTCCACCTCACACGAGTCCTTATGGATGGAGGCAGCAGTCTAAACCTGCTGTATCAGGACACAGTGCGCAAGATGGGTATTGATCTTTCGATAATCAAGCCCACTCAAACCACCTTTAAAGGTATTATACCAGGTGTGGAGGCCCGTTGCACAGGCTCCATCGCTGTAGAGGTAGTCTTCGGAACACCGAACAATTACCGTACCGAAGAGTTAATCTTCGACATCGTCCCCTTTTGCAGTGATTATCATGCACTGCTCGAACGAGCCGTGTTCGCTCGATTCAACGCGGTGCCACATTATGCCTACCGTAAGCTCAAGATGTCCGGTCTGCACGGCGTCATCACGGTTAATTGAATGGCCGAACTCCCCCTCGGTGCTGACGAATATACCGCCGCTTTAACAACAGAAGCAACGAGTGGCATCTTTCAATCGAACCTCGAGTCGACGACCAAGCTCCCGGACACCACCAAAAGAGTCTGAATTACTTCGCGGCAGATGAGCCCGGCTCACCTGGAGCTCAATTAATACATTCCGGCAAAAGCTAGGACAGGCCACACACTGCGGCTCAACCGCTCTGTGGCACACAAACATTTCTTGCATTTTCCTTGCAGGTTCACCTTTGCGTAGGCCAGGACTGACGACATGGAAACAGCTCGAGCATGCAAGGGAATCCCTAAATATTCCCCTCGATGACCATCCGACTACACTCCGGATCCACACATAGCTTCTCCCTGCCTGGACTCAGCAGGTTCCGCAGTCATATTTCTTTTTATCACATTACTTGTACTCATATGCATTGCCATACTATTCAAATACAACATGTGGCTTTATATGACGCTTACCTCCTGTTACTTCTTATTGAAACTCTTTTGTCGAAATGCATCTGTACACCGCGATATGCCTTAATACGCCCGGGGCTTCATTGTACCCATAACATGGCAATAAAGTCCGAACACCTTCGCGGACGTTCGGCACCCTGAACTTATAGCATTATATGCATCAGCTCCGAATCATCTCTTGGGTCAATAGTTGGGTTTGCCCGGCTCCCATGTTTTGCTGCCTTATGTTCCGCTATATCGGCTAAGGCGGCATAGGGAGAACTACTGCGATTGTGTCCCGGTTCTTCCGGACGAGCACCTCAGTAGAGAAAGCCGAAAACTAACTATCATGATATGGCGAGAGCTGGTCAGCTGTTCGAGAGGTTATCAAATCTTTAAGGATTTCTCCCGCATAATGCCATATCTAATGCAGCGTGCGATGGATCGGCTTTCCTTCCGATCAGGTGCTTATAGAGCCCCTCGTGCGGTCTTCCGAACACCAGGGGTTGCGCCTACCTTCCTTTTGTCAAACTCCTATGGCTAAGTGAGAGTGATAAAGCCCTATAGTCCGATTGCCTGGTTCGTGGTGCTGAACACCTCCTTCAAGGACCCAAAACTAGGATAAAGAGTGCTCGGGTTTATCCCGAACACCCCCGTACTTCCTACGTGGGGGCAGAAGCCGACGACTGGCCAACTCTCAGGATTAATATATAAAACGGCCGCACAGGAGGAAAAACTTTCGAATAACAGGCAATAAATAATAGAAATGACCTTGTTCAACATTACAAAGGACAACATGACTGTATTCATGGAAATATAATGTCCTTGGTGCATTGCTCCGCCGCAAGGCAGGATCCTTTCAGGACACTATCATAATATAATTCGGGCTTGCGGTGCTCCTTCCCCTCCGGCAGTCCCTCGGTCATCAGCTTTTCAGCATCCATCTTTCTCAATGCACCTTTGCACGGGCGAAGGCCATTCGCACACCTTCGATACAGACCGACCGCTTGATGACATCAAGTCGATGGCAGGCACTCACAAGCCGCTTCATGAGCCTGAAGTAGCTGCTTGGAATCGGCTCAGCGGGCCATAGCCGGATAATCAAATCCTTCATGGCTAGTTCGGTCGCCTTATGAAGTTCGATCAACTGCTTCAGCTGATCGGCAAATGGCACCGGATACACCGGCGCCAGATACTGCGACCAGAAGAACTTATCCGCAGTATTCCTTTCTTCGGCTCGGTAGAATTGGGCGGCATCAGATATGCTGCGTGGCAGCTCCGCAAATACCCCTGGATAAATCCGAACTCAAAATTAGAAACATGATTTTCTCCTCAAATACTTGCTTTACATGGAAAAAGACTTACCTGCCGCAATCTTCCTCGCCTCTTGGATCTCCTGCAGGGCGCCTTGGGTTTCCCCCCGGGCATCGCGTGCGGCCTGATGAGCCTTGGTGAGTTTGGATTCTTTCTCTGTTAAACTCTGCTCCAAGGTCTCGCATTTCTTCACGGCCTCTTGAAGCTCTTGTTGAGCTTCAATAACCCTGGCCTCGTGCTTTTCATGAAGAGTCTGCTCTGCGGATGCCTTTTTCTCGGCCTCGGCCATAGCCTTCTTAAGAGCCTCGACTTTGGTCATCGCCCCTAGAGAAAATCATGAAACATATTATTATCATACTAAAAATTCGTTCGCACTGAACGCAAGCAAGGTTTGTGCATACCTTGTTTATCCACCAACTGCCTTTTCACCTGGCCAATTCTTCTTTGGCCCGCTCCAGACTTTCATTCAGCCTGGAGACCTCCGCAATATGAGAGGTGGTAGTCGCTATAGACGCCTCCTTATAAAAGAAGAGAGATAGATGTCATCAAGTGAGTCTCCTGCAAACATAAAATTGATCCTCTGTCCGGTTCCTTCTTTCGCCGAACAGTGTATCAGGGGTTACTACTATACTATGACACTCTTCGAAACCTCACAAAACATACCTCAAAGCCCGTTATACGGCTGATGCAGGCTTCATTCAGTCCACTCTCAGCGGACTGAATCTTCTCAATCACCGCACCCATAAGGGCACGGTGTTCGTCGATGATGGAGGCGCTTTTCAGCGCCGCCGATAAAATATCTGGGACCTCTGGTTGGACAGAGGTTGCCGGTGGAACAGGCACACCCCCTCCAGCCGAGGGAGGCTTCCTGCCTGGTTCTGGAGCCGTATTGGTCTCTGGAATTGCGTCCGGCTGGGGGGCGAACTCAGGATAGCCCCCGCCGTCGACGTCCATGGAAGCCTTCTCTCCCATGTGTCCGGCCCCTGAAGTTTGACCTCTTGGCGCCGCCTCTACAATCTTCCCCCCCCCTCCTTGGCCTGGGTCCTTCTGGGACGAAACCTCGGTGTCGTTCACATGTTTAGGGGAAGGGGCCTTCGGGGGTGTCCCGCTCTCCATAGCATCTGAGCCCGTTATATCCTCCGACGAGGATTGTTCGATACGGGACCTCGCCGGACTGCAAAAGTATGGCTTAGATAAAAATATTATGCCATGATGAGCCTGGACGCATAAGCGTGTTCGGATTTTATATACTCACGAGTTCACCAGGGGCTAGGCCCTGGGGTCCCACTCCGGGCTGCTGTCGGCGGTAGTGGTGGACTCCTCCGGAAGAGGAGTTTTTCCCCTCTTAGGCGACTCAGCCTCCAAGGATGTGGAGGCCATCCTTTTCTTTCTTCCCCCCGCTGTGGATTCGTCTCCCTCCTCCTCCTCATCCTCTTCAGAGGAAGAACGGGCATTGGATTCTTCGGATATTGTGTCCGAGGCGCCACGGCGACGGAGGCCGCCCCTGGTCTTTTTGGCCTCCTTCTCGGCCTTCTTCTTTGGCGCCTTGTAAGGCGCCGGGACCAGCATCTTTGTCAGAAGTGGGCCGGACGGTTCTTCTGGCAGTGGGGCCAGATAGTAGATCCGCCCCGCCTTCTTCGTCCAGCCCTAGGAGAGTTGTGGAAAACACATTAAGCATTTCCCTTGGGTTATGCGAATGAAACATATGAATTGCCAACATACAATGACTTATCGAACTTGCAGGGCGGGACAGTTGGTACCCGCGGTCCTCGGCGGAGTCCGGCCATGATTTGTCGGACTTAAAAAGCACCTTCCAGATGTCCTTGTGCGAGGAGCCAAAGAGCTCTAGTAGGGTGTGGTGCTTGGCCAGGTCGAATTCCCACAAATTACAAGCCTGGTGTTGACAAGGAAGTATCCGGTGAACTAGCATCACCTGGACTACATTGACAAGTTTGATATTCTTGTCTTCCATATCCTTGACACGCGTCTGGAGCACCAGCAGTTCGTCGGACGAAGACCAGTTCAGGCCCTTCTTGGGCCAGGATGTAAGCCACAGGGGGGCTCCGGATCTGAATTTCGGAGCAGCATCCCATTCTGTGCCGCGCGGCTCGGTGATGTAAAACCACTGCTGCTGCCACTCTTTGACGGAATCATGGAAAGTACCTGTTGGCCATGTGACGTTGGGAATCTTGCTCACCATGGTGCCTCCGCACTCGGCATGCTCGCCGCTCACTACCTTGGGCTTCACATTAAAGATCTTCAGCCATAAGCCAAAGTGTGGCGAGATGCGGAGAAATGCCTCGCACACGACGATGAATGTCGAGGTGTTGAGGAAGGAATTGGGGGATAGATCATGAAAATCAATCCCGTAATAATACATGATGCCATGAACGAATGGGTGGAGGGGAAACCCTAACCCGCAGACAAAATGAGGGAGGAATACAACCCTCTCATGGGTTTCCGGAGTAGGGACGATCTGTCCCGCCGTCGGAAGATGGTGGCTAATTTTCTTGGCCAGAAACCCGGCCTCCCGAAGCTTTTTGATATCCTTCTCCTGGACGGTAGAGGCCATCCACTTGCCTCCTGCTCCGGATCCGGACATTTTCGGAATGCCTTTGTGCGCAGAGAAGACGAGCGCTTGGGCGCTGGGGCTCGGACGATGGGGAATGGATGAGCAGAGGAAGAAGAAGGCGTGGGTGAAAAAGGGAGTCCTTATCCCCTTATAAAGGTAGCAGGGATCCTACGCCTCCCCACTTGCCCGGTAAACTCGCTTATTCCCCAAGCGCCGCATTGATGGCGTGGTTGGGTTACCCACACCCGTATTGATGAAAATCGTGTGATAAGGGGACACAATCTCTGCTTCGACAAGACGTGCCAATAAAACCGCCTCGCGATATGTGCGGTAGCAGGTTGGGAAACGGTTCGTAATGACCGGGCCGCGGCATGATGTCACGCTATGAAAAGTTGTCGGCAGATTAGATTTGTGGAATATTGTTCTATCTATGGTGGTATGTGGAAATTATTTTGCAGAGCCGGACATGATCCTCATATTCGAGATCTTCTATGGAGTATTCGGAGAAGGAACCCGCCTTGCAATGCCGAAGACAATATGCGCGCCAGACTCATCATCATTGAAGCCTGGTTCAGGGGCTACTGAGGGAGTCCAGGATTAGGGGGTCCTTGGACAGCCGGACTATATACATTGGCCGGACTGTTGGACTATGAAGATACAAGATTGAAGACTTCGTCCTGTGTCCGGGTGGGACTCTCCTTTGCGTGGAAGGCAAGCTTGGCAATTCGGATATGTAGATCTCCTTCTTTGTAACCAACTCTGTGTAACACTAGCCCCCTCCGGTGTCTATATAAACTGAAGTGTTTAGTCCGTAGGACAATAACAATCATAATCGTAGGCTAGCTTCTAGGGTTTAGCCTCTACGATATCGTGGTAGATCAACTCTTGTAATACTCATATCATCAAGATCAATCAAGTAGGAAGTAGGGTATTACCTCCATCGAGAGGGCCCGAACCTGGGTAAACATTGTGTCCCCTGCCTCCTGTTACCATTAGCCTTAGACGCACAGTTCGGGACCCCCTACCCGAGATCCACCGGTTTTGACACCGACATGTGCCACAGAGGGGCAGGCCAGGGGAGGGCAAGGGCACGCGTCCCGCCCGTCCGCACGCATCTGTTTTGGCGCAAATGCGGCCCAAATTTGGCATGGGAATGGGTCAAAAGTGAACAAAAAACGAATGTTTGTCCGTTGGTTCCTGCGCGTTGGGCCATGTTTTTTGTCCGTTTAGCCCCAAACATTGGCCAGGACATTTGGGGTCTTGCGCTGGAGTTGGCCTGAGGTGCATCCCCGCGCGGCACCTACTAGCTCTGAGATGCATCATGTGACGGCCGGAGCGCTGCCACGCGCTTTCGAGTGTCCGCTGAAAAGCCCCACGAAGAGTGTTTGCTAGAAAGTCCAATAGAGGGAATGCGCGTGGACTAGTCACTCATAGTATCACTCACTTTATCTTTTTAGTAGTATTTTTTTAAGTAGAACCCACTCCTGGAGCTCATATACGCCGCACTCTGTGGCAAAAGGACACTCGTTTGTGCAGGATCCGCATCGACTGGGCTGGCCCATGGCAGATGTCGGTGTCAAAACTGGCTGATCACATTTAGGGGGGCCCAAGCTGTATGTCTGGAGACTGATGGTAACTATGAAAAAAGTACACAACGTTTACCCAGGTTTGGGCCCTCTTAATGGAGGTAAAACCCTACTCCGCTTGATTATATTCGAAGGTTATAGAGGTTACAAGAGTTGATCTACCACGAGATCGAGTTGGATAACCCTAGCTTAGCTAGCCCAGCAATGTTGTGATCCTGCCTCCGATCTAACCCTCTGGTTTATATAGACACCGGAGGGGCTTAGGGTTGTACAAAGTCGGTTTTACAGAAGGGATAACATATCCGGACACCTATTCTTGCCATCCACGCATACGGGAGTCCCTACCGGACACGAGAGGGGATCTTCTGTCTTGTATTTGACGGCCCATCAGTCCGACCCATATCCAATAGACCGGATGCCCGAGGACCCCCTAGTCCAGGACTCCCATAGTAGCCCCTGAACCAGTCTTCAATGATGATGTGTTCGGCATGCAGATTGTCTTCGTCATTGCAAGGCGGGTTCCATGAATAATACACATCCTCTTTCCTTCGTAAAAGAATTGTATCCGGCTTTTCATAACGAACACAACCCCTAGCCGCGAAGGCAGGATATATAAAAAATAAGAACAGTGTCTTTTACTGACAACTTTTTCATCGAAGCGTCAGACTTGACCCTTCGACATTTTGAACCGTTTTCACACCCCGCGTTCTGCATTTAGAGGCTCAGCCCCATTGGCCCGTTCTGTCAAAATAGAGATCGTGCCCACTTAATACGGGATTGCTCATCAATAGAATTTGGGTGATCCAACAGTTTACGGCGCATGCCTTTGTTGGGAATAGGCGAGATTCAAGGCACGAGTGGGAGCGGTTGGCATTTTTACCGCCTATAAGAGGGCAATGGATCTTTGCTTTCTCCCCCACGCCTTCACATCTCCTCAGCCTTCCAATCTCCCAAGCTCTCAGCGCCCGAAAAGTTTCCATCTTTCTCACCACCACCACCACCTCCGACCATGGCCAGATCCGGTTCCAAAGGCAAGTTGGTGGCCTCCTTCATCACGGAGAAGGGGATAAAAGATCTCCGGAGTGCAGGATACCTTGCCGCCAACATCACACACAGGCTTCCCCCTAAGGGTCAAGTCATTTCCACCCCGGAGCCCGGTGAACGGGTCGTCTTCCTTCCTCATTTTCTTAGAGGGTTAGTTTTTTCACTCCACCCATTTGTTCATGGACTCATGTACTACTACGGGCTAGATTTCCATGATCTAGCCCCGAACTCTTTCCTCCACATCTCGGCGTTCATCCTCGTGTGTTAGGCTCTCCTCCGCATCCACCCACTTTTCGGCCTGTGGCTCAAGGTCTTCAACGTGAAGCTGAAGGTGGTCGGCGGGCAGCATGTGGACTGCCACAGAGCTATGATCACCAAGCTTCCCAACACCATGTGGCCCAAGGGGGCCTTCATGGAGACTATCAAGATCTGGCAACAGGAGTGGTTCTATGTCACAGAGTCGTGCCGCACTAAGTGGGCGGCAATTCTGGAATTCAGATCCGGACCCCCCATGAGGCTTGTCTCCTGGACCGTGAAGGGCCACGACTGGGGGTCCCAAACGGAGGTGTAGACGCTGCAAATGTGCATCACCAACGTGCTGGGGAAAAATGTTGGTCTAACCAACGTGGTTCAAATCATGCTCTTCTGCCGCATCCTCCCCTGCCAGCGTCAGGCTTCCCTCATGTGGGAGTTCAATCCGGAGGAGCCGCGAACTCTGCAGCATTTCCTCGACACCACGCACGAGGGAATGTGGAAGTTGCTCTTAAAGGCGCAGAAGAGCTGGCCCATGGAGACCGAAGACGTCGGCCTCAACGCCGTGAATCCGGCCACTCCGGTATGTATTTAACTTTTCAAAGACATACCCAGTTTATATATTCGGTCGATACAAAACTCATTAGCCCATCCTTTACAGGGTTGGACCAAGAAGTCGGAGCGGATTAAGAATCTGGCTACGTTTCCTAAAGACCCAGTCACTCCTCCGCTAGAGGAGATGTCGGTCCAGGCGCCTTATAAGGCGCCGGAGAAGAAGATCAAGAAGAACGGCAAGGGGCCCAAGGACGGGCGTCGGCACAAAGGCCCTCGGTAAGCAGTGTCTGGAGAGACCAAGGCCATCTCCTCTCATGAGGAAGATGAGGATGAAGAGGAAGAATAGGAAGAGGAGGAGGAGGAGGAGGAAGTGGAGAGCAACTCCCCCCTTAAGACGAGGAGGGGCAAGAGGACAACTTCCAAGAACCTGGAGGGGGCGACGCCGAAGAAGGGGAGGGTGGTCCTCTCGGATAGTTTGGACTTACAGTCCGAACACAGCCCGAAGAGGGTCCAAAGCAAGAAGCCCCTGGCCGAGACGTGATAACCCACAAGTATAGGGGATCGCAACAGTTTTCGAGGGTAGAGTATTCAACCCAAAATTATTGATTCGACACAAGTGGAGCCAAAGAATATTCTCAAGTATTAGTAGTTGAGTTGTCAATTCAACCACACCTGGATAACTTAATATCTGCAGCAAAGTATTTAGTAGCAAGGTAGTATGGAAGTAACGATAACGGTAGCGAAACTAATAGTAGCAGCTTTGTAGTAATTGTAACAGTGGCAACGGTAAAGTAACTAAGAAAAGATCAATATGTGAAGAGCTCGTAGGCATTGGATCAGTGATGGATAATTATGTCGGATGCGATTCCTCATGCAATAGTTATAACATAGGGTGACACAGAACTAGCTCAAGTTCATCAATGTAATGTAGGCATGTATTCCGAATATAGTCATACGTGCTTATGGAAAAGAACTTGCATGACATCTTTTGTCCTACCCTCCCATGGCAGCGGGGTCCTATTGGAAACTAACGGATATTAAGGCCTCCTTTTAATAGAGTATCGGACCAAAGCATTAACACTTAGTGAATACATGAACTCCTCAAACTATGGTCATCACCGGTAAGTATCCCGATTGTTGTCACTTCGGGGTTAACGGATCATAACACATAATAGGTGACTATAGACTTGTGAGATATGATCAAGAACTCACATATATTCATGAAAACATAATAGGTTCAGATTTGAAATCATGGCACTCGGGCCCTAGTGACAAGCATTAAGCATAGCAAAGTCATAGCAACATCAATCTCAGAACATAGTGGATACTAGGGACCAAACCCTAACAAAACTAACTCGATTACATGGTAAATCTCATCCAACCCATCACTGTCCAGCAAGCCTACGATGGAATTACTCACGCACGGCAGTGAGCATCATGAAATTGGTGATGGAGGACAGTTGATGATGATGACGACAACGGATTCCCCTCTTCGGAGCCCTGAACGGACTCCGGATCAGCCCTCCCAAGAGAGATTAGGGCTTGGTGGCGGCTTTGTATCGTAAAACGCGATGATTTCCTCTCTGATTTTTTTTCTCCCTGAACGTGAATATTTGGAATTGGTGTTGAGGTCGGTGGAGCCTCAAGGGGCCCATGAGGCAGGGGGCGCGCCCTAGGGGGGCGCCCCCCACCCTCTTGGACACGGTGTGGGCCCTCTGACATTGATTCTTTCGCCAATATTTTTTATTAAATCCAAAAAGTTGCTCCGTGGATTTTTAGGTCATTCCGAGAACTTTTATTTCTGCACAAAAATAACACCATGGCAGTTCTGCTGAAAACAGCGTCAGTCCGAGTTAGTTCCATTCAAATGGTGCAAGTTAGAGTCTAAAACAAGGGCAAAAGTGTTTGGAAAAGTAGATACGACGGAGACGTATCAACTCCCCCAAGCTTAAACCTTTGCTGGTCCTCAAGCAGTTCAGTTGACAAACTGAAAGTGATAAAGAAAAACTTTTACGAACTCTGTTTGTTCTTGTTGTTGCAAATATGTAAAGCCAGCATTCAAGTTCCCAGCAAAGATTATGAACTAACCATATTCACAATAACACTTAGGTCTCATGTTTACTCATATCAATGGCATAATCAGCTAGCGAGCAATAATAATAAATCTCGTATGACAACACTTTCTCAAAACAATCATAATATGATATAACAAGATGGTATCTCGCTAGCCCTTTCTGAGACCGCAAAACATAAATGCAGAGCACCTCTGAAGATCAAGGACTAACTAAACATTGTAATTCATGGTAAAAGAGATCCAGTCATACCCAATATAAATTAATAGTAATGCATGCAAATGACAGCGGTGCTCTCCAGTGGGTGCTTTTTAATAAGAGGGTGATGACTCAACATAAAAGTAAATATATAGGCCCTTTGCAGAGGGAAGCAGGGATTTGTAGAGGTGCCAAAGCTCGATTTTGAAATAGAGATAAATAATATTTTGAGCGGTATACTTTCACTGTCAACATAACAACCAAGAGATCTTGATATCTTCCATGCTACACACATTATAGGCGGTTCCCAAATAGAATGGTAAAGTTTATACTCCCCCTCCACCAACAATCATCAATCCATGGCTTACCTGAAACAACGGGTGCCTCCAACTAACAACAATCCTGGGGGAGTTTTGTTTGCAATTATTTTTATTTGATTTGAGCATGGGACTGGGCATCCCGGTGACCAGCCATTTTCTCGTGAATGAGGAGCGGAGTCCACTCCTCTTGAGAATAACCTGCCTAACATGGAAGATATAGACAGCCCTAGTTGATACATGAGTTGTTCGAGCATACAAAACAGAATTTCATTTGAAGGTTTAGAGTTTGGCACATACAAATTTACTTGGAACGGCAGGAAGATACCGCATGTAGGAAGGTATGGTGGACTCATATGGAATAACTTTGGGGTTTATGGAAGTGGGTGCACAAGCAGTATTCCCGCTTAGTACAAGTGAAGGCTAGAAAGAGACTGGGAAGCGACCAACTAGAGAGCGACAATAGTCATGAACATACATTAAAATTAATCAACACCGAGTGCAAGCATGAGTAGGATATAATCCGCCATGAACATAAATATCGTGAAGGCTATGTTGATTTTGTTTCAACTACATGCGTGAACATGTGCCAAGTCAAGTCACTTGATTCATTCAAAGGAGGATACCACCCTATCATACCACATCACAACCATTTTAATAGCATGTTAGCACGCAAGGTAAACCATTGTAAGCTCCTAGCTAATTAAGCATTGCATAAGCAACTATAATCTCTAATTGTCATTGCAAACATGTTTATTCATAATAGGCTGAATCAGGAACGATGAACTAATCATATTTACAAAAACAAGAGAGGTCGAGTTCATACCAACTTCTCTCATCTCAATCATTTCATCATATATCGTCATTATTGCCTTTCACTCGCACGACCGAACAGTGTGGATAATAATAATAGTGCACGTGCATTGGACTGAGCTAGAATCTGCAAGCATTCAATTCAAGGGAAAAGACAAGGTAATATGGGCTCCTGGTTAATTCAACAATAATGCATACGGGAGCCACTCAACATTTTCATCATGGTCTTCTCCTCTCGACCCCCAAAGAAAAGAAAAGAAATAAAACTATTTACATGGGAAAGCTCCCAACAAGCAAAAGAAGAACGAGAAATCTTTTTGGGTTTTTCTTTTAATTACTACTACTATAGACATGGAAAATAAACTGGTTAAAAGCTACAACTAATTTTTTTGGTTTTTCTTAAGGTTTATCAAACACACGAGAGGAAAGCGAGAAAAAGAAAATAAACTAGCATGGATAGTACAATGAAAAAGTATGAGCACTGACAACTAGAATGAGTGTGTGAACATGAATGTAATGTCGGTGAGAAATACGTACTCCCCCAAGCTTAGGCTTTTGGCCTAAGTTGGTCTATGCCGATGGATCATAACTACTCTCTTCGGTGTACTGAGGAGTGTCATCTGACTGCCACTGGCTGGCGACCTCCTCCAGATCCCACTGATAAAAGGATGGTCGATAAGGGTCAAATGGTGGTTCCGGCTCAGGCTCTAGAGCTGATGTCTGGCCCCGGTACGCGTGAACGGCCTCCGGCAAGATGAGGTATGTGCCTGCAGATAAGTCAAACAAAGAGGGTGCAGGCAGGATAATAGTCTCACTTTGAGTTTTATGAAATCTCAAATTTTACTTAAGCATCTTCTCATCATTTTTAACAATAAACTCATGTGCTACCATACTCTTATAATCTAAAAAGGTAGGGGGCAGCAGCTTTTCTTCTTTCTCATAATGCCTAATAGGTATCCTGAAGTGTTTAGCAAGGCGTGAAGCATAGATACCTCCAAAGATGGGGCCCTTTGTACGGTTCAGACTTAATCGTTTAGCAACAATAGCGCCTAAACTAACAGTGTTATCACGAAATAAAGCATGGCACAAAATAACAATATCAGGAACACTAAGGTTTCCACAGTTCCTGCGACCAATTAAGCATCTACTAGCAAATATTGCAAAGTAACGTAGAACAGGAAAGTGTATGCTAGTAATTCTTGCATCGGAAACCTTCCTCGTTTCCCTACAGTAATCATATCAATAAATCCATCCACATCTCTACGATGTGGTTCCTATATGCTGCCCTCGAAGGGTATCTTGCAAACCGCACAAAATTCACATAGTGACATCTCCCTAGCCTCATCATATAAATGAAACTCTACTGAAGGAGGTGATTTCTTAGAATGAAAGTAAAAAATTGCACGAAAGTATTAGTGAGTAAGAGATACTGTTTGAGCTGGTCGTGGAGGAAGTCGGTGAGGCCCGCAACATCAGCCAAAGAATAAAAATCATCATGAATCCCGACTGCTCTCAAGAAATCATCACAAGGCCATTCACACGGCCGAACTTCCGCGACGCGAGGGAGATTATACTTGGTATTTTTATTCTTCTTACTTTGTTTATCCTTTGAGCTTTGGCTAGAAGAGCCCCTCAAAAATCTCTTCATCATTTTCTGAAAATTTCTAAAAAATTTAGTAACTCAAAATAAAAGTGAACCAAACTCGACAAAATTGATAGAAACTACTCCCACAAGTGTCCAGAGACTATATCATGCACTAGAACTACTTGGGACCATATAAATTTGACATGCAAGCTCAAGAACAGGGTCACCTAGGCAGCAAAAATTTGCAATGAATAAAGCACTAGAACAAAAACTAATTGGATCATTGGAGGAGTCACATACCAAAGAACAATCCCCCAAAGCAGTTTTGTGAATGGAGCTTTGAGCAAGGAGATCGAAAATGGCAGCAAAATGAGCTAGAACTCGTGCTTGAGCTAGTTGGTGATTTTTTGGGGAGGAAGAAGAAGAGTATGGTGCGGGAATAAGTGGAAGGGGGCCACCATGGGCCCACGAGGTAGGGGCGCGCCCTAGGGGGTGGGCGCGCCCTGGACCCTTGTGGCCAGGTGCTTGCTCCCCCTACTGTGTTCTCAGTGCCAGATATTCTCAAATATTCCAGAAAAAAATCATATTTAATTTTCAGGGCATTTGGAGAACTTTTATTTTCGGGGTATTTTTTTTATTGCATGGATAATTCAGAAAACAGACAGAAAATACTATGTTTGCTTTATTTAATCTAAATAACAGAAAGTAAAAAGAGGGTACAGAAGGTTGTGCCTTCTAACTTCATCCATCTCATTCTCATCAAAAGGAATCCAATAACAAGGTTGATCAAGTATTGTTAACAAACTCATTCCGAATAACATGAAACCGGAGAAATTTCGAATAACACTAGGTTACCTCAACGGGGATATGCACATCCCCAATAATAAGAATATCATATTTCTTCTTGACAGTAGGAAGAGGAAATTCAAAACCTCCAATAATGATTGATGGAATTTTTCCAATAGAAATGATACTATGAACTTGAGGTTGTTTCCTCGGAAAGTGTACCGTATGCTCATTGCCATTAACATGAAAAGTGACATTGCCTTTGTTGCAATCAATAACAGCCCCTGCAGTATTCAAAAAGGGTCTACTAAGGATAACTGACATACTATCGTCCTCGGGAATATCAAGAATAACAAAGTCCGTTAAGATAGTAACATTTGCAACCACAATAGGCACATCCTCACAAATACCGACAGGTATAGCGGTTGATTTATCAGCCATTTGCAAAGATATTTCAGTAGGTGTCAACTTATTCAATTGAAGTCTACGATATAAAGAAAGAGCCATAACACTAACACCGGCTCCAAGATCACATAAAGCAGTTTTAACATAGTTTCTTTTAATGGAGCATGGTATAGTTGCTACTCCTGGATCTCCTAGTTTCTTAGGTATTCCACCCTTAAGAGTATAGTTAGCAAGCATGGTGGAAATTTCAGCTTCCGATATCTTTCTTTTATTTGTAGTAACATCTTTCATGTATTTAGCATAAGGATTCACTTTAAGCATATCAGTTAAATGCATGCGCAAAAAGATAGGTCTAATCATTTCAGCAAAGCGCTCAAAATCCTCATCATCCTTTTTCTTGGATGGTTTAGGAGGAAAAGGCATGGGTTTCTGAACCCATGGTTCTCTTTCTTTACCGTGCTTCCTAGCAATAAAGTCTCTCTTATAGTAACATTGATTCTTTGATTGTGGGTTATCAAGATCAACAGCAGGTTCAACCTCTGCATCATTATTATTGCTAGGTTGAGCATCAACATGAACATTATCATTAACATGATCACTAGGTTCATGTTCATCACCAGATTGTGTTTCAGCATCAGAAATAGAAATGTCATTGGGATTCTCAGGTGTGTCTACAACAGGTTCACTAGAACCATGCAAAGTCCTATCATTTTTCTTCTTCTTCTTTTTAGAAGGACTAGGTGCATCTACATTATTTCTCTGAGAATCTTGCTCAATTCTCTTAGGGTGGCCCTCAGGATACAAAGGTTCCTGAGTGATTTTACCTATTCTAGTTGCTACTTTGACAGCAAAGTCATGTTTATTATTATTTAATTCATTGAGAAAATCATTCTGAGCCTTAAGCACTTGTTCTACTTGAGTGGTATCCATAGAAGCATGTTTACTAACGAGTTTAAGTTCATTCTTAACTCTAGACATATAATCACTCAAGTGTCCAATCATATAAGCATTACTTTTCAATTGTCTACCAACATAAGCATTGAAGTTTTCTTGTTTAGCCATAAAGTCATCAAATTCATCCAAGCATTGGCTAGCAAACTTAGTAGACGGGATTTCAACTTTATCATGTCTATAGAGAGAATTTACCTTTACTACCTGTGTCGGGTTATCAAGACCATGTATTTCTTCGATAGGTGGTATATTAAGGCCGTGAATTTCTTCAACAGGAGGTAAATTCTTAACATCTTCAGCTTTAATACCTTTCTCTTTCATAGATTTCTTTGCCTCTTGCATATCTTCAGGACTGAGAAATAGAACACCTCTTTTCTTCGGAGTTGGCCTAGGAGTTGGTTCAGGAAGTGTCTAGTTGTTTTCATTAGTCAACATATTATTCAATAGCAATTCAGCTTGATCAACAGTTCTTTCCCTGAAAACACAACCAGCACAACTATCCAGGTGGTCTCTGGAAGCATCGCTTAGTCCATTATAAAAGATATCAAGTATTTCATTTTCTTAAGAGGATGATCAGGCAGAGCATTAAGTAATCGGAGAAGCCTCCCCCAAGCTTGTGGGAGACTCTCTTCTTCAATTTGCACAAAATTATATATTTCCCTTAAAGCAGCTTGTTTCCTATGAGCAGGGAAATATTTAGCAGAGAAGTAATAAATCATATCCTGGGGACTACGCACACAACCAGGATCAAGAGATTAAACCAAGTTTTAGCATCACCCTTTAATGAGAATGGAAATATCTTAAGGATATAATAGTAGCGAGTTTTCTCATCATTAGTGAATAGGGTGGCTATATCATTTAACTTAGTAAGATGTGCCACAACAGTTTTAGATTCATAGCCATAAAAAGGATCAGATTCAACCAAAGTAATTATCACAGGATCAACAGAGAAATCATAATCCTTATCAGTAACACAGATAGGTGAAGTAGCAAAAGAAGGGTCATATTTCATTCTAGCATTCAGAGACTTTTGTTTCAGCTTAGCTAATAACTTATTAAGATCAGATCTGTCATTGCAAGCAAGAAAATCTCTAGAAGTTTCTTCATCCATAACATAACCCTCAGGCACAACAGGCAATTCATATTTAGGGGGAGAATCTTCATCATCACTTTCATCAATATTATCAGTTTCAATAGTTTCATTCTCTCTAGCCCTAGCAAGTTGTTCATCAAGAAATTCACCTAATGGCATAGTAGTATCAAGCATAGAAGTAGTTTTATCATAAGTATCATGCATAGCAGAAGTGGCATCATCAATAACATGCGACATATTAGAATTAATAGCATAAGCAGGTTTAGGTGTCGCAAGTTTACTCATAACAGAAGGAGAATCAAGTGCAGAGCTAGATGGCAGTTCCTTACCTCCCATCGTAGTTGAGGGATAAATCTTAGTTCTTTCGTCCTTCAAGTTCCTCATAGTGATCAGCAGATATAAATCCCAAGTGACTCAAAGAATAGATCTATGCTCCCCGGCAACGGTGCCAGAAAATAGTCTTGATAACCCACAAGTGTAGTGGTCGCAATAGTTTTCGAGGGTAGAGTATTCAACCCAAATTTTGTTGATTCGACACAAGGGGAGCCAAAGAATATTCTCAAGTATTAGCAGTTGAGTTGTCAATTCAACCACACCTGGATAACTTAATATCTGCAGCAAAGTATTTAATAGCAAGGTAGTATGGAAGTAACGGTAACGGTAGCGAAAGTAATAGTAGCAGCTTTGTAGTAATTATAACAGTGGCAACGGTAAAGTAACTAAGCAAACATCAATATGTGAAGAGCTCGTAGGCATTGGATCAGTGATGGATAATTATGTCGGATGTGATTCCTCATGCAATAGTTATAACATAGGGTGACACAGAACTAGCTCCAATTCATCAATGTAATGTAGGCATGTATTCCGAATATAGTCATACGTGCTTATGGAAAAAAACTTGCATGACATCTTTTGTCCTACCCTCCTGTGGCAGCGGGGTCCTATTGGAAACTAAGGGATATTAAGGCCTCCTTTTAATAGAGTACCCAACCAAAGCATTAACACTTAGTGAATACATGAACTCCTCAAACTACGGTCATCACCGGTAAGTATCCCGACTGTTGTCACTTCGGGGTTAACAGATCATAACACATAATAGGTGACTATAGACTTGCAAGATAGGATCAAGAACTCACATATATTCATGAAAACATAATAGGTTCAGATCTGAAATCATGGCACTCGGGCCCTAGTGACAAGCATTAAGCATAGCAAAGTCATAGCAACATCAATCTCATAACATAGTGGATACTAGGGATCAAACCCTAACAAAACTAACTCGATTACATGGTAAATCTCATCCAACCCATCACCGTCCAGCAAGCCTACGATGGAATTACTCACGCATGGTGGTGAGCATCATGAAATTGATGATGGAGGATGGTTGATGATAACGACGGCGACAGATTCCCCTCTCCGGAGCCCCGAACGGACTCCAGATCAGCCCTCCCGAGAGAGATTAGGGCTTGGCGGCGGCTCCGTATCGTAAAACGTGATGATTTCTTTTCTCTGATTTTTTTCTCCCCGAACATGAATATATGGAGTTGGAGTTGAGGTCGGTGGAGCCTCAGGGGGCCCACGAGGCAGGGGGTGCGCCCTAGGGGGCGCCACCCCACCCTCGTGGACAGGGTGTGCGCCCCTGACATTGATTCTTTCGCTAATATTTTTTATTAAATCCAAAAAGTTGCTCCGTGGATTTTCAGGTCATTCCGAGAACTTTTATTTCTGCACAAAAATAACACCATGGCAGTTCTGCTGAAAACAGCGTCACTCCGGGTTAGTTCCATTCAAATCGTGAGAGTTAGAGTCCAAAACAAGGGCAAAAGTGTTTGGAAAAGTAGATACGATGGAGACGTATCAAGACGTAAGTATCAAAAACTTACTCGTTCAATTATTGCTTAATCTGCCTCTGTCATATCAACTCTTTTTCTGCTTTTCAGCCCTCCGCGGGAGATCCCGATTCCCTCCTCCTCGGAGGGGAACTCTCTAGCACTTGGGAGGCGGCGAGTGACGGGTCATCTCGCGCCTTCTCTCCCCCTGCCATGGAGAACACCGAGGTGTCGTCCCAAAGGCCATCTCCTGGTCGGGGAGGAGCGGACGAGACCGTCCAAAAGGTGCCCGGGGACAACACCTCGAACGCTGTAGAGCGGGGCACGGCGACCCCCATGACCATCAAGGGTGGGGGGCCTCAACAGTCCGGGCCCTCGCCGAACACCGTCCCGGAGACCAGTACAGCTCCGGTTTCGGACCAACACCCCCCTTCGAAAGAGGGGGGAGGAGCAACAGCTCCATCGGTGGCCTATGTCAATCTGGAGGCCGCTGACACTCTACAGGAAGCAGTGCAACATGCATCCATCATGGAGGAACACCGCACCCATCAGGGTGCGGTTATGTAAAAGGTTCAGTCCGCGAAGAGCGGACTGACTGAAGCCTTCAACAGCCTACTAACAGGCTGTGAGGTATGTGATGTAATATTCTTTACAAGCTTTTTTGTATATATATGTATGAGGCGAAACCCATGTGTAGACAGTAGCCCCTGAAGCTATGTGTGGATTAGAACAATCCGGACTGAGGATCAAAAACAGGTTGATAACGTGTCGTATATATTGTTGGGCAGGCTTCTATGCTGGTGGCTACTGCCCAGGTCATAGAGGTAGATGAGCTCAATCGGAAGCTTCGGCTATCCGATGAGGAACTCGACCGCATCAACAAGCAGTTTAACAAGTAAGTCGATTATGCTCACCACCTCAGAAGGAAGAAGGATTAAGTATGTATCCCGGCATGTGCCGAAGAGGACTCAAGTGAATTCCTTATCAGGAGTTGTACAGGAGGAAGCACCAGTGGTGAAGGATTTCCCTGATGTATTTCCAGAAGAGTTGCCAGGCATGCCACCGGATAGAGACATCGAGTTTTTGATTGAGCTTTCGCCAGGCACAGGGCCAATATCTAAGAGACCGTACCGGATTCCCGCAAGGGATTTGGAGGAAATTAAGAAGCGGATTAAGGAGTTACTAGATAAAGGCTATATTCTCCCAAGTTCGTCACCTTGGGGATCACCAGTGCTTCTAGTGGAGAAGAAAGATGGATCGTTGAGGATGGTTGTTGATTATCGAGGATTGAATGAAGTGACGATCAAGAACAAGTACCCACTTCCGATGATCAATGATTTGTTTGACTAGTTGCAAGGAGCTAAAGTATTTTCCAAGATTGATCTGCGATCAGGATACCACCAGTTGAAGATTCGAGAGCAGGATATACCTAAGACAGCTTTTACCACAAGGTACGGGCTATATGAGTATACCGTTATGTCATTTGGTCTGACTAACGCACCTGCCTATTTCATGAACATGATGAACCAGGTGTTTATGGAGTTTTTGGATAAGTTCGTCGTGGTGTTCATTGATGATATTCTGGTTTACTCGAAGAATGAAGAGGAGCATAAGGAATATTTGCGTATGGTACTTGGGAAGCTCAGAGAACATCAGTTATATGCCAAGTTCAGCAAGTGTGAGTTTTGGTTGAAGGAAGTTGGATTACTCGGACATGTTATATCCGGAGAAGGGATAGCAGTAGACCCCACCAAGGTTGTCACTGTGACAAATTGGGAAGCACCCATGTCAGTTGGAGAGATCTAGAGTTTTCTTGGACTCGCAGGATACTACAGGAGGTTCATTGAAAATTTCTCGAAGATTGCAAAGCCCATGACGGAGCTGTTGAAGAAGGACACCAAGTTCAAATGGACTAAGGAATGTGAGGCCAGTTTTCAGGAGATGAAGAAACGTTTGGTTACAGCTTCGGTGTTGATTCTGTCAGATCAACGCAAGGATTATCAAGTGTATTGCGACGCTTCTCGTCGAGGACTTGGAGCAGTGCTTATGCAGGAGGGAAGAGTTGTTTCATATGCTTCACAACAGCTTAAACCCCATGAATTGAATTATGCAACACACGATTTGGAGTTAGCAGCCGTAGTGCATGCGTTGAAGACATGGAGACATTTTCTCATCGGAAACCATTGTGAGGTGTACACAGATCACAAGAGTTTGAAGTATATCTTCACGCAGAAGGAGTTGAATCTCAAGCAAAGGAGATGGTTGGAGCTCATCAAGGATTATGATATGAGGTTGCATTATCATCCCGGAAAGGCTAACATAGTAGCCGATGCGTTGAGTCGCAAGAGCCATGTCAATACGCTCATGACCGGAGAGTTACCCCAGGAGTTAGCAGAAGATCTTCGTGGCCTATGCTTGGAGATAGTTCCGAGAGGCTATGTAGCAGCATTGGAAATTCAGTCTACTTTGATGGATAAGATCAGGGAAGCTCAAAAGACGGACAAGGAGATTGCCGAGATAAAACAGAGGATGAGCAAAGGAAAAGCTATGTGATTTCGTGAGGATGAGCACGATACCTTATGGTTTGAGGACCGCATTTATGTGCCTAATGACCCGGAGATCAGGAAGCTGATTCTGCAAGAGGCCCATGATTCACCGTATTCGATTCACCCAGGAACTACCAAGATGTATCTGGATTTGAAGTACAGTTTCTGGTGGACAGGAATGAAGAAGGATATTGCGGAGTATGTAGCAGTTTGTGATGTATGTCAGAGAGTGAAGGCAGAGCATCAGAAGCGAGCAGGATTGCTACAGCCATTGCCGATACCCGAATGGAAGTGGGATAAGCTAGGCATGGATTTTATCACAGGATTGCCCAGGACTTGTTTAGGCTATGACTCGATATGGGTTGTAGTCAATCGTTTGACGAAGGTAGCACATTTCATCCCAGTGAAGAGCACTTATACCAATGCTAAGTTGGCAAAGATATACATGACCAGGATCGTATGTCTGCATGGAGTTCCGAGGACCATTGTATCAGATAGAGGAACCCAATTTACCTCAAAGTTCTGGAATCAGTTGCACGAGACTTTGGGTACCAGGCTAGAGTTCAGTATAGCCTTTCATCCACAGACGGATGGACAGACTGAAAGAGTCAATCAGATTCTGGAGGACATGTTGAGAGCTTGTGCGCTAGATTATGGATCTAGTTGGGACGACAATTTGCCATATGCAGAGTTCTCTTACAACAACAGTTATCAAGCCAGTTTGAAGATGGCCCCTTCGAAGCTTTGTACGAAAGGAGGTGCAGGACACCATTGTTATGGGATGAAGTTGGAGACCGTCAGTTGTTTGGACAAGATTTGATTAAAGAGTCTGAAGAGAAGGTTAAGTTGATTCGCGACATACTCAAGGTAGCCCAGTCTAGGCAGAAGAGTTATGCGGATTCTAAATGCAAGGAGACAGTTTACGAAGTCGGAGACAGAGTTTATCTTCGTGTGTCCCCACTTCGAGGAGTGAAGCGTTCTGGAGTTAAGGGAAAGTTAGCACCACGTTTTGTAGGACCATACAAAGTTTTGGAGCGTATGGGAGAAGTTGCTTACAAGCTGGAATTTCTCGAAGGATTGTCAGGAGTTCACGATGTGTTCCACGTTTCCCAGTTGAAGAAGTGCCACGCAGAGATGGCTGATATCCCTCTGAGAGATACAGTGCCACTGGAAGCGATTCACTTGGATAGCAATTTGACCTATGAGGAGAAACCAGTCAAGATTCTCGAGTTTGCCAGCCGAGTCACACGCAGCAAGGTTATCAAGTTCTGCAAAGTTCAGTGGAGCCACCATACCGAGGATGAAGCCACCTGGGAACGAGAGGAAGACCTACGGAAGGACCACCCTCACCTATTTTCTAGCCAACCCGAATCTCGAGGGCGAGATTCATCTTAAGGGGGGTAGGTTTGTAACATCCCATATTTTCAATTTGGAATGTTATACATTAGATCATCATTGCATATCATATTTTATTGCATTTTGGTTTGATCCTAGAAATTTTACGCAACTCAAGGACCCATGGAGAGAGTTGGGAATTTCGTTATTTTCATATTTGAGTTTTTCTCAAATTTTGAAAAGAGGATCAGTTGATTTTAATTATTTTCTCTTCGAATATTTCTTTTATAAAAATAAAAAAGAGGGGATAAAATGACTTTCCCAAAATAAAGAAATATTGAAGGTTAAATATTAAAATCAAATAAGAATTTTATTCGGAGTTTTTTCGCTATTTTATTTGAATTAGGAAAAATATGCGTTTTTCAAAATTGCATTAGAGGCCCAAATAAATTTTCACTTTGTCCGCTATATTTTTAGAGGACGGGGAAATTTTATTTCAAGATTTTTGGAGTCCGTTTAGTATTTCTTTTATTTATTTTTCTTTGTGCGGAATTATTTAATAAAAAAAGAGCACCGACTTAGCCGGGCCGTACCCGACCCGGACTCGTGCGACCGGCCTCTTAAAAGGCCCGCCCGGGATCCCCCAGCCCAGCCGCCGCCTCCTGAAACCCTAGCCGCCGACGACGACTTCGTCGCCGCCGCCGCCCCGCCCATCGCCGCCCCTCACCGCCACCAACCACCGCCGTCGACAACGCCGCCACCCGCCGTCGCCCCGCCGCCCGCCGCCGCCGTCCCGCCAAGGTAGCCGCCGGAGCCGCTGCCACCGCCGGTTTTCTCTAGAAAAACCACCCGGTTTTTTTAAAAACCCATGGTTGTTTATTTTTTATTAGATCAGTTTATTTTTTCAGTTTAGCTAATTAGTGAACGCCCGTTCGTTCGTTCGTTTTAACGAACGGTTTTCACTCGTTAGCCGCAGACAGCGAACGTTCATTCGTTAGCCTATTCGTCAGTTTTTCTTTTTCCAGGGATTTTCCGTGATTATTTTCGATCGTGATTTTTGCCCTGATTTTTGTTTTAGTTTATCTTTTTGCTCGTTTATCCGAATCAGGCGATTCAAGCGCCTAGAGTTTCGTCTCAAAGCCCTCTTTCTGTTTACCCAACTTAAACAAGTTTTTGGTACTGTAAAATTTGACTTAAGTCGAGATTAGTAAACGGAGCTTGTTTCTTTCGCAGTTTGAGTTTCGTTGCTTCGTTTGATTTGATTCTTTTTGCAAACCGAAGTTCTTAAGTTGAACTTTCTGGTTAGATCTCTTATTTGAGTTTTACTCGTGCTTCTAGTTGAGTGCTTATTGTGTGCTTGTTTGTTTGCGATAGAGTACCCGGAGTGCGAAGCGTGCTACTACGAGTCTCTAGGTTTCACGGATCATCAGCAAGGCAAGTAACACTTTGATCATACCTATTTACTACCCAGTTTTATTGCATTAGATCAATCCTCAAACAATTGCATGGTTAGGATCTGATTAATATGTGGGTTTTGGGAAGTAGATGAGGTAGTACCTATTGTCCTGTTTGTTATCAAACCTTTGGGAGTTACTTCTACGTTATGCTTATATTGCCATGATATGCTCGTAGACGTGGTTTGGTTCGAGTGATTCATGACAAATGTGAGTGTTGTTTCTTAATGGTTAACTTAAGGTGGCTACTTTAATACACATCTGGGTGGATTGCTTGAAGACACCCTGCAGTACCCAGTGGTTGTCAGGGCACCTGGAGAATCCAGTGTTGTCCTAGGATATCCCGGAGTACCCGTGTGATCATCCTACGGTCCGCCACCCAGGATCAAAGGGATCATAAGATTATTCATGCTAGAAACTTCCATGTGCAACCACAAGCTATTATGGGCTCTAGCATAGTTGAGTACGTTGCAAGACCTCTTTCAGTGGTGGGCTAGAAGGTGTAGGGGAAAGTAGGTGTAACTGTCCACCCAGAGTAAAGAGTTATTGTTTCAGAAAGGCTGGGTCTCGATTCTCCGACCATGGATGTATTCGAGTCTTGTGGGGAAAAGTGCGCAAACCTCTGCGGAGTGTACAAACTAATCATGGTTAGCCGTGTCCCCGGTTATGGACGTCTTGAGTATCTAGTTCTTGGATTATCATGATGATCTCATCACTCTAAGTTTAATTTGATTGGGTTTAATGATGATGCTTAATTGGGATTGAGTTGGAGGAACCTTCTCAATGTTTAACAACCACCATGATAGTTAAATAAAATTTATTCCTTTGTTGTAGGGAAAAATTGGCTTTATGCAAAACTGTAACCATAGAGCTTTCCACCAACCATATATGCAGGTAGTGATAGCATTTATTCTGTTCATTACTCTCTTGTGTTACATTACCAGCATATTCCATGTGCTGACCCGTTTCGGGCTGCAACATTCATGTTTTAGACTTTTCAGACGACAAGTAAGGTGCCATAGGTCGTTGTCTTTCACTCAGTGATGCCGTTGGAGTTGATGGACTCACTTTATCTTCCAAGCCTTCTGTTGTTATCGTATTAGATGGCCTTAAGCCATATTTAGTGTAATAAGTTCTCTTTTGAGACATTCGATGTAATAAGTATGTGATTGCTACTCTGTTATAAATCCCTCAAGTACTGTGTGTGTCAGCATTACCGATCCAGGGATGACACTGATGCACAGAGATCAGACTGTTTGAGGTCTGGTCGCTACACATATTACTATTGGCTGTAATAACGCCACGAGGTTTGGGCATTTTAAGCTTCAAGTAAGCGTAGTGCAGGACTGCATTGAAGCGGGCGAAAGCAGTTCGTCCGAGCAGTGCATGGTAGCCACTGCGGAAAGGGACGATATCGAAGATTAACTCTTCGCTGCGAAAGTTGTCTGGGGAGTCGAATACTACCTCCAGTGTAAGTGAGCCCGCGCAACGGGCCTCCACGCCCCGTATCACGCCTTTAAAGGTAGTGTTACTAGGTTTGATTCTTGATGGGTCAATGCCCATCTTACGGATAGTGTCTTGATAAATCAAGTTATGACTGTTGCCCCCGTCCATAAGGACTCTGGTGAGGTGGTATCCATCGATAATTGGATCAAGTACCAGGGTGGCCGAACCCCCATGACGGATACTGGTTGGGTGATCCCTACGACCAAAAGTAATCGGGCAGGTTGACCATGGATTAAACTTGGGGGCAACAGGCTCTACGGCGTAGACGTCCCTTAGTGCGTGTTTGTGCTCCCTCTTGGGGATATGAGTGACATAGATCATGTTCACTGTTTTCACCTCGGGGGGAAACTGCTTCTGACCCCCGGTGTTCGGCTGACGGGGCTCATCATCATCTTCGCTTGGAGGTCCCTTTCCTTTGTGTTAGGTATCTTATCTTACCGGCCTGTTTGAAAACCCAACAATTCCTGTTGGTGTGGTTCGCAGGCTTATCGGGTGCGTCATGAATCTGACAGGGCCTCTGAAGGATTTTATCCAAGCTAGATGGACCATCCTTGTTGCCTTTGAAAGTTTTCTTCCACTGAACGAACTTAGGGCCGCTGAATCCGGCATTAACTGTCGCATCTCCTGCGTCGTCCTTATTGTTTCGACGTTTTTTTTCATTGCGGCGAGGTTTACCATTGCCGTCCCTCACCTCAGAAGTGTCGGGGTCGCCTGAGTTGTTGCTTCTACGAGTCAACCAGCTATCCTCGCCCGCACAGAAGCGGGTCATGAGTGCAGTTAAGGATGCCATGGTCTTTGGTTTTTCCTGCCCGAGGTGTCGGGCAAGCCATTCGTCTCGGATGCTGTGTTTAAAGGCTGCTAAGGCTTCGGCGTCCAGACAGTCCATGATCTGGTTCTTTTTAGTTAAGAACCAATTCCAAAGTTTGCGAGCTGATTCGGCTGGCTGCTGGATGAGGTGACTCAAGTCGTCAGCATCCGGTGGCCGGACATAAGTGCCCTGGAAGTTGGCCCGAAAAGCATCTTCCAAATCTTCCCAAGTTCCAATGGCATTTTCTGGGAGGCTATTTAGCCAGTGTCGTGCTGGTCCTTTCAGCTTTAGAGGAAGATATTTGATGGCGTGAAGGTCATCTCCTCGAGCCATGTGAATGTGGGGAAGAAAATCTTCAATCCAGACGGCCGGATCCATCATTCCATCATATTGTTCGATGTTTATGGGTTTAAACCCTTCGGAAATTGGTGTTGCATGACCTCAACGGTGAAGCATAAAGGGTGTACGAACCCTCTATATCGTGCAATATCGCGGCGGAGATCAGCTGACGTCTGAGTTCGGTTTTGGTCCCGAGTATAGTAATGGTCATCACGCCGGGCTTCATAGCTGTTGTCTCGCGTGGGGGCACGGCCCCTTGATCCATAGATTGATCTAGTCTGACCAGCTTTATTGGCTAGGTCACGTTGCAAGTCATATGTGTATCCCGTGGCTGTTGTCTCCCTGCCTCTTCGGTGAGGGGGTGTGGGTTGGTGTTCGGCTTGATATGCCGCTTTATCCCGTCCATGTGGTGGTCGGTCTGGTTGATCTGTCTGATTGTATTTCGGTGGTATTGGCTCAAGGGCTTCATCGTTAAATTGTGGCAGCAGTTTGCGCATAACTTTTGATAGGTCGCTCGTGGCCATATTCGTTAGCGGCCAGGACCTTAGTCCACCTCTCATTGAGCGTATCCTATTCAGCTTTGAGTTGCTACTGCTTCTTTTTCAGGCCCCAGGCTATGGCGATGAGTTGTCGCTTGAAGCGTTCTTGTTCGAGGGGTTCCTCTGGGACGATAAAATCTTCGTCGCGGAGGCTGACCTCCTCTTCGGATTCTGGCATATAGTTATTGTCTTCCGAATCTTCGTGATCAGCGTGTTCGGGACTATATTCACCCTCTTCCCTCTTGTCCTGCTCGGATGTGGGCTCGATGGGGTATTCGGGATTTTCGGCATCATCCGGAGTCTCATTGTCTCCGGTGCCAGTATTACTATCCTTCGCCCGACGCGATACGTGCTTATGGAAAAGAACTTGCATGACATCTTTTGTCCTACCCTCCCATGGCAGCGGGGTCCTATTGGAAACTAAGGGATATTAAGGCCTCCTTTTAATAGAGTACCGGACCAAAGCATTAGCACTTAGTGAATACATAAACTCTTCAAGCTACGGTCATCACCGGGAGTGGTCCCGATTATTGTCACTTCGGGGTTGTCAGATCATAACATATAGTAGGTGACTATTGACTTGCAAGATAGGATCAAGAACTCACATATATTCATGAAAACATAATAGGTTCAGATCTGAAATCATGGCACTCGGGCCCTAGTGACAAGCATTAAGCATGGCAAAGTCATAGCAACATCAATCTTAGAACATAATGGATACTAGAGATCAAACCCTAACAAAACTAACTCGATTACATGGTAAATCTCATCCAACCCATCACTGTCCACCAAGCCTACGATGGGATTACTCACGCACGGTGGTGAGCATCATGAAATTGGTGATGAAGGATGGTTGATGATGATGATGGCAATAAATTCCCCTCTCCGGAGCCCCGAACGGACTCCAGATCAGCCCTCCCGAGGAAGATTAGGGCTTGGCAGCGGCTCCGTATCATAAAACGCGATGAATCCTTCTCTCTGATTTTTTTTCTCCCCGAACGTGAATATATGGAGTTGGAGTTGAGGTCGGTGGAGGTCCAGGAGGCCCACAAGGCAGGGGCGTGCCCTAGGGGGTGGGCGCGCCCTGCACCCTCGTGGACAGGGTATGGGCCCCCTTATGTTGATTCTTTCGCTAATATTTTTTATTAATTCTAAAACGTGTCTCCTTGGATTTTCAGGTCATTCCGAGAACTTTTATTTCTGCACAAAATAACACCATGGCAATTCTGCTGAAAAGAGGGTCAGTCTGGGTTAGTTCCATTCAAATCATGCAAGTTAGAGTCCAAAATAAGGGCAAAAGTGTTTGGAAAAATAGATACGTTGGAGACGTATCAGCCATCGATCCTTCTGTCGACGATACAGTGGAGCTCTCAATGAAAGCACCAATGTCGGTGTCAAAACCAGCTGATTTCGTGTAGGGGGGCCCAAGCTGTATGTCTGGAGACCAATGGTAACTATGAACAAATGGCACCGCGTTTACCCAGGTTCGGACCCTCTTAATGGAGGTAAAACCCTACTCCTTCTTGATTATATTCGAAGGGTATAGAGGTTACAAGAGTTGATCTACCACGAGATCGAGTTGGCTAACCCTAGATTAGCTAGCCCAACAATGTTGTGATCCTGCCTCCGATCTAACCCTCCGGTTTATATAGACACCGGAGGGGCTTAGGATTGTACAAAGTCGGTTTTACAGAAGGGAATAACATATCCGGACATCTATTCTTGCCATTCACGCATACGGGAGTCCCTACCGGACACGAGAGGGGATCTTCTGTATTGTATCTTGACGGCCCATCAGTCTGGCCCATATCTAATAGACCGCATGCCCGAGGACCCCCTAGTCCAGGACTCAGCGGGAGCTCCTACATAGGCGCCTATTCGCGGAAGGGCGCTCACGCAGCCGCGACTTGGGTCGGCCCAACGCGTCCTTGCTCGCTCAGCACTATTCGCTGCTGAAGAAAAAATTACATAAATATTAGGGATCGCAGAGATTCGAACTCATGATCACAATGTTGCCAGCGCACCACACAAACCTCTAGGCCAAACTAACTCTGTTGTCTATAAAACATTTCTAGCTAACCTTTTCATATAGTAAAACGTTAACATTCACCCAATATAAATTATCTGAAAAAAGAAAACATAAATTCAAAAAAAGTTCATCAAAATTTAATAAAAGTTCAACAAACTGAAAAAGGTTCATCGAT
Source organism: Triticum aestivum (assembly GCF_018294505.1). Lineage (NCBI taxonomy): Eukaryota > Viridiplantae > Streptophyta > Magnoliopsida > Poales > Poaceae > Triticum > Triticum aestivum. Next base: position 426,265,071 of record NC_057801.1, on the reverse strand, counting down.
TTTGAAAAAAAAGTTCATCGTTTTTCAAAAAAGTTCATCGAATTTGAAAAAAAGTTCATCGAATTCAAAAAAAAGTTCATCGGTTTTAAAAAAAGTTCACCAAATTTGAAAAAAGTTCATCGATTTATTGAAAAAAAAAAGTTCATTCAATTTAGAAAAAAGTGACGAACAAAATCCTTCCAAAATAGAAAGAAAAACGAAAAAAGAAAAGAAAAAGACATAGAAGAAAAATGGTGAAGAATGTGAAATTGAGCACGTGAGATGGCATCTGGCCGGTGGTTAGTGCAACCTCCCCTCGCGCAGGAGGTCGGAGGTTCGAACCATAGCGCAGCTCGTTTTTCTTTTTAGAAAATTGAAAAAAAAAATCGCAAGATGGACCGAGCCCAAATAGAAGCGCCTGAAGGCGCCCGTTGGCAAACGGGCGCTTAAGAGCCGAATAGGAAATGCCCAAAAAAGCAGCGCGCTCTAGAGGAATGGAACTTGAGACCTCTGGTAATGAAGTGATGCCAATAGCCATGCGACCTTTCAGAAAATTTGAACGAAGGCTCTATATCTATCTATGCTTCATTCTTTTGAAGGTGGGAAAAAAGATCAAACTAATTATTGATAAAAATTAGAGTTTGAAACTTAGGTAATTAATTTCTTCTACTTGACCCAAGAACAAATTGGATCGATTTTTGATAAATTGAATTCAGTTAAGATAGGGGAAATTCAGATAACAATTTCTGAGCCGTATGAGGTAGGAAACTCTTAAGTACGGTTCTAAGGGAAGGAACTTCGGTTCTTTCAATACAATGAAAAAAATCCAAAAGGGTTTCTATTTAATGATGAAATTTCAATGGATAAATAGAAAAGGCTTTTTGGATATATTTTTAAAATTTCAAGAATGAAAGTATTTATGCTCTTATTAATAAGATTTACTAACCTTATGATTTTGGAGAAGATAGCTGGAAGTTTTAGGTCCTATTGTAAGAATACTCCACTTTTCATAATTTTCATAATAAAATATGAGGATCCTATTATGAAAATTATGAAAAGTTCATTGATAGGAAAAGAATACTTAGCTCACAGTATACCAAACAAAACTTTTTTTCTTGTATATATAATAGGGGTTTGTTCTAATTGTAAGTGACTGATTTGCAGCATTGATATACGAGAACTAACAATAGTGCTTCTGCCAAACCTCAACACTTTTTAATTTTATTCAAACAAATCTTGGAAATTATAAACAATTTTTTGAAAGGTAAGTAATGTTTCAAAGTTTGAACATTTTTTTAACAATGAGAACAAATTTGAAATCAGTATTTTAAAAAATAACTTTTTTGAAATTGTTAACAATTTCCGAATCCTGGACACTTTTTTCCAATGGTGAACAATTTTTTGATCATGCGAACATTTATTTAACAACGTGAACAAATTTCAAATTTCGTTTTTATATAAACGTGAGCAAATTTTCAAGAAAGTGGTCATTTCTTGAAATTTTGAACAATTTCAAAATTCCAAACAAATTTGGGAACCCCTGAACATTTTTTGAAATTCTGGAACGTTTTTTAACCTGTGAACAAATTTTGAAAACCAGAACTTTTTTGGAATTCAAGAAAATTTGAAACCACGAATATTTTTGGAAAACTCTGAACATATTTTGAATTTGTAAACAAATTTCAGAAAAAGGGAACTTTTTTTAACCCTGAGCCTTTTTCAAAACGTATTTTTTTCTAAATTTGTGAACAAAATTGAAAAAAGGAACAGTTTTTAAATTCGGAATTCAAATTTTTCTAAAATAAAAAAATTGAAAAAGACATGAATTGAAAAGGAAACAGAAAAAAAACATAAAACTTGAAAAGGGAGAAAGAAGAAAAGAAATAGAAACAGAAATTAAAAAAGGAAAATCTGAAAAGCCAAAACCAGTAAAAACCGCCTCGGGAACCAAACCGGGATCCTGTGGCACGGTAAATCGACCAGCAGAAAAGAAAATCGACCAGCAGTGGGCCGGCCCATGTCGTTCGCTCGCACCTGTTCCCTGTGCAGTTAGCTTCAAATAGAATGTCCACAATGCTCAGCGCCTGGTTACTTGGAAAGTTTGGCCCAATTCAAAGATAAGCCTAGCCCAATAGCATTTGAGGACCCTTGAGAGGTCTCCCAGAGAGATACTACTGTAGTTGCTAACCAAACACGAGAAGGACTGGCCCAGGAAGCAGCCAATATTAACCGGAAACAACGCACCAGATCAAACGATCAACGCATCCCCAAAGGCCACATCTCTAGGGTTTTCGTCCAGCGAATCGAAGAATCAAGAGGAGTCGCCATGGCGTCGCGGCCGTCGCTGAAGCCGAAGCCGAAGGGCAAGGGTGCGAAGAGGGGCTCGTCCGCGGCCGAGGACGAGCAGTCCACCGCGGCGGTGGCGGTGCAGCTCGCCAAGGAGTGGAGCACGTGGACGATGAAGACGGCGAAGGTGGTGGCGCACTGGGGCTTCATCCCGCTCATCATCGTCGTCGGCATGACTAAGGGAGACGAGCCCAAACCTAGCTTGCTCCAGCTTCTGACCCCCGTCTGATCCAATCCCCGGCGAGCCCTAGACTGGATCGATCCATCTCCTTTTAGTTACTACTAGTAGATGTTTTTGCTGTTTATTGAATCCTGGTGGTTGAGTTCTTGATCCCTGGGTGGTGATCTTTTATCTGATCTGTGTCTAATAATGTTATGTGGTCGGATCGATCCTGGATTGGATCGGATCTTGTTAGATACCTGAGATGCTACAGATCTGCTATTAATATATTGTGCTATGTTGAACTTTCAGTGTTAGTTGTCTGAGTTGTATTTCTCTGCCTGATGCGTGTGTATGTTTTAAGTGAACTAATTGCTTTGATTGATTAACAGTAAGCAGTACTGCTCATTATTGCTGTGTTGCGTAATTTTGGTACTCTTGGTGCCTGACTGCTCGTTCATTCAGTCCACAATGCTAGCAGAAGCTTTGCTGTTTCAGCAGCCTAGATGGATTTATGGAACACCAGAATGCATGCCAGTTGATTGAGGCCATGGCTAATTAGTTAGTCGTGAAACAGCCTAGATGGATTTATGGAACACCAGAATGCATGCCAGTTGATTGAGGCCATGGCTAATTAGTTAGTCGTGTTGTTGTTGGGACACACAGTTTATACCTGATATATAAGGTTGTTCTAAAGAATTGTCTTCTTGTAAAGGAACTGCAATGTTGTTAAGCTGTCATCCCCTCGCAACTGTGAAATCATTTGTCACCCTCCAAGCGAACATTCACCAGCTAAGGGTCCTTAATATTAAGGCACTTACAAATAGTAAGCCGTGTTTAACGATTGCCACAGAAATTTTTGCGATGAGGACTAGACAGACAACGTTTTGCCGTTGTATGGTGTCTAATTTCATACTACAAATTATGATATGATTTGTCTACATCACTGTATGTAAAGATTAATTGTCTGAACTATTGTTATGTCCTTAAGAAGTTGACGTTTAACTTTAACTTGCTGTGATCATCACACTTCTGTTTGTGTACATGTATTTCGAATTCCAACTTATACAAGTCGAATATACTCTTGCTTTATTGCACCCTGCAAACAAATTACAGGTGTCCATCTATTCTCATCAACAGAGGTGATATCATGTCCAGTCCAGTAACAAGGTTACACACCATCTAAACCACCATAACCCTGAAGAAATTAGCCGCATCACCAGATGACTGAATGAAATGTATAGTAATGTACAGTGCTAGTGACTTCACCCACCAAAAAAAATCCCAAAAAAACAACTCTGGTGTCTTTTCCCTGCAGAATCTAATGGTCTGATGGTACTTGCATGACACTGGGAGGCAAACGGCAAATTTCACCTGCTCCAAGCTTCTGATAAAAAGATGTAGCGGAAGGCTTTGCTTGGAGTTTAATGTAGTGGATTGCAGAGATATTGTGCAGAGCCAGAAAAGCTGGAGGCAGGTGCATCACCGAGAAGGAAAATGCTCACGATCAAGAATGCCCAAATTGAGACAATACTGATTGAAACAAGGTAGAAAATGCCTCAGCAGTAGTCCCATCCTCGGCCTTGATTTTGAGCTGGGCCTTCGCTGATGCTGTGTTAACAATGCATTCTACAAGGTAGAAAGCAGCAGCCCCAGCTTTCTGACCATAAAAGTAGAACTTGTAGTTTGGAGGCTGACCGCCTGAAGCAATGCATTGAATGTAGTTGCTTTGCATATGACGAATGAGCGATTGGGGATTCATCAAAGAAGCTGCTCCTTGTAGACTTAAAGAGCATTCCTACAACAGAACAAACCATATTAGAGAAGAATATTTGTTAATTACAATTTCAAACTTACCAATGTGATGATGAATTTCAAGGGCGGACCCATACAGGAAAACGACAAACAGAAGCAGATTATCACACAGAATCCTCTTGTGCAATACTACCAAAGTAAAATCATAATAATCTCAAACCAAGTGAAACCATTGAGAGGAACATAGAACATCACTACATCAGAACTGCTAATTTCAAACACAGCTGAGATGAGCCTCATGGACAAATTAGACAGCAGCAGCACATAGGATTTCACGCAATTACCTTGCTAAAATCATAAGAAACTTGACCAGGCAATGAGAAAAAGACACAAGACTATGCTGCCGCTGCCCATAATCATGAAATGTAGCAGGGACAAAAACTTAAAAGCAACACACCTGAGAAAAGGATAATGCCAGTTGGCCCCATTTCTTCTGGAAAGTCGCAGGATCTAGCACAGGCTTTGAGTTGAGGGCCAGTGCAGGAGGTGGTGGAGGTGCTGAGGCATCAGGAACACCAAGTCCAAGAAGATCATCGAGACTGAAGTTTGTTTGTGTTGAATATGTCGAACTACTAGGATTTATTAGTGCAGTTTCAGCTGGTGTTTGCGAACTTAGCAAATCGGAAGGAGCATTGTATGTAGAGGTGTAAGAACCATTGCTGCTTCTTATACCGTTGTCCTCTTTATCTGAAGTACTTAGCAGAAGATCATTATCGTTTTCTTGGTATCTTTGGGCAGAAATGACGGTTTCTGGAGCATCTGCCCCAACAGTTAAGTTCGCAAGATCTTCTGAGTACTCGAATGTTCCACGATGTTCCTTGTCGGTAAACATGTAAGAGGGCTGCAATCCATCAAAGATGTCAATACTTCTCATGTAAATTTTCCAAAATAAAAATGCGGATGATTATATTTGAGTAGCTGATTTGCTACAAATTATGCTCCAATCTTATCCAGCAGTAGTCAATGACAACAATTGCACATCATGCTGGTATTAAGTTCCCATCTTAGCCATAAAACCAGTGGATTTCTAATCACAGAAAGATGTGAACAAGCACATCTCTTGCAACTCAACAAAGACAAGATTGACACGTGACATGGCATGGACTCTTTTGAGATGTATTAACTCAACTTGCCTGAAGCAGGAGTTCAGAAACTGGTTACTAAGGTTCCTAACTAGCTTTACAGTTGAAGACTGCTACCCAGCAAAGCCTTTGCTTATAGGACAGTGCTTAATCTAATCTATGCTGAGATGCATGAATTTGCAATATTGACCGAGTTCCGCGTGGTTCTTTCTATGAACTGAACTACTTGCTTTAAAAGGTTGAAGCATGTGGGACCACACTGGTTTTGCTTGGCACTGCAAGTGATTATAGCCGATGACCAACCAAAACCCATGAGCTAACTGTTAGTTTATTACTAATTACCAAATTACTGCTTTCAAATGCCTCCACTGAGAGCTAATGAATATTGGTAGAAGGAAATGAATTTCTGTTGCCCCGACTGCATTATTTGCCACTCAAGCTTTGCAATGCCAAAACATAATCTTCAGCACCTTCATCAGTCATCACTGACAACAAAGGCAGTCCGCAAACAATGTTGTCAGATGTTCTGAACATACATAACCCCCAAGATGCACTAAATGTTGCAACATACAATATGCACAAAATTTGGCACGTGCCTGGAATGGTAACAACAAAATTTTGATAGAGGTATCGGTGAATGGAGTTATCAGTGTTTGAAATTTTAATGGCAATTACACGTCAGATGTCAAATTAAGTTATGTACCTTCTGATATACAACTGATAGGCTGTTAAATTCATCAAATATCCGATCTTTGATTTCACTGCTCTGTGTGTCTGCAAATACAGAGACAGCTTGCTTGGGAGGGTTTACTACACGTTCAGCTACAGCTGGATCATATTGTAAAAGCCTGTAGTAGAAAAGTGCTCGGTCATGAACATCCTGCAATGAGGTGGCAGTTAAGCTAGAGAAACAACATTTTTACCATTTGTTATGATATGAATAATCCAACAACTATCATAAAAAAATCCAAACCTGGTGTGTATCAGCTAGACCAGCAGCTAATGTAGCCCCTAATGCCTTCTGTGTCTCGGGTGGTCTCTTAAAGAAACATTTCATCACCGCAGTCAGAAGATGCAAACGAACCTGAAAATAAGATATCACTGGAAGAATGATGTTTAGTTCAACATTAAGTACCTACTGGCTAGGGCCGTGACAGTGGACCATGGCATATAACAGTCTGAAAACGGAACAGAGTTATATGGTGATTCCAAATAAACTACTTAGTTCAAGATAACTAAAAGACAGCAAGAGAAATGTCTTAGTGTTGACACGCTAATATGTGAGTTTCACTCATGAACCACACTATTCATTACAGTAAAACTTGATGGGACATTCAACTTTACAGCCTTTATAAACCAAGATTGCAATCATTACCATTTCCAGTTCTAACTGATCTAATGCTTTAGCCTTTATCTTAAACATGTATGGTACCAGCAAACCATTAGATACTACAGGACACAACATCATGAGCGCATATGATCAAAGCGAATATACTTTTAACATAAATATAGGACAAGGTCAATACAACTCATATTCTGCCATCGAAGATTGCTTTAGCTAGCCATGTAAATTTCATACGGAACTTTAAGAAAGAAAAATTCATACTGAAACCCACTGATGCATCTTAATTTGGCAGGAAATACGAACAACACGAAACAAGAAAAGTGTTATTAGTACCTCGGGAGACTGCTCCTCGTCCCAGTTATCAACAAGATTTTCAAGAACATATGGAGCATCATGCATATCTTGAGAATATTCACCCAACATCCATATGAGAGCTGCTTTCCCTTTTGGCTCTTGAATATTTTGGCTACTAATATTTCCAACAACAGCTATACAATCATGGCTCCATTGAGGATATTTCCTCAAAAGATCTTTCACCAAGACCTGCATTTTAATTTTTATTCAGGCACAAAAGGATGCACAGTTGAATGTAATCCTACAAGATTTTACCCTCAGTAAGGATCAATAGCTAGCATTATAGAACTTACAAGAGTCTCAGCAGTCACATAATCCTTGTCCATTTCAAGAAATTGTAGAAGCCTGTCAACGATAGCATTCACATCATATTGCTGCAGAGCTATTTTTCCAACTGCTCTGATAGACTCTCTTGCAATTGGTACATCAACATTTCCAGCGTATTCACACAGCTCGGTTACTAGCAGGAAGAAAAATATGGCATGAGCATTTTACGGGTGGGAAAGCAACTGGACTAACAAATATATCAAATATTTTGCAAGATATATGACACCATCAGGTATCTGGTATACCAATTTCATAGGTGTTGCTCTCATTTGCTATAGCAGTCAACATCTCAAGTTTCAGCTTCTTCACATACGAAGGATCACTAAACTGGCAGTAGAAACTTTTGTAGTCGGAAGAAAATAACATGGGAGCACGCATCACCAAAAGATGCAGATGACATAGCACTGAATATGATTGTTCTGGACTCCCAGCACCTACCAGAGTAAGCAAAGGTGCCTTTATGCGTTCATAAACCTAAAATGGAGGGTGCAAACATGATTTAGAAGATACTCAATCAAGATCTCATTTCACTTAAGAAGTCTATAATAGTGGCATAAAAAGGAAAATCCAGTATATTGGTGTACGCATAGCTAACTACAAGCATGGGAAAATAAATAGCTGAAGTGCCCTCTGAATGAAGAAATTTGAAGACCACATGAACTCCCAGAAAATAGATATATGTATGTTTACTGGTCATGTGAAGTGGTATTCAGTGTATTTGATTGCATATAAATAGGATAAAAATTAAGACTTCCAATAATTGTGCTGCAAGAGTAAGACTGCATATCCAGGAACATAAGATATAGAACACTGTACACCTGCTGGTGAACATCGGTCATTGACATCGTCAAGTGGAGAAACACTTTGATTGTTGCCAAAACAACAGCTCCATTTGCATGCTGAAGTCTATCCTCAAGCAGGTTCATTATGTCAAATATTTCATTATTATCAGATGGTATGAACTTTGACGCCAACTCAAGAACATGGCACTGTGCCCACTCGCTGAATTCTTTGATTCTGCAATTCAAAATAAAAGAATTTGAGTAAATGCACATAGGAAGTATTGCTAACAAAATCTTCAAAGGTGGAACTCACTTGTTTAGCAAGTAAAACACCACTGGCTTGCTATATAGTGTCTCAATCTCCCTCCCTGCTGCCTCTGAATTGGCAGCTTCTAGGGTCCATATCTCAAGCAGTGAATGCAAGCAATTGGCAACCACCTGGAGATTTCGGCAATGTAATCAGGTTACCCAAAAAATGGCATTTACAAGAGATAAACAACTAAAAAACTAGTCAGTTGAACCAAGGCCCAAATTGTCCAATGAAACATGTCAGTTTAAGTAAGAATTTCCTTCCTAAGACAGGACCTTCCAACCCTTTCCATAAGACTACAACTGAATACCACAGACTAGAATATTACAATGGGTCCTATTTGGATGCAAAATACTTTCAAACCCACAGTTTCCAATTTTGTGTGCATTCAACACCACAGTTTATGAATACTAACTTCCAACAGTATTCCTAAGACCCAAGACGTGTGGCAATTCCAGTAGTTAGCAGCAGGCTTGAAGCCATATAACTAGTCGATGTAAGAGCATCTCTAGCAGATCCCCAGATAGTTATATTTGGGGGGTAATTTTCTGGTTTGAGGGAATAAGGCCTATCTAGTAGATCCCACCAATAATCCCCCAAAAATATAACTTTGCATCTCTTAAAACGCAGCCGTCCATCCTGTTTTTGCTCTGGAGACACAGCTTCTCAGTAAATTTAGGCGGCCGCCCGACCTTCCTCTCGGCGCCGCCCCACCTCTCGCCACCGCCGTCGAGCCCCCGTCGATAGAACCGTTCCATGCCACCAGCCCGCAGGCCCGTCACCTTCTCCGGCGCCTTCTCCTCACTCGCCGGCGCCAGAATCGGCATTTTCGCCGCCGACGGGGCTACCACCATGTAGCTCCACCCGGTCGACGCCGAGGTCCGTTTTTGCCGGAAATCGAACCGGCTGACCTTGGAGATGGCGTAGCAAGCTCAAGCACAAGCCCTAGCTAGCCGACGGCGCAGGAACCGACAAAGTAGCCCATTGCGGGCGCTGCATCTACATCCCGGCCGCGTTCGTCGCCTCCACGCTCAGGAATAACCTCTGCGGCCTGGTAGGCACCGTCGCCGGTGTCCTCCGCCGTCGTTCATCCCTAGCCGAAGTTCCGTCGCCGGCCACCATCTCTCCGACCCCGTTTGCCCACAAGGTGTTTGTCCAATTGCCTTTACAACAACAAGAACAAATCCTTTAGTCCCAAACAAGTTGGGGTATAGGCTAGAGCTGAAACCCATAATATCTCAAAACCAACTCATGGTTCTGACACATGATAGCTAACTTCCACACACCCTTGTCCATGGCTAGTTCTTTGGTGATATCCCAGTCCTCCAGATCTCTCTTTACGGACACCTCCCATTGCAAGTTTGGTCTACCCCGGCCTCTCTTGACATTCTCAGCATGCTTTAGTCATCCGCTAGGCATTGGAGCTTTTAGAGGCTTGCATTGAATATGCCCAAACCATCTCAGACGATGTTGAACAAGCTTCTCTTCAATCGGTGCTACCCCAACTCGATCCCGTATATCATTATTCCAGACCTGATCCTTCCTTGTGTGGCCGCACATCCATCTCAACATATGCATCCCTGCTACACTTAACTGTTGAACATGCCGCCTTTTAGTCAGCCAACACTCAGCGCCATACAACATTACGGGTCGAAGTCATCCTATAAAACCTGCCTTTTAGCTTTTGCGGCACCCTCTTGTCATAGAGAATGCCAGAAGCTTGGCGCCACTTCATCCATCCGGCTTTGATTCCATGGCTCACATCTTCATCGACATCACCATCCTCCTGCAACATTGACCTCAAATATCGAAAGGTATCCTTCTAAGGTACCACCTGCCCATCAAGGCTAACCTCCTCTTCCTCCTCGTGCCAACTAGTACCAAAACCGAATGTTCTTTTTCTGTTTTTCATTAAAGAAAGGTCTCAAATGGATCATGTAACTCTCCAATATGTAGATGAAGAGATTGTGGGAGATGATCTTCGACGATTCATCGTCGGAAGAAGATGATGAATTCAAGTTGGCGGTTGTCGTTTGTCGCTATGGAGAAGGATTTTAGGAGACCGGGCGTGGTTCTCAAATTGGTTGAAGGATGTTTCTTCGGGATAGGATCATTGGTCATGATGGTCTAGTGAGGGATTACTTCGCGTCGAATGCAGTATATCCACCTTACTATTTTCAGCACCAATTCCAGATGCACCGGGATCTCTTCAAGTACATTGCAAAAGTTGTGGAGATACTGAGAAGGAATGCAGCGGGAACATCAAGTGCAAGTCCATTGTCAAAGATTACGACAGCAGTGTGAGTCCTTGCTTATGGATTCCCGGCTGATTCTATCAATGACCATGTTCTGCGTGAAACGAGTCTACAAAGCTGTGATCAAGATCTATTGACCAGAGTACTTGAGGGCTCCCACTGATGGAGATACCGAGAGGCTCATGGCAGAAAATGAAGAGAGATGTTGGCCAAGGATCTTGGATTCATTGACTGTATGCATTGGACATGTAAAAATTGTCATGTGGCATGGTAAGGTCACTACACAGAGCATTGACATGATCCAACAATCATTCTTGAGGCAATTGCATCACATGATCTCTGGATTTGGCACACATACTTCGGGAAGCCTGGCTGGCTGGCTCTCACAACAATCTGAATGTCCTATAGCAATCTCTTCATTTTGCAAGGCTTGTTGCCGGTGATGATCCATCTTGCAACTATGTTGTCAATGGCCATGAGTACAACGTGGGATACTACCTATACTACCTTGTCGGTGATATCTATCCTCCTTGGGCCACATTTGTGAAGACAGTCCACCATCCTAAAGGCAACAAGATATCTCACTTTGCAACGTGCCAAGAATTTGCTAGAAAGGATCTTTTGGTGTGCTTCAAAGACCCTTTGTGATTGTCCGTAGCCCTGCTGAGTATTGGAAGCCTCGGACCCTCCTGTACCAGATCATGAGAGCATCTATTCTCTTGCACAACATGATCATCGAGGATGAGAGAGAGGACCTGGAGGACTTTCGGTATCTCTACAATGGTGTCGAGGTGGAGCCGGAACATAACCCAAAACAGGATCGGAGCATTCCTCCAAGCACACCAAAGGATCGAGAACTAAGAAGCTCACAACCAACTTCAAGATCTTATTGAGCATCATTGGCGACTTCATAGCACTTGATTCTTGTGCTCTTATCATGTTTATTTGGATTCTTGGTTCATTTGGACAATATGGTGTGTTTGAATTTGAATAGTTAAGTTTGAGAACATTAAATTTGATATGTATTTGATTTGTGTGTACTTGAATTCTCAAGTTTTGAATTAATATGTGGTGATAAGTATGAAAACGGTTGGATGAATTGGTAAAAGAGATTTTTTGAGGGATCAAGTTCTAGGGGATCTTTTAAATGAAGAAAGGTTTAATCCCCTACAAAATAGCTTTTTCTGGGTTAAGGGATACATTTTGCAATTATAGGATAGGGGGTCTACTAGAGATGCTCAAAGATTTGCACTCGAAGTCATTTCCATTTGACTCAGTATGTTTATATATACATACAAGGGCCATGGTATCATCCTTCATCGTTGCCAATACGCACATAGACTAGCCAAAGGGACTGGCACAAATAATGGAATCTGACTGCGGTATTATCAATAAAAATAGAGGCCGGTCATTGGAAACAGATGTGGTATTGTAGAACAATCGATAAAAATAGAGGCCGGTCAATGGATACAGATGATGATATTGTAAAAGACGATGATGTAGGCATGCATGCTCAACCATGCCTTACAGACAAGAGACATGGTGCCAAGCAAGAAATATTTGAACTGGGGATGAGAGAAAGTGAGCCTTTTCTCGGTTTTTAGAAGAAGTCGGGGATGGAGTTTAGATGCTCCAAAAAGAAAAGTACAATGTCGAGAATACTCCCTCCATTTCAATGAATAAAGCGCGCGCACATTCCAAAATTAAACTTTGCCCATAAATTAGACCAACCAAATGTGGGTTATATGTAACAAAAACTATACCGTTGTATTCATATCCGAAGAAGTTTTCAATGGTATGATTTTTAAGTCATAAAAATATATTATTGGTCTAATTTATGGTCAAAGTTGGATTTTGAAATGCGTGCACGCCTTATTCATTGGAATGGAAGGAGTACTATGGTTATAAGGCATACTTGAGTGGTTGAGTCCTCGCTAGTTTCTGGTGGATCCATCAATTTTATTCTATTCGCCAACACTGACATATCAAGCTTCGTCACAACCTCTATTGGAGAAGCAGTAAGCAGGGTAACTCACAACAATGGTGGATAAGGAATCTATCTCCTCTTTCTTATCCTCAAATCAAAATCTTCAATCATATTTTCGCAGATATACAGATTGATTTTAGTTAGAAACCAAGAGCATCTGTTCCCCCAAATTGTACTTGTATCTAATAAATATATCTCAATCAAACTCCAGATCACAATATCTAATCCAGTGTCAGATCAGCTGGATATAATATAATATGTTGGAACTAAAAACACTAGGGTGCAAGCTCCCTAATAAGACTATAATCCTGTAATTTCGTAACAAATGGGATTGTGAATTTGCAAGAAGCTACCACAGCTGGTTCTGTATGTATACTTTCTGTCACAAAGTCCTTTGGAGAGATTGACAAGTTGGTATAATAACCAATTACTCCTAAATATTTATATTGAAGTTGATAGCATGGTTATATCAGCTGGTTGGAATTTCCTTTGTGATGGACATCTGATGCAAAGTACTTACATTTACTTGATGCATCACATGATAGTACATATTTAAACCGACAAGGCATAATTAGCCACAACCTCAAACAAGCAAGATATAAACCAAATCGTTTCTCAGTGAGAGCATAATCATAACTTGCAGCTTAACTCAGTTCCATGCAACCCTATAGGGCGCGGTCAGCAAGAGTTAATTATTGGGGACAGACAGACTGGCAAAACAGCAGTACAAAATTCAATTCCTGTTGAGATTAACTTCCAGTTCCAGGTTTAATGAACACAATGCATGCTGCGATTTTTTAGGCAGCATAGCTATTCTATCATTGCAAGCATGTAGAATAACATGGTCGCCAGAAAACAAAATAACGATTTCATCAAAACAGTTCGTAGCATGGAAGCTCACCTGGGCATCAGGGTCCGAGAGCATAAGTGCCTTGAGCGCAGCAGGCAGGTCAGCGTCGAGGCAGGTGGTAGCAGATATGTGATACAGCTTTGCAGCACCAACAGCAGCGACCATCCGAACGTAGGCACTAGGGTCCTTCAGCCCTGTGGTGAGCGGCGTAACAAGGTACTCGACAAGGTTTGGAACGCGGAGGGAGCAGAGGCTGCGGAGCGCAAGGCCGCGGATGGTTGGGTCCTGGTCGCGGCAGTCGCGCTGGAGGAAGTTGATGGTGAGGAGGGCAAGGTCCGGGTGGGCGCGCGCATGGACACCGACGTAGAGGTAGCACATCTTCTTGAGCACAACGTCGGAGGTGGCGGAGCAGAGCACCATCTCCCCGAACGCCGCCGACACGTCGATACCTGCGGTCATGCAAGAGATCACCCGCTTGAAGACATCCCGGCGCTGATCATCAGCGTCTGGCGCACGGCTCCCCGCCAGCTGCCGCAGCTGCTGCTTCAGATCCGACACCTCGCTCTTGCTGCACGCTCTCAAATTGCCCCAATTGATTAGTTAAGATTAGGGAGGCCAGCAATTTTGGGAGCCAGAGAAGGAAGTGGTGTACCCGGATGGTTGGGACGGGGAGGCGGACTTCGCCGGCGAAGGCGCCGTGGGAGCCATGGCGGAGGGCTTGGATCTGGGCGCGCGTGGGGAAGACGACTGCAAGTGGTGGTTTTGTCCGGTGGGCACTTGGATCTGGCCAGGGGGAGTACGAGACACTGATTAGTGGGCCACAATGTAAAATACGTCTTGCCACCGCTGCTTCCGGATTCAAGGAAACAGTTGGATTGTTTTCCTAACTCTCCTGTCAAAGCATCTGCAACCGATTGGGCAAATTTGACCGAAAATTGACAGCTGAGCACGGGCACTTTGTGCCCATTATTTTGAAGTTCAAAAAAACTAATTTGTATAGCTTGAAAAATTCAAAAAAAAAAATTGTACATGCATGTATAGCGGTGCAGTATAGCCCAAAATTCACCAATATACGTCCTTGCATGTGAAAGATACAAAAAGTCAAAAACGACAAAATACATGCAAATTTGGGGCTAGTTTTTTTTTCGATTTTCGGCCATTTTTTGTCTTTTTTGTGCAGTGTACGATGCAGCATATTTTAGGATGAAATTTCACACGTACCTAGACCACATACATGCGTATTCATGTAAAAAAATCAAAAAAAAAAATTCAAATCTTTTAAGCACTTGTTTTGGGGGTTCAAAATAAAGTGCTTTGCTGCCCCATGTTCTGAAAATCCGTTTTACAAATTTGACCCCCTATGTTCGACTCGAGGGTTTTCTTTCTTCCCCACGAAGAAAGTCGCTAGCCGTCAGGAGAGTCCTTCCTCCGCCATCCTCCAGCGACTCCCCTCCGCTGAGACCTCTGTGGTCGGTGGTGAGGGGGGGGGGTCGCCAGATCCACGCGTGTGGATCGTGTACCTTTAGGGTTTAGGCCTAGTGGCTTAGGATTTTTGGGTCATTGATCGGTTGGGTTTCGGAGGCGGCGATGACGGCGCTGAATAAATAAGCTTAAGATTCTTCCACGACGAGGTGTTCGGCCCTATGGGTGGGATGGATGTGGAAACCAGTCTGTTCAAGCAAGGATGTCGTGCTGGCG
Organism: Triticum aestivum; assembly: GCF_018294505.1. Lineage (NCBI taxonomy): Eukaryota > Viridiplantae > Streptophyta > Magnoliopsida > Poales > Poaceae > Triticum > Triticum aestivum. The sequence goes on along the minus strand of NC_057801.1, from coordinate 426,249,781 downwards.
GCGACATCCTCATGGTGGACTTCTGTCCTCGGGTTGTGTCACTGCAATGACATTTGCTCCAGCGCCAGCGAGGAGCTTGGGAGGAAGTACAAGAGTGAATGCAGATTGTGGTCTGCATCGGCTGCATTCGAAAGATGATGGATCGTGTGCTAGCTTTATGGTTCGTGACTGGCGGGTATGGTTTCCTTCTCGACATCTTAGTCGTGCGGGGGTGCCAGATCTGAAGTTCAATGACATGTCTGGGGTGTTGCCCTGGTCTGATTCGTTCAACGGTAATGGATTCACCTTTGGCGGGCCACCTTGGAGGTCCAAAAAACTGCATATCAGCGATGAAGACACGCCGAGCTCGGGTGAAGAGTTGATCCGCCATTTTTTCATGGTGACTGTTGTGGTGGCGCCGGAGGCAGGTGACGGGCGTTGGTATCAAGCTCAGGGGATTCTTTGGTCTTGATTGTAATTTTCCTTCATGGCTTGTGTTCCTTTGTGCAAAGGCCAGCGTTCTGATGTCTTTTCAGTTTTGTCAGTTCCATGTCTATGTGGCTTTTACTATGATCTTCATGATATAAATGAGACACATTTTACCATGCAAAAAAAAAACAGCCCCACGTCCGTGCACAAGCCCGAACGTGTCTACGGACAGTGATCGATCACTCCTCAAATGTCTAGGTCCATAATCATGTCCTTCGTAGCAAATCCTCCAGACCATACAATGCCATGCAACCTTAAAAATAACCTACGTGGTTCGTCTAAATCATCACACACATAGTGTCACACCATGATTTTCATGCCACAACATTTAGGATTACTTAGGCATAAAATTATGATCCAACAAAAACTTTTCTGGTGATTTAATCTTTGCTTTGATTTGGGTTTTGTTTGTTGTTTGCAAGTGCTCTAAAAAACAAATAAATCCTACAACTCTTATAATTCTTTCCCTTGATCTGAAACCTTGCCCAATGATCATGCCATGTGTATAGGACAGAATAGTTTTTTTTCTTGCAAAAATAATTTGGCCAAAAAGTATTTTCTAAATTAGGTTTTCCAAAAAACCCTGAGTTAAGGCTTGAACTACAAGTACTTAATTTGGGATGTGAAAACTCTTTCAAAAATTATATTGGAATCCTATTAGATATAGGACTCCCTAAAACCACAAAAATATTATTTTAAAAGTTATTTTTTCTATTTTATTTAAAGGTTTTTTCTTTAGGCCAAAAATGGTCTTTAATAGGTTAAAATTATTTTAATGTTTCAAAAACATTTGAGAAAACTTAGGGAAGCTCATTGGACATATATTGTCCATATATATGAGTTTCCACACATGGCCATGTTCAGAACATTGGTCAAAACCCTCAAATACCCTTTTTGGATATTTCAAGCTTTTGAAATATTTATAAAGGAAATATTCTCTATAAATTCCAAGAAAATCTTAGCAAGTCAAAAATGCCATACTTGATGACCTTGCCAAGTCTCATGCCTTGGAGAACAAGATAACCCCACCAAAACCCTTCAAAACCATTTCTGTTCATTTTCTAGTTTGAGCAACTTTACATTGCCAAACGTGTAAAAATGTTCTCAAACTTGGTACACATGCTAAAATGGTCTAATAATTCATCTAGACCAAGTGGCACAAGTTGGAGAAAAGTTAACTTGATATGAGCTTGCCAAAACCATTCCTGTCCAGATCAGAATTTGAGCAATTCTTCATTGCCAACCGTCTCCTTTTGATCCCAAAATTTGTGGACATGCTCTAATCCCCAAATGATGACACTACACCAGGTGGTGCATCAAGGAGAATAGGTTTGCATGACTAAATCTTGGGAAACCCATTTTTGTTGATTTCTAGAGTTTGGAAAAGTTACATTGGGAAGTTTCTCCAAATGAGTTGAAAATTGTACCACAGTGTCACATGATCATGATCAACAACCTTGTCAAGTGTCACAAACAGTAGATGAGTGTAGCTATCCCAACCCAACATCAAACACCTTCTGGCAGAATTCCAAAATCCATGTTTTGGCCATTTCCACTTGTCTCCATGAGCTGAAATGTTTCCCACAACCTCTCCTAGTCCCCCTCTACCTCTTGTGTGCTTCCCTGCCCGAGGGGCAATGATGAAGGGGGCAGGGACCCAATTTTCCTCTCTAGACAGCATCAATTCCACTCTCTCTCAACCCCTTCTCTCCCCTAGTGGCTCCCCAGGGCATCCAATGCCATTTCCACTTTGTCTACTCCCCCTATGGCTCCCAGACATAAGTGAACGCAGGGGTGCGCGTGAAAAGCGGTGGATGCCGGCCAAAGTCACGCTCTGGAGCGCCTGGCAGAGCACCTGACCGTTGACGCCGCGCTCCCCGACCACCTCGAGCCTCCAACTCACGCCAGTCGAGGTGCCTCGATGTCTGCAACACGCCACCGTGCTGGCCCCCTGCTTCACCCCTTCTCTCTCACCCCGCGGCGCGTGCCCAGAGCCGCCTGAGCCCGCTAATGCGCGTGTGAACTCGTGGCTTCACCCGGAGCTCGCCCCGCTCTCTCTCTCTCCCTTCCTTGTACCCACCACCACCCCCACGAACTCCGCAGACCACCCCTAGCCTCCTCCCGTGGCCACCACGGCCGTTTCAGCGGACGCCCGCAGGCCGCGTCCACGGTGAGCCATGGACTCGCCATATATAAGGACTCCACAGGCCTCCCTCTGGATCCCCTTCGCCCTCTCTCCCTCCCAGCGACCCCCTGGACCAAGCCAACCCTCTCCCCGTGCCCTACATCCACCTCTATGGCCGAAGCCTTGCCGTCGACCTCTGCCTAAATTCGCGCCCACCACTCCTCCTCCTCTCCTCTAGATCCCGCTAGAGCACTTCCAACATCACCGCAGGCCTTCCCCGCGCTCCTTTCTCTCCTTCTCGTGGCCGTTCCATCGGGTCCCAACTCCACCGCCAACCTCGCCCGTCGCGGCCGATAGTTCACTCGCATCCGACCACCCCTACCTCCGTGGAGTACCTCGTCGGATGCGCCACTCTCTCTTGAGCACGTCGGTGGGCGGGCATCGCCGGAGATGCCCTGTAGCACCGACAGCCGACATCGAACGCCTCCTCTGTCTCCCGACGCGCCTACGTGGGAGGTTGAGGATGAACTTGCCAGCGGGCCCCGCCTATGGGCTGGCCAGCGGTGCTGAGCCACTGACGAGAGGGCCCCGCCTCGTTTAAGTGGAGACAGTCTCTGCCCCGCCGCCTTTGCTTGGGGAAGGCGTATTCCCCCGAGTACGCCTCCCGCGTCGACATCCCGCGCGCGGCTGAGCCGCTAGGCCGGCCCATTGCTATCTTCCGCCCTGCGCGCTTGATAAGGGTAAATCCCTTTTCTTTTTCTTTTTCTTTTCTAGATAGCTTGTAAAATATCTAGAGAATTCAAATGAATTCCAAATTTGGTGATTCAAATTCCTAGTGTTCCTAAATTCATGATCTATCACATGGTGTTGTTTGCACATTTTTTCAGAAAACTTTTTTTCACACGTATTTCATAAAACCCTATTTTCCTATTTCTATGATGAACCTTGGAAAATTACATATGGCTCAAATTTGATCCAAAATCCATGATTCAAATTTCTAGAGGCATCTAAGCTCATAAATTAGTTTATGAACATTTTTCCTTATGTTGTATCTGCCACATAAAATATTGGTCCATTTCTTCATGTATGGCCAACTTTGAAAATTCATAGGAAATTCATCTCAACTCCAAATCCAGTGAAACCAACTCCTAGATGCTTCTAAAATCATGCCTTGTTAACTGGGTGCCCTTAATATTTTTCAAAAATATATTTCTGTAGACTCCTTGTAGATCCATTGAATCCCTTGCTTTCATCATATTGAAATGTTCAAAAATATCTATTGATCCAAATCCAATGAAACCACTCTGATTATTTTTCATATAATCAGAGATGTCCTAGAAAAGTTCAACTACTATTTTTAGAGCACTTTTTTACCTTGTTGTGTTGCTTATTGTGATTGCTTTCGACAATAGTTGACGGAATAGACAAAGTGCTTGGAGATGGACCAGAAGATTTGAAGACTTTCCTGAGCCAGGCAAGCTACCCTTTTGACCATGATGCACCCCTCTTTTGGTCATCAAATAAATTCCGTATGCATGATGATGATGACGATAGTGATGAAGAGTTGCTATGCATGTTGCATTGATGCACGATCCGTTGACACTTGCATGATTGATAGCTCTATTTTGTGATTAGAGATACAATGGTGAACCATAGATGTTGATGCATGAACTTGCATAAATTCCGTGAATACCACCTTTAGAGAAATCTTTCGAAAAGCCCCAAAGGGTGCCACTAATGCCCTTGGGAGATGATGATGAGCTAGGTCACTACTTGATGGAGAAGAAGTGTACCGAGGCTAGTTGGATGTGTTGTTTCCAGAAAATGGATTAGATTTAACATTTGTCGACTGTCCCAACCGAACATGCGCAACCACACTACCCTGATATGGGATGGTGCATCATTGATTACCTAGTTCGTGCTAGCATGGATGCCCGCATTACTAGTGACGGAAGTGGTGTGGTCACTCTCGGGACGGGGTCTGATAACCCACAAGTATAGGGGATCGCAAAAGTTTTAAATCTATAGATTCGACACAAGGGGAACAAAAGAATATTTGAAGGTATTAGCAGCTGAGTTGTCAATTCAACCACGCATGGAGATTAATTATCTGCAGCAAAGTGATTACTAGCACAGTAGTATGATAGTTTTGATGATAGTAGTAGCAACAACAGTAACGGTAACAGTCATAGCAGTGATATTGTAGCAGTAACGATAGCAGTAACAACAGTAGTAACTTAGCAGAAACAATATAAGATAAATTCGTAGGCATTGGATCGGTGACTTGTTGGATGATATTCATCATGAGACAGTTATAAACTAGGGCGATACGACACTAGCTCTAGTTCATAAATATAATGTAGGCATGTATTCCGTAAATAGTCATACGTGCTTATGGAAAGAACTTGCATGACATCTTTTGTCCTACCCTCCTGTGGCAGTGGGGTCCTATTGGAAACTAAGGGATATTAAGGCCTCCTTTTAATAGAGAACCGGAACAAAGCATTAGCACACGGTGAATACATGAACTCCTCAAACTACGGTCATCACCGGGAGTGGTCCCGACTATTGTCACTCCGGGGTTGCCGGATCATAACACATAGTAGGAGACTATAACTTGCAAGATCTGATCTAGAACATGGATATAATGGTGATAACATAAATGGTTCATATCTGAAATCATGGCACCCGGACCCAAAGTGACAAGGATTAAGCATGTCAAAGTCATAGCAACATCAATCTCGGAACATAGTGGATACTAGGGTGTAGGACCTTGAAGTATGTCTAGAGGGGGGGTGATTAGACTACTTGACCAATTAAAAACTTAGCCTTTTCCCAATTTTAGAGTTTGGCAGATTTTAGCTATCTTTGGACAAGTCAAGCAATCATCACACAATTCAAGCAAGCATGCAAAGAGTATATGAGCAGCGGAAATTAAAGCATGCAACTTGCAAGAAAGTAAAGGGAAGGGTTTGGAGGATTCAAACGCAATTGGAGACACAGATGTTTTTGTCATGGTTCCGATAGGTGGTGCTATCGTACATCCACGTTGATGGAGACTTCAACCCACGAAGGGTAACGGTTGCGCGAGTCCATGGAGGGCTCCACCCATGAAGGGTCCACGAAGAAGCAACCTTGTCTATCCCACCATGGCCGTCGCCCACGAAGGACTTGCCTCACTAGCGGTAGATCTTCATGAAGTAGGCGATCTCCTTGCCCTTACAAACTCCTTGGTTCAACTCCACAATCTTGTCGGAGGCTCCCAAGTGACACCTAGCCAATCTAGGAGACACCACTCTCCAAGAAGTAACAAATGGTGCATTGATGATGAACTCCTTGCTCTTGTGCTTCAAATGATAGTCTCCCCAACAATCAACTCTCTCTCATGGGATTTGGATCTAGTGGAAAGAAGATTTGAGTGGAAAGCAACTTGGGGAAGGCTAAAGATCAAGATTCATATGGTAGGAATGGAATATCTTGGCCTCAACACATGAGTAAGTGGTTCTCTCTCAGAAATGGTAAGTTGGAAGTGTAGGTTTGTTCTGATGGCTCTCTCCATGAATGAAGAGGAGGTGGAGGGGTATATATAGCCTCCACACAAAATCTAACCGTTACACACAATTTACCAAACTCGGTGGAACCAAATCAACAAACTCGGTCGGACCGATTTAGTAAACGTAGTGACCGTTAGGATTTTCAGTGGGACTGACATGCAACTCGGTAGGACCGATATGGTTAGGGTTAGGGCATAACGTAATCTTGGTAAGACCGATTACACAAATTCGGTGAGACCGATTTTGGTAATAAGCTTTCTAGAGAGTTGGTCAGGTAAACTCGGTGGGACCGATTCGCTCATTTCGGTGAGACCGAAATGTTACAAAAAGGAAACAGGGAGTTTACATTGCAATCTCGGTGGGACCGATCGCTCACTTCAGTTAGACCGAAACGTTACGAAGGGAAACAGAGAGATTACAACCCCATCTCGGTGAGACCGAGATCCCTATCGGTAAGACCGATTTGCCTAGGGTTTGTGGCAGTGGCTATGACATTTGAACTCGGTGGCGCCGGATAGAAAGAATCGACGGGACCGATTTTGACTTTGGGTTTAGGTCATATGTGGATGTCAGAAAGTAGTTGAGGGTATTTGGAGCATATCACTAAGCACATGAAGCAAGAGGCTCATTAAGCAACACCTCATCCCTCCTTGATAGTATTGGCTTTTCCTATAGACTCAATGTGATCTTGGATCACTAAAATATAAAATGAAGAGTCTTGAGCTTTTGAGCTTGAGCCAATCCTTTGTCCTTGATATTTTGAGGGATCCACTTTCATCATCCATGCCATGCCATTCATTGAGCTTTCCTGAAATAATAGTCTTGGAATATGTTAGCTCAATGAGCTATATGTTGTTATGAATTACCAAAACCACCTAGGGATAGTTGCACTTTCAATCTCCCCCTTTTTGGTAATTGATGACAACATATAGATCAAAGCTTCGACAAATGATAATAAGATTGAAAAACATCGTCGCTTTGAGAAGTATGTGATAAGCAAGAGCTCCCCCTAAGTTTGTGCATAGTTTAAAATTTTGCTTTGGACTGCAAATGCACAAGGAATTAGGCTCATGGGTTACTCTTCCATGTCACATACATCTTGGTGGAGCACTCAAAATAATAAAGATTGAATACATCCACTCATCACCAAGCAAAGTGAATGATCACATAAGGATAGGTAAGATAATATCATTCAACAAGCATAAGTGTAGCTTATGATCAAACGCATTATCATCAATGTCTCACAGATAACATCACAGTATCTCAAGCAATCAAAAGCAAACAAAGTTTAACCACCAAAGCAAGAGAGAACAAAAGCAACACACTCTCTCTCGAAGCCTATGATCTATACATTTTTCTCCCCCTTTGGCAACAAGTTACCAAAAAGTTCATAGAAAATGGATAGTGCTAGATTGACTCTCAGTCTTGATCTTCAGGTGGTGGTGTAGAGATGGATCCTTGGACGAAGGCTTTAGTTGAAGTGGATGGAGCTGGAGGTGTTGGAGCTGGAGCTGGTTGCATAGGAGCTGTAGGAGCTGTAGCTGGTGCAGATGATGTGGCTCTGGAGTCTGTCATAGGCACTGCAGCTGACCTATGAGCTCTAGGCACTCTGGCAAATGCATCTGTGGTTGTCTTGCCCATCCTCTCCTGCATGTCATCCTGGAGCTGCTCCACAACTGACTGAATCTCAGTTACTTTGATATCTAGATCATAGAATTTTCATTCCATGATTCTTTCCAGGCTCTCCTGGTTTTGAGTTAGGGTGGCCAACCCCTTCTCAATCATCAGTGTTGATGCTATCAAGTAACCAAGCTGCTCCTGCTTGTTCTTCAAAAAGTATTCAGATGCCTCCTCTTGAGTTGGCATCTTGGCAGCCTTCTCTCTCTTTGCCTTCTCCTTCTGCTCTTGAGCTTGCACTGATGATGGTTCATTCTCATTCATGACAACTTGATTGTCCTCAAAGTCTGGATAGATAGCAAAATGTTCCTTATCCAGCAAGTAAGTTCCTGTGCCCATCTTTGAGTTAATCAACTCCTGAATCTGTGGGGCATACCCACAACTCCTCTTCTGATCTGCTGTTGTCCTCTTAATGGTCTCAATAATGAGGCTCATGACCTTGAATTTTTGTGGCACATCAAACAAGTGCAGCAAGTTGATAGCATGCCCTCTAATCATGTTGTGGTCATCTGACTTGGGCAACAGAGTGTGCCTTAGGATCCAGTTGATTGTTGGCAGCCCTGACAGAAGAAAGTGGACTGACCCAAACTTGAAAGTTTCAAGAGCTTTTTTTGGGATCTCCTTGTACATATGAGCCATGGAATTGTGGTCCATCTTCTTCTTGGCATATACATCCAAGTCATCTTCATTCTCCTTTGGGGCATTGATCAGACTGGCCCATTCCTCAATTGTTGATTGGTACCTTGTACCTTCAGACATCCAGACTATCCTGCCATCTGGATAGAAATGTGCTGTGGAGTAGAATTGCATAATGAGCTCATCATTCTACTTTGTGAGCTTCTGCCCAACAAAGTCTACAACTCCACAAGCAACAAAACTGTCTTGCACTCCTGGATAGTGTTCCTCATTTTCCTTCATATAGGTCCAGTCGACCCACCTCATATCACACACAATTGGTTTCTTGTCCAACAACACTGTCTCATAGAAGTCCTGCTGTTCCTTAGTGTGGAACCTGTAGTCAACAGCAGTCCTCCTCCTGGTAGCATATGGATCTGACTCTCTCCATAGCCTCAACCCTGAATCTCTCCTGATTTTCATGTTCTCAGCCACAGGATGAGCATCATTGTGGTCTGGAATCTTGGGTTTGAGCTTTCGCAGGACTTGTCCTTCATCATCTTCCTCATCAGCAACTTCAGGCACTGGGGCCTCGTTCTTCTCAACAGCTGGAATACTCATGTTATTCCTCTTTGGTGCAATCTTGGGCTTGGGGACAGCTTTGGGTGCTTCCTTGGGCTTTGATGTTGCAGCCCCTGACTTAATAGCATCACCCATTAGCTTTTGTGCCTTGGGTGCTGGTGCAGCAACCTCTTCTTCCTCTTCAGAGTCTCTCCTTGTAGAGGGATTTCCAAGAACCTGGGCAGTAGTGGTTCCGGCTCTCTTCTTCTTCTTATCTTAACCAGCAGCTTCATCTTCTGATTCAATGGTAAACTTCATAGTTTCTCCAGTGGGAACTTTCTTGGGTTTGGAAGTTGTGACTCTTCTTGCAGGTGCCTCTTTGGGTTCTGTCTTTTTAGGCACTTGAGTTGATCCTCTGACCTTCAGCATAGGTGTCCTCTTGGCAGGAACCTTCCTATTTAGTCCAGGCTTTGTGTTCTTTGCTGAGGCATACTCCTTTTTGAGCACTACCTTCTTGGAGGTAGCCTCATCTTCTTCTGCCATATAATCCTCATCTTCAGATTCTGAGGTTCTCTTCTTCCTTGTCTTGGCGGCAGCTTTAGGCAGATTGCTTGGGGTGCTCCTGCTGCCATCATCTGAAGTGCTAGAGGGACTAGTGCCCTCACTCATGTGATTGTGCTCTTCTGACTTGTTCTGACTATCACTCTGGTCTGACATGCTGCAAATCACTGACTGCTAACCCTGTGAATAGTTATAGATGAGATAGAATGGATGAGCATCACAAAATGCAGAGATTTTTGCAAAAGAATGATTCAAAAACTCAATTTTAGTTTTCCACAGAAAGCATTTCAGATCAATCGATTTTCAAACTCGGTGATACCGAAGCAGTTTTGGAACCTAAGCTGGTGAACTCGGTCGGACCGAGTCACAGTTCGGTGGCACCGAGACTGCTAGGGTTTCACAAAGTCCTCAAATCGGTCACACCGATTAGCAATTCTCGGTCTGACCGAGAGTTACTAGTGCAATGGCGTTAGCCAAATCGGTGGGACTGAGTTTTTCAACTCGGTGGGTCCGAGATGGTTTCGGCGGAAACCTAACCCTAAATTTTCAAATCGCATCTAATCTAAGGATTTTATTGACTGGATAGGAGTGTTTCAATCGTGGCAAGAATCATAACGAACACAGTGTGCTAGGAATCGGACGAGGATAGCACTGTGATCGAGTCCATACCCTAGCTTGGCGATGAACTCGCTATGGCGGCAAGGGCGGGGGGGGGAATTCCGTTGACGGCGGCGGAGACCAGTGACAGGAGGCGGCTAGTGACGAGGAGACGATCCGGAGACCCTGGAGGCAGAGCGAGCTATTGCGCGGGCGAAGAGATTCGGAGAAATTTCCAAATTTTTGCCCGTGAGTATATATAGCCTGACCCTGTCGGTGTGACCGAGTGGAACAACTCGGTGGCACCGAGATGCATAACTGTATACAGTTACTACAACGCGGTGTGACCGAAAAGTTCAAATCGGTTGCACCGAGATTGAAAACCTAGATCGACTTAGTGATCTCGGTAGGACCGAAATGGAGGAATCTGTGAGACCGAGAATCACAAAGAAGTTTTGGAAGTTTAAGTCTATGACGAATCGGGGACTCCGAGTGCTCCTCACACAGAGTGGTTCGAATCTGACTTGATCAAATTTTGTGATGTAGCATGAATAGAGTTTGAGACGAGAAAAGCATAGATAGCTAGAGAAGGTTCTTAGGCATTCTTGTCCATCCACTTGGCAAAAGAAAAAGAACCCAACAATCAAAGCAACAAGTGGATGTCCTCGAATGAGTAAAATATGCAACCAACATGCTCACACAATAAGAATGGCAAATGAAATATGTGGCAAAGCATGCACAACCAATTCTAGCATCTATCAAACAATTGGCGATGACTAGGTCATCTATATATGAGTATATTGACTTAGGAGTCAAATGAGAACATTTGATCATAGGTCATACTCATCGTTTAAGCTCAAGTGGGGTTACCACTTTTACATAATGCATTGATGTGTTCACACCATTAGAGTTGCTTTGACTCAATTCTTAGAGTTAAGCTCCCCCTAGATGTGAGATCCCCTTTTAGAGGGATGAACTAACCTTGGGTTTTGTCGATGATGACTTCATGTAGGTGTTGAAGATGTGGGTGCTCAATGTTGATGTAGATCATTTGGAGCAATCCTTTGGAGTGAGTTGCACTTTCAACATACCTACATGGGTTAGTCCCACAAGGAACAAACAAGAATATCCATAGACATAGAGTGATGCACACACAAGATGATGTCCATGAAATCATTAGGTTACCTTGTCCCTTGCCTTACCAACATGAGGGTTTGTGACTCCTTGAACTAGTGCAAGATGTGGAAGTTGATTGCACTTGTTCCTTGCCATAATGATATGAGTGAAGAATGTTGGCGGAGTCACCCTCAAGAACTCTCTAGTTCTTCTTCTTCGGGATCCACATCATCTTGATGGGAATCCTTGGAGTTGTAGTTGTACTTGATGAAGTAGAACTTGACGTAGTCTTGGGAACCCACTTGACCGAGGCCTTAGGTGCTTCTTCAAATGCATCAATCTCCTCTTGAAGCTTGTCCTTGCCTTTGTTCTTGTGGTCTTGTGGTGGAAGATCATCTTGTGCTTGTGTTCCCTTGAAGGAAGTAGGATCATACTTCTCTTGTTGAGGAACAAACTTCGTCTTGGGGTATTGATCTTCTTCCCACTCAACTCCATTGGCATTGAACTTTCGTTCAAAACCAACACCTTGATTCTTCCGGTGCCTTCCTTGCTTGCGTACAATTTCCTCGAATTGCTTACTCCCGGCAAGGCTCTTGTAAACACCTTTCTCTATAATTCCCTTCAATAAGCTATTTTCTTGCTCAAGTGTAACTTGGCTAAGAGAATCATTAGTGGAATCAAGAGAACTACTAGAAGCAACAATATTGGATTTGGCATTATTATTGTTACTACTAGAGGAAGGATCTTTCTTGTACTTGTTACTAGACTTGACTTGAGGCATGTAAGTAGATAAGAGTAAACGCTTGGCAATGTAAGAAGAACTTTTCTTACGGAGATCATCATTGATTGCTTTTAAGAACTCATGCTCTTGCTCAAGATTGAGCTTTTCAAAGCGTAACTTCTCATGAGCCCTTAAAAGTTCTCGATGATCTTCGAAGATAGTTTCATGAGCTAACTTAAGAGTGTTTAGTTCTTTAGTTAGAAGCTCAATCTTCTCCTTATCATTGTCATTCGTTTTATCTTGATTAGCATGATTAATTGACGTTTCATCATAGTATTCATCACTAGAGTTGTCAACAAGTAAATCATCATCAACTAGCAAGTCATCTTCATCACTATTGAAATCAACATACTCGGGATGTGTTACCTTTGGACCTTTGGCCATGAAGCATCTTCCAATTCCTTCATTTGGTGAGTCAAATATGTCGTAGGAGTTGGTTGACACAAGTGCTAGACCGGCAACACCTTCATCTTGAGTATATTCGGAGTCGGAGTGATAGCTTCTCTCGGAGTGATTGTCGGAGTCGGAGCCGGATACCCATTCACCAACATGAGCTTGATGTCTTCGTTTTGTGTAGCTCCTTGATGACTTGTCCTTCCTTTCCGAATCCTTGCTTCTCCGTGAGGGTCTTCGTTCATAACGATCATCTCTACTCCTCCTCTCTCTTGGTGGTGATTCTTCTCTTTTGCTTCTTCTTTTGGAGAATCTTCTCTTCTTTTGTAGGGTGCCGTACACTCATTGGAATAGTGTCCGGGTCTCCCACAATTGTAGCAATTGCGCTCTCGACTAGAAGATCTTTTGTCATTGTAGGACCTTGACTTAGAGCTTCTTTCTTTGCTTCTACTCTTGTAGAATTTGTTGAAGTTCTTCACCATTAAGCTCAATTCTTCATTGAAGGTTTGTTTCTCACTTGATGATGTGGGGGCTTCACATGAGGCTTTGTAAGCACCACTTGACTTGTTGTGAAGTTCCTCCTTATCCTTGAGTGACATCTCATGAGCAACAATTCTTCCAATGACTTCCGTTGGCTTGAGATCTTTGTAGTTTGGCATCATTTGGATCAATGTGCACACGGTATCATACTTTCCATCCAATGCTCTTAGGATCTTCTTGATGATGAATCTGTCGGTCATCTCTTCACTCCCTAAGCCGGCAATCTCATTTGTGATAAGAGCAAGCCTAGAGTACATTTCAGCGACACCTTCACCATCCTTCATTTTGAACTTGTCAAGCTGACTTTGGAGCACATCCAACTTGGATTCCTTGACGGAGTCGGTACCTTCATGCATATCAATCAAAGTATCCCAAATTTCCTTTGCATTCTCAAGACGGCTGATTTTGTTGAATTCCTCGGGGCACAATCCGTTGAAGAGGATATCACAAGCTTGAGCGTTGTATTGCAGCATCTTCAACTCTTCCGCGCTAGCTTCACGGTTTGGCTCTCTCCCATCAAAGAATTCACCTTGCAAGCCAATACACACAATAGCCCAAACGGCGGGGTTATGTCCAAGAATATGCATTTTCATCTTATGCTTCCAACTAGCAAAATTAGTACCATCAAAGTAAGGACCTCTACGGTGATAATTTCCCTCGCTAGACGCCATACTCTCCTAGGTTGTGAAACCAAGGCTATGACCACCAAAAGCTATGGAAATCAAAGCAAATGGAGACCAAAGCTCTGATACCACTTGTAGGACCTTGAAGTATGTCTAGAGGGGGGGTGATTAGACTACTTGACCAATTAAAAACTTAACCTTTTCCCAATTTTAGAGTTTGGTAGATTTTAGCTATCTTTGGACAAGTCAAGCAATCATCACACAATTCAAGCAAGCATGCAAAGAGTATATGAGCAGCGGAAATTAAAGCATGCAACTTGCAAGAAAGTAAAGGGAAGGGTTTGGAGGATTCAAACGCAATTGGAGACACGGATGTTTTTGTCGTGGTTCCGATAGGTGGTGCTATCGTACATCCACGTTGATGGAGACTTCAACCCACGAAGGGTAACGGTTGCGCGAGTCCACGGAGGGCTCCACCCACGAAGGGTCCACGAAGAAGCAACCTTGTCTATCCCACCATGGCCGTCGCCCACGAAGGACTTGCCTCACTAGCGGTAGATCTTCACGAAGTAGGCGATCTCCTTGCCCTTACAAACTCCTTGGTTCAACTCCACAATCTTGTCGGAGGCTCCCAAGTGACACCTAGCCAATCTAGGAGACACCACTCTCCAAGAAGTAACAAATGGTGCGTTGATGATGAACTCCTTGCTCTTGTGCTTCAAATGATAGTCTCCCCAACACTCAACTCTCTCTCATAGGATTTGGATCTGGTGGAAAGAAGATTTGAGTGGAAAGCAACTTGGGGAAGGCTAGAGATCAAGTTTCATATGGTAGGAATGGAATATCTTGGCCTCAACACATGAGTAGGTGGTTCTCTCTCAGAAATGGTAAGTTGGAAGTGTAGGTTTGCTCTGATGGCTCTCCCCACGAATTAAGAGGAGGTGGAGGGGTATATATAGCCTCCACACAAAATCTAACCGTTACACACAATTTACCAAACTCGGTGGGACCGAATCAACAAACTCGGTCGGACCGATTTAGTAAACCTAGTGACCGTTAGGATTTTCGGTGGGACTGACATGCAACTCGGTAGGACCGATATGGTTAGGGTTAGGGCATAACGTAATCTCGGTAAGACCGATTACACAAACTCGGTGAGACCGATTTTGGTAATAAGCTTTCCAGAGAGTTGGTCAGGTAAACTCGGTGGGACCGATTCGCTCATTTCGGTGAGACCGAAATGTTACGAAAAGGAAACAGGGAGTTTACATTGCAATCTCGGTGGGACCGATCGCTCACTTCGGTTAGACCGAAATGTTACGAAGGGAAACAGAGAGATTACAACCCCATCTCGGTGAGACCGAGATCCCTATCGGTAAGACCGATTTGCCTAGGGTTTGTGGCAGTGGCTATGACATTTGAACTCGGTGGCGCCGGATAGAAAGAATCGGTGGGACCGATTTTGACTTTGGGTTTAGGTCATATGTGGATGTGAGAAAGTAGTTGAGGGTATTTGGAGCATATCACTAAGCACATGAAGCAAGAGGCTCATTAAGCAACACCTCATCCCTCCTTGATAGTATTGACTTTTCCTATAGACTCAATGTGATCTTGGATCACTAAAATATAAAATGAAGAGTCTTGAGCTTTTGAGCTTGAGCCAATCCTTTGTCCTTGATATTTTGAGGGATCTAGTTTCATCATCCATGCCATGCCATTCATTGAGCTTTCCTGAAATAATAGTCTTGGAATATTGTTAGCTCAATGAGCTATATGTTGTTATGAATTACCAAAACCACCTAGGGATAGTTGCACTTTCATAGGGATCAGGCTCTAACAAAACTAACTTAATTACATGATGAATCTCATCCAACTCCTCACCGACCAGCGAGCCTACGAAGGAATTACTCACTCCCGGTGGGGAGCATCATGGAATTGGCGATGGAGATATGTTGGTGATGATGAAGATCGAAGATCCCCCTCTCCGGAGCCCCAAACGGAATCCAGATCTGGCCTCCCAATGAAGAACAAGAGACGACGGCGACTCTGTTTCGTGAAGTGCAATAATTCTTTCTCCCTGATTTTTTCTGGAATAATGTGATTTTATAGCGTCGGTTTTAGGGTCAGCGGGGCCACCAGGTGGGCAACACCCACCTGGGCGCGCCTGAGGGGACAGGCGTGCCCTGGTGGGTTGTGCCCACCTAGGTGCCCCTCAGGTATCTCTTGGCTCCAATATTTCTCTCTATTGGTATAAAAAATCCTCACAAAGTTTCGTTCCATTCCGAGAACTTTTATTTCTGCACAAAAACAACACCATGGTAGTTCTGCTGAAAATAGCGTCAGCCCAGGGTTAGTTTCATTCAAATCATGCAAATTAGAGTCCAAAACAAGAGGAAAAGGTTATGACTCCATTGGGAGTTTTTGTTTGATTATTTGTAAGCTCTTTTTTTGCAGTTTGGGACTGGGCATCCCTATTGCCTCCCTTTCTCGTGCGACGGCAAGTGAATAAACACTCAACCTGAGAATAACCCGCTTAGCATGGAAGATACCGACTACCTCATGTCGTTCCATGAACGATCCAGGCACACCAAAATGATATTTATTTGAAGTCTTTAGATATGGCACATGGAAATTTACTTAGGATGGCAGGGTAATACCGCATATAGGTAGGTATGGTGGGCTCATCTGGAATAACTTGAGTTTCAAGTTTTTGATGTACAAGCAGAGTTCCCACTTAGTACAGGCAAAGGCTAGCAAATAGGTTGAGAAGCGGCCAACTAGAGAGCAACAACGGTCATGAACATGCATTATGCATAAGTAACATTGGGTACTAGCATGAGTAGGATATGATAAATATCATAGAGGCTATGTTGGTTTTGATTCAATTACATGCATGAACATGTGCCAAGTCAAGCCACTCGAACATTCAGAGGAGGATACCATATCATCATACTACATCACAATCATTTTAACATAATGTTGATATCTAAGATAAATCATTATTCACTCCTAGCTACTTATGCATCTCTAATTGTCATTCCAAACATGTTTGATCATAATGGGCTAAATCATGGATGCTAGGTTAAACATATTTACAAAAACAGAACAAGTCGAGTTCATACCCGTTTCTCTCTGCCACGACCAGTTCATCTAACATCGTCATTATTGCCTTTCACTTGCATGACCGAACAATTTGAAATAATAGTGCAACAGTGTCGTGGACTAAGCTGGAATCAGCAAACATTTCATTCAAGAGGAGAAGACAAGGTAATATGGGCTCTTTGTTAGATCAACAATGCGAATGAGAGCCACTCAACATTTTCATCGTGGTCCTCTCCTAGGTATGACTCAATAAAAGAAAAATAAATTCGAAGAAACACACTGAAATATTTTTGGAGTTTTTGGTTTTTCAAAAGCAAGCAAACAAAAAAGGGAAAAACAAAAACGAGAAAAACTATTTACACGGGAAAGATCCCAACAAGTAAAAAGAAGAACAAGGAAATATTTTTGGGTTTTCTTTTTAGTGCTACAATAATTTAAACTAAGAATAAAAATCAAAAAGAAGCAAGAAACATATTTTTGGGATTTTCTCAAAGTTTTTCAAACACACAAGAAGAAAGCGAGAAAAATAATTTAAGCATGGATGATACAATGAAAAAATGTGGACACCAACAACTAGAATGAAATGTGTGAACGTGAATGTAATGTCGGTTGGAATACGTACTCCCCCAAGCTTAGGCTTTTGGCCTAACTTGGTAATCACCAGTCGTAGAAGCCATGAGGTCCAATGTTGAAGTCCTGGGGAGCAGGCACCATAGGGTCCCACTACTAAGGCTCCGCCTGTGCCGCAGCCAGGTTGTTCCGGTAAGCGACAATGTCCTCAGGCATAATCATGTATCCATTCCTGGCAACATGATCAAACAAAGCAGGTGCAGGCAAGGGAATAATATCAGGAGTTTTCTCATTGAACTAACTTGTAAGGCAAGTTAATATCAGGGTAATCAGCAACAATAAACTGGTGGTCCTTCATAGCTGCTCTATCTAGGTAAACCTTGGTCAAGGGGTGATAATGCTGGCGTATCTGCACATTGAAGTGAGTCGCCAAGTGAGTAGCGTAAATGCCCCCATGTATTTTACCCTTGAATCTGTTAAGGTGAAGGTGACGTGACACAATAGCTCCCAAGCTATAAGTGTTGTCGCCATAAAGTGCGCGACACAAAACAGCAAAGTCTGGAACGCTAAGTGGACCCACTGAGGGAGTCCTGGACTAGGGGGTGTCCGGATAGCCGAACTATCATCTTTGGCCAGACTCCTAGACTATGAAGATACAAGATTGAAGACTCCGTCCCGTGTCCGGATGGGACTTTCCTTGGCCTGGAAGGCAAGCTTGGCAATACGGATATGTAGATCTCCTACCATTGTAACCGACTCTGTGTAACCCTAGCCCTCTCCGGTGTCTATATAAACTGGAGGGTTTTAGTCTGTAGGACGAACAACAATCATACCATAGGCTAGCTTCTAGGGTTTAGCCTCTCTGATCTCGTGGTAGATCTACTCTTGTACTACCCATATCATCAATATTAATCAAGCAGGAGTAGGGTTTTACCTCCACCGAGAGGGCCCGAACCTGGGTAAAAACATCGTGTCCCTTGTCTCCTGTTACCATCCGCCTAGACGCACATTTCGAGACCCCCTACCCGAGATCCGCCGGTTTTGACACCGACATTGGTGCTTTCATTGAGAGTTCCTCTCTGTCATCACCTTTAGGCCCGATGGCTCCTTCGATCATCAATAACGACGCGGTCCAGGGTGATATTTTTCTCCCCAAACAGATCTTCATATTCGGCGGCTTTGCACTACGGGCCCACTCACTTGGCCATCTGGAGCAGATCGAAAGCTACGCCCCTGGCCATCAGGTCAGATTCGGGATTTGAACTACACAGCTGACATCCGCGGAGACTTGATCTTCGACGGATTCGAGCCACAGCCAAGCGTGCCGCACTGTCTCGATGGGTATGATCTAGCTCTGCCGCCGGACAGTACCCTGGAGGCCGTACAAGTGTCCGCTCCGACCCTTAGCTCGGAGCCGACTGCGTCGATCGAGGATGGGTGGCTGGACACCGCCTCGGGGGCTGCTACCTCTACGGCGATAGAGCCGAATACCAACCCTGTCCTTTGTGAAGCTCGTGACTCCAAGGTGCCGGACTCCTCTCCGGACTCTGAGCCTTCCGCGCCCCTGCCAATCGAATCCGATTGGGCGCCGATCATGGAGTTCACCGTTGCGGACATCTTTCAGCACTCGCCCTTTGGTGACATCCTGAATTCGCTAAAATATCTCTCTTTATCAGAAGAGCCCTGTCCGGATTATGGTCAGGACGGTTGGGATGCAGACGACGAAGAAATTCAAAGCCCACCCACCACCCACTTCGTAGCCACTGTCGATGACTTAACCGACATGCTAGACTTCGACTCCGAAGACATCGACGGTATGGACGAGATGCAGGAGATGACCAAGAACCAGTGCCTATAGGTCACTAGAAGGCCACCTCGTCATACGACATTTACATGGTGGACATCCCAAAGGATGGGAATGTCGATGGAACAACGGAGGACGACCCCCCCAAGAAACAGACTAAGCGTCGGCGTCAGCGGCGCCGCTCTAAATCCCGCCACAGCAAAAATGGAGATTCCGGCACCAGAAACAATAACACCCCGGACAGTGCCAAAGATAACCCCCTCCAGCAGGATTCAGCACAAGAGGATGGAGAATCCAGCCCTCATGAGAGAGCAGCAGACAGGGAGGTAGAGGACGATAATTATATGCCTCCCTCTGAAGACGAGGCAAGCCTGGACGACGACAAATTTGTCGTGCCTGAGGATCCCGTCGAACAAGAGCATTTCAAACACAGGCTTATGGCCACGGCAAGCAGCCTCAAGAAAAAGCACCAGCATCTTAGAGTTGACCAAGATTTGCTAGCTGATAGATGGACCAAAGTCCTTACAGCCGAAGAGTACAAACTTGATCACCCCTCCAAGAGCTACCCAAAACGCAGGCTACTACCCCGATTAGAGGAGAAAGCACCTAAACCTACATCACCAGCGCATAATACGGCCGACCGGCCACCCCGTGGCCGCGACAGAGAGGCCTCTCGGCCCTACACTCAAGCCGCACCCCGGCGCCGCTCAAAAAATACCAAGGCGTGGGAAAATGCGCCAGACCTGCGGGATATACTCGAGGACAAGGCAAGGCAAACAAGATCGATCTACGGATCGCGTGGGCGCCCCACGATACATGATGACAACCGTCACGCCGGATACAGCAATTCCGGCTGGGCCGAACATAGTAGACAAAGCTCATTTGAGCTGCGTCGTGATATAGCCCAATACAGAGGCGCCGCACACCCACTATGCTTCACAGACGAAGTAATGGATCATCAAATCCCCGAGGGTTTCAAGCCCGTAAACATTGAATCATACGACGGCACAACAGATCTTGCGGTTTGGATCGAGGACTATCTCCTTCACATTCACATGGCCCGCGGTGATGATCTACATGCCATCAAATACCTCCCACTCAAGCTTAAAGGACCAGCTCGGCATTGGCTCAACAGCTTGCCAGCAGAATCAATTGGTTATTGGGAAGACCTAGAAGTCGCATTCCTTGATAACTTCCAGGGCACATATGTGCGACCACCAGACGCTGACGACCTAAGCCACATAATTCAGCGGCCAGATGAATCGGCCAGACAATTCTGGACACGGTTCTTAACCAAGAAAAATCAAATCGTCGACTGTCCGGATGTAGAGGCCCTTGTAGCCTTCAAACATAACATCCGCGACGAGTGGCTTGCCCGACACCTAGGACAGGAAAAGCCAAAATCCATGGCAGCCCTCACAATACTCATGACCCGCTTCTGCACGGGAGAGGATAGCTGGCTAGCTCGTAGTAACAACCTGACCAAAAACCTTGCTAGTTCGGATACCAAGGACAGCAACGGTAGGTCGCGTCGCAACAAGCACAAGCGCCGCATTAATGGCAACTATACTGAGGATACGACAGTCAATGCCGGATTCAGAGGCTCTAAACCCGGTCAGCGGAAAAAGCCATTCAAACAAAATACTCCGGGCCCGTCCAATTTGGACCGAATACTCGATCGCTCGTGCCAGATACACGGCACCCCCGAAAAGCGAGCCAATCACACCAATAGGGATTGTTGGGTGTTCAAGCAGGCAAGCAAGTTAACTGCCGAAAACAATGACAAGGGGCTGCATAGCGATGACGAGGAGGAGACCCGGCCGCCGAACAATAGAGGACAGAAGGGTTTCCCCCCACAAGTGCGGACGGTGAACATGATATACGCAAACCACATACCCAAAAGGGAGCGGAAGCATGCACTCATGGACGTATATGCGATGGAGCCAGTTGCCCCAAAGTTCAACCCGTGGTCCTCCTGCCCGATCACTTTTGATCGAAGGGACCACCCCACTAGCATCCGCCATGGCAGATTCGCCGCATTGGTTCTAGACCCAATCGTCGACGGATTTCACCTCACTAGAGTCCTGATGGACGACGGCAGCAGCCTGAACCTGCTTTATCAGGATACAGTGCGCAAGATGGGCATAGACCCCTCAAGGATTAAACCCACAAAGACGACCTTCAAAGGCGTCATACCAGGTGTAGAGGCCAACTATATAGGCTCAGTTACACTTGAAGTGGTCTTCAGATCCCCGGATAACTTCCGAAGCGAGGAGTTAATCTTCGACATAGTCCCGTTCCGCAGCGGCTATCATGCACTGCTCGGACGAACCGCATTTGCAAAGTTCAATGCGGTGCCGCACTACGCATACCTCAAGCTCAAGATGTCAGGCCCTCGAGGAGTCATTACGGTCAACGGAAACACAGAACGCTCTCTCCGAACAGAGGAGCATACAGCGGCTCTCGCGGCGGAAGTAGAAAGCAGCCTCTTAAGGAAATTCTCGAGTCCGGCTGTTAAGCGGCCGGACACCATCAAGTGCGCCCGGAGTAACCTACAACAAGACCACCTGGCACGTTCCGAGCACGCGTAGCAATGCGGCCCCAACCCCAGCCCTCGCGAAATCGCGAGACTAGTACCACGCATACATAACTACGCTCTAGAGATACCATGGGCATAGGGGTAGGGGTATGACCACGGCATGCCCGGAGAGCGGTTCAACCGCACCAGGGGCTCCCAATTGTGTCATTCTTTTTTCTTTTTTCTCTTATTCGTAGGACTCCGTTTTCCAGAAGTCCTGTCCGGCAGTAGAATTGCCGAACTCACGATGCAACAACCAGGGAAGCAGAAAATCTACGTCGAGTGTCCAGGTGGTCTCTATTACGAGCAGTATACCTGTTTTACATACCATCCCGCAGCCTACCCCTAGAGTGGGACATGTTAAATAGTCCCATCCCTTGCTTATCGCACTATTTGCATCGTTCTGCTTTCATTGCAGTATTTTTTGAATAAACAATGCATCGCTTTTTGCCTATTATTGCATTCCTTTTTCTATCTATATATGTTCACTTATGACATGTTGCATCTGTATGCTTTGGTACGACCAAATACACCAGGGGCTTAAGTTCCCCAAAATATGGTGTGATAAGTCCGAACACTTTAACAAGTGCGGCACCCCAAACTTATAGCATTATATGCATCGGCTCCGAATCATGTCTTGGGTCAATAGTTGGGTTTGCCCGGCTCCCATGTTTTGGTACCTTACATTCCGTTATATCGGCTAAGGTAGCGCTGGGAGAACCACTGCGATTGTGCCCCAGTTGAGCTAGGTTGAGCACCTCAGTGGAGAAAGCTAAAACTGGCCGTCATGATAGGGCGAGAGCCGGTAGCTGTTCGAGAGGTTTTTTTCGAGTCCCTAAAGACTTATGCCGCTTAGAGAGAGGAGCCGGCTTTGTCCAGCCCAGGCGTGGATAGCGCCCCGAATTCGGTCTTCTGAACACTAGGGGCTTCGCCGAAATTTAAAATTATAGAATTCTATGGCTAAGTGGGAGTGTTCAAGCACTATAAGTCCGGTTGCCTCGTTCGTTGTGTTGAGCGCCTCCCTCGAAGGACCCAAAAATGGGAACAAGAGCGCTCAAGTTTATCCCGAACACCCCAGCACTCGTGGCATGGGGGCTCAAGCCAACGACTTGCCATCTCTCAAATTTGATAAACGGCCGCACAGAAGGTAATATTTTAAATTAACAAGCGTTGCTTAGCGCATATGAACAAGTTTTCAAGCGTACAGGATAACAAATGCGAGTTTACTCAAAAATTACATCTTTGGAGCATTCACCCGCTATAAGGCGGGCACCCTTCAGGACGTTCTCATAATACATCTCGGGCTTGCAATACTCCCTGCCCGACGGTGGAGCATCCGTCACAAGCTTCTCAGTGTCCATCTTGCCCCAGTGCACTTTAGCACGGGCAAGGGCCCTACGGGCACCTTCGATGCAAACGGAGCGCTTGACGACTTCAATCCAGGGACAAACGTCCACTAGCCGCCGCACCAGCCCGAAGTAGCTCCAAGGCATGGCCTCCTTCGGCCACAGCCAAGCTATGAGGCCCCTCATGGCCTGTTCGGCCACCTTATGGAGCTCGACCAGCTGCTTCAGCTGGTCGCTCAAGGGCACCGGGTGTCCGGCCTTAGCATACTGAGACCAGAATACCTTCTCCATCAAGCTCCCTTCCTCGGCCCGGTAGAATGCGGCAACGTCGGACACACTGCGGGGCAGATCTGCGAATGCTCCTGGAGAGCTCGGGATTCGGGTAAGTAACAAGTAATTCACTTTCACGTGCTTGCTTTGCATGAAGAATGCCTTACCCGCTGCTATCTTCTTTATTGCCTCAATTTTCTGGAGGGCTTTTTGGGCTTCGGCCTTAGCGGCTTTGGCACTCTCAAGAGCCGAGGCGAGCTCGGACTCTCGAGTCTTCGAGTCACGCTCCAACCTCTCGTGTTTTTACACGAGAGCCTGGAGCTCTTGCCGCACCTCCGCCACCCGCGCCTCCTGCTTCTCTCGCTCGGTGCGTTCCGCGGCCACATTGCTTTCGGCCTTGGACACTGCTTCCTTCAGGGTCGCCACCTCGTTCGTGGCCCCTACAATACTCACGTTATTCCTGTCATTTTTTGCAACCAAATCCTTTCTATAAGGTATTACTTTAATAAGGTATTACTTACCTTCCTTGTCCTCGAGCCGCTTCTTGGCACGGCCGAGCTCGTTCTTGGACCGCTCGAGGCTCTGCTTCAATACATTGACCTCCACAGTCAGTGCGGTAGAGGTCAGCAGCGCAGCCTGCATTCCCATATTGACATGCTTATGTTAGACTCCTGCGTATATCTTTTCAGATCCTCAGTTCGACTTTTCTTTCCGAACACTAAACTGAGCATCAGGGGCTACTGTCTATGCGGTACTATTTTTACATATCTTAGTTACATACCTCAAAGCCTGTTAGAAGGCTGGTACAGGCTTCAGTCAGCCCGCCCTTGGCGGACTGAACTTTCTGAATCACCACACTCATAACAGTGCGGTGCTCCTCGTCGATGGAGGCGCCATTGAGCGCCTCCAGCAAATTATCCGGTGCCTCCAGCTGGACGAAGGTCACCGGTGTCGCAGTCTCGCCCTTCTTACGAAGGGGCCGCCCGCCGGACTCCGGAACCACTAAAGGTTCCGGTGCGGAGTCCGGCCCAGGGCTGAACTCAGAACCCTTAGGGGTTTGATCCCCCTCGTGCCCAAAGTCCGGGAGGTTGCCTTGCGGCACCTCCGGGACCTCCTCCTCCTCCTGGCCGGGCCCCTTTCGAGACCCCACCTCGGCATCATCAGCAGCGCGAGGAGAGGAGGCGGCCGGAAGTGAAGTACTATTCACATCCGACGGAGCTAGGGAGCTGCTCGTTGAAATATCGAGCCCGTCCTTGGGCGGGCTGCAGGGTTGTATTCGGCGTTAGAAGACACTGCGCGACAAAGGATAGTCATTCAGGAATCCGGACACTTACGATCTCGCCAGGGGCTTGGCCCTCAGTGGCCACTCCTCTTCGCCGTCGACGGCGTTGGTGGAGTAGTCCGGAGGAAGGGTCCTTCCCTTCTTGGACCCTCCAGCCTCCCCAGTTGGGGAGGCCTTCCTTTTCTTCTCTTCCCCCGCTGGGGGAGAAGCCTCTTTTTCCTCCTCCCCGTCTTCGCGGGAGGAGTCTGCCTCGGAGTCGTCGGACGATGAGTCCGACAACACCTGGCGCCGGGAACTCCTTCGAGTTCCCGTGGCCTTCTTCTTGGCCTTCTTCTCCGGCACCACATAAGGCGCCGGAGCCAGCAGTCCCGTTAATTGGGCGTCCGCTGGGTCTTCTGGCAAGCGAGCCGGACAGTTAACCTGCTCGGACGTCTTTTGCCAGGCCTGTCAAAGGTAAAGGGAGTTTAGATCCCGCATAGAGTCAAACTATGGAAAATAAGCGTCCTATAAAGGGTAAAATAGCTTACCTCGCCAGCTTGACGCTGCGAGCTGAATCCGCGATCTTCGGTAGCGGATGCGGGAGCCTCGGCGCCCTTGAATGGCACCTTCCAGGCATCTTCGTACATAGTGTCGAAGAGCCTGCTCAAGGTTTGGTGCTGTGCCGGATCAAACTCCCACAAATTAAAGACCCGTTTCTGGCACGGGAGGATCTGGCGGATGAGCATGACCTGGACTATGTTGACAAGCTTGAGCTTCTTGTTCACCAAGGTTTGGACGCAGGATTGGAGTCCGGTCAGCTCCTCCGAATCACCCCATGATAGGCCCTTCTCTTTCCAGGAGGTGAGCCGTGTGGGGATGCCAGATCTGAATTCGGGGGCCGCTGCCCATTCAGGGTCACGCGGCTCGGTGATGTAGAACCACCCCGATTGCCACCCCTTTATGGTCTCCACAAAGGAGCCCTCGAGCCATAGGACGTTGGGCATCTTTCCCACCATGGAACCTCCGCACTCCGCTTGGCGGCCGCCCACTACATTCGGCTTGACATTGAAGGTCTTCAGCCATAAGCTGAAGTGGGGTTTGATGCGGAGGAAGGCCTCGCACACAACGATAAACGTTGAGATGTTGAGGATGAAGTTCGGGGCCAGATCAT
Organism: Triticum aestivum; assembly: GCF_018294505.1. Classification (NCBI taxonomy): domain Eukaryota; kingdom Viridiplantae; phylum Streptophyta; class Magnoliopsida; order Poales; family Poaceae; genus Triticum; species Triticum aestivum. The sequence goes on along the minus strand of NC_057801.1, from coordinate 426,224,068 downwards.
GGAAATCCAGGCCGTAGTAGAACATGAGCCCCCGGACAAATGGGTGGATTGGGAAGCCCAGTCCGCGGAGGAAATGGGGAAGGAACACCACCCTCTCTTGGGGCCTGGGGGTGGGGACGATCTGCCCCTCGTCTGGAAGCCGGTGCGCAATGTCGTTGTGCAGGTATCCGGCTTTCCTCAACTTTTTGATGTGCCCCTCCGTGACGGAGGAGGCCATCCACTTGCCTCCCGCTCCGGACATGGCTGGGGAGGGTTGAGGCGAGATGTGCGGACTTGGGTGCTGGAGCTCGAGTACGCGGAAATGAATAAGCAAAGGAGGAAGAAGGCATAGGTAAAAAGGTGGATCCTTATCCCCTTATATGGACGGACGAAACTATGCGTCCCCACCAGCCTGGTAAAACTCGCTTATCTCCCAAGCGCCGTAATCAATGGCACGATTGGGTTACCCACGCCTGTATTGATGAGGATCCCGAAATAAGGGGACACGATCTCTGCTTTGACAAGACGTGCCAAGGAAACTGCTCTGCTAAACGCGCTGAGGTGGAACTGTAAAAACGATTCGAATAAAGGCCTGGCCATGGTGTGATGTCACGCCACGGAATATGTCAGCAGATTGAACTTGTGTAAATGTTATTCTCTCTACGGTGGTATGTGGAACTTATTTTGCAGAGCCGGACACTATCCTTGTGTTCAAAATCTTCTATGAAGTATTCGCAGGAGGAACCCGCCTTGCAATGCCGAAGACAATATGCGCGTCGGACTCGTCGTCATTGAAGCCTAGTTCAGGGGCTACTGAGGGAGTCCTGGACTAGGGGGTGTCCGGATAGCCGAACTATCATCTTTGGCCGGACTCCTAGACTATGAAGATACAAGATTGAAGACTCCGTCCCGTGTCCGGATGGGACTTTCCTTGGCGTGGAAGGCAAGCTTGGCAATACGGATATGTAGATCTCCTACCATTGTAACCAACTCTGTGTAACCCTAGCCCTCTCCGGTGTCTATATAAACCGGAGGGTTTTAGTCCGTAGGACGAACAACAATCATACCATAGGCTAGCTTCTAGGGTTTAGCCTCTCTGATCTCGTGGTAGATCTACTCTTGTACTACCCATATCATCAATATTAATCAAGCAGGAGTAGGGTTTTACCTCCACCGAGAGGGCCCAAACCTAGGTAAAAACATCGTGTCCCTTATCTCCTGTTACCATCCGCCTAGACGCACAGTTCGGGACCCCCTACCCGAGATCCGCCGTTTTTGACACCGGCACCCACCTTCTCTCTCGCTAGCAAGCACTTTGCAATAAATAAGGCAAAATAATGCACGGCAGGAAACTGCAAGCTAACGACAGTGGTGCCCGATACTCCTCTCTCATCCCCCACTATCAGAGTACGATAAAAACTATCAAACTCTGAGGGCTTAGGCTCTGCAAATCTCCATCAAAAGGAAGCATGCATATGTCACAAAATTCAGTAAGTGGGATCTGGCAATTTTTAGCATATAAATTAAATGACACCTTAGGGAGATTATTCCTAGGATGGAAATGAAAATTTTGCACAAGGAATTTGTGAGGAGATGATACTTCGCATTCAGCCGCGATGAAGTCGGTGAGGCCGGCATTAGCAACATATTGGTTGAACTCTTGGAGGATTCCGGTCTCTTCCATGAATGCATTATGCGGCCACTCGCACGGCCGTAGCTCCACCAACCTCGGGGTATGGAGATCATTGTTAGATGACTGCCCAATAACCCCCTTGGAGTTCTTCTTGGAAGCAAACTTCCTAAAGAAACTCATCCTTTTCGTGTGAACAAAATTCTGAAATTTTTAGTCCACAAAATTTTTCTCAACAAAACTTCACAAAATTGATAGCAACTACTCATAGAGATGTATAGAGGCCATAGCAAGCATTCAACATACCAAGCTCATTTACAACAGCACCAAGAGTAGCTAATTATTCTAAGAATAAACCACTAGAACAAAAACTAATTGGACACATGGAGTCACATAACAAGCAACAAATTCCCGAAACATTTTTGGAAACGGAGCTTCAAGCAAAGAGATCGAAATCCGTGGTTTCGGGAGCAAGAACATGAGAGAGAGTGTGATGGTGATTTTTTTCTGGGTGAATGGAGTGATGTGGGAAGAAGAAGTAAGTGAGGGAGCCCATGTGGGGACCACAACCCACCAGGGCGTGCCTGGGGTCCTGGCGCGCCTAGGTGGGTTGTGCCCACCTGGTGCACCACCCTCTGATATTATTTGCACTAGAAATTCAGAAATATTCAGAAAAAAATCGTCTCAGATTTTTAGAGCATTGTGAGAACTTTTATTTTGTACGAAAAACTCAGAAAACGGACAAAGCATGGCATTTTATTTTATTTAACTAAGAAAAACAGAAAACAAAAGATAGGGACAGAAGGTAGTGCTTACTAAATTCATCAACTTCGTTCCTCTCAAAAATGATCCATTAATAAGGTTGATCAAGTCTTATTGAAAACCACTTTCGATTAGCATGAAACCAAAGAACTTCCGTAAATCACTAAGTTACCTCTATGGGGATATGAATGTCCCCAACATTAAGCATTTCATATTTATTTTTAACAGTAGGTATAGGTAGTTGAAAACTTCCAATAGTGATTGTCGGAGATTTTTCAATAACATTAATACCATTCACTTGGAATTATTTCTTCGAGAAGTGCACCGTATGCTCATTACCATTGATATGAAAAGTGACCTTGCTTTTATTGCAATCAATAACAACCCCTGCAGTATCCAAGAAGGGTCTACCAAGGATAATCGTCATGTTGTCATCCTCAGGCATCTCAAGTATAACAAAGTCAGTCAAAATAGTAACATTAGCAACAACAATGGGCACATCTTCACAAATACCGATAGGTATGGCAGTTGATTTGTCAGCCATTTGCAAAGATATTTCAATAGGTGTGAGTTTATTCAAATCAAGTCTTTTATATAAAGAGAAAGGCATAACACTAACACTAGCTCCCAAATCACACAAAGTAGTTTTCACATAGTTTCTTTTAATGGAGCAAGGTATAGTTGGTATTCCCGGATCTTCAAGTTTTTTAGGTACTCCATCTTTAAAAGTGTAATTAGCAAGCATAGTGGAGATTTCAGCTTCCGGTATTTTTCTCTTATTAGTGATGATGTCTTTCATGTACTTTGCATAAGGAGGCATTTTTAAGATATCAGTTAAGCGAGTTCGCAGAAAAATTGGCCTCAACATTTCAGCAAAGCGTTCAAATTCTTCATCATCTTTCTTTTTAGTTGACTTAGGTGGAAAGGGCATAGGCTTTTGAACCCATGATTCTTTTTCCTTTCCGTGTTTTCTAGCAACAAAATCTCCTTTATCATATCTTTTATTCTTAGGTTGTGGGTCAAGATCAATAGTTGGTTCTATCTCAACATCATTATCTGGTTCTTTATCATTTGTTTGAGTGTCTTCATGAACCTCATCATTATCTTTTTCATTATCATAAGGTGGATTTTCATTACCAGATTGAGTTTCAGCATTAGATAGAAACTTCATTATCATTATCAGGAGGTTTTTCTATTTCAGGTTCACTAGAGACGGGCAAAGCCCTATTATTTTTCTTTTTATTTTTAGAAGGACTAGGTGCATCAGTGTTAATTCTTTGAGAGTCTTGTTCAATTCTCTTAGGATGTCCCTCAGGATAAAGTGGTTCCAGAGTTATTTTACCTCCTCTAGTTGCTAATCTAACAACAAAGTCACTTATATTATTGTTCATTTCATCAAGCAACTCTCTTTGAGATTTAGCAACTTGTTCTAATTGAGTTTGAACCATAGAGGCATGCTTTCCTACACCTCTAACATCATTTGAGATTCTAAATAACAAGTCACTTAAGCTAGCAATCATATCAGAGTTGTATTTCAATTGTTTCATAACATTTTCATTGAAGTGATCTTGCTTTCTAATGTAATTATCAAACTCATAAAGGCATTGACTAGGATGTTTATTACGAGGATCATCACTATCATTGAGTTTCATTGAAGATTTTACCTCTACCACCTTAGGTGGTGGTGGTGCTTCAAGCCCATGTATTTCTTCAATAGGTGGTAAATTTTTAACATCCTCGGCCTTAATACCTTTTTCCTTCATAGATTTCTTTGCCTCTTGCATATCTTCAGGACTGAGATATAAGATACCCCTCTTCTTCGAAGTGGGTTTAATAGGTGTTTCAGGAGGAGTCCAATCATCATAATTTTTCAATATGTTATTTAATAATTCTTCAGCTTGCCCAATAGTTCGTTCCTTGAAAACACGACCAACACAACTATCTAGCAAATCCCTAGAAGCATCAGTTAGTCCATTATAGAAGATATCAAGTATTTCATTTTTCTTAAGAGGATGATCAAGCAAAGCATTAAGCAATTGGAGAAGCCTCCCCCAAGCATGTGGGAGACTCTCTTCTTAAATTTGCACAAAGTTAAATATTTCCTGCAAGGCAACTTGTTTCTTATGAGCAAGGAAATATTTTTCAGAGAAGTGATAGATCATATCCTGGGGACTACGCACACAACCAGGAGCAAGAGTATTATACCAAGCCTTAGCATCACCCTTTAATGGGAATAAAAATAACTTGAGAATATAATAGTAGTGAATCTTCTCATCATGAGCAAAAAGGGCGGTACGTCATTCAACTTAGTAAGATGTGCCACAACAGTTTCAGTTTCATAATCATGGAAAGGATTAGATTCAACCAAAGTGATTAACTCTGGGTCGACAGAGAATTCATAATCCTTATCATCAATAAAAATAGGTGAAGTAGCAAACTCAGGATCACATTTCATTTTAGCATTCAGAGATCTTTCCTTATACTTGCATAATAATTTCTCTAGATCATCTCTATCCTTACAAGCAAGAATATCTCTGGTTGCCTCCTCACTCATAGTATAACCTTCCGGTACCTTTGGCAATTCATATCTAGGAGAACTAGTTCTAGTAGGTGTTTCAAGATTTTCAGTTTCAAGTTCATCATCAGATTCAACAATATCATGTTGTCTTACTCTAGCAATTTGTTCATCAACAAATTCACCTAGTGGTACATCATCATCAAGCAAGGTACTAGCATCATCATGAGTAGCATTCATAGCAGAAGTAGCATCATCAATAACTTGCGACATATCAGAATTAATAGCATGTTGTGGTATTACAAGTTTACTTATAACACAAGGTGAATCTAAAGCGGAGCTGGATGGTGATACGTCCATTTTGCATCATGTTTTTGTATTGTTATTTATGTTGTTTTATTGTATAATAATGCTTTTTGGAGTAATTATAATGCCTTTTCTCTTATAATATGCAAGGTATGCACCAAGGGGGAGAATTCTGGCAGCTGGAAATCTGGACCTGAAAAAGCTACGTCAAGCTACCTATTATGCACAACTCCAAATGAGCTGAAACTCCCCGGGGATTTTTTATGGAATATTTAATGAATATTGGAGCAAATAAGTACCAGAGGAGGGCCACCAGGTGGGCACAACCCACCTGGGCGTTCCAAGAGGCCCAAGCGCGCCCTGGTGGGTGCTGCCCTCCTCGGCCCACCTCCGGTGCCCATCTTCTGCTATATAAGTCAATTTGACCTAGAAAAAAAAATAACGAGAGGACATTCGGGACGAAGCACTGCCGCCTCGAGGTGGAACTTGGACAGGAGCACTTTTGCCCTTCGGCGGAGCGATTCCGCCGGGGGAATTTCCCTCCCGAAGGGGGAAATCATCGCCATCATCATCACCAACAACTCTCCCATCTTGGAAGCTGTCAGGACCCTGACTCAATACCACATCGATCTAGCATGTAACACCTCATATCACTTTGCGGCCTCACACACGGTATTCCCATGGGTGTCGCCTTACCTTTGCCCGGGACCGTTTGCGCCTTTTGGCACACGTATATGATAGTGTCACTAGCATCCATATGATAAGGAGCCTGGGCTGACATGGCTAGTCGTAAACCCAAAGTGGCACAGACTTACAGGGACAGGCATCCATGACCCAGCATCGAACGTGTCGGTCATCAGCGAGTGAATCCGGGCTGTAGCAACTGGGCTAGTAGGACTCCGGTAAACCGGGCTGTAGCAGGCTAACAGGACTCTGGTAGACACCGCGTGACATTTCCCCGAAGGGACAGACACAGGAACAAAGAAGGACACATGCCGGCCTGCCTAAGTGCTCCGGAGCAGTAGCAAGCTACCAAGGCTCAGTGGAAGCACTAGGAGACATTTCCCGGTAAGAGAGGCTATCAAGGATAAACAACTAGATAGTCAGATCCCACACATACCAAGCATTTCAATAACATACACACAATATGCTCGATATGTGCAAATACAACATGGCATCACAACATGACTCTACAACTCAAGTATTTATTCAATAGGCTCCGAGGAGCGAGATATTACAAACATGGGTCTCACGACCCAACATTCAGAGCATACAAATCAAACACATGCGGAAGCTTAACATGTCTGAGTACAGACAACTACAAATGGAAAAGGCTGAGAAGCCCGACTATCTACAAGATCCTGCCAAGGGCACAAGATCGTAGCTGAGGTAACAAGCTAAACGTCGAAGTCCACGTTGAACTACTAGTGAGACTGAAGTCTCTCTACAAAAACATAAAATAGGCAAACGTGAGTAGAAATATACCCAGCAAGACTTACATCAGAACTATCTACATATGAATCATTATCAATAAAGGGGATGGTGGAGTTTAACTGCAGCAAGCCAGCTTTGACTCGGTGGCTATCCTGAACTACAACTACAAGCGACTCTTTGAGGTGGCGCACACGAGTCCACATATTCACCATATCAATACACCACTATGGATACGCTCCCGTCTCCCTACGAGAACGCCATCCGTAGCACTCACGCTTATCTTGCGCATTTTAAAGTATCCACTTCCACTTGTCTATGAACTGATATAGGCAACCCAGAAGTCCTTTACCGCGGACACGGCTATTCGAATAGATGATGTTAACCCTGCAGGGGTGTACTTCTTCATACATGTTTCCACCACTTAGCGTCTGCACACGACATGTGCTCGGCAGACTTCAAGCGAAAGCCGACGTGGGTGTAGACCACGACCTACCTAAACACTCAAGTCTCTAGTCCAGGTTTATCGCCTATTCGGGTTCCATCCGCGAGGAGATCCGGCCGGAGTTTCGCTCACAGCCCCAAACAATGTGTGCGGGGTTCCCGAGACACCAAACGGGCGCCCGGTACACCGTGCCACGTGCCTACCGCATCATAGCCCACCCCTCCGGTCAGCACTGCGCACGGCCTCCAGCATACTACAAACACCAGAAACTACTTGCAACTCCTGGACAAAGGACAAGGGTGATTAAGAAGTCGAGCGGGGTCATATTTCAGGGCCCAATGCATGGTAGTAGCTGAATCATGGATCACAAACACAGAACTCAGTTCCTAAGGACGGCTTCAATGAGACAACCCACCATGTACTCCTACATGGCCTCTCATCACTACCTTTACCAAATCGTGTTCACACACTTAGCTCACATATAGTAGGACATGTTCACACACCTCTGATTCATCCCCGATGAATCAGACCTGACTCAACTCTAAGCAGTAGCAGGCATGACAAACAAGCATGAATGAGTAGGCACAACAGGGCTCAAACAACTCCTACTCATGCTAGTGGGTTTCATCTATTTACTGTGGCAATGACAGGTCATGCAGAGGATAAAGGGTTCAGCTACCGTAGCAAGTAACAGATGAATCGTTGTTCTCCTAATGCAACAAAAGAGAGCAGGAGCGAGAGAGTAGGATTGTATCGGAATGAACAAGGGGGTTTTGCTTGCCCGACACTTCTGAAGATAGTATATTTCTTCATTGGTGTCATCGATCACATCGTCGGTACACGTCTTACTGGGAGGGGACAAACACCGACAAACAAAGAAGAAGCACAATCAATGCAATGCACGATATGATGCATGAGCATGACATGGCAATATGCTGTGATTTGAGCTAATGCAACTAGCAGCAGGTTAAATGAAGTTGGTTTGAACCCTAGGTTCAAATTCAAACTCCACATAAGGCATTTCAAATGCCATTTATACAAATTGTTGTATATAGCAGATTTAAGTTGTTCAAACATGCATGAGAATGGTACAGATGGATAGATTGGATTTTTCTGATCATTTTTCATATATAATTTGTTTCATTTGGAGTTAAGGTTGATTTTATATGATTTATAGAAGTTAGCACTATTTTCTGGAATTTCCTGGATTATTTTTAAATCCAGAAAATGATTAACTGCGTCAGCATTGCGTCACTATGACATTAGTAGGTCAACTACGGCTGACCAGGTCAAACCTGACCAGTGGGGTCCACTGGTCAGTGACATAGAATCAGCTACAGAGGCTGACATGTGGGACCCGGTCAAAGGTGACGTGGCCAAGTCAAAGTTGACAGGCGGGGCCCACTGTGATTAGTGCTAATCTAACAGAGAAATTAAACTAACTAGCTTAGGCACTGGGGCCCACATGGCAGTGGCTCTAGGGGTGGTTAGCTGGGTCATTAGCGCTAATTAACCGGCGCCACATCAGCAGGTGATGCCGGCGACCACAACAACGGCAGAACTCACCGGAGTTGGTCGGGGCGGCGCTACAGGCCGCGTCTGGGCGTGCTGAGGGCATCTACGTGGATCTGGAACTCGCCCGCATCCACTCGTGGCAGCGGCTGGAGCTGGGGTGGCCGGAGTTCGCCGGAGTGGAGCCCGCGGCGGCTGCCGGAGTTCAGGGTTGGTGCGGGTTAGTGCTACGGTGTGCAAATGAGCGAGGTGAAGAGCTAGTGGAGCGCTACGTGATGCGGGGAGCAAGTTAGGCACGCCAGGGTGACCAAATGGTCACCGGAGCTATGCCGACGACGAGCTCAAGCGGCGGCGTGCTACGGCCAGCTACGAATCGACGGCTACGGAGAGCGGCAAGCCACGGGGTTAGGGGCAAAGCATGCGGGAGCTCACGGTGGGTCGGATGAGGTAGACGACGAGCTCGAGGAGGCGGAGACGGCGGCGAATCGGCACGTGCGGCTTCCGGCGACCGAGGAGGAAGAAGATGAGGCAGCCGTCGATGCAGGCCGTCCCAGCGCTCGGGGCCAGGGTGGGACGAAGCGGAGGACGACGGCGGAGACCGTGGACAGCATGGGGAGGCGAGGGGAGCATGGTGGCCGTGGCAAACGGCGTCGGCGACGGCGATCTCCGCTTGGGTGTGAGAAACAGAAGAGGGGGATAGCGTTCGGGGAAGAGAGGAAGGGTCCAGGGCATCCAGGCGTCGCGTTGGCGTCGTCTAGGCGCGACGAGGGGGAGCCAGGCAGGCTAGGAGGGAGGAGGTGGTCGGGGCGCGTGCGTGCGCGCGTCGGCCACACGTGCGTCCTCCTGGCAGAGGAGGAAGGCGACAGGGGAGTTGGCGGTGGTGGGCTGGGCTGTACAGTGCTGGGCCAGCACAGGAGCTGGGCCGGTTGGTGGGCTCCAGGTAAGTTTCTGCTTCTTCTTCTATTTATATTTGTTTCTGTTATCTATTTTTCTTCCTCTGTTTTGATTTAGTTTAGCAACTAAATCATTTCAATAAATTCTGTAGGTTATTATATGGCCTGCTAAAATATATACAAAGCCACTCACAAATTCCAGAATTATTGGAGTCATATTTAATATATATTAAATATAAATCCAAAGCAAATAGTTATTGGATTAATTCAAATGGCCAAAATAAATATTTCTGTGACTCCAAAAATATTGGTTTGAATTTTACCTCTTACCAATATTTCTAAAGAATAACAGGAACATTTTCTTGGACTCATTTGAGAAGATTTAAATGTTGGTTATTTTTAGAGGTTTTCTGAGGCTTTTGAAAATTCCTCAATTCAAGTTTCATTTGAATTTAAACATGATGCACACATGAAGCTAGCCTAGGTCAGACCAGAATTAGGGATGTGACAACTCACCCCCACTACACAAGAATCTCGCCCCGAGATTCAAGCGTAGGGTAAGATGAAGGGGGAATGCAAACTAACACAAATGCAAACTAACACAATCTTCACGGTCCAGGTTGCACTTCAAATGAACGTTGATTCGATCACCATCATTATCTTGATATCTTGCTCCGAGAACTCCAACCGACATGACAACGAGAGGAGAAAGAAAACTCTAGAAGGATCGATCTTCTCGAAGGTCGAACAACTCAGGATTAACTCACGTAATGAGACATAGCAACATCTCTCGAGCTGAGAGACGAAGCACACCTCTAGAGGAATGGAGTGGAACAGATGACAGAGGTTTATCAGGTAGACTACAATTCCACATTTAAGAGGGTGTTGAACGGTTGTTAATGTAGCGAGGAGTTGAATTGCCATGATACCATAACGAGACATCTTAGAGGAGGTGACTCGTAGAATATATCCCCCTTAAGTGGCAAAAAGAATTACCTTTGATTCAAGGATCATTGGAACTCTTTATACCAGCCTAAGGCAAATCACAATCGATCATTTGGAGGAGTCCGGTGGAATGACATACCCGGACCAGTATGGATGATGTGGACTACCTTGCTGAAAACAACGCAAGGGATGATTTTAGTAACTGGGGAGAAGCTCAACAGTAGAGAGTGAGTCCACTGTTTGAAAAGTTATAGCATAATCGAGGAAACTGAGAGCAATCCCAGTTAGTGCCGATGTTAACACCTAGCGCTTGTGTGTGCTCTCAAGAACTTGAGCATTTCCATAATCATCAAGGTTTTACCAATATCCGTGTCAAGGATCCTGGCAACACAACTTACTACCATGATGAATGGTGATGGATGATGCAGATGCAAAAGAAGATAACACCTTCTCAGATTTCACCTTAGCAGAGCTAAGGGAACAAAGTCTGGATGATCGACCGAGAGACATTTAGCACTCCGTTTCTAATGTTCTCCTTGATGTGCTAGCGTAATCCATTCATAGATATGGTTTGATATCTAGAACATCAAGTAAAAGGTCGGACTTCGGAACTCAAAAATCCATAAGGGTCAACTAGGGAGTAAATCCCATGAAATCCTTATGGGGAGGTAGCCAACTTTCTCAATCAAGAGCCTACAATAATGGGTCTTCCGGCTAGATGTGTTGGCCACGGCATCCACTTTACCGGGTTACAAAGAGACCAATATTATAGTTCTTGGGAAAACGTTCCAACCATCACATCTGCCTGAGATTCAGATCTGGCTGGTGTCAAGATATTCTAGACTCTTCAAGTCTAGAAAGAAAAACAAAAGTTTGCAACACAATCGACGAGATGACGTTGCGAGATTCTCGGGGAATGAACTACGATAGTAAGCTCCAAAATATGAGCTGGTTCTGCTACAAACATGTGAACACGTTGTCTTAGACAAGCATGGCCACATCATAGTCTTACAATAAAACACAACCAAGTTCAGGTGGGAAACCATCATCGAGGATAACAAAATCTTGTACAATTCCGTCTGGTACCTTCAGGACTAGCACTTAGAACTTATTATCCTTGAACAGATCAATCAGTGGCTTGGTGTGCTAGGGACACATATAGAATGGAGGTAATTAATCTACCAAACCATAGAATACTTCGCATGAATGCGTGACTGACTTGGGATGATTCCGAAGGAAGCAAAACAAACCTTTCTCAAATTCATGGCGGCAACTTGCACCAAATGCACATGAATTCGAGGAAGTCACTTCTTTCATCCAAGCAAAAGCTTCATGAATGGAACACGAAGGCATTTCTTACAAAGTTTTCAACACTAGGTTGATGTTCAACATGAATCATGGGGGAGACAAAATGTTGCTGATGGGCTCAACAACAACTCATCGGAATTTCCATATCACTAGACTTCCACCATCATGTGAACGCGGTGATAGCATTGGTCAGACCCAAGAGATATAGTGGTGTATGCTCGAGGAATCAACCACGAGTAAGACAACACTACAAACATCATTGGTTATGATTTGATTTGACGAAAGCCCATACTCAAATCAAAGTTTTGATAAGGTAATAGGTCCAACAACTGATCACAGGGACCAATCGATGAAGATATCATCTTTCTTCAACATACATACAAGATATCCCTTAACATGAACTAAGTCGAACAAGCTTTTATCTTCCATCTCTCCAAGTTGATGTATAGCTTAACCAACTAGCTCAGGGGTATCCAACACAGATTCTTGGAGAAAGGGTGGTTTACAGGAATAAACCAACTTGATCACGAACTCAACATAGCGGTCAGGTGACTACCTGGTGATACTTCCGAGAAGATAATCAGAAAATCACGAACCACCGGTATGTTACTAAGCTCGAGAGCAATCTTGTTTTTTAGGGCAAGACGATATGATCAAATGAGTGAGGGATCGGCAAAATCCTAACTCAACGACCGAAAGAGTGCACCGGAAATAGGGACTAGGTAGCACAATCAACCTTAGGGTGACGATTCAATAACCAACACGCTAAGGATGAAATTATTGTCCTTTAGCTACCAAGCAACGGAGTTACTAGGAGTATTGATTTCACACATCACGATTCACTTGTCGGTATTCCGGTTGCAACAACACGGGGATCGAGAAATGAATAATGATGGCGAGAAGTATCACTACGTCAAGAGTTCATAGGATGGTGTGCAATTCCCATGAAAATCCTGACATAAAGGGGGTGATACTCCAGGGTAGAACAAAATCAAAAGCTGGATTGCATCTGATCTGCGGAAGACAACTGCTTTGACCCAATCCTAGAAATGGATGAGGTACTGGAGTTTGTTTCTCCTAGTCATTCTAAATTAGAATGGCTTCACGGACCACAAGAGTAATAGGCATCGATGAGCTCGAGTGCACAACTACTCTTGACTATCAATTGATAGACGAGGGTCGGAAGACAACTAAAGCGGGACAACTCAAAGGAACATACGGTTTTCTGAGTTGTGGATGCATAGATTAGTATGTTGAACCAAGTTCAACAAGTTTCTTCCGGATAACCCATGCAGAAAAATAGAACTGGCAGAGTCGCAATATAGAATGGAGAACCCATCGAGAGCACTCCTATCGTGATCTTTTGATCCAACAAACATCTGCCGTAAGTGGTTCATAGTATTTGGAAGAAGGGAATACCACGGACCTCGAGGACTAATGCAAAGGTTACTAATTTCCTAAAGGAACTAGCAAACACTATCAACATGAGGTAAGTAGGGTGAATCTTGGGTTCAAGAACCTAGGAATAGAATACCTACCAACTAAATGGCATCACGAGATGCTTTCGAGAATAATGGCCAGAATCATCACACTGGAACACAGAACATGGCTAGATTACTAGATGATCCCCTAAAACACCTAGGGTCATAATATTAAATCCAACATATATGTCGAGGCAATAAAGTACCTCAACTCACCAATTAGTGTGATTGAGCTGGCATAAAGGAACATCAAAACCAGAGGGAAATGATTTTGCAAATGCATCAGATTGTTTAGAAATCTGGGATGACTCGGACAGCATAACGGCTATAAAAGCTCGAAAAGATTTAAGACATGCTACAAAATGGTGGCATAACCACTCGATCATCATAATATCAAGGTTCTGAGATCAACTATGAACACACAGAAGATAGTAGGAACTGAACTCAAGCTTAGAACCATCAATCCTATAGGTCTACGGATTAGTAACACGTGATCCTGATAGAAGAAGAGAAAGCCTAGTTTCTTAACCCCGCAGGAAGATAAGATGACTCAGATCAGAAGGGCATGAGGTAAAGAAGTAAAAAGAGCCTTACGTTCCAACCCACAATCAATTCCCTTATATAACTAAAGAATTTCTAGACTCGACTTCGACCAGTTTGGCTTGGTAATCCTACAGGCAGTCAAGCTCTGATACCAAAGCTGTCAGGACCCCGACTCAATACCACATCGATCTAGCATGTAACACCTCATATCACTTTGCGGCCTCACGCACGGTATTCCCACGGGTGTCGCCTTACCTTTGCCCGGGACCGTTTGCGCCTTTTGGCACACGTATATGATAGTGTCGCTAGCATCCATATGATAAGGAGCCCGGGCTGACATGGCTAGTCGTAAACCCAAAGTGGTACAGACTTACAGGGACAGGCATCCATGACCCAGCATCGAACGTGTCGGTCATCAGCGAGTGAATCCGGGCTGTAGCAACTGGGCTAGCAGGACTCCGGTAAACCGGGCTGTAGCAGGCTAACAGGACTCCGGTAGACACCGCGTGACATTTCCCCGAAGGGACAGACACAGGAACGAAGAAGGACACATGCTGGCCAGCCTAAGTGCTCTGGAGCAGTAGCTGTTGGGGAATGTTGCAGAAAACAAAAATTTTCCTACTCGTTTCACCAAGATCATCTAGGAGTTCATCTAGCAACGAGTGATCAGATGCATCTACATACCTTTGTAGATCGCGCACGGAAGCGTTCAAAAGAACGGTGATGATGTAGTCGTACTCGATGTGATCCAAATCACCGATGACCAGCGCCGAACGGACGGCACCTCCGCGTTCAACACACGTATGGGACGGGAGACATCTCCTCCTTCTTGATCCAGCAAGGGGAAATGAGAGGTTGATGAAGATCCAGCAGCACGACGGCGTGGTGGTGGATGCAGGGCGTCACAGCAGCAGGGCTTCGCCGAGACTACGAGGGAGAGACG